>NC_057923.1:25145885-25759882 GCF_018873765.1 Telopea speciosissima
TGACCCCTTGGGAGATTGGCTGGATGGAGATCTCCAACGAGCTCATTAATGCTATTGGGAGATGGTCGCCTTGAATTGGTTGAGTTTGTCCTGCTATAGTTTCCCCTAGAGTTACGAGCAATATGCCTTGAATGAACAAACAGCTCTGGAGCTAGTGGAGGCTATAGAAGTTCTTGTATCTGAGTAATCTGCTTGATGACATTGCAGAGTAAGTTCTCCATGTTCAAGATCTGCAACTGCATTGCATCTAAGCAAGCTTTGGTTGCTACAAGTTGAGTATCAAGATGGATAGCAGTTAGAGGATCATGATTTTTGGGGTTATTTGTCCCCCCAGATATATGGTCGCATTCCTATTTCCTTCGTTGTTTGCAGATTGAGCCCCCACAAAAGATCTCGTCAGCCACAATGAGTGTGGCCCTCTGAACGAATTGTTCCTCTTCAAGAGGTGGTGCAGCGGGTGAACGGATCTGCACCATGTTGATTGCTATGAGTGTTGTAGCATCACTCTGCGGTCGTTTCCCATAGACAACGCCAACTATTGTGGTAAAAAAACTACACGGACGGTGTTCCAACCTGCAAACAATTACAAACCTACAAAATCCACAGGGAAAACATCATATATGACTGGAGCGGACTCCAGGGGTGACTCTCTGATGCCTAAGCCATTTTTTTGGTAGTAGTAAAGAATGGTAGATTGAATTCACATAGCTTAGAGTTTGATCCATACCTGCTCGAGTGTCTAGGTCTTTTATTTGCATCATGTATAATGTTTTCTTTTACATAATCAAGACACCTCATCCAAAAGTGGGATCTCCTTGACTTTGCTACATGGTTTGCTAGAGAGTTAGCAACTTGATTCACCTCTCTATAACAATGGGAGATTCTACCTGATTGATGATAGAAAAGCACTTGAGTTCCTCCAATGTTCTTGTAATTCCCCAAGGATGGATGCATTTGAAACAGAAGATATAAATGCTTGAGAATCACTTTCAAACAAAATGCGAATATGACCAACCACTTCATTATTTTATCAAATAAATATTATTTGGAAAGTGATTCAAATGTTTTTAGGTCCAATCACGGGTCTTGACTGTAGACACCTTATTTTGTCACCCCAGAGGTCGCCCTGACGATGATGAGTATCCCTTGAGGCTGAGAGACTTTGTATCTATGTATTTAGGAGGTTTTTCATGCTCTCTGACAAGTCCACCAAATCGTCCATACAGAATGATCAAAATACCCTTGAAGAGGAAAACATAAAATTAAGTGGTTATTAATCCTAGAAATGTACTAAGATGTCCGAATAATAAATTATTTCACCATAATCAAATTGGTATGAAACTGAACTCATTTGCCCCTTTATTGGGAGAAGATTCTATTTTTGCAAGTGGTATCCACACTGGAGGCAGTCCATACTAACTAGTACTATCCCCTATTTTCATACCAAAATGTAGTATGGGAAATAAGGAGAAATGTGGTTTTTGAATCCCTTGGATCGGACATACAAATCAAAAGTCATGAGCATTTAGACGTTCCAATATTACACTAGATGGGCTAGACCCAGCCCAGTTCACTTTAGAACTAACCCGATAAAAATATAACCATAGAAAGAGGCACAAAATGCACAATCAACATCCAGACTAGAGGTTGACAGTCAAACGGCCCGAACAGACATCGAGTTGACCTAGTGTCAACATCGATGAGCCATTTGATTTTGTTGAACAAAACCTCTGAATATCAACATGCAATCGACAATGAAAATTATTTCTTTGATAGTTAAGCCCCTCCACTCGATGTCAAATGATGTTCTTCGACACCAATTCGATGTCGTCTAACCTTGGATCGATGTTGGAAGAAGCTAAGAAAGTGCATTTAAGGTTGTCAGTTTATGTTTGTGGAGTAACTTCATGACCATTTTGAGTTATATTTCAATTGGGATTTTGGGAAGCTTAAAACATAAGAAAAGTAATTATTTGAGTTATCTTCCATATTCAATTTGAATCATATCAGTACGATATCATGGCTTGAAATTATGACTTGATCTTCAAGACTGGCGTGTGTACTGCAAAGAAAAGTTGTGTCTACATATTAGTCAGATTCAAGATCTATTTTGGGGTACATACACTAATATTTAACTCAAAGTCAAAACATAAAAGTTGTAGCCCTTTGAGTCTTCTATACGTTAAAAAAAGAATCGGGACAAATGAAGGTTGGACAAGAAAGTTATGGCCATTTTTGTGAAGGTGCATAGCAGCCAATGTCGATGTCGAGCTGCTATCGACTGACACTATGTCGATGTCAAATCGAGGCATGTAAATGTCTAACAGAACCATTTTAATATCAATTTCTGCAAATACGAAGTGCATCTAACCTTCCATATTTGAGTGGTTTTGATTCCTATCATGCATGAGAACTTATTTGGAAGCTATGAACTCGTTTATGGACATTTTTAGGCCCAAAAAAACACATCTTTGATAACAATACACTTGCTTGAACCTAATTGACCAAGATCATTGGAAAAACCTACACCATTGATGCCAAACCACTTGGAAAATTCTTCATGGATGATTTGGATCGAAGCAATAATCCATGGACTTGTTTAAGAGCATGTACACCCCACTAAATCTATAAATACACGGTCTCCCATGTTGAGGGGGATCCTTCTCTAATTTCTCCATACAAAATCTGGGTTTTCAAACTTGGAATGTGATAGAGAGAAGGGTGTGCAACCCTAATACTTGGGTGATTATTGTGAACGAATTTGAGCCTTCTTACTGAGTCAAGGGCGATCCACAACCTCTCATCTTTGAAGTTCTTCAATTAGGTGAGACCTCCTTCTCCTCCTCTATTTATTTTATTTATATTTTCTTAGTTTTTCTTTTCTTCTTTTTATCTTGTGCATTCTAAAAGAGGATGTGTAATCCTACCTCTTTAGGTAGTGGTCACACACTCCATCATTTATTTTTTTAATTCTCATTTTACTTGTAGATTTTAGGCCTTCCAATTATGAATGGCTTCACTCTTCTCTTTATAGGATAGGTTCCTTATTTTTATATCTACTATATTTATGTTATATGTTTGGATCTGTGTAAATTCTCTTTATTTTTCATGGTGATTCTATAATAATGACCATCTTCAATGCTCTATTTTGGTGCATTATGATCACCTTGTGAATGAATCTTCATTATCCTTTAGAATAGATTTTCTTCTTCTTCATATATTCTATGCTATTATAGTCTATGCTATCTTATGTGGTGTTTTGTATTCATATCTCACTTCTCTCTTTTAATCTTATGATAATCTCCATATTGATTGAAGACTCTTGATGATGTGATACAATGTATGTGCTGATCTTATGGATTTGTTTTATATGTCATCTTCTACTATTTTTTTTTATACCTCATGCATCCATGCATTTTTTAGTTCTTATCTTACGTATTTTCTTATGATTTTAGATCACACTTTCTATGTACCATTGATTCATATCTGGCTAGCATGTCCATGTTTGGTTTCTTCATTATCCTCATGACGATTTGCATGCTTGTTGATTTCTCCCACTGTCATGATGTGATGATAATCTATGGATAGTTGTTTACATCTTTATATTTGGTGTTATCATAGCCTCTTGCATACATGTATGTACTTTAGACCTTCTCTGTAACTTTCATTTATGTTTTCTCTTGTTCAGATCTAGGTTCTTTTTGTATCTCTTCAATCTGTCAATAGCATATTCTCATGTTTCCATGCATCATATGCATCTTTACATTCTCAAGGTTTCCCCTTCATTTACCATTTTCTCATGTTTCCATGCATCATATGCATCTTTACATTCTCAAGGTTTCCCCTTCGTTTATCATTCATTAATGCATCCTAGTTTAGGTCTTGGATATTTAGGATTTGCTTTCTTATGCATTGTTCATTCCTACTTTGTATATTATTTGATTACATTATGTGTCAGTCTGTGTACTAACCACGCAACCAAACATTTTATGTATGTTTTTTGTCAACTCTTATTTTTTATTTTATTTTTCATGTATACTAACCCCTACAATGCAGCCAAGCTTCCAGGTATATTTTTTTTTACCTTTCCTTGTATTTTATTCACCTTCCTTCTACTTTATTTTTTACCTAAAAACATATTATACCATTGCCTAGCCAAGTAATAGGAAGATCGACTTGACCGAGCAGACTAAGGTGCTTAATACCTTCCCCAGACCGTAACTTGAGCCATACCCAGACTAATGGACCGATCAGTCCCCAATGGGCATTATAGGAGTTAACTTTACATTATAGGTCCTAGACCCTCCTCTAGATGACGACTCCAACATTCAATTCACCTCTCCCTTCACCCCAAAGAGGGATGAGGTGGAAGACACATGACGATCCCCCATTATGTCATTGTCCTCACATTGACACTCTCTTATTGATGAACAATGTATTAGTTTTTAGGGCGGTGATTTTGTTCCATGCGTGCAAAGTCCATTATGGATGTCAATAGTATAGGGGAGAGAGTGTAATTGAAATTTCTACAACCGAAGGTTTACAGGTTACGTCTTGTTTAGTGTCGTCCTTAAGTTTTAATAAGGACAACTTAAAAGCTACCTTGTAGGATCACACTACTTGGGTTGATCATGTCTATAAGATTGTAATCTTTGTACTTAGAATTCTTATAAATAGAAGCTATAGCTCAAATCATACTGAGCATAAACACAATATACAATTATCTTTCTAAACTTGAGATATAGCAAGAGAGAGTCTCTTCATCTTCAAGCTTTGGATTCAGCCATTGAAGAAGGTGCATTCGATAGAGATCATCATCGAGTGCTACATTCATTTGAAGGAACACTCTATTTGTGTGTTTTAGGTAACCCCAAATCCTCAATTATTAGCTTTATTGGATGTATTCATTGAGATCCTTTGCTAAAAATTTATTTTTTTATGTATACTATGTCGATTCGCTTCTGCCGCAACCATTATAAACAACCTTCGAGTCTCTGCCGATTTGCTTCTTCCACAGCCATCATAAACAACCTTTGAGTCTCTCTCTCTCTCTCTCTCTCTCTCTCTCTCTCTCTCTCTCTCTCTCTCTCTCTGTGTGTGTTTGTGTGTCACACACACACAAACACACATACACACAACTACAAGGATAGAAACTTATTCCTTCTTCATTCAACAATAACTAGGATGATTGTGATTATTAAAACCCTAACTCCCTTCTTGTGGGTTTTTTTTTTTTTTTGGGGGGGGGGGGGGAGAAGGGGGTGTTGTAGGAATTCTTCCCTCGTGAATTCTTTTTCTTTCTTGGGGGTGTAAGGATCTAATTTTGATTTTCATTATTTTTTAAAGGGGAGAGGGTTCCCTCCAAGCCCTAGTATTAATTTGAGCGAATGGAAGGATAGGGTTACAAATCCATAAATAGGGGGTTTTAAGGAGAGAGTATGTGGCCCCACCATTTTTGTTTGTCTTAGCTTGCAGATTACTTCACACATGGGTGCTGTGGAAATATTTTTCTTTTTAAAATCAGTTCATTAAGGGTTTTAAGATATAAGGTGTTTGGCAGCAACTCAAACTTATGCTTAAACCACAATGAAAGCACCCCTTGGTGTTTAAAGCCTCAAACATTATTTCCCATTCTCAATTCATCAGTCACGTATGGTTTGTCTCATATCTTAAAGAAATGGAACATTGAGTTCTTTGGGAACCTTTTTGAATTCAAGGAATTCCTTTTTTCTCATATCAAATTTCTTGAAGGTTTAGACCCCACCTTGGATGTTCTCTCTAGGATCTCTGATGCTTCTAACACTCTAAATTGGTTGTTAGAGGCTGAAAATATATTTTGGTTTCAAATATCTTGGCACCTCTATGGGTCGGATGGGGTAGGAATACTCATTTCTATCATGCGGTGACTAATGTAAACCATCTTACTAGGACTATGGATTGTGTGAAACATCCAAAGGGGAACCTTGTTTATGACCCTTCCTTGGTAGCGCAAGTTTTTGTGTCACATTATTTTGGGATTTTTTTTGTACTTCTAATCCCCATAACCCCTACTTTGTGGAACCTCTTTTTAGACCTTCCATTTCATCTGATGAGAATGTTTTTTTGTCTTCTCTCCCTTCTGTGGATGAGATTCATGACATTGTTTTCACGTGGGTGCATATAAAGCGCCAGGACATGATGGCATGTCGACATTATTTTATAAAAAAATGTTGAGATTTTGTCCAAGATGATGTTGTCAGCTTTGTCCATGCTTTCTTCTCTATCCTTGTACTTCTTCCTGGGATAAATTATATTCTTATTACTTTGATCCCTAAAAGAGAGAAAGCTATCCTCCCTGAAGATTTCAGACCTATCAGTCTCTGTACTGTGGCCTCAAAATTATTTCTAAGCTTCTTGCTAAAAAGACTGCAATGTTACATTCATAGATTCATATCCCTGTTTCAAGAAGCATTTATTAAGGGTAGACAGATTTCAGATAACATCATCATTGCTCAGAGGATCATTCATTTTATGCGTCATTGCAAGGGTAGGCAGGGTGGGTTGTTATTAAGTTAGACATGTTAAAATCCTAAGATTGTCTTGAGTGTGGTTATGTTCATGCTCTCTTCCAATTTTTAGGTTTTTTTTAGCATTAGTGTGATATGATAAGTGTTTTGATGTCCTTAGTCTCTTACTCGATTAAAATTAAAGGAACAACTTTAAAATTCTTTGAACCTTCTAGGGGTATTCAGCAGTGATATCCTCTCTAAGTCCGTTTTTGTTCATTTTATCTATGGAAGGTTTTCCAAGACTTATGTCCATTTATAAGGAGCTTAATATGTTTAGGGGGATTAAAATTGCTAGATCTACCTCTGAGGTCTCTCGCTTGTTATTTGTATATGATAATTTTGTGTTTTGAAGAGCTAATTTAGATGATATCCTTTCTAATTAGGCTATTCTTCATCATTTCATGACCTCTCAGGCCATCATATTAATACTAGTAAGAGTGAGATATTTTTAGTAAGAATACTCCATCTTCTCTTAGAGATCAAATTTATCGTCAACTTGGCATGAATAGAGATGTCCTCTCTCTCTCTCTCTCTCTCTCTCTCTCTCTCTAGGCTCTCCCATTTTGGTTTCAAGAGCTAAAAGTAAACACTTGAGTTGTATTATTCAAAGAGTTCAATCAAAACTTGTGATTTAGAAAATGACTTTATTATCCCAAGCTAGACGATATGTGCTTTGCTCGGTTCCAACTTATATAATGTCTTGTTTTTTTATTTCCTAAGGGTGTTTGTGCCAAACTTGATACAATTAACATTAGGATTTGGAGAGGTGAATATGAGGATAGGAGAAAGATCTCTCTAATTCCATGGACTAAGGGTTGCAAGGTCAAGAGTAAAGGGGGTCTTGGATTTAGGTTGAGTTCCACTCATAATGAGGCCCTTTTAATTCATCTTAGGTGGAGGCTCTTATAGTCTCCCTCTAGTTTGTGGAGTAGGATTTTAAAGGCCAAATATTTTCCCAATAAAAGTACCATTTCCTCTGATTTCCCAAGGAAAGGGTCATGGGTTTAAAATAGTATTGCCCATGTAGTTTCAAAGTTGAAAGAACTTGTGTGTTGAAAAGTTAGGGATGGAGAATCAATTAATGTTTGGAAAGACCCAGGGATGCCTCGGTGGAATCATGTTTATCATGGTGTGAATAGATCTAATATCCCATCTGCCTCTAAAGTTTCTAATCTTTTGTTTGGGAGGTCTTGGCATTTACCTTTGCTTAGTTATTTATTCCCTAGTGATGTTAATGCATCATCTGTGCATGATGATTTTCTTTTCTATCCTTTTCAAAAATGGAGTTTTGACAACTAAGATCTTGACAAGATTTTTGTTTAGTGTTGACTCATCTGTTTCACAAGAATTTGTTCAAAAGTCTTCTGGCCTATCACATTCTTTGAAAGTATGGTCTCTGCTGTGGAAATAAAATTGCATCCTAAATTTTGAGTTTCTTATGGAAATTATTGAATAAAAGTCTTACAATGAAAGATAAGCTATGCTGATTCTTAAACATAGACGATAGTGCATGTTTTGTCATTTGAAAAAAGACTTTGACTGGTATCTTTTTCTCTCCTGTTCTTTTTCGAAAAGGATTTGAGCAGTAGGAATAGTAGGATTATGGTTTGAATTTATACATAGCTCTTCCTTAGTTGAGGCCTCTTGAAGTTACGTGTGATTCCTTTATATGGACCAAAAAAGGATTTATATTTTTCTTATTTGTTTTCGCTATTACATATTATTTCCTGTGGATTTCAAGGAACCAATGTATTGTAACAAAGTCCCCACACAATCCAATGACGATCATGAAGAGCATTGATGGATGGGTTGCTGATTTGAATTGTTTGTCTTTGGATTGTGATTATGTTGTTCCCATATCCTTATTGTCATCCATATCTGATTACCATGAGCTTCTTTTTGTGAATTATAATGTCATTTGTGATGGGAGCTTTGTTAAAGAGACTAACGAGGTTGGGTGGGCATCAGTTATTGCTTGTCATAAGATGTTTGTTGGTATTGTGATGGAATTTGGTTTTGCAGGAAGTGCACAGGAATCCAAAGCAAGGGTCATTTACCAAAGTTTGCAAAGAACAAGGGATTTAGTTGCCACAACATTAGACGTTTGGACTGATTGCCAAAGTCTGATTGGATGTCTTGAGGAAGAAAATGAGAATTGACAATAGGATATTTATACTCTCCTTTTAGACATTAAGTTTGTAATGTTTCTCTAAAGTGAGTATTCTAAAACAAGACAGGGATCAAATTTCTATAACCCATAACCTAGCTCTAAAGGCTCAAACTGAAAAACTAAACTTCAACATTCTTCTACAAAAAAAAAACCACCAAAAAAAAATCTCAATGTTTAGATTATATTCTTTTTGTTTAGTTTAATAAAGTTTTTTCTCATAAAAAATTCATCAGTACCTCAATGTTACGTCTTTAATCAAAATATAACCCCCCAAAATTTTTTTTGAACGTTATGTGCCAATGGGGCCCACTCTAGTGTATGATCGCTAGATTTGGCCAGCCTAGTATGGGATAAGTTAAAGGACTTGATTTAACACGTTCCATCAACTCTGGAGCTTTTGGCGAATCGATCAGGTACCTAAAATTTGGTATCAGAATCGATCATTACGTTACGGATTCGAGTCACGGAAAGGACTATATAGGAGAAGGACTACCTGCTGCTAGGCAAACCTATAGCAAAGTGGAGCCACTGGAAAGGGCTACCTACCGCCAGAGTGAGAGCTGCCTAGACTGAGTGCCACCAAAGACAATGACTATGGAGGCATGGTGATCTGTTATGTGCCTAATGAGGCCCACTCAAGTGTATGGACACTAGATTAGGTTATGTGATCGGTTAAAGGACTTGATTTAATGCGTTCCATCGACTTTGGAGCTTTTGATGTATCGGTCAAATACCTAACAATATCATCCTAATCTGACGGGTGGAAAAAACCATGGTCCTTAGTCTTCGTTGAGGTGGGTAATTGTAACCATCACCATGGTTTGGTGAACCACACTAGCTATCTAATAGGTAATGGTAGACTTGGGTGGATTCTTGCACCCATTTCATGGATCCAGATCCTCTAGTGCCAAAGTCTTGGCTGCCACTCTCCCATGGTGTGTCACGTGTATATATATGCACATCTAATGGTTCTTTTTAGAAAATTTCAAATTTTAAAATCCTTACTTCATTATCTCCACAATCAACCCCAACCGGTTCGGTTGATCAAACCCAACCAAAACAAATGGGTTTAAAAAAACCCTAAGAGAGGAACCATGAAGATCCTCGTCTTCTTCCTCTCCTTTCCTCGCCCTGCCGCTGCAGTTCCTCTCCTCACCCTGCTTCTGTGGTTTCTCTCCTCACCGTGTGCGACGGTCAACTGAAACTCAACCATTTCGGTCCTCTACTGCCTCTCTTTAGCGCATTAGCTCCCTGAAACACAACCATTTTAGTCGTCTTCTTTCTCTTCTTACCTTGCATCTCTTGGGAGCAAAGGGCTTTGCAAAATCGTCTGCTTCCTCTTCCTTCATCGTGAAAGGGCTTTGCAACTGTGTTTTCTTCCTTTGAAAAACTCAAAGTAAGTATTTCAAATCTGTTAATGGATATTTTTTTTGGAAATTTTAGACGAAATGAGATAGATTGGTTAGGGTATGTAATGATCATATAGGCCAATGCATATCAGTGTTGTGTCAGTATCGTCTCTATCATATACTAATACCTAAATATATTTGTGCAAGTGATGTATTCATAAAATATGTATTAAACTAGTGCTTGCCCCGCCTCGTGGTTGGTTAGGGTATGAAATGATCTTTTATTGGTTAGTTGGACCTGCCTCATAACACTTTTGTTTCTGGCAAGGTCTCTATACCAAAAATGAAAAGCATTCAAAACTCTAATTTCCATTGATTTCAAGAGTCTTTGCCTTGGAAATATTGTTTAAAATTTTCAAAATTTCATATATGATTTCAAGGAAGATAAAAAAAATTGAAAGTTATGAGCTTTCTCTGGTAGCATGTTATTGAGCCATTTTGTTGAAAACAGTGTTAAATTCTGTTTAAGTTCTCCAGGTTTATCTGATTAGTTCTTCACTTGTTCCAAAAAATCTCATGTAGGACCAACAGGGACCAAATCTACTTGCACATCTCTGTTAATTTCCAATAAGGACAAATATTAGCAATTTACTAAAGTACTGTTTTTCCCCCTTTTTTTTGTTGTTTTGGATCAATTTCTCAGTTAATGCTGAAAGTGCTGAAATAATACTAAATGTTGGAAATGGTGATTGTGAACTTCACATGGGACCTCCCAAATCTGATGATAACATTTTCAAGCGGTTTTACTTTCATGTCTCTCGTCTTAATTATACTCCCATCTATGGTGCCTACATTTTGTTGTTGACAACTTTGATTATTGGAGGAACATGGGCCTGTTGCAAGTTGGGAAGGAAGAGTAGGCAGTAGGGTGATGGGGTCCCATATCAGGAGCTTGAATTGGCACTGCTTGAGGCTGTTTCCGATGTCCATGTGCATACACCATATAGTTGGGATCAGGGTTGGAATGATGACTAGGATGAGGAAAAGGCAGAGAAACCTGAAGTGGGACGTAATGTTGGTAATGTCTCTGCAAATGGTCTTACTTGCAGGTCTTTTAACAAGGATGGATGGGAAAATGATTGGGATGATTAGAATTTTGTAGAAGAAAAAAGGTGTATTTTCTTTCTTATGAAAAAAAAGAATGCATTAAAAAGAGGGGTTGGGGGGGGGGGAGGTAGGGGTGGAAGACAGGAATACAGGGAAAAGGAAAAGCTATATTTTGTTTAACTTGTCGATAAAAAGGAGTTTGGTCTTGAAAAAGTGAACTGAAAGCAGTTTTGGTGACACAAATTTTGATAACAAGTTTCCTGTGTTGTGAGTTTGGATTAAGAAATGTGATATGGTAGGTGAAGATTAGATCTCTCTCTTCCCCCCCCCCCCTTTCCAAATGATCCTTTGAGATTTTATTGCTGAGTGGAACAGAATGGGATGAACCGAGTTATAAGGTCATAGTGGAGCCCATTGTAATGGAAAATTATCCTCTCCAATTCCCTATAGCTCATTAGTGCTAGTGTGTCCGACATGTGGCAGCTCGGACATCCAACGGTTCGAGCTCATTGACTATGTTGAGCTCAAATCGTTGGATGTCCAAGTACGGGTCAATCGTAGTTACGGGTCAAACACAGGGAGGTGATTAATCCAATTTCCACATAGACCATGGTTCTAAAATTCGGGTTTCGACTAGGTTTCGACCAACCAGAAATCGAGTTCGTCTCGGTTTCGACCATATCTTGGTTGAAACCTGTGACTTTCTCTAGGCTAACTCGAACCTTAGTTTTGAGGCCCAAAAGTTGTCACACACCAAACCACCCCCTGGGAGGATTAGGTAGGTGGCCCGAATTGCATGACAGCAATCCGCCAAATCCCACAGATCTAAAAACAGTTAATCCATTCACAGACACACATCCACCATAATACAACATGTAAAACTCAGAGTGCTATGGAGAACTATATTTACATTAAAACATAAGAGAAGTGTAGCAGTACAGGAAATGATAATATGTACAATAATGTGTCTGATCATTCCCTCACTCACTCCCACAGAAAGAACAATAGTAACTACCATATACAACTTCTAAAACAAAAGAAAATATATATACAGGGCAAGGTACCTCGAGCCCCAAAAAAAAGAAGAAAAGCTAAGAGCATAAATGGGGAGAAACTCCTATAAAAAACAAAAAGGAGTCCCTAAGACAAAAGCATCAACCACAACACCCTTCACGGGTCATCTTCAATAATCACTGAGAACACTCGCACCAACGGTATGACCTCCATCGGGGTCCACACCAATATAGTCATAACCACCATGGCTCTCCTCCGGGTAGTAAGCCTCCCCGCCACAGTGACATCCACCTGCAAAATCATCTAACAGAAAGCATGTATAACAGAGTGTGAGCTCCACCAAGTCCGTGACTGAAACATATCATCATGCATGCACATGCAATCATAACCATATGAATCCTACATGAGGTGCAGTTCAGTTAATTATTAGCCACCTAACATCACAACTAAGGCATGTTAGTGCTACTACAATCCCCAATACATGTATCCCTGGTGCGGGCTTTTGACCCCTTCCTGCGATACACCCATTGAGTTGTTGGAGAGGACCAGTCAGCTCCTGCAACAGTCACCAAGGTCAGCCCGACCAGCCCTCTGTGATTAACATGTGAGGCATCCCTCCTTTCTCATCACTTTTTCTTTTCTCTGGCTTATAACCCATAATTCACCTTTTCGGTGTCATAATATTCCTTTTCTTTTCTTTTCTCATATATATGGTCACTCCCATAGGCATCCAACACCTTAACCCCTGTTGGCAAGGGTGCGTAGCACGGGTGATGAAACTCTAGCCCCATATCTATATGGCATCGTATGAGTTGGGCGGTGTCAACCATATCCCATTCTACGGGCTACCACATGCCTCATTTCCAAGCCGGCTACGACATTTAGTCTAGCAATCACATACAACATTCGATGTCCATTTATAGAATCCAGCAGTCAAACATATCTTTGTTTCAGATTTCAATGTTTATGCAATAAGTAAACAGCATAATTTTCATTATATTATAATTCATTTTAGCATATTAATTATGTTACATTTACATATATGATGACATTCCACTCACCTTGGTCTGGTCCTACAGGTTCTGTTGCTAGTTCAGTTCCGGCAGGTGTCTGGCAGTGCACCTCGAGCGAGGGATCAAATCCTAAAGTAATAAATCAGAAATGTATTATTTAATTAATCAAAATTGTTTTGGATAACCTAGTGTTGGTCTAGGCTCACTGGTCTGACTCGGTGCTCAGTCTGGTGTCACTTGGAATTCTTCGAGTCTTGCACTGGGCCTTCGGGTCCATGTCCCGGTGTATCATCCGAAGATGTGGATCAAGGTCAAATCTAGTATTTACCAGTGTAATCATCTGTACATAGTCCCGAAAGCTATACAAATCAGTCCTCAGGTCAGCAGTTCAGCTGGACCATCACTGGCAGGGTTGCCAGGCCCTGTGGGGCCCACATGGGTACCCAAGGTATGAATATCATTGAATAGATGTGAAGAGGGGTATTTTGGTCATTTATCACCTCCTCACACTATATATGGCCCACTGGTGAAGGCCTACAGAGACAGGTCAGTAGTACAACTCACTTTCATTCTCTGGGTGATTCACTGGGTGATAGGGCAATCGCCCAGATCCTGTTTGAGGTATGAACAGGCTCCAAATCTTGGATTTTCTGCATGGGCAGTGCCAAGGTCGATCCTCAATGCATGTGGGGTTGTTGTGGACCTCATGAAGAGTGGATTCCAATGGTCCACATGGATCATGGCCTGGGCCCACCATTTGGAAGCTAAGAGTTGTCCAGCCAGCTCAAAGAATAGTAGCCCAGCTGTGTTTCAGCTCAAGGTCATGCTTTGAGCTACATGCAAGGATAGATTTACGTATGAAATCATGGTAGTAGGTTGTCCCTACAAAAATCCAGGCAAGGTCTAGCTTGTATACACAGATCCAAGCCCAGACTGCCTGTTCTAGGTGTAACTAGGCAGTGCAGTCTGGCACAAAGACTGGTCTCAGTCTCAGAAACAAAACAGTAGGTAAAACATATGAAAAATACTTAGATCTTCCATATAACAGGTTTGCATGTTAGATCTGAGGTAGCACAAGGCAACCCCCAGGTGTTCTAGGCTGTCCTTGGCCAGTTTCATCTCCATAGAGCAGAGATCCAAAGGAGAAAACAGGGAACAGCAGTAGCAGCATATAGGGGTATAGATATATACCTGAGTTGGACTGAGTTGCAGGGACAGAGCTGGATGCAAGGCAGCCCAGTGTTCTCCTTCCCTTCTTCTTTCCTTCTCCTTTCTCTACTTTCTATTTAGAGTTGGGGGCAGTAAACGAAATTTGATACTGCCCCCCTCCTATTTATAGTGCTGGCCCTACTGGGGTCAGTTTGGCTGCCAAGTCCCTCCTCCAGAATGCATTCTTCAAACTGATTCTGGGCAATTCTGGCAACTCAGGTGGGGTCCACAGCGGTCCAAGAGTAGGTAATGATCCCCATTTGTCTGGAGTCCAAAATAACCATTTTAACCACTCTGGGCGATTCACTGGGTGATAGGTCCAATTGCCCAGTGCATCACCCAGAGAATACAACAAAGATGTAATTTCACTGTGTTTGCACAGGGGCTTGGCCCAAGGCTTGGGCCTTGCACCAACATCTCACCCAGGGTCCAATACACATCTTTTCAGGTGTGGGCCCCACATTTTTGGATAGGAGAGAGAATACCTGGGATTTATGTTGTACATTATGCAGTGTGCAGTACAACTGCATGGTGCTGAAATCCATCTTCTAGCAGGTATGTAGGAGGCCATTCTCAGTGGTTCAGTTACTGGAGTGATACTCCACAGGGTGCTTGGATGATTGGCCAGGGGTCCCTGTCCTTCATTCAAAATTTCCAGCCAATTAGGGGCAGGCTTGACATTTCTCCCCACCTTACAAAAATTTCGTTCTCGAAATTTGGCTTACCTTGTAGCTTAAAAAGTCGGGGATACTTTTTTTGTATTTCCTCTTCGCGTTCCCACAATGCTTCCTCTATGGGACAGTTTCCCCATCGAACCTTGACGAATGCGACCATGCGGTTACGGAGGTTATGTTCTTTTCTATCCAATATCTCTGTAGGCTGTTCTTTATAGGTCATACCCGCATCAAACTATTCAGGTTCAACTAAGAGTACATGTATCAGGTTGTTGATGTACTTCCTTAGCATTGACTCATGGAAAATATCATGGACGCCCTGCAGACCGACTCTATTGAGGATTTCATAGGGACCAATAAATCTTGGGCTTAGTTTACCCTTTTTGTTGAAGCGTAGTAATCCCTTCGTTGGAGACATTCAGAGGAATACCTTCTCTCCGACTCTAAATTCAATATTCTTCCTCCGATTATCGGCATAACTCTTTTGTCTTGATTGGGCCGCTTTAATCTTCTCTCTAATGATATCCACCTTCTCACAGGTTGCTTGTATCATTTTGGGACCAAGATACTTCCATTCTTCGACTTCATCCCAATACAACAGGGTCCGACACTTTTGACCATAAAGAGCTTCGTACGGTGCCATGCCAATGGTGGAGTGGTAGCTACTGTTGTATGTAAATTCCACCAAGGGTATGTGGGCATCCCAACTATCGTTCATTTCCAGTATACAGGCTCTGAGCATGTCCTCCAGAGTCTGGATTGTTCTTTCGGACTGTCCATCCGTCTGAGGATGAAAAGCTGTGCTGAGATTTAGTTGAGATCCCAGTGCCTTCTGCAGACTTCTCCAAAATCTTGAGGTAAATCGGGGATCCCTATCAGATACAATGCTAACAGGCACGCCATGTAAGTGGACTATATTCTCCATGTATAGTTGGGCAAGCTTTTCCATCGAATAGTTTATTCTGATGGGAATGAGGTGAGCCACTTTCGTCACTCCGTCCACAAGCACCCAAATTGCATTCATCCCTTTCCTGGTGTTGGGTAAATTGGTTACAAAATCCATGGTAATTCTTTCCCATTTCCACTCAGGTATAGGGAGTGGCTGCAACAATCCATACGATCGGTGTCTCTCCGCCTTTATTTGTTGGCATGTGAGGCATTTGGACACGTATATAGCTATGGTTTGCTTCATTCCAATCCACCAATAGTACTTCTTCAGATCCTTGTACATCTTTGTGCTCCCAGGATGGATCGAATAGGGTGAGTTATGTGCCTCTTTAAGGATTCGGTCCTATACCTCAAAATTATCAGGCACGCACAATCTATCTCTGAACTTTAATGCCCAGTGGCCAGTGAAAAGTCTGGGTCCTTGTGGACACCAAGCTGCACTTCCTAGATTATCTTGGCCAGTTTGGGGTCATAAGGCTGCTTTTCGAGTATCTCTTCTCGGATCGATGGTTGTATGTCCATGGCTGCTAGCTGCGTAGCCGTTCCTTCAATCATAAGCTCCAGATCAAACTTCCGAGCTTCTTCTATCAGTTGCTCGCTTACAACCAAGGAAGCGAGGGATGCGGATTTGGATTTCCTTCTTAACGCATTAGCTACTACGTTAGCTTTGCCAGGGTAATACTGGATTTCACAATCATAGTCCTTCACCAATTCTAACCATCGCCTCTGCCTCATGTTCAGCTCCTTCTGGGTGAAGAAATACTTCAGACTCTTGTGATCGCTGAAGATCTCACTCTTTTCATCATAGAGATAATGTCTCCATATTTTCAATGCGAAGACTACCGAGGCCAACTCTAGGTCATGAGCGGGGTAGTTCTTTTCGTGTTCCTTTAGTTGCCTTAAGGCATAGGCGACCACTTTACCTTTTTGCATTAACACGCCACCCAATCCTGTTCGGGATGCGTCGATGTAGACTACCATTCCTCCGGTGCCATCTGGAATGGTCAAAACTGGTGCCGTCACTAATCTGTTCCTTAACTCTTGGAAGCTTCTCTCGCAAGCATTGTTCCACTCGAACTTTGCGCTTTTCTTTGCTAGCTTTATCATGGGCGCCGAGATACGTGAGAAATTTTCAATAAATCGGCGGTAGTATCCGGCTAAACTCAAAAAGCTTCAAATCTCAGTGGTATTTTTTGGAGTCTCCCACTCGAGAACCGCCTTCACCTTATCTGGGTCTACCTTGATGCCGTCTTTGATGACGATGTGCCCCAAGAATCCAATTTGGTGAATCCAAAATTCACACTTGCTGAACTTGGTGTACAGCTGGTGCTCTCACAATTGCTGCAACACAAAGGTAAGGTGTCGAGCATGCTCCTCTTCACTCTTGAAGTACACCAGAATGTCATCGATAAATATGATGATGAACTTATCCAACACATCATGGAATACTCTATTCATCATGTCCATGAACGCTGCCGGGGCGTTGGTTAACCCGAACGATAGCACAAGAAACTCATAATATATGTATCGAGTTCTGAACGTCGTCTTATAGATATCACCGCTCTTGATCTTTAGTTGGTGGTATCCACACCTAAGATCGATCTTGGAGAAAACTCTTGCTCCCTGCAGTTGATCAAATAGGTCATCGATGCACGATAATGTGTATCGATTCTTGATTGTCAGTTTATTTAGTTCCCGGTAGTCGATGCACAGACGCATGCTACCATCCTTCTTCTTTTCGAATAGCACAGGTGCTCCCTAGGGAGACACGCTAGGTCATATGAATCCCTTCTTAAGCAAGTCTTGTAGTTGGACCTGCAGTTCTTTCAACTCAATAGGTGCCATTCGATATGGTGCCTTGGAAACTGGTGCTGCACCAGAAATCAGATCAATCCCGAATTCCATCTCGCAATCAGGCGGTAGCTGGGTTTGATCTTCTGGAAAGACGTCGGGAAATTCTTTAACGACGTCAAGCTCCCCCAAAGGCTTTATCTTTGCCTCGGTATCCATTACCGTGGCCAAATAGCCTTGAGACCCATCATCCAACAACTTCCGTGCCTGGAGAGCGGATAAGGTTATTCTCTTGGTCTTCCTCATTGATTCACTTTGGTAGGTGAAAACCGAGCCATCACTTATCTTGAATGTGATCTTCTTCTCCGCACATATGACGTTCGCTCCATAGGTGGATAGCCAATCCATGCCTAGAATCACGTCAAAGTCCTTCATATCGAACTTGATCAAACGTGCGGCCAGGTTCTTCCCACAAATCCCTATTGGACAAGGGTCGTAGACTTTCTTCAGGCTCACGACACTACCAGTCGATGTATTGACTACTAAATCGTGTCCAATGTCTCTTGGTTGTACAGTCATCCTACTCGCAAAGGTGGTGAAAACAAAAGAGTGGGATGCACCCGAGTTGAATAGTACTCGTGCGGGAACGGATGAGACAATCAGGGTACCTAGGGTTTGTATAGAATTTAAGTTTCGTGCATATACCAGGGTATTTTCTATAATTTAGTAGTGTTCAGTGGACTTACCTGTCATTATATCAGGGTTCGCCTCCGCTTCTTCATTGGTCAATGCGAATACCTTTCCTCGAGTCCGATTGTCCAGTACCTGAAAAGGTCGAGCATGGAACTAGTTCGACGAGTAAGTGTTGTATCCGCGGTGCATGCATTCCCTGGCCATATATCCAGCTTTGTTGCACACGTAGCATCTATTGGACAGCACGACCAGTAATGAGGCTCGGCTCACTTGGCTTGTAGCTGGTCAGGCTGGCGAAGCTGCCATTGTCGCTTGACTCACAGTTGGTTGGGCAAGTCGATTATAAGTGGGGCGAAAAGGATTCTGGCCTACACCTGGCCTACAATACGGAGTCGGATTGGGGCTCAAACTAGCTCCTCGAAAAACCTTGTTCGGCCAATCGAAGTTCTGGTAGTTGCTTGGCCTCTTGCCCAATCCGGGTGACGTTGTAGCTTTCTCTTTCTCTTTCTCCTTCAACCTGTCTTCCATAGTCTTCGCCTTGTCGACCATTTGAGCGTAATCCCGAATATCCATAACTGACAAGACAGACCCGATCTCTGGTTTGAGTTCCTTCTCAAATTTCTTCACCTTAGTGACTTCCCCTTTCAAGTGTTCCGGAGAAAAGTGGAACAGATCTTGAAACTGCTGTTGGTAGTCCAGCACTAACTTGGTTCCTTGCACAAGTGTAGAGAACTCTGCTTCCTTCCTGTCCCTAAAGCTCTCTGGAAGTAGTTCTTGAAGAAAACATCTTTGAATTGTTCCCAGGTAGGATTCAGATGAGCGGCTTCAATATTTGGCTTGGTGGCCTTCTACCATGCTTAAGCCTCGTTCTGTAGCTGATAACCTGCACATATCAGCTTCTACGAATCCATGCATTCAAGTACATCGAATGCCTTCTCCAGGGCACTAATCCACCATTCCAGCTACGTTGCCTATAAAATTAACTTGGAAAACACAGGCGGTTGGAGTTTCTTGAATCTCTCCATCACCTTGGCTGTAGAGTTTTCCGCTAGGTGTTGAGGCACAGGTGGTGGAAACAGTATTGGCCGGTTGGGTGGTAGTAGTGGTACTGCTCGCTCTTGCATCATGGCCGCAAATTATGTAGACATTTGGCCCAGCAGTTCCTGTTGTTGCTGCATGGTCCGCATCATGGTAGTCATGAAGGTATTCACCTCTCCAGCTGCTATACCTGGCTGAAGTGCAGCGGCAGTGGCTTGGGTAGCCATTGGTACCCTCGGCGAGGTAGCCGACACTTTAAAATTCTGAGCTTCGGTTTCGTCCGACAGCTCAACTTTTGGGACATTTCGAAGGCGTCTTCCTCGACATCCACCTCGGTTGGTTCTAGTGTTGACCATGATTGTCCTTCTAGAAGAAGCTACACGTTCAATATTCCAACACTCTTAACAGGGTCAACAAATAATTTCTAACTATCATATGTACATTACCTATTCCACAATTCCATTGAAATCATGTTGTCATCCCAATAAGGTGTGTTATTTATTTAAGGTCTTATTTATTATTATTATTTTTTGTTTTTTGTTTTATGTTCGAGGGGTGTTTTATGCTATGATATGTTATGCATGATATTATGTTGAAAATTTATTTTAAACAGGATTTCTAAATTTTATACCTGCGTCTAGCATGCAAGCCTCTCCAACTTCATCCGGGTGATAAGAGCCTGCACATAAAGGTATCCTATGTCACTTCTAACTTCGTCAGCTAGGGATAGGTAGATGGCACTACCCTCGGGTCCACTAGTATCTGCAAGTGCTAAGTAGACAATCAATTGGTTCTTGGCCCGGGACTGTATCTCTCGTATCCAAGCTAGTCTTTTCCTCAGTCGTCTAATGTAAAGCATGTTGTTGGGGTCTCCAAGCCCGAACAACGCGACAAGGTCCTGTCATGGAGAATTTCTAAGTATCAGGTCACTATGGGTGCTGAATCTTAAAATTAAGTGCAACACTATAGCTAAATTAAGTAACATAGACAGGAAATTTAAATTGGTTAGCTCGAGGTTGCACACAGTAATACAGTACCTATAGGGTTCTTATTTTGCTCGGCAACCTATTAGGTCTAATCCTTGTTGGGCTAGACTATGGATATGGTAGGACCTACTTATAGGCACAATTTTTTTTTTTTGGTAATGCCTAAGTTTCCCAAAATTCTATAACCACACAATTTGATACGCCTATGTATCTATGTTCAAGTTTGCACAGCATCACACATACAGTGGTTCGTACACACGCGTATATAATCATATAATATTTACATAATTAAATGTACAAATTATAAATAAAATCTAATTCCTAAAAATATTTTTATTTACTATTATTTTTTTTATCTTACTTTGTATACCCCTATACAGCCTTACTTAATACTACCTTATTTATTCATGATTGTTTATTATTATTTATATTTAATTTTTTTTATATACATTTATCTTATTTAAAAAAAAATTTCTCATAATTATTTGAATTTTGAAATTACGTTAATCTTACTGTTTTAGGGTGAAATCAACAAGTCCTTAAGTGTTTATCTCAAAATTGCTAAAAATTTCATTCTCTGGGCGATTTTCTGGGCGTTAGGCCCCATTGCCCAAAGAATCGGGGCCTAGGCTATTTCAGTCCGAGAGCTGTCATTTTCACACCATTTTCAAATCTAAGTCTCCCAAACCTCTAGGGTAGAGCTCCAAAGGCTTGCTTGACCATTTCTACACCAAATTCACTTGATTTCATGGGTCCCCCGCGCTCCTACACAAATCTAGGGTAAGTTTCTCACACTTTTCTCCTATTTTGGACTACTGTCCATAGTTTCTCTTATCTTTTTGGTTAAAACTACAGATTTTCATGCCCTAATTTTGTTTTTATTTTCTATTCTTGCTTGCAGCACCATGTCCACAAGTGGTAGACATAGTACGGCAAGGAAAGCAGTGACACGCAAGTGGCTGCGGTCAGATCCCACACCTTCATCACCATCTACAGTACTTGCTGCCACACTAGGAGAGGATTCTTCATCCGAAGAACCAGAGTTCGATCAGTTTTGGTTCTCGAGGTTTGAGCACTCAAAGGACTGGGTAAAATTTAAGTCCAAAAATATTGTGAATGGGAGGATGGTGCAGGTGGATGACTTCCACCAATATGGATTGTATTCTAGGTTTAATGCCCTAGGCTAGGCATCGATGCTGTCACCCACACAGCCATTACCCAAACCTGGTTCGGTACTTTTACTGTAACCTTGTACCAGCCTCTGGGGTGCAAGGGTTTGGACTGGAGAGTAGGGTGAAGGGAGTTGACATGAGGTTCACCCCTGCCATCTTGGCAGAGATATTGGGACTGCCCAATACAGGAGATAGATGCTATTACAAGCCTCGGGTAGATATCTCCGATATGTTTTCTCCGGAGACCAGGTGGATAGTGTTCAAGGCATTGACTGGGACAGAAGGGGTTCCAAAATCGGAGGCTGACTACAAGCCTACGCCTAGGATCATTAGCAGATGAAACTCCTACAACATCTATCCAAAGGGCGGTAACCGGGGTAGTATCTCTATGCTCCGGGCTTATATCACCTACTGTCTGTTGGGGGCTGGTAAGGGGGTCCGGTGATCAACCTCCCATATTTGCTAATGCAGGTGATGCTCTATCATGCACAGAACCCGTCTGATGGGAACCTGCCCTATGGGAAGTTCCTAACTCTAGTGTTTCATTATTTTGGAGTTACTCTAGCTGGAGAGTACACGGATGGGGATAGGTCGAGACCCATTAGCAAGACCTCGATCCAGAAAATGAAGATGCAGGGGGAGCCTGAGAGTGATCCTGAGGGTGGAGAGGAGATGCAGATGGAGCAGGAGCAAGAGCAGGAGTAAGAGCAAGAGTAGGAGGTTGGGTTGGATGAGCAGGGTGGTCCAGAGGTTATTGAAGTACAGTTTACAGATCTACCCTCCTATAAGCCGATCGGTGCTACTGGTTCTCAGGTGCCAAAGTCCTATGGGTGGTCTGACATGATGACACAGTTTCAGGGCCTCCGCACCCAACTTACACAGATGTCGACGCGGATGGATCAGGGCTTCACATCCCTGGAGGGGAGAGTAGGTTCTATGGAGCAGCGCTTAGACTTCTGGGACTCCTATTATCGCGTCGACTCTAGACAAACTCAGCCCCCACCGAGCGACATACCTCCCTAGGAGTAGCCTTCCAGCACCAGTTCACATTTAGTCTAACTTGATGTAGTTCTCTCTTTTTTTTATTTTTTATCATGGTTTATGTAGTTTTTTTTTTTTTTTTTGTTCTAACAGATGTATTTGGAAATAGTACTTCCATTAAATCTTTATGTAGTGGCTTTAGCCACAATTTACCTTATTAATGTTCAATATATGTGTTTTATCTTCTATTTATATTTACCCCCTATAGCTTTTAATTATTGCATATTTTATTTTCTTACAATTTATTATTCCTATTCCACTGTCTATGAATGTAGTAAGAGCTTCACTCTCTGATACCAAGCTCTGTTACACCCCATACCACCCCCTGGAAGGATTAGGTAGGTGACCCGAATTGCATGACAGTAATCCGCTAAATCCCACAGATCTAGAAGCAGTTAATCCATTCATAGACACACACCCACCATAATACAACATGTAAAACTCAGAGTGCTGCAGAGAACTATATTTACATTAAAACATAAGAGAAGCGTAGCAGTACAGGAAATGATAATATGTACAATAATGTGTCTGATCATTCCCTCACTCACTCCCACAGAAAGAACAATAGTAACTACCATATACAACTTCTAAAACAAAAGAAAATATATATACAGGGCGAGGTAACTCGAGCCCCAAAAAGAAGAAGAAAAGCTAAGAGCAGAAACGAGGAGAAACTCCTATAAAAAAACAAAAAGGAGTCCCCAAGACAAGCATCAACCACAACACCCTTCACGGGTCATCTTCCGTAATCACCGAGAACACTCGCACCAATGGTATGACCTCCGTCGGGGTCCACACCAATATAGTCATAACCACCATGGCTCTCCTCTGGGTAGTAAGCCTCCCCTCCACACTGACATCCACCTGCAGAATCATCTAACAGAAAACATGTATAACAGAGTGTGAGCTCCACCGAATCCGTGAATGAAACATATCATCATGCAATCACAACCATTTGAATCCTACATGAGGTGCAGTTCAGTTAATTATTAGTCACCTAACATCACAACTAAGGCAGGTTAGTGCTACTACAATCCCCAATACATGTATCCCTGGTACAGGCTTTTAATCCCTTCCTGCGATACACCCATTAAGTTTTCAGAGAGGACCAGTCAGCTCCCCCATCAGTTACCAAGGTCAGCCCGACCAGCCCTCTATGATTAACCTATGAGGCATCCATCCTTTCTCATCACTTTTTCTTTTTTTCTGGCTTATAGCCCATAATTCACCTTTTCGGTGTCATAATATTCCTTTTCTTTTTCTTTTCTTTTCTCATATATATGGTCACTCCCACAGGCATCCAACACCTTAACCCCTGTTGGCAAGGGTGCATAGCACAGGTGATGAAACTCTAGCCCCATGTCTATATGGCATCGTATGAGTCGGGCGGTGTCAACCGTATCCCATTCTACGGGCTACCACAGGCCTCATTTCCAAGCCGACTACGGCATTTAGTCTAGCAATCACGTACAACATTCAATGTCCATTTATAGAATCCAGCAGTCAAACATATCTTTGTTTCAGATTTCAATGTTTATGCAATAAGTAAACAACATAATTTTCATTATATTATAATTCATTTCAGCAGATTAATTATGTTACATTTACATACACGATGACATTCCACTCACCTTTGTCTGGTCCTATAGGTTCTGTTGTTGGTTCAGTTCCGGCCGGTGTCTGGCAATGCACCTTGAGCGCGGGATCAAATCCTAAAGTAATAAATCAGAAATGTATTATTTAATTAATCAAAACTGTTTTGGATAACCTAGTGTTGGTTTAGGCTCACTAGTCTGACTCGGTGCTCAGTCTAGTGTCACTTGGAATTCTCCGGGTCATGCACTAGGTCTTCGGGTCCATGTCCCGGTGTATCATCCGGAGATGTGGATCAGGGTCAAATCTGGTATTTACCAGTGTAATCATCTGTACATAGTCCTGAAAGCTATACAAATCAGTCCTCAGGTCAGCAGTTCAGCTGGACCATCACTGGTAGGGTTGCCAGGCCCTGTGGGGCCCACATAGGTACCCAAGGTATGAATATCATTTAACAGATGTGAAGAGGGGTATTTTGGTCATTTACCATCTCCTCACACTGTATATGGCCCACTGGTGAAGGCCCATAGAGACAGGTCAGCAATACAACTTACTTTCATTCTCTGGGCGATTCACTGGGTAATAGGGCAATCGCCCAATGCATCGCCCAGAGCCTGTTTGAGGCGTGAACAGGCTCCAAATCTTAGATTTTTCTGCATGGCCAGTGCCAAGGTCGATCCTCAATGCATGTGGGGTTTTTGTAGACCCCATGAAGAGTAGATTCCAATGGTCCACATGGATCATGGCCTGGGCCCACCATTTGGAAGCTAAGAGTTGTCCAGTCGGCTCAGAGAACAGTAGCCCAGCTGTATTTCAACTCAAGGCCATGCTTTGAGCTACATGCAAGGATAGATTTACGTATGAAATCATGGCAGTAGGCTGTCCCTACAAAAATCCAAGCAAGGGCTAGCTTGTATACACAGATCCAAGCCCAGACTGCCTGTTCTGGGTGCAACTAGGTAGTGCAGTCTGGCACAGAGGCTGATCTTAGTCTCAGAAGCAAAACAACAGGTAAAACACATGAAAAATACTTGGATCTTCCATGCAACAGGTTTGCATGTTAGATCTGAGGCAGCACAAGGCAGCCCCTAGGTGTTCTGGGCTGTCCTTGGCCAGTTTCACCTCCATAGAGCAGAGATCCGAAGGAGAAAACAAGGAACAGCAGCAGCAGCAGCATATAGAGGTATAGATATATACCTGAGATGGACTGGGTTGTAGGGACAGAGCTGGATGCAAGGCAGCCCAGTGTTCTCCTTCCCTTCCTCTTCTTCTCCTTCTCTTCTTCTTCCTTTCCTTCTTCTTTCCTTCTCCTCTCTCTCCTTTCTCTCCTTTCCATTTAGAGCTGGGGGGCAGTAAACGAAATTTTGTACTGCCCCCCTCCTATTTATAGTGCTGGCCCCACTGGGGTCAATTTGGCTGCCAGGTCCCTCCTCCAGGATGCATTCTTCAAACTGATTCTGGCAATCCTGGCAACTCAGGTGGGATCCACAGGGGTCCAAGGATAGGTAATGGTTCCCAAGACTCCCATCTACCCCTAGAGGTTGTCCATGGTCTGTATGGGTGGTCCCCATTTGTCTGTAGTCCAAAATAACCATTTTAGCCACTCTGGGCGATTCACTGGGTGATAGGCCCAATCGCCCAGTGCATCACCCAGAGAATACAACAAAGTTGTAATTTCACTGTGCTTGCACAGGGGCTTGGCCCAAGGCTTGGGCCTTGCACCAACATCTCACCCAGGGTCCAATACACATCTTTCCAGGTATGGCCCCCATATTTTTGGATAGGAGAGAGAATACCTGGGATTTATGTTGTACATTATGCAGTGTGTAGTACAACTGCATGGTGCTGAGATCCATCTTCTAGTAGGTATGTAGGAGGCCATTCTCAGTGGTTCAGCTACTGGAGTGATACTCCACAGGGTACTTGGATGATTGGCCAGAGGTCCCTGTCCTTCATTCAAAATTTCTAGCCAGTTTGGAGCAGGCTTGACAGAAGTTGTTTTTTTGCCCTGATTCTTGTTGTGGTTCCTATTTTTGACATTTTAAACTCAATCCATGCATTAGTTTCACATAGAGAACACTAAAAATATTACCTGTGGTTTTGATCCAAGTTTGATACTGTATATTGTTCTTGGACATGGTATCGAATAACGTTTGATCGGAACATAACTCCTTCTATAAATGAGATTTAAGCAATCTTTGATTTGTTAGAAAGCTTCGTTTTGATAGCTTTCCAACAAGTCCAAGATTGCTTAAATTTGATTTATGTTGAAGGAGTTATGCACCGGTCAAACTTAATTTGGTGTGTGTGAATGCTGTCAAAATCACTCTGAATGAAAATATTTTTTTGGACATCAAAACAAATGAATATTTTACCGCATTTTTGGTTTCTAGCAATGTTTTACCATATTAAGATTAATGGAATTTTTAGATTTGAGAAAAATCACTATTGAAAAATTAAAAATTGCACCTACCGTCGAAAATCCAGTTTTTGTTCTTGAACTGAGGGGTTGACTTTTTTTTCTTTTGAAATTTGATTTTTTTAAACTATTTTTATTGGATTCAAATAGGGGGTATTTGCTTATTTATGAATAACATCTTAAGTAAATGAAATACAAATTCATTTACTTAAATGATATTAGACATAACTACGTGTCTGTCTTGGTTTCTGGCCTAGTTTTTGGCATAAATAGCTGTCTGTCTTAGTTTTGATCCCAATTTTCCCTAGTTTCGATCGGCATATGTGTCGAAACCACCGAAATATGGTTGAAACCAGTCGAAACCATCAAAACCTGGTCAAATCCAGGGATTTTATAAAATCCCCCTTCAACTCGTCTCGAAAACCTACGAAATCGAGTTAACTCGATGGTTTCGGCAAGTTTCGGTCGAGTTTTTCTTCCATGGGTAGAGAAAACTAATTAATGGTTGAGTGATCTAAATTAATTAAAAGGACTAAAACTAATTAAAAGATCAAAAATAAAAAATTAAATGACAATAAAAAATAAACTTATAAAATTAAATGGAATAGAAGAACTTAGCTGATTCGAATAACTTTAATGAAAACAAATCCATTCACTTTAGCACCGTCACTTGAATTCACCGCTCCTCGATAACGACAAACAAATTACAAGAGTGCTAAATAAAAATTACACATGATCGAAGAAGAAGGGAGATAAAATTAACCTAACAACTACTCTAGAAATTAAAATAACAAAGAGGAACCTAATACATAGATCTAAAAATTAAAAATAACTCTATTCTAAAAAGAGATCAAAAAACTAGAACTAAAGAGGAAGCAAAGATGAGATTTGGAGAGCTAGAGCTTGCTGTCCAATAAGAATTAACCACATAAACTAACAAAACCAGAACTGAGAAAAAAAAAGAAAAACTTGCTACTGTTGTATTCAAAAGGACATTGCAGAGAAGTAAAACTAAAAAAAGAGAAAAATGAAGGAATGAAAGGGAGATGCGAAAGTGGGAATTATATGGGGAAGAGAGAGCACGTGAAAGAGAGATGGGAAGGAGATAGGAGAGATGAGAGAATCTGAGAGGAAGTGGGAGAGAGAGAGAGAGAAAGAAAGAAAGTCATCCCGGCCCCGAATGGATCCAGCCCGAGAAGTAAAGTTGCACCATTTTAAATTTCGGACGACATGAGCCCAATATCCGATATCTTCTGAAAGATTCTCAATTCGTCAAAATTACCAGTATGCCCTTGTGCTTTATTTTTCTCTCTCTTCTTCTTCTCTAAACTCGAATCGGCTCGTAATCAAGTGACTTCTGACACTACGCATTGGAAAGCTAACCCGATTGAATTCTTCAACCTTGTAACTTGGCGTTTGACGGTCCAATTAGACGTATTCTCCACTTTGACCAAAATATCCCTAAACCTGAAAAATCACAGAAAATACCTGAATAGCACTGTTCTTGGAATAAAATGATAGTAAATAATGCATTAAAATGAGGTATAAAATATGCCTAACATAGCTCGTCAGTGCTAGTGTGTCCGACACGTGGCAGCTCGAACATCCAACTGTTTGAGCTCAAACCGTTGGATGTCTGAGTTGCCACGTGTCGGACATCCACACTAGCACTACCGCACTGCCAAGCTATAGGGAATTGGAGAGGATAATAACCCCATTGTAACATCGTATTTCGAGCCATAGTTGTAACATTTTTTTATCTTCCTTGGAGATTAGTCTCTAAGGATTCTTAAGGGCAATGGTACATCACACCCTACCTTACCCGATGAAAAAACACATGGCCAGAAAAAGGTATATAGGTGTATAAATACATAGGGAGGGAAAATGGTTGATTATGGCTTAGACATGTTGATCAAAGTAAAATGGAAAAAGAACTGAAATAACTAGTTTAACTATATACTTCAGAAGAAGCTCATTATTTCCAATTGAACTAGATCACATGACATAAGCAACTAAAGAAATAGTTAAAGGGGAGGGGGGGGGAACTCTTTGAAAGAATGTTTTAAACCTGCCCCAAACTGACTGGAATTTTGCTTGAAGGACAGGAGCTTGTGACCAATCGCCCAAGCACACTGTGGAGTGTCATCCCTGTGGTTGAATTCAGTGGAGAACCTCCAAGGATATCATCCAGTATACCTGTGAGACGATGGGGGACAGATCCATGCAGCTGCTCAGCCCACAGCCTGATGTACAACTCCAACTCCAAGTAATCTCTCTCTCTGACAAATACATAGGGGCCATACCCAATTAGATGTATATTTGGTCCTAGAAAGGGTTGTGCCCAAGTGGTAGCCTCAACCCCTGTGCAAGACCAAGGCAAAACAACAGAAATTTCATTCTCTGGGCGATACACTAGGCAATTGACCCAAACGCCCAGTGAAACGCCCAGAGTGTCTGAAACTTGTATTTTGGACTCCAGACACCTGGGAACAATGCATACGGCCTGTGGACACCCTCTAGAGGTAAATGGGAATTTTAGAAACCATTACCCACCTCTAGAACCAAGTGGACCCCACCAATACAGCTGGAATGGCCTAGAATGCACTTAAAAATGCATTCTTGGAAGAGGGAACTCATGGCCAAACAGGCCTTAAGAGTTTAGAAACTATAAATAGGAGGCGCCAGCCCTCCTATTTTCGTTGCTGCTTCTACAATAAGAGAAAGAAAGAAAGAGAAGAAGAAGGAAGAAGAAGAGAAAGAAACAAAAGGAGAAGGAAGGAAGAAGAGGATAAGGGTTGGGTTTGCACTTGGTTTGAGCATCCCTACAAGCTTATTGGTATGTGTTCCAGTCCCTAACACTGCTGTCCATCTAAGTCAGCATTTGGTTCATATACTTCTCTAGTGTATCTCTGGTCAGTAATGCTTAGAGCATCACCTGTATGCCTAGTGGGGCTCTGGATCTTGCATGCATGAGCATTGCATGCAAGATTTGGTCAATTGAAGTAGAATCTGAAATTGTTATTGCAATAGAGATGGAGGTCAGTCTCAGAGATGAGCTGAATTGTAGAGTTGCACTCTGATCATGCTGTATGAGCATGGATCTTTGCATGCAAATGGTTTTCCTCATGCCTTAGCTTAGAACCAAATCTATTGAAGGTAATTATTGATGATTCATGCCTTGCATGCAGCCAAAACCGAAATCCAAGCTTGAGCTCAGCCTTGGCAGCCATTCTCTGTGCTGCCAGAACTCAACCCAGCTTCCAAATGGATAACCAAACTTTGAATCCATTAGAACCAATTCATTTTGCTCTATTTTAGGACCGCAAACCTTCTAGGATCATCCTTGATCGAAATCATGGCCAAGCCTGCAACCAAAATCAAGATTTGGAGCCAAATCTCGTGTTTAACAGGCACTAGGCGATGCACTGGGTGATTGACCCAAACGCCCAGTGTTGTTGTTTGAGCTTAGATGTGATTCCAGCTTTTTGGACCTTAACCAACAGGTCTAGAACAGCATGGGGACGATGAAAATGACTTAAAAACCCTTCCCCATTGGTCCTTGCTGTCATCCACACCTCGGGTGCTCAAGTGGGACCACAAAGCCAGGAACCCACACACAGACCTATTCTCTCTTGGGCTATGAACCTTTGTACTGATTTATGGGATTGGTAGGGCCATGCATAGGAAGACCTTGCTGTAAAATTACTAGGAAAGATGAACCTTGCATCTCTAGATGATGCACTGGGAGTTTGACCCGAAAGCCCAGTGCAAGACCCAGAGAATTGTAAATGATATTTATGTAAACAGAGTTGAGTCCAACTAAGCCTAGACCAACCCTAGGACACTAATATAATTTTGAACTTTGTTTGACACACTTAAATGATCCGGTTAACTTAGATTTTGATCCCGAGCTCGAGGTGCAGTGTCAGATATCGACCGGGACTGAGCTGACTGCGGAACAAGCGGGACTAGTACAAGGTGAGTGGAATTATACCATGAGTGTAAATGTAGCATGATTAACGAGTCATGACAAATACAACAATATTAATTACTGCGCCTATTTATTTCAATTGTTTTATATTTTGTTAAATATTGAATTCTTGACTAATGAACAATGAGAATGGACAATGATGCTTGTATGTGAACTGCTAGATTAGATGTCATAGCTGGCTTGGAAATGAGGCATGTGGTAGCTCGTAGAATGGGATGCGATTGACACCACCCGACTCATACTATGCCATATAGAATGCATTGGGCTAGAGTATCATCACCAATGCTACGAACCCTTGCCAATAGGGGTTAAGGTGTTGGATGTCGGTGGGAGTACCTATATGAAAGAGAAAAAGGAATAGTATTGTTATACACCGAAAAGGTGATTATGTGGCTAAATGCCAGAAAAGAGAAAAAAGAAAATGTTATATTGAAAAGATGATGGGTGCCTCACAGACTAATCCCAGAGGGCTGGTCGGGCTGACCATGGAGAGCATGCTGGAGTTGATCGGTCCTCTCCGACAATTCAAGGGTGTATCGCGGGAAGGGGTTAGAAGTCCGCACCAGAGATACATGTATTGAGGATTGTAGTAGCACTTTTTGTCACGCCCCCATCCCGATGAAAGATATTTTACAATAAAGAGAGTGACTGGGACAACAAGTGTCATCCCAATACCTACCAGGATCACAGATACAGTCTCCCGAGCCACAGTCTACCCTGTCATCAAATCATGATAACAGTAAAAAACGTACCCAATGGAATAAATCGTTCCAATTACAAAGTTAGCGGAAGCGAAATTTATTTAAATCATGTGAACTATAGAGCATCGGTTCTCTAATGATAACACATAGTACAATTTAAATGTTTGTAACCATTCATTTCTCTCCTTATAATTAACATATAGTTTATACATGTATGAAAAAATGAATACAGAAATTAAATAGTAAATCACGCCACTAGGGCACCATTCTTGGGTATACATCGACATCCAAGTCACAGCCACCGACTCCACTTGATTCGCATCCAACGGTGCTCATCAAGAGATCACATGCATATCAACTAAAAATGGGTTGCGCAACGGGATCACCTCCACAAGCTAGTGAGAGAGCAAAGGGGAATGCACATATAGATAAACACACAATTTCAAGCAATTATGATGCATGCTAATGTTAGATTCATTTTTCACCTAGCACACAAATTCTAAGTCAAGTGTATGCTACTGTGATAACTCGGAAAACACTGAGGGTCACTTAACTTATCGCCCCAGTGAAACCTCAATTATCACACAGGAGCCTACGCCGGTAGAAGCCATCAAATCACCCAGTGGTAGACCCCGACAGCCATCACTACCCCTAACCTGGCCTCTCCCACCTCCACAGGCAATATGTGCTCAAACTATCCAACACATAAACCCCTGTTGGAAGGGGTCGTAGCATAAGGGAGCAAGAATCCTAGCCACAGATATACTATATGCAAGTTCTATCATCCCGAGAGGAATTTCGGGTGCATCAATGTCCCATTCCATCTAGTACCCGGGTACCAGCATGACACGGCACATACAGATCAGGATGGCAATTAACAATTTTCATAATTAAAATTAGGGTTCCGCTACTGGCACACCCGACACTGAACCCGATACAATGGTGAGAATAATATCACATTCATAGCAATTCACAATTGAGATAAATAATGCAATGCGCACAATGTTTATATTTTATATAATAGCATGACCAAGATTTGCTTAATATATATATTCAAGCCCAACAAAATCACCCAAAACCCACTCATCAAACTCGGGTGTCACCCGACGTGGTTGACATGAATCTCACCGGTGCATCAGCTATCCATCGAGTTGGGTAGCCTAAAAATACAAAAACAATCATCAAAAGATGTATAGAGGGGTCACATGTTATGTCCCCAAAGTTAAAATTGAGTTTCAGCCATGACAGCATGGACGGACTCATGGACAGAAGCAACAGGGTGAGTCCACCGCTGACTCCGTTCAGGCCAAAAGGTAAAAACACGAGGAGCGAATCCATAGATGAAACTTCTACTTGGATCCGTTCAATTTCTGAGACACACCCGAGAGCAAGCGGATCTACGGATGGATGCACCATCTTAATCCGTCCCTGACTCCGTTCAATCTCTGAGACATTCCCAAGAGGAAACAGACCCACGGGTGGAGGCAACAGAGTAAATCCGTTCCTTCATCCGTTCAGGTCCAGTTACTAGGATTATACTGGACGGATTGGCGGACGAAACCACGACGGTGAATCCGTTCGTGCATCTGTCAGAATTCTTTTCCAAGATTTCTAAGGGTCTTTCCTCCAGCTTGGAACCTGGAGTTCACCTTGCACTCAGGGTCATGGAGGGAGTGTCTTAGGTCTCCCTAGGGTCACTAGAACCTAGGTTTACCTCATGGATCCAAGATCTTATAAAGATTTAGCTCCATTGGGTCCAAGGGTAGAGTTTGGTGGTCTAAAACCAAGGATTCAGCAGCAATGGCTACAAAGCAACACATAAAAACCTTAACTAGGGTTTGGTCTTTACCATTTGAGCTCCCTTTAAGGGTCAAGCCTCACCTTGAGTCCCAAATGGAACCTTAGGTTAGCTTAAGCTCAAGGGATCTACTTCAATCAAGAATAGGAAATGGAAAAGAGGGATATACAAAAATTTAGGTCATACCTTGGTGAGTGGAGCTCCATTCCCAACCCTAGCCAGTCTTGAAGATCCACCTCCTCTTCCTCCTTCCCTTCCTTTCCTTCTCTCCTTTTTCTTCTTTTCTTCAAGCCTTGTCCGGACAGCAAGAGGAGGAGAGGTAGGGCAGCCAACCTTCTTGGCATGCCTTCCATCTTCTTCCCTTCCCCTATCATTCCTCTCCTACTTCTACTTCTTCTTCTTCCTTGTCTCTTCTCCTCCACGGTTTGCTTGGAGGGGAAGAGATAAGGGAATATGAGGCTTATGTTTTATCTTTTAAAGATCAAAAGGGGCCTTAGGTCTTGTTTGTTTAGGTACCCCTAAAACACACAATAGTCTTTTAGATTTAAATGGGCCTTAAGGCTTGTTTGGCCCAAGTCATAACCTATTAGGTCTATCTAGTTAGGACATGTTTGGGTCTACCCTAAGTCTCATAAGACACATTAGTCTTTAGGATTTGTTTGGTTCATGCTAAAATAGAAGAACTCATTATTCACTTATGTTAAGTCTTGTGGGCCCACTTTTATGGCCCAATTTGCCATAAGAAGGTAAGGGTGGGGGTCCATTTGGTCCGGGGATCTAATTATGGTGTTCGGGACATGGGGATGTGGGTCTCATAGGAAATAAATCAAAAGGGCAAGTAACATCACTAGCGGATCCACAAGCGAAACCAGTCAAGTGAGTCTGTTCGTGACTCTGTTGCTGCTGTCAGGGCCCAAACTTCAAGAAAAGTTACGGGGCTTTGACCCGTACTTCCAGCACTTCGAGGGGACACTTATACTAGTAATTTAAGTTCAAGGTCATAGGTGTTGACCAATGCCACCGTGGCATTACCCGTTGGTAAAGTCTAATTTGCCCCGGGGTATTTGGGTATATTTCGAGTGCGGGTGTAACACTTTTACCTGCCTTAGTTATGATGTTAGGTGGCTAATAAATAAAATGAATTGCATTTCATGTAGGACTCATTTGGTTGTGCTTGCATATGCATGCATGGTTATGTTTCATTCACGGGCTCGGTGGGGCTCACACTCTTGTATATGTCTTTTGTTAGATGATCTTGCAGGTGGATGTTTCGGTAGCGGGGAGGCTCATCTCGAGGAGATGGGCCATGATTATTATGACTGTGTTGGTGTGGACCCGGATGGAGGTCATACCTCTGGTGTGAGTCTTTTCTGTGATAGTTGATGAGGACCCGTGATGGGCGGGCAGCTGACTTTTCTTCTGACCATGAGATTCTTTTGTTGTAGATAGGAATCTACTAACTAATCCCCTTTTTGTGTATAGCTTTATTCGGGGTTCGGGTTGCTTTTTCCCTTTTGTATTTTTGTAAAGCTTCGGTTAGAAGAGTTGGGATTGCCAAGTTAAGTCTAGAGAGAGAGAGAGAGTATGGACTAGAACAATGATGCAAATATTTGTTTTAAAGTTTAATGTAAATATTAGCTTCCGCAGCACTCTGAGTTTTATCTTATTCATTATTGTGGATGTGTGTGTTTGTGAATGGTATTAACAGCTTCTGGATCCTTGGGGTTTGGCGGATTGTTATGGTGCAATTCGGGTCACCTACCTAATCCTCCCAGGGGGTGATTTGGGGTGTGACAGAGCTTGGTATTAGAGCGAGAAGCCCTTTCTACATTCACAAACAATGGAATAGGATAACAAACTATAAGAAGCTAAACAAATGAAAGAATTAAGCAAACATGAGATAAAATGTATATAATAAATCATGAGGACTGACATAGCACTAGTAAACAGGATTCCATAAAGTTCCAAAATTTGGCAGGGGCCATTACATTTGGTTTTTCAGTTGGAAGTACTACTTTCAGTTACAACCCTAGCAGGAAAAGAGAAGGGACTCAAAATACAAACTACATAAAGCAAGATAAAAAAAAAAAACAAAAAGAGAAATACATAACATAGATTCCTAAAGCAAAAACACCGGATCTTGAGGAGCTACTCCTGTGATGGATCACTGCTTTGTGGAGGCTGAGCCTATCGTGAGTTAACCGGGTAGTAAGAGTCCCAGAAATCTAGATGCTGCTCGACAGAACCTAGTCTCCCCTCCAGGGAAGTGAAACCCTGGTCCATCCTCGAAGACAACTGGGCAAGCTGGGTGTGTAAACCTCTTAACTGTGCCATCATATCTACCCAACCATAAGTCTTCGATGCCTGAGGTGGTACCTGTGAACTAGAAGCTCCCGTAGGATCATAAGTAGGGAGATCCTCGAACTATGTGCCTAGCTCCACTGGATCGCCCTCCTGCTCACCAACTCCAACTCCCTCAGCCACCTCATGTCCCTCCTCCATCTCCGCCTCCTCAAACTCTGAGTCACTCTTCGGCTCCCCTAGCATCTTCATCTTCTTGATGGAGGTCTTACTGATAGGCTTCAACCTATCACCTCCTTCATACTCACCACCAAGAGAAACCCCAAAATGTATGAAGACCTAGGTAAGGAATCTCCCATATGGCAGGTTCCCATCAGTAGGGCTCTGGGCATGATAGAGCATAATCTACATAAGAAGATAAGGAAGGTTGATCACTGGACCTCCCTTGCCTGCTCTCAGCAAACAGTATGTGATGTATACCTGTAGCATGGAAATGCTGCCCCGATTCCCACCTTTGGGATATATGTTGTAGGAGATGCACCTACTCAAAATCCTCGTTGTCGGTTTGTAATCCCCCTAAGATTTTAGAGTCCTTTCGACCCCAGTAAGAGCTTTGAACACCATCCTCTTAGTGTCCAGTGAGAACATATCAGAGAATGGAAAACAACAGAAAATTTAGTTTTAATGAATGGGCTTATGATATCTTGAATCAAAAGGGTATTATGGGCTCTCCAAAGCATTTGGATGGTCAATATGGATAAACTAAAAAAAAACATTACTAATAATATATATTGATAAAAAAAAATATGATAATATATAAACAAATAGATAATAATAATCAATGTATGGAATAAACATACTAATGCAATACAAAAAAAAAAAAAAAAACTTTTAGGAAAACCTACTACGAGTGGAATCACCTATATATAAAGAATGTATATAATCATGGATGTATGAACATAGATATATAGGAATGTGTAGCTAGGAGCACTTATGTCATTTACAAGAACTTAGACCCCACCAATGATACCTCACCTGCATAAAGGTCATACTTTGCTAATAGTCTAGCTCAGTTTGTGGTTAAAACACAGTAGATCATAGGGAGGTATAGATAGGTTATTCACTACACATGCCTATACCTGAATAGTGTGCTAGATTCGATAGAGTACCGTTGTTTTGTGTACATCCTCGAGCTATTCCATTTAAGATTCCTAATCATGTTGCTTAAGTTCATGTAGTATTAAGTATATTTATTGAGTTAAGGCAACCATAGGAACCTAATGGCCAAAATTTCTCCATGACAGGGTTTGACTGTGTTGTTCGAGCTTGGAAGACCCCAGCAACATGCTTTACATTAGGCAATTAAGAAAGAGATTAGCTTGGATTTAAGGGATCCAGTCTCGGGCAGAGAAGGAATTACTTGTCTACCTGGCACTTGCGGATACTAGTAATGCGGAGGACCATGCCATTTACCTTGCTTTAGCAGACGAAGTTAAGAGTGACCTAGGGTACCTACACATTCAAGCCTTTATAACTGGAAAGAGACTGGAGCGACTCGCATGCTAGGTACAGGTATAGACCAAATAGTTGCTTGCTATTATGAACCCTTGTTCTGTCATCTTGCATGAAACACCATGACATAAAACTCATCCAATACATGAAATCATTAGCAACGACAACCTAGTAGGAAATATCCCTGATAGTTATTATTTTTTTTGCTACAATGCTAGTGAAATTACACCAAAAATATAGAAATGATAGCCTACATGTGACAATTAAACTATAAATTTTCCTTCGCTAAGGAGTGTGGAATTATTAAATACTGAGTTTCTTTCAGAAATCAATCATGGTCAACACCAGATCCAACCGAGGAGGTCGTCGTGGAAGACGCCCTCGATTTGTTCCAGAAATTGAGCTACCGGATAGAGCCGAAGCTCAAAATTTTGAAGTATCGGTTACTTCGTCGAGGGTACCCCGAGTCGTCCCAAAATCGGCTGCATCCCAGCCAGGTATGGTAGCTGGAGAGGTGAACATTATCATGACTACTATGATGCGGACCATGTAGCAACAACAGGAGTTGTTACGCCAAATGTCTACACAGTTCGCGGCCATGATGCAACAACAAGCAGTGCCACCACCACCACCACCCAACTGACCCCTACAATTTCCACCACCTATGCCTCAACACACGGCAGAAAGCTCCACAGCTAAAGTAATGGAGAGATTCAAGAAGCTCCAACCGCCTGCGTTCTCCAAACTAAATTCCGAGGCAATGCAACTGGAAAGGTGGATTAGCACCTTAGAGAAAGCATTCGATGTACTCGAATGTACGGATGCGCAAAAACTAATATGCGTTGGGTATCAATTACAAAACGAGGCGAAAGTATGGTGGAAGGCAGCGAAGCCTAACTTCGAAGCAGTTCATCTCAATCCTACCTGGGAGTAGTTTAAAGAGGTTTTCTTTAAGAATTATTTCCCTGAGAGTTTTAAAGACAAGAAAGAAGCCGAGTTCTCTGCTCTCATGCAAGGATCAAAGACCGTGTTGGATTACCAACAACAATTTGAAGATTTGTTTCATTTCGCCCCGGAACATATGAAGGGGGAAGCCAGCAAAACAAAGAAGTTTGAGAAAGGACTTAAGCCAGAGATCGGGTCTATTCTGTCGGTCCTAGACATTCAGGACTACGCTCAAATGGTCGACAAAGCAAAGACTATGGAAGATAGACTAAAGGAGAAGGCTATAGCGTCGCCTGGATTGGGCAAGAGGCCAAGCAACTATCAGAATTTTGGGTGGCCAAACAAGGCTTTTCGAGGAGCTAGCTCAAGCCCCAGCCCGATACAATATCGACAGCAAGACGTGGGCCAAACCCCTTTCCGTCCCACTTACAGCGAGCCAAGCGACAACTGCTGCCCCGCCATCTCGACCTACAATGAGCCAAGCAAGCCAGGCCTCTTCCTCAGCTGCACTACCTAACAGATGCTTTGTATGCCATAAAGCTGGACACATGGCTAGGGATTATGTGCACCGCGGATACAACGCATACCCGCCGATCCAGTCCCCTGCTCGACCCTTTCAGCCACGGGACAACCAGACTCGAGGAAAAGTGTTCGCACTGACGAACGAAGAGGTGGAGGCGAATCCAGAAGTAATGACAAGTAAGTCTACCTAACACTTCTAAATAACAGAGAACAAAAACATGGGTGCAGTGAAAATTAATTGCATCCTTATTTTATACAAACCTTAGGTACGTTGACTATAACGTCCACCGCCGCGCGAGTGCTATTCGACTCGGGTGCATCCCACTCTTTCGTTTCTAATGCTTTCGCGGATAGGATGACCGTCCAACCAAGAGACATAGGGCACGAATTAGTAGTTAGCACACCAACTGGAAGTGTCATGAGCCTGAAGGGAGTTTACGACCCCTGTCTAGTAGAAATTTGTGGGAAGAACCTGATCGCTGGACTAATCAAATTCGACATGAAGGATTGTAGTAGCAATTTTACCTGCCTTAGTTGTGTTATTAGGTGGCTAATAAATAAAATGAACTGCATGTCATGTAGGACTCATTTGGTTATGCTTGCATGTGCATGCATGGTTATGTTTCATTCACGGGCTCGGTGGAGCTCACACTCTTGTATATGTCTTTTGTTAGATGATCTTGCAGGTGGATGTTTTGGTAGCGAGGAGGCTCATCTCGCGGAGATGGACCATGATTATTATGATTGTGTTGTAGTGGACTCAGACGGAGGTCATACCTCTGGTGCGAGTCTTTTCTGTGATAATTGATGAGGACCCATGATCGGGGGGCAACTGGCTTTTCTTCTGACCATGGGATTCTTTTGTTGTAGATAGGAATCTACTAACCAATCCCCATTTTGTGTTTAGCTTTATTCGGGGCTCAGGTTGTCTTGTCCCTTTTGTATTTTTGTAAAGCTTCGGTTGGAAGAGTTGGGACTGCCAAGTTAAGTCTAGAGAGAGAGAGAGAGAGTATGAACTAGAACAATGATGTAAATATTTGTTTTAAAGTTTAATGTAAATATTAGCTTCCGCAGCACTCTGAGTTTTATCTTATGCATTATTGTGGACAGGGGTGTCAATTCCAGGCCCGGCCCGGCAGGCCCGACCGAGCCCGCCCGGTTAAAGCCCGACCCGGACCGGACCGATTCTTAAACGTGTCGGGCTTAAGCCCGACACGTTTAATAATAGAGCGGTCCCGGTGTGGGGTCCTAGCCCGTCGGGTGCCCGACCGGACCGACCGTTTTCAAGCCCGACCTAGCCCGCCCAGCTACAGCCCGACCTAGCCCGACCCTTTAAGCAAACCACCCTCCATTAATCCATTTTGCCCACCTGATAACCCTCTCTCTTTTCCTATTTAACTCCTTAAAATGATTAGCTCATTAAGCCCAAATTAAATGGGCAATTCAATTGATGGGTTTCCTTAACTCAGAAAAATGTTTATATTCTTCTCCATTAAGCTTCTCATTTCATAGAATCAGAATCAGACATATACAAAAAGGGCTGGGGGTGTTCTTGCTCCAAAGAGAAAACAAATAGCAGGACGAACCCAGTACTGTCAATGATGATTGAGCTGATAAGCATAAGCACTTCATAAATTTGAGTTAATTATAATTACAAAAAGAAACAAATCAGTAAATAAAAACTAATAAACATAAATTCTTCCTTTTTATTGGTAGAAACTAAAAACATAAGTTCAGGAAAAGATTATGGTTCGAAAAATTGGGTTTGGATTTGGGTCTTGAATGTGTTTTGGTGGAAACCCATTTCTTTTCGCTTTATTTTTTGAAGTAGGACTTTAATTCTGTAAAGGCCCGATTAAGAACCGGGTAAGGCCCGATGAAGAGTTAAACAGGCCCACAACCCGGTTAAGACCCGATTAAAGCCCGATTTTAGTACCCGATTAAAGACCGACACCGACCGAACCCCGATCGAGCCCGACATGGCCCGGACCGAATACTTAAATGGTCGAACACGGTGCAGCCTGCACAATTGGTGAGGCCCGGCTAGGCCCAACCGAACCCGACCGAGCCCGACCGGTTGACACCCCTAATTGTGGATGTGTGTGTTTGTGAATGGAATTAATAGCTTCTGGATCCTTGGGGTTTGACGGATTGCTATGGTGCAATTCGGGTCACCTGCCTAATCCTCCCAGGGGGTAGTTTGGGGTGTGACAGAATGAGTAGACACTGAAATAACCACTTTAAAACTACAAAAGATATCGATCTAGAATGTTGTAGGATAATAGTATACAAAATCTAAATCAGCTTAGCATCAATGAATTTGAACCCCTAGTTCATGGTAAAAAAGGAGAGGGAGGAATCTGGAGCTACTCGGCAATCATCATGTGTCTCAATCTCACAAAAACTTCCATTCTACATCACTGAATACAAAGATTGGTTAAAGCCTCCATACACAGAAAAATCAACATAAACAATGAACCATAAATGATGCCTTTCTCATATTCACCTATTCCTTGATATTGAGATGGATGTATTCCAGGTGTTGTTGAACCTTGTGGAGAACTTAATCCAATGAAAACATGGCATTAATATCACAATGTTAGTATCTCACGTTTCTAATTAAGTTAGGTTTATAGATTTATATACCAATAAAAGAGACGTGAAAGTTTGAGGGGGCATCCATTGCTTGAGATCTATCACGAACATCCCACGTAACCAAATCCTGAGATAGTAATCCTGATGACGTGAAAATTTGAGAGCTCTCCATATCTTGAGATCCATCCACAACTGAGTTTTAGCTTTTCGATGTTTGCCGTTCTTGGTCATCTATTTGCCCATATTTTCATTCCAACCCTTATGCCTCTTGCTCCTACCCCTACCTTCTTTCTTTTTTAAAACCAATCCACTATTGATATCAAAGCATTTAACTGAAACTTCTGTATTGGAACTATTGACATCCAAATCCAGTGTTGCAAGCTGTTTAGACAACAAATCGACACAACTTTTGACCATCTCAAAATTAGTTTCTGAGTTAGATGCTATGTTTGCTAGCTTAAGAAATATAGGGCAAGAAAACCTAAAACGTTGTGTGCAATTTAGATAAACATCTTCTTTAACTTGTTTACCCTTACTATTGTCCACCACTATGTTTATTGTTGTTTGTGTCCATCGCCTTAAAATATACTTTTCAGGAACACACTTAAAATCTAGTGCATCTAAGATTTTCAAAGCATGACAACAAAGGATGTCGTATGTCTCAAATTTTCTGCAATTACATTCTAGCAAATGCTCAGATGGCCTAGATATAGCCACATATTCCCCTTCAACAAAGTTCCTTTCCTCGTCAACCAATCCAACCACCTACTCACATAAGACATCATCTCCCTTACGAGATTTTATGGAGCAGGCACCCATACAGTCCCACTCTAGAAATTGCTCAAATATATAAGGGGTGTAAACTTTACTTGTTTGTCTCAATACAAAGATCTTGGAACTAATGTTCTAAGGAAGCGTATTTCTTGCTTCAAATTCAAGCTTCAATTCATTGGCACGTTTATCTTTCACAAGTCGTTTAAAATACTTAAAAAATCGTACAAGATCCAAATTAGGTCTCAAATACGCTTTCAAATCATTGTTAATACTTTCACTTAGCTATGTGCTCCTCACACCTAATGTGAAAGTGTATTTCATATAACAACGTGTCTATTTCTCTTTAATTCCGTAAATCCGATCTAGCCATGAAGTATTCTCAAGTCAGTACCCATCATGCAACTTTTTCCAAGCATTCTCAAATTCTCTACATCTTTATAATGAAATGTGCATTTATTCAAATCCTTAAGAAAATGTGATCCCTGCTTCATCAGATTACCATAATGTTTTATCCCATTTTGCATTATGTGTCAGGTACATAATCCATGTCATGTCTCAGGTAAAACCTCAGCTATTGTCTTTGTCATTGCAGCATCTTGATCAGTAAAAATGCTTATCGAATTCTTTTGCCCATGATCCTCTAGGAATGTCTCAAACAACCATTTAAAAGACCCAGTCGTCTCATCATATAGAAGTGCAGTTCCAAATATGGTTACACCCTTATGATGGTTGAATCCAGCGAAAACACCAAACGGCCTGTACTCTTTGTTTGTACAAAATGTAGTGTCAAAGATAACAACACTAAACAGTGAATAATCAATGATCATCATCAGATCTACCCAAAATAGATTTGTTATTTGTTTCTCATTATCCAACTGCAAAGAGTATGTAAAAGATGGATTGAGCTTTGATTGGTTTTCAAAATATGCTAACAAACTCCCAGCTTCACCGTAAGCTAAATCACGTTGACATTTGGTTCGAAGATAATTCCTAAGATCTTCCTTAGTGTAATCGACGTTTTCTCTTCCCCCCGCTTACATGCCCATTAAATCAAAAGTGGCATTGGGCCTAATACCAAAATCATCAGCCAAATCTATTTCATAAGCATTACATCTGAGATTTTACGCTGAGACCGCATCAAATGAGTAGTAGCTGGTGTATGAAGTAAATGGTTGTGATCATCCTTAAAATCCTTACCTTCATAATGTGCATTAGTCGACCTAGAAATTGTCATTCTTGCATGACAATTGGTTCTCGTTTCTGCACGAGACGCGATCGTGTTAATATCTCTCTTGTCCTTGTTCTGATGTCCATGTTTATTACATACAAATCTCCTCTGTTTTATGATTGTCTTATCTTCCTTTAATCAATATGCATAATCTCTCCTAATACTAAAACCAACCATTCCTTCATACCGGTTATAAAATTCATATGCCTCAATCTCATAAATGAACGTCATGCCGATCTGAGACTTATAATCAACATAATCATCTTGACCACTGGATTCAACCGATGAAATCATTGGATTGTCCATATACAATGTTATATCTCAAATACTCTTTCCAATTCAGGAAGTCTATGGTGGCAATAACCTACTGCAGTTCATACACATGCTTAACAAGGGTAAATAACCATAAAACAGAGTAAATAACTATCAACAAGAGTAAATAACTTCACACATGTTTCCCAGCAAAATGCTTTACTGTTCATGGTAGAATGCAATTATGCAATTAGAGCCACGTCATGTTGATCCCAATCATGACAAGCACACATTTTTCAGAAATGAACTATAATGAACACAATTTATTGGCGTTAGTGGTGCATTGTATTGGTTGTTGTCTTTTTCCTCTGCTGCATCTTGTTCACTGATGTTCAGAAGCAGTATCACTGTTTCTCTTTCTTAATAAATTGGTCATCGGTAAAAAAAAAATGACAAAATCCTTACATAAACACTATTAAAATAATGTTTTAACTTTAAAGTAAGAAACTTGGATGGAAACTACACTTTAAAACACTATTAAAATAAAGTTTCTCCATTGCCAATAAGCAGATTTACAGAGAATGAATCTTACCTCTGCGGCAGACCTGAGACTATTCTCCTTGTAGCTGCTACCTCGAATCTCTCTGAGTGTAAGTAGGAGGGGATAAATAGGTGAGACGGTTATCAGTGATTGTGAGACTGTGTTTTCAGAATTGGAAAGACTCGGGGAAGGAAGACATAAAGAAAAGAAACTTTCTTGCAAACGCAGGGATTCAAACAGAAATTAGAAGTCAAAAGTAGGCGAAGAACCGCAGAGGCAGGTGAGTGTCGGCAGACGCGCACGGTGAGGAGAGGAAGAAGACGAGGATCGGAAAACAGTTTCTCTCTTCACGGTTCCTCTCTTAGGGTTTTTTGAACCCATTTGGTTTGGTTTGGTTTGATTTGATCAACCGGATCGATTAGGGTTGGTTGTGGAGATAACCATGTAAGGATTTTAAAATTTAAAATTTTCTAAAAAGAACCGTTAGATGTGCATATATACACGTGGCATGCCATGGGAGCACGGCAGCGTGATGGCTATCAAGACTTTGGCAGTAGAAGATCTGGACTGCCATTTCATCCATCTAGTTTCCGCAGTGTATAATAAACATGGTCTAAGGTTTTCCAGTAAGGTTTTGTAATTAGTATGTGAGATTTTATTTTGCATGGTTTGCGGTGACACCATGATCCAAACTTTTCTTACCCAAAAAACAAAAAAGAACCAGACTTTAATAGCGTATTATATTGAAGAAAAAGAAAAAACCCACCTAGAGTTCATTTTGCATTGTTTGTAGTGGCACCATGAACAAGACTTTTATCACATATTATATTGACAAAATTAAAATAAAATAAAATAAAATAAAAAAAACCCACATGAGGTACAGGACTTTCTAATGTACCCATTTTTGCCTCTAGAGATTAAATTTCATATCATTCTGAATCATTGGAGATAGAGAAACCGTTAGTAAACATGTTAAATTTAATGACTTATCTCAATTATATTGTTAGCATGTAACAGGTTTTTTCCCAATTTCTTTCGGGTTTCATGGGTCCCTATTCTTCAAATAGATTTGAAATTTTCAGATAGTTTCCAGACATTATAGTGGCATATGGCATTTCAGGTTAGACATAAGCCCAGTAGATGATTCAACGACGACCTGGACATGTCGAGGAAATATGTGCGCAAGCTAACAATGCCAAGTCAGAAATCAGGGAAATTATTCACTGATGAACCTCCTTCAGTCCAAACTAATATTTATGCCTAAGACTTGTGCAGAAGAATTATGTAAATTGTGTGTGTGTGTGAGAGAGAGAGAGCTGCTGTGTAGAAACATCCTAGCGTAGCTTGGTGCCAAGGAAGGTCTCACCCTAGTCTATGCACCGCCAAAATTCAAGCCAAACAAAGCTTTGAAAATGGTTAGAACTTAAGAAAAGGATAAGACAGTCATACTGTTAAAACTACATTGCAGAAGTCCACCTTACGGTTGAGTTTGACATCAAATTTGACATGAGGTGCTCCAGAGGGCATCCTATATAATGGTTCAGTTTCCCATATGCCATCCCTTCATGTGACCTAAAATAAGGCACCCATTGTGCAAGGCAATGTGATACAGAAGAAATCAGCAAAAATATCCAAATAATGCTCCATTTAAAAAAAAAAATTTGAACCTTGCTTTTTTATTGAAGAAACTACATCAGGAAAAATATCCAGAATCCCTCTCTGGGGAGTCTGTCTACAATATCTTCTGAATGGGAAGGGGAGTACATTCAAGGAATGAAAGCAGCATTACAGATTGCTGATAAAGGACATTGTGATGTCCTCATCAATAAACATTTCATTGGATAAAGGTGATGATTACACAAATTTTTTTTTGGTGAAATGATTACACAAATTTTGAATTATACAGAAAAGGGATATATCACCAATCAAGTAAATCTTTAACTCGTCATAATATGGGTGAAAACAAGACATTGGATCTCGGTCAGATGTTATCTTACAAGGGGGAAAATGTTCTGCAGTGCTTCTTCACTGCTCCACGGATTCAGAGACTTCATACGGGCACCCGTCTGGACCTGTACCTATCAAAGAACTGCAGAGAGGGGTAAAATGGAATCTCAGTTTGAAGATGGAACAGAATGATGAAAAATGAATTAGCATCAGAATGTCGGTCCATTTTCACAAAACATACTGTAAAAATGCAGAACAAATGCATAAACTTGTGTTTTAAATTTAATACAAAATAATTTCCTCCAGTCTCATAAAATTTCAGATAGCAAAATGATCCAAGTTTTGGAAAGATCGTATCTATCAAATCATCTTCACTCATCCAAATCTAGCCTCATGAGTGGGAAAAATCACAATCATGCAACAGGTTTTTGGGAAAAGTCATGCAATGAAGCCTCAGTAACACCCACAATCATTCAAAGGTTTTTGGGAGAAGTCATGCAATGAAGCCTCAGCAACACCGCCCAGCACAAATTTCATTTTTCAAATCATGGGAATCCTTACCGAAGTCACAAATGGCTGTTGGAACACCCAGCCAAGTATTGGTATCCTTTGGAGAAAAACTGCCAGCGTAGGCCAGAAACCACTGCAGAGTAAACCACATCAGCAACCAAATACACATGAATGGATTATAGAGCAAGTATGGAATAAAAGACAGTGGAGGGGGAGCAGACTAGACCTGAAGAGTACGATGAACCCATAAGCTTCAAAGATCATGCCAAGGAGAGGCCACCCAACAAGGACAAAGAAGAAGCCAGAACCAAACGAGATTGTACCCTGCTTGATCATAAAAGAGTACAATGTAAGCAACACGAGCAAAAAGAAAGAGAGGAATAAATAGGAGAGAGAGTATTACACCTTGTAGTTCTGGCGTTTCATGAAGAATTGCATGGTGGACTTTAGTCCAATAGTTAACATCAAGCCTGACAAGAAGAGTATCTGACCAAGTATCCCAAATAAATAAATTAATGTTAAGCAGGCACAAAAAATTTTTATTAACAAAATTTGAGTAAGTAGGACTGTAATACTTACATTACCCATGGCAAGAAATCCCTTGTCAAAGAAAAAGACAATTCCCAGAAACGAGAAAAATATGCCAAACCCTGTCAATCCTAGCCCGATCTCTGTTTCATTTTAAGAAAGCAATTTGAATATGAGAAAATAGAATAGTATAAAAAGAACGAAACAAATAATACAGCATTTTGGAAAACCAGTGAGTGGCTAATGCACACAAAATCAGGACAAGGAAGATTAAAAGGTGATATTGTATGTATTCCTGAAAAAGAGAAGGTACCTAATATGGATTATGAAAGCACTGATCACAAATTGTTCCTCAAATAGTCAGGTGTAGCAGAAGTGCACTGTCTAATTAACCTTTCGGCCTCTGAGCATAAACAGAAGATTTACATTTTTCCAACCACAGCAATTGATCTGTTCTACTGTTTTAATATTTTAAGTGTTATGCCATTTTCAGTTGGGATAAGGCTGTTGTTGTTGTTGTATGACGTTTTCATTTCAAAACAGAGAAATCATCTTCTCTTCGATAAATAAAACACTGCAATCATTTACAAGATAAATAAACAACACCTAAGGTACATTTTCTTTAATACACTTGTTCTTGATAACATTTTAAGAATTTAACTGAAACTGGTCAAATCACCCCTCACCGGTGTGTAAAAGGCACACAGGTAGGCTAAATACTTTTTAAGTCATCAGACTTAAATGAGTCCCCTAATAGGAATCAATTCTACCATCAAGTGTTGACGTATGGCTGAAATCACAATCAATAGAACTGACTCAATTCAATCATCTATGTAATCCACGTATAATACTGTTTTTGCTACAAACTTGAAAAAAAAAAAAAAAAAAAAAAACACTAATGAGCATTCAGATGCCAAACCAATGCCATAATGGCTTCTTAAACAACTCAAGCCCTAGTAGGGAATAATGGCCTTGAATACAACCATGCTGCAATGGTGCCTTCGCAAACTCAACCAAACTGGAACCCAGGAAGGGGCCTTTTTTTTTTGGGGGGGGGGGGGGGGGTTTCAAACTCCCAAGTTGATTACTTGTCTACAGTGATCTTAAGAATACGTTTGAAACATATCAAGCACTTCTCACAACCAAAAAACTTCCAGAGCATTGTTACAAGAGTTACTGTAAATTGGTATATTTCAAACCACCTACTACAAAATAGAAAGGCATCATATTTTCTTACATTGAAGATCTAGTATCATGTCTGCACTTCTTAAAATCGTTCATTGGAAACTCAATTATTTTAGTTGTTGGATTCAAATTATGCAGGATATGTCTTCATAATGCTCATCCCTATGACATTCCCTAATCAAGAAGAGTAAGACCAACCATGCATGGGAACAATTTTAATGGAATCTCACTCTGATGCCAAAGTGATGCATGGCAATTCAAGGGTAACCTGAAATTGAAGTTAAATTGGTTGGATCTCATTCTGAACCAAACAGATGCAGGACAATAAAAGGGTAACCTGAAATTGAAGTTAGATAATAATAAAAAATATAACTACAGACCTAGAGGGTTAAGTTCTTGAGAAAGAATAGATCTTAACTATGCAATGAGAACGGCATTTCTAGCCTTTGAGGGAGCTGGAGAGGTAATTATTTAACCCACATAGGAAGCAAATTATGGCTTGCCGCAGCAACTTAAAGAATTTAGTATGAAAGAACATGGCTGCAAAAGCCAAGAAGGAAGTCGTTTTTTGTGCTTCAGAGAATCAAGAATTCAGGGACTGTAATGAAACTGAGATAAGATCCAGGTGGTTCTTTTTATATAAATAATTTTGCTGTTACTTGCTTATTTATAGCTCAAGCAAGGGGCACTACTTACCACATCAATACAATTACTTTTGCCTTATCAAAAAATTATCATAATAACAAATTGATATATCAATTAAGGCATCAAAAAAATTAGCATAATAACAATTTGATAAATCAATTAAGGCTCAAAGATATCTAAAAAAATAATTAGATAAATGATAGGATTTCCACAACAATCTACTTATGATTGGTAAACTTACAATTGAAAAATTACAATAAAATTGTTAAAACTTGTTATGTTCTTTTGTGATTTCATTGAGATCACAAGCACCCACACAACACGTGGTTTTGTTATTAGAGATGCTATTAACAATGAAGGATTTGCACAATCATCCTGTCTGAGTTGACAACCACATAAGTGCAGGATGCATTTTTTCCTGTTTCTTCGTATTTTATTTATTTACTATAGGCTCTGAGTCCATACAGTGACCAAAAAAAAAGAAGATTAAATTCGTAGGTGTTATTGTTCTCCAGGAAAATGGAAATGAAACAAAACTATAATTTTCATGCACTACAACATTTAGAGATACCAAGGAAACAAAACCATAAGTACATTAGTCCACTATTTAATATAAATTCAACATAGAAAAGCTCAACGGGGAAAAAGGAACACAAAAATTTGAAGGAGAAAAAGAAAAAGGGGGAGGGGGAGGGGGGGGGGGGGAAGGGGCTCATCAAAACAGATCAGGAAAAATTAGGATAAATTTAGGCCAGATGTTTATTACTCTAAAATGATTATTGCAGTTCATAAAGCAACTTAAGTAATTAAATGCACAATAACACAGAGTGTAAAACAAGTTACATTTAGTTTCCGAGAGACATTACTTCAATATTATGCTACGGAAAATAAGAAAGTTGACAAACATTAAGAACTTACTTTTCCGGTCGTTCATCTCGAATGAAACCATCTTGCCGATCTAAAGACTACGCTTAAAGCCTGCAGACCTGAATTCTCCTTAACTACAGCAAAAAAGAAATGGATTAAATAAATTCATTGTTGACAAGCAAATAATATAGATGTCATGTTTTCAAAATTCCATGAAAAAAAAAAATCCAAAACGTTACCCTTTCCAGCTAACACAATCCTAGGGTTTCAACGGCGAAGACATAAACAAGAAAATAAACTTCAAAGAAAAAGATATAAAAATTACCTTCTTGAAACCAAAGATTAATACTAGATCCTAATCAATCAAAATAAACCTGCAACAACAAAGAAAAACAAATTCTTCTTAAATCTTAACTAAAGCTAAAAACTATTTCAACAGTTTAGAGGAAAAAAGAAATCAAGGCGGAAACAACAAACACAATCACTTGAAAGCATAAGAATCAACCGGAATGAATTAGAGAAACACGTTTGTATCTCACTTCTCTTCCAATTTGTCTGTAATTTTCAATAACTCGAATACAAATTACGAACACCCTTAGCAATCGAGAGAACGAGAGAGAGAGAGAGAGAGAGAGGATTACCTGCTGCTGTTTGAAATCCGGATCATGCAAACCAGTCGATACGAACAAACAAAGGGAGAAGGGAGCAACAATGCTACTGCTGGTGTATGAGTCGTCTGGTAGTCTGGTCACGAATGCAGGATCTTTTATGTGATGAGATCCCCCTTGATTTTTTATTTTTATTTTTTTCTGGTAAAAATGAAGAGCGCCTAATTCATCAATTGAAACATTGGAAATTGGAATTACGGAAAATGAGGGGGGCAAATAGGATAAATACACATCCATCGAACCGTATGCGCTAAATAACGCTTGGGGGAACACCCATCTTTAAATTGACAGATTCCGATCCAATGGCCAAGGATGCATATAACACGTTGGCCTGCAAGCTTACAGAAACATTCCGATCCAATGGCCAAGGATGCATATAACACGTTGGCCTGCAAGCTTACAGAAACATTCCGATCCAATGGCCAAGGATGCATATAACACGTTGGCCTGCAAGCAGTGGTCGTATCTGAGTGACAGGAACATTCGAACCATCAGCGAACCAGACCACCACCCAAACTCAACTCCAAGCTGTAGTCTATCCAACCGCGACTTGTTCTTGTTCTGGTCAGACACCGCACAGGAGAAATTTCCAATACAACAAGAATGCATAATCCAAGATCGGCAAGGCATCGGTATTGGCCGACCTCAATTCATACTCTGAAGTGTTTTGATACGGCCCAGTAAACGAGTGCAACAACTATTGGAAGGGTCTACAGAGCTATTTTATCTTGGAGAGGTGGGTTGGCAAGAATCAAGTTTGCACCGTTGGTAGGGGGTGGACGTCTAAAGATTTTAGGAGAGTCACCAGTGGCACAACTCAACTCCACCAATTCTTTAAGTTTCTCCATATGTTTTCAGGTTTGTGACGCATATTTAGTGCTTGAATTTACTGTTATCAACGTCGGTTTATCTATGGTTCAGATAACTATTCTATTCCCCTTGTTACATGTATTATCTATCATACATGTTTTGGGTGTGAGAATGAAATTTGTTAGTGCACGATCCAACCCGAGCTCCGAATGGTTATACCGGCCTACAAAACAATGTATCGGTCAACCCTTGCCGGTCTGGGCCGGTCGATCGAGCTCCGATGCCTAAATTAGATCGCGCACGCACAGATAATTCAAGAATTTGAAAAAAAAAAAAGAGAACCCTTAAACCTATGGCATACTTGGTTATTTATAGGTTTCAAATCGCAGATTGTCATAGGTTTTTGTTGACAGCAAATCTTTGTCTTGATCTAGTAAACAATGAGGTGGAGCATCATTTGAGTGGACACCTGTCTTAAGAGATCACGCCAAATGCATGACCCTAGCTTATGCGTCCCGTGTGATTTGGGAAAAGTAAATCTCTCTTTGCCTGCGCCTTCTTTGCCTCGGTATATTAAATGATCGGCTCGGTAAGAACTGGGCCGATCATTTTCTCAGGCCGTGGGTTTTATTTTCTACAGGCTTGTACAAGATCGGTTCGACGTGACCGAGCTGACATCGAATAAGCCTGGGCTGAACACGTGTCGTTACACCATTGGCAGGACTATAGTGGGTACATCAAAATTATACGAAATGTGTTGGGGATATGGTAGTCAGGAACAACACACTCAGACTTGCTCGACCTGTGTTAGTGTGACAAACATACTTACATTGTGTTGGTTAGTAATTCAATGCAGCAGTCAAAGAGCAATGTGACATATAGCAGTACAGTCAATAGTGTGACACAGCAACACAATCACTAATCATTATGTAGGGTACAGTTACAAAGTGGCAGTACTGGTTATATAGTGACAATCACAGTGATAAAGTAGTGAAAGTGATAGTGGCAGCATACAGTGACAGTGCATATAGAGCAATGATAGTGGCAGAACAGATGTGTCAGTGTAGTGGTAGTATAGTAGAAGTACAATCAATTTGGTAGAGATACTGAAGCTTTTCAGACATGTGTGGTATTGGCTTATGGTGTTTGATGATATCACAGAGCATTCTGGATGATGCACATTGTGTTGTGACAGTTGAGACAGGGACAACTAATGATTGGACAATCCAAACTAGTCAAATTCAATGTATAGTGTTGGGCAGGTTGCAGAGGCTTCTAGGCACATATGGCCACATATGACAGTATATATTGATGACTTGTCAGATCTGGAATAGTTAGAATGTGATTTGGCAGAGCTAGAATGATTAGACTGTGATATATCAGTGATGTATGGTCATTTGGTAGTTTGGAAGATATTCTAAAGTTTCCAAGCATGTGGGGCAGTTTTGGCAAGTTTATTATAGACCCACACAATGTTTGGCAAAAGGCTAAAGTATCAGGTGAAGGCCTGTACATCAAAAGTTGTTAAACCATAGGTTCATGCAATGTCAATATGTTTGGAGTCAAATTTGGAAGATTTAATCGCATTTTTGGAAGAAGTGTTGTACATGGAACTTGAAGATCATTGAGTCTTCTTTCCAACGCCACTTGAAGTGTATCAAGATACCAGATGAGTGAGTGTTTTTTTTAAATTTTTTTTCGTATCGGTGCAGTAGAATGAGCTTGGACAAATTTGCGGAGCATTCTGTGAGTTTTTACTGCAGATATAAAAGGTTCTAGTGGTTTAATGTGTTCTCCTTCGCTCATTGTCTCTCCTACCCTAGGAATCAATGAAAAATGATTTAAAATGAAGATTTTATGGGTTATATTTCATTTCGAGCCTTCTGGTAGGTCAGATGCACTGACAAATTGTATGCGGGCTGCACAATAACATATTTTGAATGGCTCAAATGGAGCCACATCATTGGATACTGTTTGTAAAGCTGGGATGAAGGCATGCATGGGCGCACGATTGCAGATCCGACAGATTCCATCACAAGTTTTATTAGTGGTCGAGTGCAAGGAGCCTGGTACACCGCATCTACACTGAAGTATTGTTTTGGTTGGTGAATATTCTACGTATTGTCTGTACAGGGGCATATTAGAGATTCTATTTTGAAGCTTTTGGTTGGGTAGTGTACAGAGAATCAGTACATATTGAAGTAGGTCTTGATACCGTGAAGCACCTGCACACGAAACTGCCTCAATTGGACGCTCCTAAATTTGTCCACGTTTTTGAATCCGATCAAACTCCTGACTTTAAATTCTTCGGTGCTCCCTGTAGAGTGTAGACCCTCTATTGTACTGAGCGTGCACACCATACACCGCATAAAAAGATTCCATATGTCAGGGCTATATTAAACCCGAAAAATCTAACAAGATTAACTGAATCTGACGTCCAAAATCCAAGCGCCTTTTCAAGGATTGATCAGATGGCCAGAATGGCTCCCGCCTTGGTTCGTGATGCTACCAACTACTAAAATTGTCGCTCAGTGACATACAGACTCTGACGAATGTCTTAAAATGACCGAAATGCCCCAGTTTGCAAGGTTTCACTGAAATTGTCATAACTTGCTCGTTTTAACTTCGATTTACGAGCCACAAGCTGATACACATTCACAAAAGAGAGGAGAACGGGTTACTGGAATCTGAGTCACACGTTGTGACTCAAGGCCTAATTCCATTAGATGCCTTCCTATGTATTGGCATGCATTCCCATGTATGCCATGCATGTGTATTGGTTTTTTGATACTACTGAACACCCTCCATATTCCTGATTTTAAAAGACTCTATTTTACCAAGTGGTGAACTCTATTTGCGTTGATTTATTATGTAAAACAGGTGAAAAAATTTGAGCCCCAACTAAACTGTCATAGCAGGCCAAAGGCATCGCCTTACTTGTACTACAATACCTATTTATTAAAAGCTTGGGCTGTAAGTTTCTGAGTTGGGAAATAGCAGTTCATTTGAAGATATACAGAGAAATCCAAAAATTGTCTATTCTAGATTGTGTGCGCACATTTGTGCACTGCGAATGCGCGTGTAGGAGACTATGCATTATGAACAACTGTAAAATGCGAAGAATTTTGCATTCATCAATCACACTACTTAAGACATGTCAACCAACTGAGAGGCATGTACGTCCTCCCAATTTCGAGTTTCCCTTAATCTGGCAGAACTGGATCTCCAGCCTTTCGCATCAAAAGCCAGGAAGAGGCATTATTCAGGTTAAGAATACACCAAACAAGAAGAGGCATCATTGGCCAAGAAAATCAATGTTTCATAATTGTTTTAAGGTGGTTACTCCACCATTCCATCTCTCACCAGCTCTTCTAACCCTTTTTGTAGTCTCCCTGCAGCCTCTTTACAGTCGGCCTCTATAAGCCCTCCAAAGGAGAGCCGGATATAACCTGGCCCCCCACTTGCACTTCCAGGGATTACAGCCACCCCATGCTTCTGCACAAGCCACCTTACAACCTCTTCATCAGAATATTTTTCTGGAAGTCTAGCCCATAGGTAGATCGCACCTTCCCCACCTTTTACTGCATCCTCTCCAAGAGGTGAGAGTGCTTCCAAGATGAGTGCTCTGTTTTTGACAAGGTCCTTCACCTGGTTTGTGACCCACTCAGGTCCGACTTCTAGTGAGTACAGAGCCAGCCGTTGTGAGATTATGGATGCACAGATGGGTATGTTGTCTTGAACCTTGAGAAGCTGAGCTTCAAGGCCCTCCACCTCTAATGGATACGCAATCTGTACACACATGCATCCAATGATATAATATGAAAACAAATTAAGGATACAAATCCAAGAGAGAGCAAAGGGACAGCCAAAATTTTGATTGTCCGTCATAAGAAGAGTCCATTAGCAGCATTCCTGTACCGACAACATACAAGTTAAGGATATAAAGATTGTACTGAAACCTGGATGGTTCCCTAGCAATAATTATTCAGATTGGTCTGGATCTGACTGATTCAAACTAAAGATCAGCCAATCTAGTGAACAAATACCTCATTGGTAGTGGAACAGCAAATCCACTGAACATGATAGATCAGTTCAAAAATCCTTAAAACCATGCTACAAGGCATAGGAAGTCTACAAATTTCTTTTCCATCAAAATAAAGCTAACAATCTCTACTTATATTCTATTAAGTTCATTTCTCATTATAATTAAGCTATTAAGAAGCTAAATCTCCACTTACGTATCCGACTCGCCATCCCATCATGCCATAGGCTTTTGAGAAGGAAAAGATATTGACTATGTGATTACCCTCTATGCATGAATGCTTCAATCCATCATACATAAAGTACCTGCAGACATAGTCATTAGAATCACAATGAAGATTTGTATATTACATGAATCAACTCAGGACGAAAATTTCAAAAGGCTGGCTAAATTTAACGAAAGGGCATAAATAAGCAGAATCAAAATACAATTGCAAAGATTCTCAGAATTGTTGCAGACTCAAAGAATAAGTTTTAATGCTTTCACACAACTTCGATGATGGTGTTGAACCATAGACCAGCCAATTCCATTTCAGTATAGTATCTTAGGAAAGACTAACCAATGAAGCATGCAACACAAATCAGTTGCTACCAACATTTCGGAAATAGCAGGAATATCCTTTCTATGTTCTTTTCCCAAAACTCCGATCCCTAAATAGATTTATATTTTTTGCTCCACACAAAGCTCATTTTCTAATTACTACAATTCAATCATGTCATCCATTAAATGATTGAATACAAGTGCAATAAATGTCACATCAAAATGAAATAAATTTTTACGTTGGGTACGCGTAACAGAATCAATACTCTAATTTTCTGTTTATGAAATTCACATTTAAAAAATCACTTATTTCCAAGAGTATCTCTTCATTCAATGGGAAGGGAACTCCAGTCCCATGCCACTCGAGCAATTACAGAATTGTCCATTGGCTTCAGCAAGATTTCATCGACTAGAATACTTGGAACAGATGATCACAAAATAATCGTATTTTCTAAGACAAATTTAGGGAAAACGAGATCTGCTATGCTAATCAAAATTCCTCCTAGGCAAGGATTTAAGAATGAAACAGTAGCAGAAGAGAGCCAAGACTCTTAAAACATCAAGTCACTAGTCAACCCCGAAGGGAAAATAAACCAAACCCTTTTCTCCTGACAGTTGTTAAGCATCTTTTTCTCTCCCTAATCATGGAAAATTTACAGTGGACACATTGAACAATAAAATTAAGTTCTATCTGGCAATGTGGTAGGACAAATATTTACTTACTCGTATGTATTATCTACAATGAGCCAAGAGCCGGCACTTTCGCAGATATCTGAAATTCTCTAGTAAAAACAAATAAAAGAGGGAGAAAAAAGAGTTAAAAGAAGAAGTACAAAGAGGCAAATTTCCTCTCAGGGTTCATCAAAACCCTATCCACAATAGATTTGTAACTTTTCCTCCTCAGAGATTATATTTATTTATATATAGAGAGAGAGAGAGAGACCTTGAGAAGAGGTTCTGGAATGTAGGTCCCAGATGGATTGCCTGGATTTACAACAGTGACGACCTTTGGCACTGGTTTGGTTTCTGACAGAGTCTTCTCCAACCAGTCTGCAAAATCTCAAGTAGGACATCAATTATCAGACACATGCACATATATCGGTTTTGTAATAGTATGTCTCACTCATACATACTTACAGACTTAAATATTCAAGTACGTGCAATCAAAGGACTATCACTGGCGAGGAATCTTATGTACGGCATCCTAGTTTCAGGACCCAGAAACTATCATGTCTACCAAGTTCCAGCCCATCAACCCCTCTTTCAACACCCCAACCTCCCCCCCCCCCACCCAAAAAAAAAATAAATAATAATAATAAAAGAAAAAGAAAGGGACTCTTTTAAATTTCAATGGCTGCAGTTGACAAGGGAAGAACCTAACAGAAGGGCATAGAACTGACAGCGAAACACAGGCTGAGGCATTGAATTGACCATCAGACAATCCATTATTAGATGGAAAGTCTGAGTTGACCACATCATCCCTACCCACATCGTGGAGAGAAGAACCCAGCCTTCAATTGGTCCTACCAAGGAGTTATGCATCACAGATTCAAAGGGAAAAAACAAGACAACTGGATGATCCCAGCCATCCCCAATCATCTTATCCATTGGAGGGTGAAATATTCTTGTAGAAGATCCAGATAAAATCTACAAATCAGATGATAAAAAATAACCAGATCATGCTGTTTTTGGTTTGGAGATTTCACAAGGAGACCCATTCAGTTACGAATCCGGATCAGCTACCCACATGGGGACGGGTGGGGACAGATCTGACCCCTCCATGGGGCATGGGTCCCATACCCTAGAGGCGGGTCCCACACACCCATGGAGGGTTCAGATCTGTCCCCACCCGTCCCCATGTGGGTAGCAGATCTGAACTCTTCAGTAACTGATCCTGCCAGTGTACACAAAAGATTGGTCCACATTTTGTGCCTATGGACTAATATCTATTGAATTACCCCAAAACAAAATTCACTAAAATACTAGGAAAGCTAATGGAGAAAAGCCTATAAGGAATCCTCAAGACCATAAAAGAAAGAGCAAAAGAAAAAAACATGCAAGTGTTGTTAGGTTTTAGAGTAGATGGAGAAGAAAGGAAAAAACTCCATGGGAGCCAAGAGTTCAAACACGATTCTTGGGGTAAATCTGTTATGTCTCAAAACTAGAGACTAACAAGCTTATATTGAAAAGAATGTATAATTACACTGAGGCCCTTGGCCTAATACAAATGAAACATAGAGTGCATAAGTAGGGGTTATGTACATATATACCCCTGATACAACTATTCTTAACACTCCCCCTCAAGCTAGGTGGTATATGCCATACATACCCAGCTTGTCTAACATAAAACTGAAGTGATGAGAACTAAGACCTTTGGTGAAGATGTCTGCCACTTGTTCATTTGTCTTCACAAAAGGAGTACAAATAGTCTTAGATTCTATCTTCTCCTTGATAAAGTGTCTGTCAACCTCAACATGCTTTGTCCGGTCATGTTGAACCGGATTATGAGCAATACTGATGGCTGCCTTGTTATCGCAGTATAGACTCATAGGCTCAGTTGTCTCAAACCCCAATTCTTGAACAAGTTTCTTCAACCACAAGATCTCACACACACCATGAGCCATGGCTCTAAACTCTGCTTCAGCACTTGACCTTGCTACCACAGGCTGCTTCTTACTTCTCCAGGTGACTAAGTTTCCCCCAATAAAAGTACAGTATCCAGAAGTGGACCTTCTATCCAAAATAGATCCGGCCCAATCAGCATCTGTATAAACTTCAATTCTTAAGTGATCATTCCTAGAGAAGAGAAGACCCTTTGCAGGACATGACTTCAAATACCTGAGGATCCTATAAACTGCATCAAGATGTCCCATCTTGGGTGCATGCATAAACTGACTCACCACTCCAACAGCATAGGTTATGCCAGGTCTGGTGAGGGAGAGGTAGAGTAGCTTGCCTACTAATCTCTGATATTTTTCAGCATCCACAAGAGGTTCACCACAATATTCCACTAGTTTGTGGTTCTGCTCAATAGGGGAGGAGATTGGTCTGCATCCTAAGTAGCCTGTCTCTGTAAGTAGATCAAGAACAAACTTCCTTTGGCAAATATTGATCCCTTGTTTGGATCTTGAGACTTCAATCCCCAAAAACTACTTCAATGAACCGAGATCTTTGATCTCAAACTGCCGAGCCAAATAAAGCTTAAGTTTTGAGATTTCAGCTTCACTGTTTCCCGTGACCACAATGTCATCAACATAAACAATAAGAGCTGTAGTGGTGTTGCCCTTCCTTTGTATAAACAATGTGTGATCAGCTTGACTTTGAGTATACCCATTTTGTAGGAGGGCTTGTCTAAACCTCTCAAACCAAGCCTTAGGAGACTGTTTGAGTCCATAAAGAGCCTTCCTAAGACGACAAACTTTCCCATTGTCACCAGTATGCTTGAACCCAGGAGGATGATGCATATATACCTCTTCTTCTAGGTCACCATGTAAGAATGCATTCTTCACATCAAGCTGGTACAATGGCCAATCAAGATTTGCAGCCACTAAGAGAAGTACACCGATGGAGTTGTGCTTGGCCACTGGAGCAAAGGTCTCCTGATAGTCAATGCCATACACCTGTGTATAACCCTTGGCGACAAGTCTCGCCTTATACCTCTCCACAGTACCATCAGACTTGAACTTTACCGGGAAAACCCATCTGCATCCAACAGGGATTCTCCCTTAGGGAGCTCAACAAGGTCCCAAGTGTGATTTTTCTCAAGAGCCAACATCTCTGTGTTCATCGCTTCTCTCCATTTTGGATCTGCCATAGCCTCTGCTACATTCTTGGGAATAGATATGGAGGAGATAGCCACAGAAAAGGCTATACCTGTAAGGGAGATAGAATCATAGGAAACAAACTTTGCAATGGGATTAATACATGCCCGAGTTCCCTTGCAGTGGGCAATAGGAAGATCTAAGTTTGAGGATAGAGAAGTAGAAGAAGGTATACCTGTCTCGATGGATGGAGGTTCAGGATGAGGAGTCGAAGAAGGGTTTTGGCCAGTCTTCTTTTAAGGAAGCCATATAGCCGGAGTTCTCCTGTCCTTCGTATACACTAGTAGCTCCCCCTGTTCTCTGTTCACCTGTGCACTAGGAGGTTCCCCCTCAACCATATTATCCACAAGGGGCTCCCCCTCAACCACATTATCCACAGAACTTTTCTTTCCCATGTCAATCTGAAAAGAAGAAATAGGAACAGGGAAGGAGAGGGGAACAGAAACAAACTCTGGAACCTCTTCACCCTCAACACCACCAAGAGATGAACACTCCTCCTGAAGAGGTGACTGAAAATATGGGATGGTTTCAAAGAACTGGACATCTTTGGAGAGAAGCCACCGACGAGTAGGGGGATAATAGCACTTATAGCCTTTGGAGGTGGAGGAATACCCCAGAAAGATACATTTGAGAGCCTTAGGATCCAATTTAGTGCGGGCAGATTTGCTAATATGGACATAGAAAATACACCCAAACACCCTTGGTGGAAGGGAGAAGGAAGAAGAATAGGGAGGTAAGACATCAAGGGGAACTTTGAAGTTCAAGACACTGGATGGCATATGGTTAATAAGAAAGGCAGCAATTAATATGGCGTCTGACCAAAAAGTTTTGGGAACATGCATAGTAAACCACAGAGATCTAGCCACTTCAAGAAGATGGCAATTTTTACGTTCAGCCACCCCATTTTGTTGTGGGGTATCGACACAGGCCACCTGATGAATAATGCCATGGTCAGAAAAGAAGGTTTCCAAACCACTATACATATACTCCCCACCTTTGTCAGAACGGACAACTTGGATCCGAGTTTGAAATTGGGTATACACTAACTCATAAAAATTTTTAAATGCAACATAGACATCACTCTTGTGTTTCAACAAGTAAACCCAAGTAACCCGAGAATAGTCATCAATAAAAGAAACAAAGTAGCGGAAGCCATGCAAAGAAGTTACAGGGGAAGGTCCCCAAACATCAGTATGGATAAGATGAAAAGGTGAAGTAGATCTATTACCATTAGATGCATAAACTGTTTTACAACTTTTAGCAAATAGACAAGGTTCACAATGAAAAACATGAGTGACAGGAAAAGAAGAAAATAAGTGAGGCAACAGTTTCCTCATAACAGAAAAAGAAGGGTGGCCCAAATGATGATGCCACAGCAAAATATCCTCCTGAGTACATCCACCTCCTTGCCCACAAACATAGGATTGAGCTTGCACAACAGGGGAAGCACCAGTCTCCAAAACATATAAGCCATTAGTTTCACGACCATTGCCAATCACCCTCCTCGTCACCAAATCCTGAAAGAGACAATGAGTAGGGAAGAAGGTGACAAAGCAGTTCAAGGATTTAGTCAATTGGCTAACTGAAAGAAGGTTAATAGCAAAGTTGGGAACATGAAAGACTGACTTCAAGGGTAAACAAGGTGTAACCCGGATATTTCCCTTACCAGAGATAGAGGAGAAAGAACCATCAGCAATTTTTACCTTATCTTTCCTGGAACAGACAGAATAGGAATTATACAGCTGAGACCTACCAGTCATATGATCTGTGGCACCCGAGTCAATGACCCAAGGTATGGTGCCGGAAGAGGAAGAGGCCTGCAGTGCCGTGGAAGTAGGAGTAGCAGAGGACCCATCCAGGTGAGCTACAATTCGACGAAAGGCATCAATGTCTTCTTTGGATAGGGATGATGAATCAGCTTCAGTGACCCCAACATGAGCCTTAGGCCCCTTCTTCCGTTGTCCCTTCAGTCCCCCTGTGGAACCAGGAGAAGGCTTCCCATGAAGATCCCAGCAAAAATCCTTTGTATGCCCAGATTTGCCACAATGGTCACAGAGGAATCAACCCTTCGTAGAGCCCTTAGCAGCCCCCTTAGCAGCCCCCTTATCAGCTCCCTTAATGGAGTCCTGAGGGGTGGAAGAAATAAAGGCAGAACGCTCAACAGTGGAGTTAGGAGTAGTCCCCATGGCACCCCTACGGGTCTCCTCACTCTGTAGATAGCCACAAACCTCCTCCAAGGAGGGAAGACTTGGTCGGCCAAGGATTTGTACCCTAAAAGGTTCAAATTCAGAGTTAAGGCCGCCAAGAAGAAATAGGACCCTCTCTTTCTCAAACAACCGGTGCACCTTGACCTCATCCTTAAGACATAATTGAAGATCTCTATAATGATCATACTCCTCCCACAGGCCCACGACAAGACTATAGTAATCAGAAATGCTTCTATCACCCTGACGCAGGCTGACAATCTGTTGGAGAAGTTGGTACACCTTTGTAGAGTCCCCAACTCTATCAAAGATACGAGCCGCACTATCCCAAATGGCCTTGGCAGTCTCTTTGCCCATAAACCTCCTGGTAATCTCAGGCTTCATGGAGAAAAGAAGCCAAGCCATCACAAGAGAATTCTCAGTGTCCCATTTGGGATACCCTTGCTCGGTAGGAAGGGGAACTTTGATGCTGCCATTTATGTACCCCATCTTCCCCCTACAACGAAGAATCAATTTCATGGATCGGGACCAATCAAGGTAATTGGTATTGTCCAACTTGACAATGGGAAGCTGCACATTGGGGTTCTTATATGAAAGGACTGGGGAGGATGCAGCCGTAGGGTCTGCAGATAAAGGCAGTTCTGTTTCAACATTTTTGTCACCCATATTGACCCCAAATCAAACACTTGAAGGGTCCAAACAACAGTACTTCAAGTACAACAGCTTCTCCTCAAACACAGCAGTCAAAAAACAGAGGAAAAACAGAGGCAAGAACTGAAAAAAGGCCTGTAAAACTTCAAATAATCATCAAACTGCAGCGGAATGACAAAGACAAACCTTCTTCAGCAAAAAACGATGCCAAGTAGCCCAGAAAAAACAACCAACAAAGCTCTACTGATGAGCTTTGTCACTTCAAGAACCCCAGCTGGCGGAAAAGTTGCAGAACAGGTCTGGCCGAACTTCAGCTTCTACCCTTTGATGCTTCAAATAGGCTTGAGATGATCCAAAGAGAAGAAAAAGGACTTCCAAACGAAGCTACTGCCTCTGGTTGCTCTCCATTTGGATGTCAAACAAACAAGAAACAGCTTTGTGAAGATACCATAAGGTTCCCTTCGAGTACCAGCAGAAACCAGGAGATGAAGGCTAGCTAGCCTTCCAAGCAACCTTCAAACACCTTCAAACTCCAGGAACAAACAGCTCTGATACCATGTTAGGTTTTAGAGTAGATGGAGAGGAAAGGAAAAAACTCCAAGGGAGCCAAGAGTTCAAACACGATTCTTGGGGTAAATCTGTTATGTCTCAAAACTAGAAACTAACAAGCTTATATTGAAAAGAATGTATAATTACACTGAGGCCCTTGGCCTAATACAAATGAAATATAGAGTACATAAGTAGCGATTATGTACATATATACCCCTGATACAACTATTCTTAACAAGTATTACACAACTTCAGAGAAAAGCATCCAAGAAATATTCTGCTAATATAACCCCTATATTGTGTAAGTAACAACATATCAGGCATCTCACCGGCATCTGGATAAAGTGTCTTCGGATTACCAGGACCCACCAGAATGTTGGTGATGCCAGTCATCTGGAAGGCCATATAGGCATTGAAGTAGTAAGGTGCAAACATTATTACAGAATCCCCAGCATCACAGAGTGTAAGAACAAGATCCACAAATCCCTGTAAAAAAATACACACAATTCCATAAAAAATTCTGAAAATTTTGAATGAGGGTATACATTTTTTTGCCACAGCAAACAAAAACGACTGTTCTTATGAATAGAGGGATCTAATAATACAAAATAGCTTCCATTATTGTTAAACATTGAATGGCCAGAGAATAAAAAAAAATACATTTTCAACCATATCTACCAAGACGTCAGCTTTAACATGTGACGAACAAAATATCTGGATCCATAAAATTGTTCAGGACTGAAGCAAAGTGAACAATATGCAATGAGTGAAAATCAACCTTCAAAATAAATTCGCAATAAGATGGGATTTAGGTGGGTTTAGTTTAAAAGTCATAATACAAGGACTGAGATGGTCGTTTGGTTAACCAAAGGGGTTATTGTTGAGTAATGAAACCATCTTGAAGATTCAGATGTGCATGACTGTACTAGAACGATAGCTGCAGACAGAACATGAACATCAAAGCAAAGCCCCAAGAAGATCTAAAACTTCAAGAAACTCATAAGCTTGTAAGATAAAGTAAATTTCACCATCAAGAACCACATTCAGTAACAAGGCTTTTCTTTCTTAATTTGTTCTGTCGTTCTCTTTCCAACACTGACCCAGACCATTCACCATCCTAGAAAATCTTTTCTCTCTTCGCCAAAACACCATTAACCTTTTAAAAATTATTGAATCATCCAGCAGTAGCCATTCTGCACTGTTCAACAGACCTATCCATGAACCCAACCAATAGTTTCTTGATTAAAAAACCAGTTTTCCCCAAGGAATTACACTGCTAGACGAGCTGCACTACATAAAATAAGAAATACATTCTCTCCTAGCTACACCATGGGACATCCCCCTTAGATATTCCATTTCAGACTTCACCAAATTCCAACTTCCTCAAATCCCTTTCCTTTAAGTGCTTGACTTCACCAACCCTATTTCTTAATAGCCATTTTCAAAACAATTTCCTTTCTTAATGAAGAATTTTGGGGAAATGTGAATTGTCTATGAGACACCAGCCATCTTTATTTATAATAAATGAGATATGAGGTACAAATACAATAATGCCCCTAGGGCAACACTAGAGAAACCTAAGGACAATTTTACCCTTATACCCATATTACAACACTCCCCCTCAAGTTGGTGCATAAATATCACGCATGCCCAACTTGCATATAATAGGATGAAAAACCTTACTACTAAGACGTTTAGTAAACACATCAGCCAATTGATCACCAGACTAAACAAATGGTATATAGATGAGACCCTGTTCGAGTTTTTGTTTGATGAAATGGCGGTCAATCCACGTGCTTCGTCCTATCATGCTGAATTGGATTATGAGCAATGCTAATTGCTGATTTACAGTCACAATAAAGCATCATGGGAAGTTGGATAGTGTTGGTTGAATCGTGGGTTAGAGAGAGGAAAGAAAATAATAGAATAGCTTGATTTAATGAGAGAAAGACCCCCTCTATTTATAATAGAGGGGAAGTTACAACTTACATAAGCTAGGCGATGTGGGACTAAACCCACACAGCCAACTAAACACTTAATAACATAAAATACCCCCAAAAGGACCAGAATACCCCCACGGTATTCTGGAGTACATATTCCAACACTCCCCCTCAAGCTGGATTGTACAAATAAGAGAAGAAGGAAAATCCAGCTTGAACTAAATAAAAAAAGAACTCCATAATGATGCTAACACTCCCCCTCAAATTGGCACATACAAGGTACTAATGCCCAACTTGAATAAAATGGGAAAAACTAAGGTGCAGCAGAATCCAGGTTGACATATGAATGCAGCCCCTCAAATAAACCTTCAAGAACTTGAAAAAATAGATCTTCAAAACTTGGACAGACATGATCAGTAAACCGGGATTGGAATGTCTTCTAAAAAGGCAACTTTCAAAAATCTTCAATAGCTATCCAATGATAAATCTCAGATTGTCATAGTGATAGAATCTTGAAGTGAAATAACTAGAGCAGCAAGCAACAAAAACAAACTGGATCAGGCAGCGGAAAAAACTGTATCAACCCAACTGAAAATCCTCAAATAGGCAACAACCAAATGTCTTCAATATTCTTCAATACTTCAATCTCCCCCTTACGACAAACTCAACCCAATAACAAAGTAGATACCCATTGGCAATGGTGAAAACTCTGATCTTCTATGTTTTGCACCAAGTGTTCCTGCAAGTTCTGCTTCTACAATGTCTGCAGGTGTACTGTACATAATCCCCCCCTCACGTGTAGTACACGTGGACATAACAGAGATGATGTAAGAGATAGGGCAAAAACATAATATTCCACAATTCTCCAAGAGGTGCTAAGGATAATGGAAAAGGAAGAAATGGCAAATTAGAGAATACCATTAACTTCCAAAGGGGTTATGAAGGGAATTAGAAGTTTTGAAAGGGAATGGTGTTGGTAAAAAGGATGGCATGGCTGTAATTTGGTGGAAATTCACTTTTAAAGGCACTCCAAGCCAAAGGGCAAACTGGTAATAAACCAGAATTTTCGAGGGTCAATTGGGTAATCAAATAGGGGAATGTATCAAAAGATAATGGCAGTTCCGTAAATAACCAGAATTTTGCAAGGGGCCCTTGGTAAATAAAAAAGTAATGGATCATGTAAAAGCTGTGATGGCTAATTAGAAAATAGGCAAAGTTATGGTGGCTGGGTCAAAGATAAGGCAGAAAATAGGTAAGGAATTGTGCCTATGTAAAAGAGAGGTTAGTTCAAATAGATGGGCCAGAATCAAATTAAAAACCCAACCAATATAAAAGCCCAACAAGAGCTTGAGTAAAGAGGATGAGCCCAGACAGATTTTAGAGAAAGAGATGCCCAATAATGGGCTAGTTCAAAATACAGGCCCAACCAAAAAAAAGAAAAGACCCATTTGAAAAAGCCAATAAGAGGGTGGCCCGGCCCATTTTAAAAAGGAAATTAGAGGGTGTAATGACACAAGATGGGGGATAAAAAAAGAAAGGAAGGCGGTGATTCACGCAACGTTGAAAGGAGGACTTGAGAATATTAAAAACAAATAGGGACGTGTGGGACATGTGTGACATGTGACATGAGAGACAGAACTGACATGGGAACTGAAAGAAAGAAGGAAAAAAGAAGGCTGATTGAGAGTCACGCAACCTTGAAGAGGGACTTGCGTGAAGCCAGGGAAAAAGGGAGGCGGAAGTGGGCAGTGACCAGAGAGAAAAAACAGAGAAAAAAAAAGGTTTTATACAAACCCACGTGCAGGTGTTGTCTTCAACCTTCGATCAACAACATCTCAAGCAACCACGTTTTCAAGCTCTGGACGAAACCAGCAAAGGCGGAAAAATGGATCTGTTCGATTCGATCCAGCAGAGAAATCCTTCAGTCAGGCATCCCATCAAATCAATAACTTCAAGACCCCATCGTCTCCTTCACGAAACCAGGGGCGGTATACAACCAGAGCACCAAACACCGCAACCAACCCAGCATGTGGGCACTGGGCAGCGAAGCAGAAATCCAGAAAGCAGATCACGCAACCTATACTGCATTGAAGGAGGAAGAACCCTAGTCGATAGCAAGAAAATCTTCAGAAATTTGCCAGGGCATCAGAATCGATACTAAAGGAATAAATCAGCAGGTTCAATAACTCTCAACAGGTAGCAATTGAGAATATCCTTCGAAATACACCATCAAATTAAGAAGAAGATTAAGAGAACCAGAGTTCGATTGCACAGCAGCAAAAAATAAAACAAAAAACTGAATATCTATAAACATGCAGCAGCGGTGACGGTGGCTGCTCACCACACCAGAGACCTTACACGACTCTCAAACCGGCAAGACCTTAATAACCCAGGGTAACTTTAGACCATGAGCTTTGATACCATGTTGGTTGAATCGTGGGTTAGAGAGAGGAAAGAAAATAATAGAATAGCTTGATTTAATGAGAGAAAGACCCCCTCTATTATACGGGAAGTTACAACTTACATAAGCTAGGCGATGTGGGACTAAACCCACACAGCCAACTAAACACTTAATAACATAAAATACCCCCAAAAGGACCAGAATACCCCCACAGTATTCTGGAGTACATATTCCAACAGATAGAAACACTGAGATCTTGAAGAAGACCCTGAAGCCATAAGAGCTCACAAATACCATGAGCCATAGAACGGAATTCTGCTTCAACACTTAATCTGGCAACTGTTAGAGTTACTAGAATTTATGTTCTAGGGGTACTTTAGGAACTAGACTTTATCCAGTTCCCTTATATTGTAATTTCTCCTTTTTTACCTTTTTACCTTTTACCTCCCTAGGGGGTTTGGATGTAATATGTTTAGTATTGTTAGTGGAGTAATATAGGTGTGGAGAGAATCAGCTCACACACAACAATTACAACCGAAATATTCTCTTCTCCTCTTTCTTGTCTCCTCCTCCGTCTCTCCTCTTCTTCCTCCTTCAACTTCTTCCCCCTCTTCTACTTGTTTTCCTAACCTAAATCTCAACTTGGTATCAGAGCTTAGGGTTTGAGAGTCGTATCCATCCTTCTTGTTCCTATTGTTTTCCTCTCTTCGGAATCCTAGAACATAAGGGATTCCAAGGAAGAGGCTCCTATGTAAACTGCTCGTTGGAGGAGTCTGAAATAGGTTCTTTACAACCTATTCAAGTGATTGAAGTTGTCCCTCGAACTACATTGAAGCTCTCATGAAGTTTTGGAGCTCACCAAGCCTCAGCTAGGGTTTCCGCCAGGTTTATGTTGCAGGCCCTGTCTCTCCTCATCTCGGGCGGTGTTTAGATCATGGAGTAGCTCTTTAAGATCGTACAAGGGTCCTATTTATGCCTCAGGTGTTTGCTCTTGATGGATGTGGATCTGGTTTGAGCATAGCTCATTTTCGTGTGACCTCTTTTCTGCCCAGGTAAAGCTGAGACTGATATTTGGTCCCTATTCTTGCATTGGGAGTACAATAGGCTCCCCTCTAAGTTGAGAAATGATTATGGACATTTTGTTTGAAGTCTTGGAACATTGTTAAGTGCTTTTTTCTGCTTGGAAAGTGTTTGGGTGAAGGCTGGTCCATCTCATACTATTTTTCTTCTTTGTTGGAATTTCTTTTTCTATGTTGGAATCCTTTCTTGGATTGAGTGTGTACTCCCCACTTGTTGTTGGTACCTTGTTTATGGTCAAGTGTCATTTCCCCTATACTATGGCTGCTTCGGATTCTTCTGGACTTGGTTCGGCTGCTTCGCAGCCCACCATAACAACTCCTCAGCTTGTGTATGAGAACCCACATCCACAGATTTCCATCGTGAAACTTGATAATACTAATTACTTGGATTGGTCCCATTCAGTGAAGCTTTCCCTTAGGAGCAAAGGGAAGCTTGGGTACATTAAAGGTACGATTACAGCCCCAGCAGCTGGTTCTCCTACCCATGAGAAATGGGAGACCGAAAACTCTACTGTTATGACATGGCTAATCTTCTCCATGAAGCCTGAAATTGGAAGAAGTTTTATGCAAAAAGAAACTGCCAAGGCAATTTGGGACAATGTCCCCCAGACATTTGATAGAGTGGGTGACTCCGCCAAGGTTTATCAGCTTCACCAAAAAATTAACTCAATGAGACAGGGTGACAGGAGCATTTCTGAGTACTACAACGTTTACATTAGTCTTTTGGAGGATATGACCACAACATGGATCTTCAATTGTCCAACCCAGAGAATGAAACAAAGGTCTATCGTGCTCTTGAAAAGGAGTGTGTCTTGGTGGCCTGAATCCTGACTATGAACAAATCAGGCTCCAGATTTTAGGCCGGTCTCCTCTTCCATCTCTTGGTGAAGTTTGTAGGTACTTACAGAGTGACGAGACTCGGCGTGTTGCTATGGAACCAGCACCAGCATCATCTCTTGAGAGGTCAGCTCTCAAATCTAGTTCCTTCCCAGACACCCGTGGAGGTGGTAGAGGCCAGGGGCCTAACCATGGGGGAGACAGAGCAGCCGAGATAGGTGGTGCTAGTGGGGATGGCCGAGACAGGTTTAAGTGTGATCATTATGGGCGATTTGGACAAACTAAGGATCCATGTTGGACTCTTCATGGTTGTCCTGGTACACGAGGTGGTACTCGTGATGGTCGTAGAGGGGGAGCTCGAGCATACTCTGTGATGATTGAGGCAGATGCTACACAAGATGACTCTACCTTGGCCAATGCAGTGTTTCGTAGGGTCATGTCATAGCTGAGCACATCTTCTACACCTACAGTGGCCAACTCCTCTTCATCCTCAGCTTTATAGGTCTCCACCTCAGCTTCTACTGCAGCCCAGTCTTGGGTCATTGATTCTGGTGCCACTGACCACATGACTGGTACGTCCCATTATTATGATTCCTATACCATTTGTTCTGGTAAGGACAAGGTTAGGGTAGCAGATGGCTCCCTTTCCTCCATCTCTAGTAAGGGCAGCATCCCTGTTACACCTTCCATTTCTCTTACTTCTATCCTTTATGTGTCTAACCTTACCCTTAACCTTTTATCTGTGAGTCAATTGACTAAATCTCTGAACTGTTGTGTCACTTTTTTTCCCTCTCACTATCTTTTTCAAGATTTGGTGACAAAGAGGATTATTGGCAGTGGTCATGAGGAGCATGGCCTTTACTTTTTTGACCCTTTTTTGCCCACAGCTTAGTCTTATGTGTGTGGATGTAATGATAGTAGTTCTGTGGATTCTGTTATGTTATGGCATCATCGTCTTGGCTGTCCATCTTTTGTTGTAATGAGGAAACAATTACCTCACTTATTTTCTTCTATTGCTTCTTCTCATGTTTTTCAATGCGAACCATTTATGTTTGCCAAACACTATCGTTCATCTTATCCATATCATGGGAATAGATCCGCTTATCCTTTTCATATTGTGCATACTGATGTTTGGGGACCTTCCCCTACTACCTCTTTATTTGGATATCGTTATTTTGTTTCATTTGTTAATGGTTTTTCTCATGCTACTTGGACTGTTCTTTTGAAGCAAAAAAGTGATGTCTGTGATGCATTTAAGAACTTTTATCAGATGATTCTTACTCAGTTTGATACTTGAATCAAAATTGTTCGTTTTGATAAAGGGGGAGAATATATGTCCGGTGGCATCCAAACCTTTTTTATTGACAATAGCATTATCCATCAGCTAGCGTGTGTTTACACACCCCCAACAAAATGGGGTAGTTGAGAGGAAAAATCGACATTTATTGGAGGTCACTCGGAGTCTTCTCTTTGGTATGCAGGTTCCTAAGACCTTCTGGTCTGAAGCACTTCTCACTGCTTCTTTTCTCGTAAATCACATGCCTACCAAACTCCTTGGTGCCAAATCTCCTTTAGAAACCTTATCTCCAAAGGTTTTTTCTTTCTCTCTTCCTCCCAAAGTCTTTGGCAGTGTTTGTTATGTGCATGTTAACAAATCCCATCGCACTAAACTTGATCCCAAGGCTCTCAAGTGTCTCTTTCTTGGGTATTCTTCTACTTCCAAAGGTTACAAGTATCATCCTTCTTCTCGTCGTTGTCTTCTCTCCAAAGATATCACCTTTCTTTGCCCTTTCTCAGCATCCTCTACAAGGGGAGAATTGTAGAAGTGAACAGGCTGCTGATTTCCTTCATTCTCCTCTCCCTATCTCTCCTTTTATGCTTGACATTGGAAAACATAGGACTGTGGATGTGGTTGATACTAATGATCAATCAGGTGTGAATACAAAATTGGTTACTGCAAGTGGTTCTGGTAATGAGAAGGAGAAGGATTACCACATTAAGTTTAAAAAAGCTGAAAAGCTTGCAGAGTAAAGGAAAGAAGACCTGCCAAGAGTCCTCTTTGGATCCAGATCCACATCCTGAGATTTATTCTCCTCAATCAGGTGACATCCCTTTTCCTCCATTTGATTTAGACCTTCCTATTGCTGTTAGAAAAGGGAAAAGAGCTTGCACTAATCCTATAGCCCAGTTTGTTTCCTATGATACTCTTTCTCCTACAGGTCTTGCCTTTGTTGCTGCTCTCTCTACTGCTTCTATTCCAAGGAATGTTACTGATGCTATGTCTGACCCAAAGTGGAGACAAGCTATGTCTGAGGAGATGGGTGGCCCTTGAGAAGAATGGTACTTAGCAATTGGTGGATCTTCTCAAGGGACGTGTCCTAGTTGGATGTAGATGGGTCTACACAATCAAGTACAAATCTGATGGCACTGTTGAGAGATACAAAGCAAGGTTGGTGGCCAAGGGGTACAGTCAAGTCTATGGAATTGACTATCAGGAGACATTTGCTCCTGTGGCCAAGCATAACTCTATAAGAGTTCTTTTATCATTGGCTACCAATAAAGATTGGCCTTTATATCAGTTACATGTCAAGAATGCCTTCCTTCATGGTGACTTAGAAGAGGAAGTGTACATGCAAGCTCCATCAGGTTTCAATATACCTTCAGCTGAAGGGAAAGTGTGTCTTCTCAAGAAGGCACTATACGGTCTCAAACAATCACCAAGGCATGGTTTGAGCGCTTCCGGCAGGCCATTCTGAAGAATGGATATTCCTAGAGTCACTGACCACACTCTCTTTACCAAGCGGGGCAAGGGTACCATCACAGCCTTTATCGTTTATGTTGATGATATTGTGGTCACTGGAGATGACACAATTGAGATAGATAAACTGAAGGTCTACTTGGCTCAACAGTTTGAAATCAAAGATTTGGGTCCCTTGAAGTACTTCTTAGGAATTGAAGTATCAAGGTCTAAGAGAGGAATCAACATTTGTCAACGAAGTTTATTCTTGATTTATTGACAGAGACAGGGATGTTGGGCTGCAAACCAGCAAACTCTCCTATTGAGCAGAACCACAAACTAGGAGAAGATAGTGGTCCCTCCCTTGTTGATGCAGTAAAGTACCAGAGGCTTGTTGGGAAGCTTATCTACCTTTCTATGTCACGCCCAGATATTTCTTCTGCAGTGGAAGTGATGAGTGAATTTATGCATGCCCCCAAGAGTGGCCACTTAGATGCTGTGTACCACATTCTCAAATATTTGAAGTCCTCTCTAGGGAAAGGATTGTTGTATGCCAAGCATGACCACTTGAGAGTGGAAGGTTTTACTGATGCCGATTGGGCTGGATCCATTGCAGACAGGAGATCTACCTCCGGATATTGTACCTTTATGGGAGGTAATTTTGTTACGTGGAGAAGCAAAAAACAGCCTGTTGTAGCTAGATCTAGTGCAGAGGCAGAATTTAGAGCTATGGCTCACGGAGTGTGTGAGCTCATATGATTGAAAAACTAGTTCAGGAACTGGAGTTTGACACTGAAGGCCCTATGAGACTCTACTGTGACAACAAGGCTGCCATCAGTATTGCATACAATCCAGTGCAACATGACAGAACCAAGCACATTAAAATTGATCGATACTTCATCAAGAAGTTAGACTCTAGCTGCATTTGTACTCCTGTTGTGAAGACTGGTGATCAACTGGCACTGGCAGACATTTTCATGAAGGCACTTGCCTCTCTTCAGTTTGGTACTCTCCTATGCAAGCTATTCTCCAGCTTGAGGGGGAGTGTTAGAGTTACTAGAATTTATGTTCTAGGGGTACTTTAGGAACTGGACTTTATCTAGTTCCCTTATATTGTAATTTCTCCTTTTTCACCTTTTTACCTTTTTACCTTTTACCTCCCTAAGAGGGTTGGATGTAATATGTTTAGTGTTGTTAGTGGAGTAATATAGGTGTGGAGAGAATCATCTCACACATAAAAATTACAACTGAAATATTCTCTTCTCCTCTTTCTTGTCACCTCCTTCTTCTTCTCTCCTCTTCTTCCTCCTTTAACTTCTTCACCTCTTCTACTTGCTTTCCTAACCTAAATCTCAACTGCAACCACAGCCTATTTCTTGCTACGCCAAGTAACAAGCTTTCCACCAACATAAGTACAGCACCTTGAAGTCGATCTCCTATCATCAAGGGATCCGGCCTAGTCTGCATCTGTAAATGCTTCAACATGCATGTGATCATAAGGAGAGAAGAGAACCCCTTTTCCTAGAGCAGACTTTAAGTATCTCAAGATGCGAAATTATGCTTCCATATGAGTAGAGTAGGGATCATGCATGTACTGACTAAACAAACTCACATCATAGGCTATATCAGGGCGAGTATGAAAGAGATCTATCTACCCTTATCAACTAGTTCGCCTAGCCTCAAGAGGTGTATTTGCAAGCTTACACCCTAGCATTCGAGTCTCAAATAAAAGATCAAAAGTATTGTCACACCACAAACCACCCCCTGGGAGGATTAGGTAGGTGACCCAAATTGCACGTCAGCAATCCGCCAAATCCCACGGATCTAGAAGCAGTTAATCCATTCACAGACACACACAATTCAACATACCTATATATCTATGTTCAAGTTTGCACAGCATCACTCGTACAGTGGTTCGTACACACATGTATATAAGCACATAATATTTAAATGGGGAATTATTAACGTAACAAGGGTCTGTTATTTATCCAAACATAACAAGACAACAACTACCCTCTTAAAACTATCATTAAGGACACAGTTGGAAATAAAATTAAGGGATAGAACGGTTAATTCACATTAATAGTTGCAATTCAATAAAAAATAAGTGAGGATCGTCCACTTTTGACTTTAGGGGTATAAACGTAATATGATTTTGGTATTGCCGGAGCCTTCGATCACTCCGAGTAAAGCCCTTCTTCCCCAATTTTCTGACATCAACATTCGAGTCTCTACAGCCAAGCCCTTTGATGGTTTCTTCATGTCGTCTGAAATTCGAAGGCGGACACTGGTTTGAGTCTCTCTCTCTCTCTCTCTTTCTCTCTCTCTCTCTCTCTCTCTCTCACAATCCCTAAATAGCCTTATGACACTCTCACCATCATTGAATCCACCGGTCTGGATGAGGAAGCCATGGGGGGTGACGGCACCGGCAAAGCACCAAGTATCGGTTTGGACCATAAGGGGCAGTACAAAATTAGTAGTTACATCATACTCAGCGGGTGAGCAGTGCAGTCATGTTGGAGGGCAAAGTCATTGATGTCATTCCGGCATATGGCGTCAGGCAAGGAGAGATTGGAAATGCCGAAGTCGGTGCGGTCGAAGATGACGACATGATCGTTGTTGAGAAGTTGCATGTGCATAGCTGATAAGCCAATGCTTTGCTAGAGGAGGTTCCATTGACCTAGTGAAGCCGCTGAAGTAACAGACTTGAGAATGAGCAAGAAGAAGAAAAAACAAAGAATGGGACAGATAGGGACGATTTTTTTTTTTTTTTGGTGAGAAAGATAGGGACGATTAACTCCCAAAAATCCCCTTCCCGCATGATTCACTCCCAAGAAATCCCCCTTCTCTCTTCTCAAAAATCCCTCCTTATTATACTTTTTCTTATGTTAGCTGTATCTATCAAATTTGGGCTTCTATTTAACTACAGCGTCTTTGTGTGCTCTGTGTTTTTCAAGCTTTGTATTATCGCTTCTGATCTTTCTATCAAACCCCGCCTCTTACCCACATGACATGGTTGTAGCGGCAGTATATCATCTTCTCGCAAGATATTGAAGGACCGTAAAGGTTTGCGAAAGTGAATTAGTGAAGCAATCATGGTTTATAAAGGGAAGTAGTGAAAAAACCCATAAGCTTTCTAGGAGAGATCGGTTCCTCTCGCTGGCCAGAAACGTGAGAGAGAGGTAGACTTAATGAAAGAAATAAAATGAAATGACAGAAATGCCATTTTAAATGTCAATTCATGAGATTTAAAAAAAAAATTTAAAATATCAAGTTTACCCCACCTTATTGACCCTTCAATACTTCATTACTCATTGCATATTGGTAAATTCACCATTTTGTTATTTTTCCAAATGTAACCCACCCTGGTTACATGAATAACTACCCTATTTAAATATTTAAATATGTAAATTATGATTAAATTAAGCCATTTAAAAAGAGAAAATTTTATTTCCTTAAACCACTCACTCCTTATTTTATTAGTTTATATCTATGTGATATTCCTATTATTGCTTTATTTGTTGATTAATATTTATTATTATTTATTTATATTATTATATTTTTTTTATTCACATAATTATTTAAATTTTGTAATTATGTTTATTTTACTATTTTTGGGTGGAATCAATAAGTCCATAAACAAATATTTCAAAACCTGCTGAAATTTCATTCTCTGTGCGATTCTCTGGGCCTTAGGCCCTATCGCCTAGAGAATCGGGGCCCAGTCTATTTCAGTCCGAGAAGTATCATTTTCACCCCATTTTCAAATCTCAGTCTCCCAAACCTCTAGGGCAGAGCTCCAAGGGCTTGTTTGACCACTTCCACACCAAATCCACGTGTTTGCACGAGTCCCCCGCGCACCTACGCGAGTCTAGGGTAAGTTCTTCACATCTTTCTTCTATTTTGGACTACTGTCCACTGTTTTCATGTCTTTTTGGTTTAAAATTACAGATTTCCATGCCCTAATTTAGTTTTTATTTCTATTCTTTGCTTGCAGCACCATGTCCACAAGTGGTAGGCACAGCACAACAAGGAAAGCAGTAACACGTAAGCGGTTGCGGTCCGATCCCGCACCTTCTTCACCATCTACGGTACCCGCTACCTCACCAGGGGAGGATTCTTCATCCGAAGAACTAGAGTTTGATCGCTTTTGGTTCTCTAGGTTTGAGCACTCTAGGGACTGGGCAAAATTTAAGTCCAAGAATATAGTGAATGGGAGGATGGTGCAGGTGGATGACTTCCACCAGTACGGGCTGTATGCTAGGTTCAATGCCCTAGGCTGGGCATCTATGTTATCACCCACACAGCCATACTACCCGAACCTGGTTCGGTATTTTTACTGCAACCTTGTGCCATCTGGGGCGCAAGAATTTGGTCTGGAGAGTAGGGTGAAGGGAGTGGATATCAGACTTACCACTGCCATCTTAGCAAAGATCTTGAGACTGCCTGACACAGGCGATAGATGCTACTACAAGCCTCGGATAGACATATCCGACATGTTTTCTCTGGAGACTAGGAGGACGGTCTTCAAGGCATTGACTGGGATAGAAGGGATTCCAAAATCTGAGGCTGACTACAAGCCTACAGCTAGGATCCTTAGTAGATGCATCTCCTACAACATATACCCGAAGGACGGTAACCGGGGTAGTATTTCTATACTCCGGGCTTACATCACCTATTGTCTACTGGCGGCTAGTAAGGGGGGTCCGATGATCAACCTCCCATATTTGCTGATGCAGGCGATACTCTATCATGCACAGAACCCGTCAGATGGGAACCTCGTTAGCTTTTAGAGTGGAAGAAGAAGAAGAGAAGAAACTTCAAGAGAGCAGCCACGGTTTTGGTTTGGTGTGTTATGTCTCAAAACAAGAGACTAACATGCTTATATTGAAAAGAATAAACAATTACACAAAGGCCCTTGGCCTCATACAAATGACACAAAGAATACATAAAAGAGGGGTTATGTACATATATACCCCTGATACAGCTATTATTAACAAACCTACCCTATAGGAGATGGAGCAGGAGCAGGAGGTTGGCTTAGATGAGCAGGGTGATCTAGAGCGTACTGGAGCACAGTTTGCAGATTTGCCCTCCTATGAGCCGACTGGTGCTACGAGTTCTCAGGTGCCAGAGTCCTATGGGTGGTCCGACATGATGGCACAGTTTCAGGGCCTCCGCACCCATCTGACACAGATGTCGACGCAGATGGATCAGGGCTTCACTTCCCTGGAGGGGAGAGTAGGTTCTGTAGAGCAGCGCTTAGACTTCTGGGACTCCTACTATCGCGTCGACTCCCGACAGACTCAGCCTCCGCCGAGCGACATACCTCCTCAGGAGTAGCCTTCCAGCACCAGTTCTTATGTTTTAAGCTGACTTGATGTAATCTCTTTTTTTTTTATCATGGTTTATGTAGTTTCTTCTTCTTTTTTTTGTTCAATTCCTGCAGATGTATTTGCAAGTAGTACTTCCATTTTGAACTTATGTAGTGGCTTCTGCCACAGTTTATCTTATTAATGTTTAATATATGTATTTTATCTTTTATTTACATTACCCCCTGTAGCTTTTAATTATTGCATGTTTTATTTTCTTGCAATTTATTATTCCTATTCCGTTGTCTGTGAATGTAAAAAGAGTTTCTCGCTCTGATACCAAACTCCGTCACACCCCAAACCACCCCCTGGGAGGATTAGGTAAGTGACCCAAATTGCACGTCAGCAATCCGCCAAATCCCACAGATCTAGAAGCAGTTAATCCATTCACAGACACACATCCACCATAATACATCGTGTAAAAATTCAGAGTGCTGCGGAAATCTATATTTACATTAAAACATAAGGGAAGTGTAGCAGTACAGGAAATGATGATATATACATAATTGTCTTTGATCATTCCCTCACTCACACCCATAGATAGAACAGTAGTAACTAACATATACGAAAGAAATATACACAGGGCAAGGTAACTCGAGCCCCAAAAAGAAGAAGAAAACTAAAAACAGGAACGGGGAAAAATTCCTGTCAAAAACAAAAAGGAATCCCCAAGACAAAAAGCATCAACAGCACCCTTCACAGGTCATCTTCAGTAACCACTGAGAATACTCGCATCAACGATATGACCTCCATCGGGGTCCACACTAATAATGTCATAACCACTATGGCTTTCCTCCAGGTAATAAGCCTCCCCACCACAGTGATATCCACCTGTAGGATCATCTAAGAGAAAAACATATATAACAAAGTGTGAGCTCCACCGAGCCTGTGAATGAAACATATCATTATGCATGCATATGCAATCACAACCATATGATCCTACATGAGGTGCAGTTCAATTATTTATTAGTCACCTAACATCACAACTAAGGCAGGTTAGTGCTACTACAATCCACAATACATGTATCCCTGGTGCAGGCTGTTAACCCCTTCCCACGATACACCTATTGAGTTGTCGGAGAGGACCAGTCAGCTCCCGCATTCATTCACCATGGTCAGCCCGACCAACCCTCTGTGATTAACTTGTGAGGAATCCATCCTTTTTTTCTTTTCTTTTCTTTTCTTTTCTCTGGCTTATAGCCCATAATTCACATTTTCGGTGTCATAATATTCCTTTTCTTTTCTTTTCTCATATATATATGGTCACTCCCACAGGCATCCAACACCTTAACCCCTGTTGGCAAGGGTGTGTAGCACGGGTGATGAAACTCTAGCCCCATGTCTATATGGCATCGTATGAGTCGGGTGGTGTCAACCGTATCCCATTCTACGGGCTACCACAGGCCCCATTTCCAAGCCGGCTATGGCATCTAATCTAACAATCACATTCAACATACAATATTCAACCATAGATTCCAGCAGTCAACACAATGTTGTTTTGAGTTTTCAAGATTCATGAATTAAATATTGTTAGCAATGTTATGGAGAGAGTTTTTTTTTTCTCTAGTCCAAGCTGGATCTTCTTTCTTTAGTATTTGTATAATCCAGCTTGAGGGGGAGTGTTAGAATAATGTACACTAGAATACCGTGGGGGTATTCTGGTCCTTTTTGGGGTTATTTTTATGTTATTAAGTGTAGTTAGCTTATGTCGGCTATGTGGGTTTTAGTCTCACATCGCCTAGCTTAGACTATTTGTAACTTCCTCTCTATTATAACTAGAGGGGCCTTTCTATCATTAATACAAGTCATTCTATTATTTTATTTCCTCTCTCTGACCCACGGTTCAACCTACATGGTATCAGAGCAGGCAGGGGTCACGGTATCAAGTCCCCTTGGGAGTGGGCAGGTGTTAAAAAATTATTTATCCACTCGTGTCCCCCTTTGGATAGTCCGCCGTGTTAAAAGCTCCTGTATGATATACATATTGTTTCCTCCCTTTCCTACAAGGTCGGCCTTTTAGAGGAAGCGGTTTCTACATGGTATCAGAGCTGGTCTGATCTAGGTTAGAGAGAAAACCCTATTTTCTCCCTTCTTTTCCTCCAATCGATCTCTCCTCCTCTTCTCCCTTTTCTCGTTTTTTCCTACTCCTGTTCTTCTCCCTTTCAGCCCAAAAACAGGGGCAGCACTAATGAGGTAGACATAATAGCGATGATTTAGTGTTGCCCCCTTTTCTCTTCTATCGTTTTTTATTAAAATCCTGCTGGACCCTAATCTGCGAGTTGTAGTTTCCCTTTTGTCTTTGGAGATCAGATTCCTATCACCTAAAAAAGACTGATCCTCCACTTTTGGAGCACCATATGCAGCCTTTTCCAGCACCTTCCTACCCTATTCCATTGACCTCCTTTCCTTTTTTCTATTTCTCCATCTTTCATTAACCTTTACAGCCCCTACCCTAATCGATCTCAACTTGTCAGGGTTTTGAAAAACCCTGACTCCAATCGATTATAGGGTTTCCCTTTTCAGATGCAGCTAATTTTTTGGGGGTGATTCCCTACTACTACAAGCCATACTCGACCTAAGTTTGGACCCTTTCTGATGGCTGGATTTGTTTCTACAGCAAAAATTCCTTAACCTACTAATTTGGTTACCTGCCAAAAACCCTGACTTTCAGGTTTCAGTTTTTGCTAATTTTTTGAGGGCTGATTACTCCCACTTCAAGGACCAATCGACCTCAATATTGCACCTATCCAAGTTTTTTGAAGACCCCTACCCCAATCGATCTCTTCTTTTCAGGGTTTTCCAAAACCCAGATAAAAATCGATTTGGGCTAGGGATGTTTGCTGCTATTTGGAATTTTTTGTTGGTGTTTCTACCATCACGAAGGACATTCTACTTCAACTATTTATGGCTTGAAGAATGTCTACTGCCCAAGATAGCTGCTGCCCTCATTATCTGCGATTTTTAGGTATTTCTCCCATGTGAAGATCAAGTCTCAATTACCAAGGAGATTGGTCATTCGAACTGGAGATCCATTCCAGTAGTTTTTGGTCAGCAAGTATTACAATAAGCAAGCACCTTTGACATGTCAGCCTCACCTTTGTTGAAGACCCCTTCCCTACAATCGATATTCACCTTTAGGGTTTTGTAAAAAACCCTGGCTATAATCGATCTAAGGGGTAGGGCAGTCCACAGTTGCTAATTTTTTAGGAGAGTTTATCAACATCAGAGGAGTATACAGCCCATTATTCAGCATCTTACATCAGGTTTTTTAGTAAAAAAATTCCAGTTCATTCTGTTGGCTTGGTTTCTTCAATTATCAGGCTGTTTTTCTTGTTCCTATATGGCTGGCTGCTTCAACTACCTATGGATTTGTCTGGTTATTTATCTTATTTGGCTGGTTATTATGAGCTCACTACCTACCTGGCTGGTGTTATTGATTGGCTTCTGTAAGCATGACTGGTTGATGTGTTACTGCTGCCTTCATGTGGAATACTGCTGCCCTATAATTGTGACTGTGTTTCTGCTTATTGGAGATCGAATTTCTCTCGTTATTGAAGACTCGAATCTACTACCTTGGAGATCAACATATTTGGGATTACCACAGTGTGTTCCACGATTTTTTGGTTGCACCTACGAAACTATTCGGTCATGTGGAGCCTTTCTGGTAAATATCCGACATACTTTGGAGCTTGCATACTAGCATTGTTACAGATTCAGATCTGATCCAGTTTTGTTAAGGCTACTTCCATTCATTGCTGTCCGGATATCTTCTTAGTACTGTCTAACATGTCGGAGTTTCAACCATGGAATCTTTTGCACAATTGCTCCTCCATGTTTGAAGATTGATCAAGCCTTGACAATTGGAGCATTTCCTTACTTCGAATCAAATTTGTATCTTTTTCAGATCTGAATATTGGGGTTAGGAGTTTCTCCCCTGCAGGGGTTTCCATTCAAAGTGTTTGTTTGATTGATGGAAGAAGGTTGGAGCTTTCTATGTTACCTAAGTTAATCCTACTCCATTATCCCACTGTTGTTTTTCCTTCACCACCTCCCAAAACATACCTTTGGCATTACCCATAACACCCTAGGAAGTTAATGGTATTCTCTTCTTTACCATTTCTTCTTTTTTCCATTACACTTGGCAGCCATTGAACCATTCTGGAATGTTGTGTTTTGCCCTTTCTCTTACATCATCTCTCTTATGTCCACGTGCACTACACGTGAGGGGGGGATTATATACAGTATACCTGCAACCATTGCAGAGAGCAGAACATGCAGGGACACTTGGTGCAAAACATAGAAGGTCAGAGGTTTCACCATTGCCAATGGGTATCTACTTTGTTATTGGGTTAAAGTTTGTCATAAGAGGGAGGTTGGCCTTAAAGTTTTGAAGATGTTTGGTTATTGCCTGCCCATATGAGATCCTACAATTTGGTTGTTTTTTTTCTGCTGCTTGATCTTTACTGCTGCTTGACTCATTTGCCGGCTACCCTAGTTACTTATCTAGATTATAATTCAGAGATTCATTATTGGACAAAGATTGGTGAGAGATGCCTTTTTGCTGATCAAGTTTGTCCAAGTTTGAAGGTCTTTTTTTTTCAAGTTCTTGAAGGTCTATTTAGGAGCTGCATTCATTTTGGAGTTGGATTCTGCTACAACTTATTTTTTTCCCATTTTATTCAAGTTGTGCATTAGTACCTTGTATGCGCCAACTTGAGGGGGAGTGTTAGCATTGTTATGGAGAGAGTTTTTTTTTTCTCTAGTCCAAGCTGGATCTTCTTTCTTTAGTATTTGTATAATCCAGCTTGAGGGGGAGTTTTAGAATAATGTACACCAGAATACCGTGGGGGTATTCTGGTCCTTTTTGGGGTTATTTTTATGTTATTAAGTGTAGTTAGCTTATGTCGGCTATGTGGGTTTTAGTCCCACATCGCCTAGCTTAGACTATTTGTAACTTCCCCTCTATTATAAATAGAGGGGCCTTTCTATCATTAATACAAGTCATTCTATTATTTTATTTCCTCTCTCTGACCCACGGTTCAACCTACAAATATATAACACAGTATCATTGTGATAAGATTCATTTCAGCATATTAATTATGTTACATCTACATACACGATGACATTCCACTCACCTTGGTCTGGTCCTACAAGTTCAGTTGTTGGTTCAGTTCCGGCCGTTTTCTGGCAGTGCACCTCGAGCGCGGGATCAAATCCTAAAGTAATAAATCAAAAATGTATTATTTAATATTTAAAACTGTTTTTGGATGTCCTAGAGTTGGTCTAGGCTCACTGGTCTGACTCGGTGCTCAGTCTAGTATCACTTAGAATTCTCTGGGTCTTGCACTGGGCCTTTTGGTCCGTGTCCCAGTGCATCATCCAGAGATGTGGATCAGAGTCAGATCTGGTATTTACCAGTGTAATCAAGTGTACATGGTCTTGATAGTTCACAATTCAGTCCGCAGGTCAGCAGTTCAGCTGGACCATCACTGGCCGAGTTGCCAGGCCCTGTGGGGCCCACTTGGGTACCCAAGGTATGAATAATAATGGACAGATGTGAAGAGGGGTATTTTGGTCATTCACCATCTCCTTACACTGTACATAGCCCACTGGTGAAGGCCCACAGAGGCAGGACAGCAGTACAATCCAGTTTCATTCCCTAGGCGATTCTCTGGGTGATAGGGCAATCGCCCAGTGCATCACCTAGAGCCTGTTTGAAACGTGAACAGGCCCCAAATCTTGGATTTTTCACCATGGACAGAGCTAAGGTCGATCCTTCATGCATGTAGGGTTGCTAGGGATCCCATGTGGAGTAGATTCCATTGGTCCACATGGATCATGACCTGGGCCTACCATTTGGCAGCCAGGAGCTGCCCCGTCTGCTCAGAGAACAGCAGCCCAGCTGTGTTCCAGCTAAAGGCCGCGGTTTGGGCTGCATGCAAGGATGATTCCACGTGAAATATGGTGGTGGGAAGCTGTTCCAACACAGGGCTAGGCAAGGAGCAGCCTGTGTACACAGATCCAAACCCAGACTGCCTGTTCTGGGTGCAACTAGGCAGTGCAGTCTGGCACAGAGACTGATTTCAGTCTCAGGTAAGAAACAGCAGCTTAAATCATGTTAATATGCTCAGATCTTACATGCAATAGGTTTGCATGTCAAATCTGAGGCAGCACAAGGCAGCCCCCAGGTGCTCTGGGCTGTCCTTGGCCAGATTCACCTCCACAGAGCAAAGTTCTATAGAAGAAAATAGAGAACAGCAGCAGCAGCATATAGAGTTGTATACATATACCTAAGGTGCTGAGCTGCTGGGATCAGGGATGGATGACCTGCCCTGGTTCTCCTTCTTCCTTCCTCTACGTCTCCCTTCCTTCTTCTTCCTTTCCTTCCTCTCTCCTTTCTCTTTTCTGTTTAGAGCTGGGGGCAGTAAAACGAAAATGAAGTCTGCCCCCCTCTATTTATAGTGCTGGCCCCACTGGGGTCAGTTTGGCTGCCAGGTCCCTCCTCCAGAATGCATTTTTAAATTGATTATGGGCCATTCTGGCCACTCTGGTGGGGTCCACAGGGGTCCAAGGGTAGGTAATGGTTCCCAAGACTCCCATCTACCTCAAGAGGGTGCCCATGGTCTGTATGGGTGGCCCCCACTTGTCTGGAGTCCAAAATAATCAATTCAGCCACTCTAGGCAATTCACTGGGCGTTTGGTCATGCCACTGTGCAAGCACAGAAGAATTACAACTTTGTTGTATTCTCTGGGCGATGCACTGGGCAATTGACCATACAACAAAGCTGTAATGCTTCTGTGCTTGCACAGGGGCATGGCCCAGGGCTTGGGCCTTGCACCAACATCTCACCCAGGGTCTAACACACATCTTTCCAGGTGTGGGCCCCACATTTATGGGTAGGAGAGAGAATACCTAGAGTTTATGCTGTACATTAAGCAGTGTGCAGTGCAACAGCATGGAGTTGCAATCCATCTTCTGGCAAGTATGTAGGAGGTCATTCTCATTGGTTCAGCTACTGGAGTGATGCTCCACAGGGTACTTGGATGATTGGCCAGAGGTCCCTGTCCTTCATTTCAAATTTCTAGCCAGTTAGGGGCAGGCTTGACAAGTATACTTTCGTTCAGAGAGAAAGACATCTTGATGGGCGAGGAACTTCGACACCAAGGAAATATCGTAGAGACCCCAAGTTTTTAATTTCAAACTCTTTTCCCAAATAATACTTAAGTTTAGCTATCTCTGCAAGGTCACTTCCAATAACAACAATGTCATCCACATAGACAATGAGAACAGTAATGTGATCACTTGATTTCTTGATAAATAATGTGTGATCCACGTTGCTCTATTTATACCGGATAGATACCATTGCCTTATGAAAACGGCCAAACCAAGCCCTAGGTGATTACTTCAATCCATATGGTCAGTCAATTCTAAGGGCCGTATTCGCAGCTTAATAACACTACCCTTTTCAATTTGTAGACTTTTCCTCGAGTGTCTTGGTCAAAGAAGCCAAGAGGAATTTCCACATACACCTCCTCCTCAAGTTCACCATGTAGAAATGCATTTTTTACATCGATTTGTTGTAGTTTCCATCCCAAGTTAACAACATATGACAGAATAATTTGAATGGTGTTCATCTTCGGCACTGGAGTGGAAGTCTCCTAGTAATCAATCCCATATGTCTGGGTAAAGCCCCACATACACCTCCTCCTCAAGTTCACCATGCAGAAATGCATTTTTGACATCGACTTGTTGTAGTTTCCATCCCAAGTTAATAGCACGTGACAGAATAATTTGAATGGTGTTCATCTTGGGCACTGGAGTGGAAGTCTCCTAGTAATCAATCTCATATGTTTGGGTAAAGCCCTTTACAACAAGCCTGGCCTTGTAACGATCCACAATGCCATCTATTTCTTGTTTAATTGTTAAGACCCATTTGCAACCTACAGTTTTCTTATCCCGGGAAAGAGAAACTAGTTTCCATGTGTCATTTTCCCCAAGAGCCCTCATCTTCATTCATAGCTTCTTTCCATTATGGGTCTGCTAGAGCCTCCTACCAATTCTGAGGAATGCAAATAGAGGATAGAGAAGCCAACAAAACATGATAGGATGGGGAAAGTGAGTCATAAGACACAACATGAGAAATAGGATGTTGAGTGCAAATCCGTTTACATTTTCTGACTACAATAGGTAAATTAAGGGACGGATCAACATGATCATTAAGGGAGAGAGACTCACCTGATGCGATGGTTGGAACTATGGATCCTAGAATAGAGGAAGGCAGTTGAATAGGCACAGTTGTAGTAGTGGTCTCAACTCTCAACTTGCTTGTTCCGAACACACCCATAAACATGTAGAGGCTTACGAGATGACATAGACTCCCCCTGAACTGAGTTTGAGATTGTGTAGACTCCCCCCCCCTCCACCCTGAATGGAGTCATTCTCTTGTTAAAACATTGGTCCATCAAGTGGAGAAACCATCGACACATCTTCCCTAGTATTATTATGCTCCCGCTGAAGAGGTGTCAAGGGAGAGTAATAAGCTTTAGACTCGTGAAAGATCACATCCATGGTAACCAAAACACGAATGGAAGGAGGATGGTAACATTTGTAGCCCTTTTGGGTAGCAGAGTAACCAATAATATACATTTGAGAACCCTGGGATCAAAATTTACCATGAGGATGATGGTTACGAAAAAAGCAGAAAACACCCAAAACTTTAGGGGGGAACAACAGAAGAAAAGGAACCCTGAAGAATAGAAATGGGACATTGAAAATTTAACACACGAGTGGACATGCGGTTAATAAGGTAGGTAGCAGTTAGGACAGCTTCACTCCAAAAACGAGCAGGGACATGCATCTCAAACATGAGGGAACAAGCAACTTCCAAAAGGTAATAGTTCTTATGTTCTGCCACACCATTCAAAGCAGGTGCATCAACACAACTAGTTTGGTGTATGATACCCTGATCAGCCAAATAAGATTGGAAGTCACAATACATATACTCTGTCCCATTCTCAATTCGAAGGATTTTTATTTTGGCACCAAATTGAGTTTGGACCACACTGTGTAACCTTTGAAAACAGCGAAACATCTCATTTTTTTTACATAAAAAATATACCCAAGTGGTGAGAATGAGAATCGATAAAGGTAACAAACAAGCGTGAAATCTAGTAATAGAAACACAATAGGCAAGGACCTAGACATCAGAATGTATCAAAAGAAAAGGAGTTTTACTAATATGGTCAGAACTAGGATAAATAGTACGAGCTTGCTTGGCTAAAACTCAAGCATCACAGAAAAAGTCACTGGAATTACAATGCTGAAAAATAGGAAAAACTTTAGCGAAAGTACTAAGGGGTGGCTGATCCAAACGTCTTTGCCAACGATGTAAGTCAGATAACGTAGGATGAGAAGAACCCGTGTGAACTTAAGAAGAAAAGGGAGCTAAAGGAGACGGTCCATGGTCGAGCAAGTACAAACCACCATGCACCCTACTACTGCCAGTCGTTTTCCCCGTCACCAAGTCCTGAAAAACACAATGAGAAGGAAAAAAAAAAGTAATTTTATAGTTCAAATCTCTGGAAAACTACTAATGGAGAGGAGATCACCAGTGAAGTTATGGATATGTAATAAAGAGGAAAGGGATAATAGAGGAGAGCATCGAATAGAACCCTTCCATGAAACAGTAGAGAGGGAACCATCCGCAACTCGAACTCAGCCTAACACGGATAATATTGGAAAAAAATGGGTAGAGGACCCAATCATGTGATCCGTGGCCCCTATGTCTATTATCCAAGGGGTGGATGCAACTGAGGCACAGTGACCACCAAATGAGATCCCTGAATGGGTGAAGATGGTATCAGAGACTGTAGGAATTGTGGCAGGCTGAGGCAGTAGATGGTGAAGAAGATGTTGAAGACTCCAATTTTGTCATAAGACGTCTAAGAAGTAGAAGCTCATCCTGGGAAGAAGACTCCATAGGTGCAGTGTCAATTGTCTCAGTGTGATGGGCAGAACCAGGAGTAGTAGTGAAGCGACCACGACCACGGCCACAAGATGTAGTAGGACAACCATGGAGTTTCTTCCCACAGTAATCACACTTGACCAGTTCCCAATTAGTAGCAGAATGGTCATCAGAATGCGCAAGACCTCCTCGAGTTTGAGAACCAGAACCAGAACCAAAACCAAAACCAGTAAACAGAGCTGATCTCTCTTGAGATATGGGTTGTAACATCGCAGTACAGCGACTATCTTCCATCTGAACCAAGGAATACGACTGCGGTTGGAAAGAGATCACAACCTCGAATCTGACCAAACTCCACATTTAACTGATGTAGATCACAAGTCCATATATACCCGCAGGAACAAGCCCCAAAACCAGCCCAGCAAGGTTGTGGATTCGGCTGCTGTGAGAGGCAGCCTGGTCTGATTATGTGGCAACTTTTTGTTGATTTGATGGAGCATCACCTAAGGCAGCCTGAACTACTTCCACCAAAAAAAACAGAAGTTACTATTTACTTAAGTTTCTATTTTTGTTTACTTTCTAATTTTATTTCAGTTTACTTAGTCAAGTCTTAGATTACTTGGTACAAGCCTCAATATTCTCTTGTAAGAGGCTTATAGTAGTTTCCTTTTTTGTTACTTTCCAATTTTCAACTTTCTATTTTTATTGTAAGATTGCCTAAGCTATTAATAGAATTTCAGGCCATGTTGCCATCGGTTATGGGAGAAATTCCATGTTTCAACAGCTGGGTGGTTGTGGGTGAGAGACCCAGGTTGATCCTTTACGTTCTCCATTCACATGTAATAGAAAACAACAATAAAAAAAAGAGAGTTTTAGTTATTTAATTTGTTCCTTATCGTGTTGATCCTGGCTGCAATTGATCTCCCGTTGGTTTCCCTGGTTCGAGGTCGACTTTTGCATTATTTGGTATTAGAGCTAAGGAGGTGGTAGACAGTATCGACGGTTGTTGCATTCTACTTGAAGATTCATCATGCAAGACAGATTCAGCATCTCTACCAAACTCGAGGGCGAGTTTTTTTCAAGATGGGGAGAGCTAATGTAGATCACAAGTCTATATGAACCCGCAGGAACAAGCCCCAATACCAGCCCAACAAGGTTGTGGATTCGACTGCTGTGAGAGGCAGCCTGGTCTGATTATGTGGCAACTTTTGGTTGGTTCAATGGAGCATCACTTAAGGCAGCCCGAACTACTTCCACAAAAAAAGGTTACTATTTACTTAAGTTTCTATTTTTGTTTACTTTCAAATTTTATTTCAGTTTACTTTTAAGTCTTACTTAGTCAAGTCTAGATTACTTGCTGTACGAGCCTCAAGTTCTCTTGTAAGAGGTTTATAGTAGTTTCCTTTTTAGTTACTTTATAATTTTCAACTTTCTATTTTTATTGTAAGCTTGCCTAAGCTATTAATAGGCCCCCTATTGTAAGGAAGGAACAAGATTTTGGAGAATAGAATTTTCAGGCCATGTTGCCATTGGTTATGGGAGAAATTCCATGTTTCAATAGCTGGGATAGCTGTGGGTGAGAGACGCATTCCCCTACCCCCCCCCCCCTCTTTATCTTCTTATCCTTTATGTTCTCCATTCACATGTAATAGAAAACAACAATAAAAAAAAAGAGAGTTTTGGTTATTTAATTTGTTCTTTAGCGTGTTGATCCTGGCTGCAATCGATCTCCCGTCGGTTTCCCTGGTTCGAGGTCGACTCTTGCATTATTAACCCAGCCAAGAAATCATACACTCTGAGTTTGTCTTCTCTCTTCTTGAAGTTCGTCGCATCGGTGGAGCAGGCAGCCTGGAAATCCTCACAAAAATCCAACCCCTGCCATAGCCCATGCAACTCTGAGTAATACTAAGATAAAGACATTTTTTTTTTGCTTGGTTTCATGGACTTTCTTTCTCAACTCAAAAACCTGAGCATCATTCCCCACCTGGGGATTGGCTGCCTTCCAGATCTTGGCAGCAGTATCCATCAACAAAGTGAGATATCTGGTAAACCCTCGGGAATCAATAGACAGGAAATAGGAACAAGACCTCATTAGGTAATTGCTCCCATACAACTTGATGGAGCTAGCATGGAACGAAGGAAATTCACTATGAGTCCCATGACTCACTCCATCGGTTCCAATTGATGTTGTGGATAAGTCAGACATGATTGCTGATCGTAGAAAAATTACAAGGAGAGAAAATAAATCTCTATAGAACATGTAGTTGTAACTGATCTTCACAACCCGCGGACCAGGACTTTCAGGCCATGCAGTTCTAGGTCGAAGAGTACCAACCAAGCAAAAGAGGAGCCCTCAGTGGGAAGAGAATCACCACCAAGGGCCAATAGGTGATGGCGGCCCGATAGGAAGGAGGCTGAGGACGAGAGTAGGTGGCGAGAGGGAAGGGAGATGAACAGTGGTGGTGGTGGTGGTGGCAGCACTAGGATTTTTTTGACTCCACTATGACTTTAGGGTTTGGATCCCAAGGTGGATCCTCGCTCTGATACCATGATGAATTTTGGGGAAATGTGACTTGTGTCAAAGAGACACCAGCCAGCTTTATTTATAATAAATGAGATATGAGGTGCAAGTACAATAATGCCCGTAGGGCTACACTAGAGAACCCTAAAGACAATATTACCCTAATACCATACTAAAACACTTCAATTTCCATACGCCTAGTTTACTGAGAGATTGCATCATCTACTCATCTTCACTCAAAATCCCAGTTAATTGTTGTAGGAACAGCCTCATAAATGGAACCATGGAAGTTGGATAAACAGAAAAGAGTAATTAATAAATTCTGCAGAAAAATCAGAGCCAGACGAGGAGGGAAAAAAAATATGAAGTGTTGCATACCTGGTTTGCACCAGCAGTAACCATGACTGAGGATTTGTACAATTTATTCTCTTGACGTATCTGCAAAATAGGTGGGAAAAGAAGGATAAAGATTTATGTGAGACATGACTAAATTAGAGGCTTTATAAACAATAAAACGTCAGATAAAGGCATAAATTTCCCATGACTACACAATGCAAGTTTTCTGCTGGGTGAAGGGGAAGGTTGGGGCTGGAGACTGGGGGAGCCAAGAAATCAAATTACAGACAGATAAAAAAATAAAACCTAAATTGAACGAGGTGGTGCTCAAGAGATTCTAGTCTGAAAGGAAAGAATGCAACAAAAATAGCACTTTAAAACAACTATTATACCCTAGCAAACCACCTCCCCCCCCCCCCCCCAAAAAAAGGACTACATTTTGTTTTGCAGCTTTTGCTTAGTTACACTCCATAGCATTTTTAGAGCTGTAACACTTGCATCGGAGAAATGTAGATATCCATTACCAAAACTATTCAATCTTATAAATGAATACCTTTTTAATCAATGCCTCCCTGAGCTCTGGAAGGCCCTCATCAGCACCATAACGACTAGTCGAAGGCTCCCAAACAATTTGTTGGACCTTTTCCAGAGCCTGCTTTGGCGGTTGCCAATAAACTACCCCCTACACCACAAGGCCATGAAAAGATGAAATACAGTTACAGCCCAAATGATTGCCATAGTGCATAGATGTCAAAGAAACTCTACAATCTATTATAACACAAACTAACCTGTAAAACAATTCAGGTAACAATCCTAGAAATGTATTTTTGAACTAAACCTTCCCAATTTGGTGTAAGATTTAACTTTGCAGTGTTCAAAGTTCTTAATTACACCAATGTTGACAGCAAGAGAAAAGTCATTACGGTATTAAATATGATGTTACCATGCATCCAGGGTCTAAAATTCTTGATGATTAATTTTCAAGCATTTGATCTCACAGAAGTACAAAGAAAATTGTGAACTTGGATGCTTAGAATTCCTTTCAGCCATGTGAAACATAACCTGCTGAAAATCCAAAGAATCCCCCAGTATTTTAATGAAATGAACTAACAACCATGTGGCAGCACACAGATTTCAAATAGTGTGTAGGCTTGACAATTAAACAAACTGACAACAATATCCTCAGATGCAAAATTGTTTAAGCAGTCACAACCAATTAGAAACACAATATGCAATACATAACCAAGCTAAATATATATATTCTGATTATTTATGCACGCATTTATGTTGTCTAAAATGATTCTGTTACACTTCCTTTAACTCTTTCAGTTTACTAATATAATATGAAAATTTCTTCTTTTAGCTTAAACTGCAGAGATAATTCTCACTTTCAGGATGAGGGATCAGTTGGGTTGTACCTGGAGTTCAGCACATTCATGTTGTATTAAATTTTACTAGTGACATGTGGGAAACTGGAGCAGGATCATAAAAGCAGTTGGTTAGCTTCAATAATTTACATACAAAGGTCAAGGCATGCTTCCTACATTAAAAAGGGGATGTAACCCGCTGCAGGTCCTGCATTTGCTTGGTCCTTTGGGGAGGGGGGATCAGGTTCAGTCCTAACAGTCAGCACTTTTTGTACAAAGTGGCCTTCAAAGTCAAACCCACATCTTCATGCTGGCAGCCTAAGCTTTTACTATTGCACCAAGTTCAGGCCCTACTCTTGCTTCCTACATTCTATTAGATTTTAAATCACTGATTATTTCTCCCTAACCTCAACTATTTCCACCATTGACCTATTGATTAGTGAAACGTTAGAAAACAGTTGAACATTAACAAAAAAAAAATTAATAAATCTATTATCAGGCATCTAGTAGACTCAATAACACATTCTTGAAGATTAGAACTTCCCCCTCACTCAAAAAGGCTCTTCAACAAACGAATATGCTCATATGCTACCTACAAAACTCAAATATGCCTCATCCTAGCTAAAAGGGTCGGCTACTATGGGAACGAGTTTTGTTTCCTAGCATGACATCATCACCAGAAGGAGGTGATGGCTGGAAAGGGGAGACCAGGAGAGTGGGAGAATTAGGGTCCTTCTCTTTCCTTAGGGGAAGCTCTGGTTCTGCTTGCTGCTTTAGGGCTTCCTCTCTTCTTCCTTTATGGCTCTTTTTCCTATGTTCATTTTATTGTTTTTTTTCCTTTTTACCCCTCCTTGTGATGCAACAAGATAATGAGCATCACATCAAGTCACATGTGGGATTCACAAGTCAAGCAATCACAAAAATCGATTAGCTTGTTAACTTTGCTCACTAAACTTGAGTAAAGGACCTCGCTTTCAACGTGATGACGTATGAAAAATATGAAGTTTAACCATTGGAATAGGGGTGTCAAACAGTCAGTTTGGTCTGGTTTCAGGCGATTTTTTCCACATACTGGGCCAGACTGAAACCAGGCAAATGTGTTTGGTCTACAAAAGCCAAAGCAAAACTTATAGTTATCGGTCCAGTCGGTTTCAGTCTGTTATTGTTTTCTTTTAACGGTCTATTATCTGTCTGGTCTCAGTTTTTCATGTATATAATAAAAATAACCAAAAAATTTAAAAAAATATAACAACATATTGAATTTTATAGGGTTTTTTTCCTGGTTTCGGTCATGGTCGGTCCGGTCAGTTTCAGCCTTTTAAACAGTTTCTACAAGGAGTTTTGCTGGTTGGTTCAATCGGTCCAGTCTCATTTTTTACACCCCTAAATTTGCGCATAAGAGATGGGCATAGTGAAGAGTTTAGTTGTCACGACCTGGACTTGTTGGGGATTTACATTTTCCTATGGCATTTTGGTAGGTCACCACAGCGCCCTCCAGGTGGTGGGTGCCGGCTCTCTCAAAATGCACATGCAATTATGGAGTGATTTGGGGACACATGTACTTTCATGCAATTCTTTTTCTTATCATTGTTGATGGAATAAGTGAGTTAATACATGTGAGCTCATTCAATGAACGTTGTGTGTTCTTGTACGCAGGGTAAAGAGTAAAGTGCATGGGAGACTCCATCATAGGAGGTCATGAAATTTGATAATATAATAACCCCTCAAGGTAGGCACCATTCTCAATGGGTGAGCCAAATGAGTATAATATTATTCTAATATTTATTTATGAAAGACTCAAGTAGGGAACATGTGAGACTCATTAAATCAACCCATAACCCACTATAGTGCATCCTCAGTCACTTGCATCTCAAGGTGGACACCCTCAAGGTATGTGATTGAACAGCCCTCAAGGTAGGTGATTAATTTTTATCAGTCACCTACCTTGAGGGCATCCTCATTAAAATTGGTAACCTACCTTAAGGGTGTTCACCTTGAGATGCAAATGATTGAGTGCGCTTACATGAGAGTATCTAGCACCTTGAAGGGGCCTAGTACCATATTGCCAATAAAAGGTGCCTGTTGGTGGGTGCCTAAATCCCACATTTTATTTGTCCTTACAGTGAGATATAGGGTAATCTTCATGAGCCCCACATGCCTCCACTTGAGTCTTTCATAAATAATATATTCTCATTTGGCATAATCATTGAGAAAAACACCTACTGTGAGAGGATATTATATTACTAAATTTCATAACCTCTCATGCTAGATTCTTCCATGCACTTCCACATTCACCCCATACAAGCATACACAACTTTTAATGAATAAGCTCACTTTTGACGATCCACCTATCCCATCAAAAAGATGAGAAAAAGAACAGGAAGTGCATGAAAGTACAAGATTTTGTCCTAAATTCCTTAATAACTCCAAGTGCGTTTTGAGAGAGTCGGCACCCATCTTGACTGTGCCAGCACTTGGAGGGTGTCATGACCTACCAAAATGCCATGAGAAAACGAAAAACCCTCAACAACCCAGGTCGTGGCAGCTAAAACATTCACTAAACCCATCTCCCATTGTAAGGGATTTCACATGTCATCACACTGAAAGGGACAAGGTTTGGCTGTTGGGGACAGATGGGACTTTTACTTAAGCTTGGCAAGCAAATTTAACAAGTTAATCGACCTTTTTGCTCACTAGACTCATGGGTTTCACATGTGACGATGTAATGAGTATCATCTTGATACCTCACAAGGAGATGGGTAAAAAAGACAAAAACAAATTATAAAATGAATATAGGAAAAAGAAGGGGGGAGGCTATAAAAGGAAGAAGAGTGAAGGCCCTAAAGCAGCGAGCAGAAGACGAGCTTCTGCTCAGGAAAGAGAGGGGACCCTAAGGCACCTCCCTCTCCTGGTATCCTCTTTCCAGCCCGGAAATCCATTCCCACAGCTACAGATTCAGCTCTAGAAATCACACAGTTTGTTAACCCAAAACCATATGCTACCTACAAAGAGAATTAGGCACTGTTTAGATAATCCTTTGCTATTTGTAGATCATAATATATCTAAACATCCTTTATTTTAATATTTTTTAATTAAAAGAACAAAAAAAGGTTTATGTAATGACATAATATTTACAAAATTCTTACAATAATCAAATTATTTTCCAATATAGAGGCCGATACTCCCACCACCCAAATTTCCCGTGATAAGTACTTCTGTGGAGTTTGGACTCTCAAAAGACCAATCCATGAAACAGAGCAAACGCTAGTTTACAGCTTTAAGCGGCACCGATAAGGAATTTTCTGGAGAAGTTTGTGAAAGCTATGATTAGGATCCCAGAAAAAACAATCTGGATATGTATCTTCCTTTCTTCCCACTACCCCAAGAGCTAAATGTGTCTACAAGAAATAACTCACTGTGCAAACCCTGCACATGAAATGGTGAAGAACAAATGGAAAACACCTCCCCCCACCACCCTTAAAAAAGACAAAACACATATGTTTAGGAGTCCAAAGAGAATTCCGGAGTTTGAGTCGCAAATCCTCCTACTCAAAATTAAGACTTTTTTTGGGTGGAAACTCAAATATTAAGACTTCAAATCACCAAATTAAATTACGATGAAAGTAATTCTGAACCATCATTGACCATATTTTTTTCCCCATTTTCTTTTCTCTAATTCATTGGCATAAACCAGATTGACAGACTATTGCAGACACAAATAGAAGAGATGAGATAAAGAAAACAAACCTGCGCCAAAGACTTTGCATCTTTCGCACCCCGAATCAATTTCTGTATCTGCAGATTCAATAAATAATTCTTTATCATCAGAAATCACCGTTATTCCATTGGACAAAAAGAAATGAACCAACAGACACCATCTAAAAACCAAAACAAAGTCCCAAAACACAACAATCATGAGCAAAGCACAATTTTCGAGTGGCTAGAAAATCCTTAATCGTTTAGTACCTTAACCATGACCGGATCATCCGTTTCCAAAGCCCTTCTCGCAAGCTTGGCGAACGTCCCCATCTTAATTCTCACCTCCTCTCTGTTCCTATCAAACAAGCTATAACCACAAGCTCCGCTCTATAGAAGGAAGCCTAGCGTCAAACGACGTGCCACCCTCCAAAACCAGTAGGTTTTAGATTTCTCGCAGGGATTGAATCACCAACCTCAAGGGAAACTCGCTTTTCAGCTCAGCTCTCAAAACCCAGTCATCAAAGAGACCAAAAGGCGAAATAAGACGAAGCCACGACCTCTTACGCATCTCCTTGACTTATCTGCCACAACCTCAACTGTTAACCAAATCCAAAAAATAAAGAAGGTAAAAAAACAAGGAAAATCATACAAAATCTTCACCAGAAACAGACACAAAAGATAAAGATTAATAAAAGGAAAAGAGAACTTTGTTCTTTACTTAATAAGAAAAAGACGAGAGTATAGCTATCGTAACAATTATAAAAGAAATTTTAATTTATTAGTACCTCTCACTTGCTTGTCCCATTTGGATTCTCATCTATGTCCAATATAAAAATTAAATCAAAGAAAATTCAATCTTTGAATCAGATAAACCAGAGAATCATAGGAACGAATTGAAACTCCGAAAGAACCTAAAATCATCAGTTACAGACGGAGAATCTCGAGCCTAGGTCAACGTCTGCAGTTTCGATTTTCATTAAAGCAGGGGTGAGGGAGACGAGTAATGAGGAATTTATAGAGAATAAATGACAAAATAGAAACAATAAAACCACGAGTTGGACTTTGGAGAGAGGTGATGGAGAAGATGGGTCATGAATCTGACAAGGAAGGGCTGCCATGGCAATTGCCAACTCCCATGGATGGAATGTGGCGGGAAATTGCGTAAATTCTGTGAAACGCTCGCGAGAGATTATTCGTTTGATTTGATGTGCCATTAAACCTCCACCCCAAATACATTAGAATTGGTGCTCAGTTATTGTCAGGTTGGTAGACTGACACACAAAATGTGATCCGTTTGGGAGAGTGTGTTCTCTCTCTCTCTCCCTCCCTCGTGGATCACTAGTTGTGGATAAAAAAACATAATCCGAGGATATGTTTTCCACTATGAAGCGGTGGGACCAGTGGACCGAATCTTCCAATCTACACTGTCTTGGAATATTTTGTTTTACTTAATTAGATGATAGATTGGTAGGTTTAAAGCCTTTACCCCAAACAAAAAAAAGATTGGTAGGTGTAAAGACCGCAGACAGATTTGACGAGGAACGGTGATGTTCAAAGAGACCTTGAGATGAAATGTTTCAATCTAGATTGAAGAATCTAAGAGAGTTAGAGACTAGCATAAAATGATTATAGGGGTAGTGACGAAAGACTTGCATAGTTTGGCCTTGTCATAAGTATGGCACCGTATAGAACTATTAGGAGGGCATCGAACATACAGCTACCCACATGGGGACGGGTGGGGACAGATCTGAACCCTCTATCGGGATGTGGGCTCCATACCCTAGCATAAAATGATTATAGGGGCAGTGAGGAAAGACTTGCATAGTTTGGCCTTGTCACAAATATGGCATCGTATAGAACTATTTGGAGGGCATCGAACATGCAGCTACCTACAGGGGGATGGGTGGGGACAGATCTGAACCCTCCATGAGATGTGGGCCCCATACCCTAGAGGTGGGTCCCACGTCCCGATGGAGGGTTCAGATCTATCCCCACCCGGCCCCATGTGGGTAACAGATCTGAACTCCTAACCCCCCCCTCTTTTGGTGAGTTGAGTTTTTGTTAACTATGTTATGCCCCTTTTGTTTTGCTAGTATTGTTATTGTTGTATCTTTGCTAGGATCCATGTAGCTTGATATACCTAAATAAGCTCGCCAATGCTACCATGACATGTGGTAGGCCGCAGCCGTGTGAAGCAACTCCAAACCCGTTGGGTTACACCTGCATGGCACCTAGCTGATCTAGATCAGGAAACCCAGTCGTGTGGGGATACGATCCCCTCAGAGAAGGTAACAAACGTATCCAATAAGGAAATGAGATCTCCCACCAATCAACAATATAGAAACTCCTATTAATGGTGGACTCTCCAAGTGGCACTCTCCTAATATGACTCTTACCATAATAAGCCTAGCGTGGAACCCAAGACTCACCGTCTCCTAGTGAGGCACAACCTCTACCTAATCTGGCCTATAAATAAAAGACATAAGGGTCAGGGAAGGGGATCTCACTCTCGAATTCTCTTGAATTATCTACTACTAAAGAGACTTGACTTAGGCATCGGATAGTCCCTTGTCGGAGAAGACTGGCTCTCCCTCGCTTATTTTTTCCTCTTTGCAGGTTTCATACTAGAGGAACAATCCGACAATTTCTTGAGGCAACAGATTGACTCGTTTACGGGAACGATCAATGCTATCTAACTAGGGGTGTAAGTTTGACCTTGTCGGCCCGATCCACCCTGGCTTGCCTTGAGCCCGAATAGGGTCTGGGCTGGATTTTTCAACCCTGAGGGTGGGTTAGGGTTGAAGTTTTCAGGCTCTGGGTTAGGGTCAAACTGGGACAGAGTTGAGGCCTCAGGCTAAGCCCAGCCCGGCCAGGCCCTGTGTTAGTACTGGACCGAGTGACCATACGATGAGGCCCAGGTTGATTATTTGTGGCAACAACAGACCCAGGTTGGGCATTTATTGTAATAGCGGGACCAGGTTGGGCATTTGATGTAATAGTAGGCCCAGATGGGGCATTTCCAGAGTGCACAACTAGAGGCCCAGATCGGACATTTCCAGAGTGCACAACTAGAGGCCCAGATCGGGCAGCGCCCTTAACAACAGAAATGGGCCCAAGTTGGGCATCATCATCAGGAGCCATGTTAGGCCCTAATGGGGTAGTAGGAGCCACATCAGGTCCATGTGCCGATATAGAAGCAGGCCCAAGTATCGTTGCAGGTGTTGTCACAGAGCCAAGGTGCCCAGTGGATGAACCAATACCAGGGTAGGAATATAGGAGGGTAGGGCAGCCGTGAAGATATTTGAGTTGGAGGGCAAGAAGAGGTGATAGTAGTAAAAGGAAAATGGTGTTCATCAAAGAGAACATGCCTGGAAATATAAACTCATTGTGTAGATGAGTCATAACACTGATAACCCTTGTATGAAGAAGAGTAACCAATGAAAATGCAAGGATGAGATCTAGGGTGGAGCTTGGTTTTGGCATAAGGCCATAGCCAAGGGTAGCACAAACACCCAAAGACTCGTAAAGAAGCATAGTCTGGAACAACCTTAAAGAGTCCTTGATAGGGGGATAGATGCCCAAGTGTGGCCAGGGGAAATCTGTTCATAAGACAGACTGCAGCCTGAAAGGCCGCTGTCCAAAATAAAACTGGCATTCCAGCCTAAAAAAGAAGGGCTAGCTCGGATTCGACAATGTGTCTGTGTTTCCTCTCTGCCACCCCATTCTCCTCCTGGGTATGGGGGCAAGATACACAATGGGAGATGCAATGAGCAGCAAGAGTTGGCATAAGTTTTAAGAATTCCCCACTCCCATCAGACTGAAAAGACTTAATAGAGCAACAAAAATAATTATTCACAAGTGTTTTAAATCGAAGAAATACAACAAGCACATCTGACTTATTTTTAAGGGGATAAATCCAACAATACTTTGAGAAATCATCAATGAAAACAATGTAATTCCGAAAATTATCAAAGGAAACTGTGGATGCTAGACCCCAAAGACCACTATGAATGAGCTCCAGAGGAGAACTACTAGAAGAAGAAGTTACAAATGGCAACTTATGACTATGAGAACATCTGTAGGCGTCACAAGTTGGAAGAGTACCAGAGGGTAGGGCATTCGAAATGGAAGAGAGAACCCTGCGCACACGAAACAAGGCTGGGTGACCAAGCCGTCTATGCCAATCTGTGAGAGTTGTAGAAGTTGTTGAGGAGAGTATAGCAACCGAGGAGGAAGATACATCAAAGGGAAGAAGGTAAAGACCATTCTTACTCTGGTCGTGACATAGAGTCTGATGCGTCTGGCAGTCCTTGATAGAAAAGGAAGAGGAATGAAATTCAAAGTAAACTTGATTATCAGTAGAAAAGCGAGAAATGGATAGAAGATTACATTTGATATCAGGTACATAGAGAACAACAGATAAGGAAAAAGAATGTGCAGAAGCAAGAAGAGAGGAAGAACCAACAACAGAAATAGACAAAGCATTACCATTCCCCACTGTGACATGATCAAAACCTGAATAGGGTTCACAAACAACAAGATTTGACAAATCTGTAGTTATATGATTGTTAGACCCACTGTCTAGGATCCAGAAACGATTGAAAGAATGAGAAAATGACGAAGAAAGAATAGAGGAGCATGAATGGCTACCCAGATTCACATGGTTTAAGCGCTGGGGACATTGGGATGCAGTATGGCCCTCAGGGCGACAAATTTGACAGCTCTCACTGTTTGGCATAGAAATTGCGTTGGGGACATTGGGATGCATTAAACTTTACACCCTTAATATTGCTAACTAGGCACTGACAAAGGGTGTCAACTTATATCGCATACCGTGTACCGATACCGATACCGATACCATATCGAATAAATTCGATATGGTATCAAAATGAGATATCTGTACCGAATTGGTATTCAATACGGTATTGATATGGATAAAATGGTAAAAATGAACCATAACGTACCAAATACCTATATCGAGTTGTACCAAATAAATATAATATGATATCGGTATGAGATAACTGTACCAATTCGGTATTCTTTTTCTTTTTTTTTTTGAGTAAACAAGTCATACCGATCCAGTATTCGATTCGATATGGGCATGAGATGAATATGCAGTGTATCATACCAATACTGTACTGAATACCGGATACCGTACCAATTGGCACGTGGGTCTCCTCCTTTCCCTAAGATTTTTTGGTGTTGTACCAAATTTCTTCCCATTTTCTATGGATTTTGCCCTGATTATTTATATAAAAAAAGGGTCTTGCAGAAGAGCAGAAAGACCACTCACTCTAGACCATGGTTTGAGGTATCAGATCGGATCGACCGATTTTGACCGGATCGGATCGCTATCGTCTGAGACCGATCTAATCCAACTGTACAGACAGAGGTAAAAATATAATAAAATTAAATTTTTTTTATTATAAGAAAACAAGGACAAAAGTGTCATATTTGCCCGAGTTTGGACAATCCCAATCCAAATCGGCCGCCCCAATCTGATCCCGTTGATACTGTGATCACGAACCATGCTCTGGACATTCAATCCGGTCAAAATTAACAAGAGAGGTCTTGAAGAATAGCACTTTCCTCTAATCGTCAAACTCAAACATTAAATTAGGGGAAATTTACACATACCACCCCTGAGGTTTGACGAAAGGATATTTTCACCCCCCAGTTTTGGAAAATTCTGCATACCCCCCTGAGGTTTGCAAACGGTAACATATAAGCCCATTCCATCAGTTCATGACTAACACTGTTAAAAATTAGACTTGAAATGACGGAATTGCCCTTACAAGAAAAAAAAAAAAAAAAACACCACCTGTAACTCATCTTCCCCAAATCGATTGGGAAGATGAGTTGCAGGTACATACAACTGTACAAGGGGAGAAACTAGAAAGGGAGGAAGCCACTGCAGTTTCACTACTGCTTATTGCTTGGATTATTGAAGAAGAAGAAGAAGAATGAGGGTTGGAGTGAGGGGTGAGCAATGTAATTGAACCTCTGCAAATTAAAGTTGGGAGTGAATGGAATCAAAAATGGCAGTATGGGTTAGATACATAATGATATAATGAAACAGATCCATGTGATTCCATGCGATTGTCCCTCCTCAAATTAGGGTTTTGATTTTCGAAAGCAGAGGTTTGATTTTTTTCGGCAAGCTCGCATTCCTTTTGCTTTCTGTTGTACACTGAATTTGTTTTTGTGGGGGTTTGTTAGATGGGCTAACGCCTGCGTTCTGGGTGTGCTGTGGCTGTTTCTTCATTTCTGGATTCCCCCGTCAAAGATTGATTTTGTGAGGAGCATTTCGATCAATGCATCTTTCACTATGGAAACCTATATCCCACTGTGCGTCCCTATTCCTGGAGAAGAAGAGTAGGAGGAGAGATGGGTCGGATTCGACAGAGGAAGGCAATGGCAACCCTTCCACCCTCCGGCAGTTGCAGGAGAATAAGCTCAGAGAGGCTCTTGAGGAAGCATCGGAAGCTGGGTACTCGTCAAATCGTGCCTTTGCTTGCGGTCATAGATTTCATCAATCGTAGCAAACCCTTCTCGCCCCACTTTCGAGAGATCAGGCCTTCTCTGATATGCCATCTATTTTAAAAGAAAACCAGTTAAGAACTTTCAAACTAATTAGTCTTGAACGTACACCACAAAGGCCTGGTTCAGGTTCAAGGCCTTTTAATTATAACCAAGGACTTCCATTATTCCTTGAGCAATAATCCCATTTAACAAGTATTCTAGAGTTATTCCTTCAAAGATCGTCAACAATTAACTGAGTTCGATTTCGAACAATCAAGATGGGAGCCTCAGCAGGTCGAGATCCATTTCTTTCTCATTTTCCATTCTTTCTCTTTAACCCCTGTTGGAAGCCTTCGCCCCTGGTTCTCTTTTCCTCCGAAGACCCAGATGAAGGAATGCCCTAATGCTTCAAGACCCAACTCAATCTCACCCAATTGAGCTGTAGGAAAGCAAGGGGCCGCCGCTTAGGGTTTGGGAAATTGAAGTTTGATTAGCAAAAGTCCTTGTAGAAACTCTAGGACTTTAGATACTGAAATCGATCCCACTGAGAACACAAGCTTCGATTCCTAACTGGACCTACAACTACCGCTAATTTCAAATTTCATAAATTTGTAATTGAAATACCACTTGATTTTTCTAAAACTCTAGTGGTTTGGATCGATCCAGCAGTCCTAGGTGACAGTGGACGGCGAGGGTATTGGGGAAGATGAGTTGCAGATGTGTTTTTTTTTTTCCCCCTTGTAAGAGCAATTCCGTCAGTTCAAGTCTAATTTTTAACAGTGTTAGTCATGAACTGACGGAATGGGTTTATTCATTACCGTTTGCAAACCTCAGAGGGGTACGTAAAATTTTCCAAAACTGGGGGGTGAAAATATCCTTTCGTCAAACCTCAGGGGTGGTATGTGTAAATTTCCCTTAAATTATTTATTGCTTTAACTTTTTTTTTTTTTTTTTTTGGGGGTAAAGATTGCTGTAACCTTAAGGTACATCAAAATCAAATCCACTTATCTTACCCAAAAAAAAAAATAAATCAAATCCACTTATGCGATTCTTGCATAAAGTTCGTTAGCTCACATGCAATGGCCTTCCCACACAAATAAATTTCAAAATCTAAAACTTCAACCTTAATTCACATGTCTTCACTCAAATATCGAAAATGCCACAGCTTAATCCACCTTAATTAAGCCTACACCTCAAATTACTAATATACCATCAACCATGGTTTGAGGCATTGATATCGTATCAGGTGATACGCAATGGTTTTGTTAGTCATTGAGACCGTATAGACAAGAGGTAAAACAGTAAAAATTATGTTTTTAAGGGAAATCATGGGTAAATTTATCCAATACGAGCTATCAATGTTGATGCCGTATCGATTTTGCAGGTGACTAATACCTGATTTGGATACCGTGCATTAAAACCATGCCACCACCAGGCATCAACCCATGTAGATGTCATGAGTTGTCTTGGTCAATTGGTTGAAACATCAGGGCTATTACTGTAATTGGACCTTAAATTAGTCTGATATTTTATTTTATTTTTTCGGTAGTTTGAACTGTTTTCCGTCCCGCTCTCGCTCCGCTTATTTTAAGGAAGGTTTGCTCTGCGTCTCTCACTCTCTTTTCACACTCACTCACTCTTTCGCCACTGCACGCGCTCTGTTCTCGTGTGGTCTGCTCTGCGCAAATCCTACTCTGTAATTCCGATGACCGTGAAGGTCTCGGAGCTCACACTGCAGAGTAAGATCAGTTTTTGTGGTTTTTATTTTTTTTATTTTTTTCCACTTTTGGTTTCTTCTCTCTGCCGCCTTTCTAATTTTTGCGGCTTTGATTTTATCGGTTTCGGTTCAACTTTAGTGCATTCGAATTTTGTTGGAACTATGTTCACCTTGATGTTTCAGATCATAGATCTGCGAGGGACTCCACATTTAAGTTGTTTTGAAGCTTTGAAACCCCATTGTCCCAATATGTTTTCTATGTTCAAGATGTGTTATTTGAATTTTCCGTACATAAATTCGAATTAGATGCCTGATAAGATTCTTTGGATTTCTTTTTTTCTCATGTGAAATTTCCTGTTCTTTATTGGTTTGCGTTGCATGTGCTTTTCTAAAATTTTCGACATCTTTTCATTTTTTGTCTTTTGGGTTCTAAGATGTCATTGAGACGTTTAATGTTGTAGATCACATCTTATCTGATTACATACCATGAATAAGGCATTTTTCACCTAAATCAGGTGTTCTTATGGAATTTGTTCTTTGGTGCTGTTGATCGGAATCAGTTCTCTTATTATAGTTTCTGCAATTATACTTCTTGGTATGGAACATTTATAAACTAAAAGGATTTTATTCAAGTATCAAATTTTTAGTACTGCTACCTGTACCTTTTTCTTTTTGTACAATTGGTGTATGCTAGGATTGTAATTCAAACAGGCATCTCTAAGGGTTACTCCCCCTCCTTTTGAGGGGTTCTTTCACTAAAAGCAATGCACAAGAAGATTTTGGTAACCTGACCCTGTGTAATACATACTGATGCAAGTTAATTCCCTCTCTTGGCCGAAAAAAAAAAGAAGAAAACAAAACGAAAAGGTATAGAAAAAGAAGAAAATATTTTTTGAATCCTACACCATGATAATAAATGAAAACTATTAAGTACTGTGTTTCGAGAAAGAAGAGATGCACATATAAAATGGTCTTGACACCTTAAGAGAATCTGAAGCTTGCAACAGTCTCAAGTGTCAACAAAACATATGATGCGGAAAAATTCAACAAAGTAAGGAAAAAAACATCAATGTGAGCTATGTTCAACAATTTCATGTCTCATTTTCCTTACACCATAAAGAACTAAGGAATAGACTTGGTAGGATAGTTATTTACATTGGAAGGCAATTGACAATGTTTAGGGAGAGTGTGGGCTTGTGTGCATAGCAAACGGTGAGGTTTCTCAGCATTTGTTTCTCTTGGATATTGCCGCCCTTGAGTTTTAACTGGAAACAGTTTAAAACCTGAAATTCTACCTTTTGTGGGGCTCGTGTCTTTCTTCTCTCAATATGGTTTATGTTAATTTTATGCAAGATAATGCAGGTACACTGGTACAGCATATTGCATCTGTACTTGTTGTCTGGACTGCTTGTTCTCCCTCCCCCCAATTAAAAAAAAAATGTAAAAACACAAGTTGATGTTGAATTAATTGTATGCAGGTTTAGTGTACTGAAATTTGATTTTAAACCTTATATTGCTCTTACAAAGTACGAGAAAATGAAGAAACAGAATACAGCAGCCACTGGTTTTCCAGAACCCACTGCTCGAATAACACGAGCTCAGGCTGCAGCTTATCAGGCAGCTGGTGGAACACTTCCCATACATCCATCTGTGAAACATAACGAGAAACGGGTTCTGCGAGAAACTTCAAAAATAGCAGTCTTGGATGAGAATAGTTCCTCAGCTCCAGTTGATGCAGGTCTTCGACATAAAAGGAGGGCAGTGCTAAAGGATTCAACCAATCTGTGCTGTGAAGATTTATATACCAATTGCATTAATGCTTCAAAGCTTCAGGTCAGGGCACTCTTTTTAGTCAGTACAATGTGTATTTGTGTTTGTTAGGTTCCTTGGAAATATTGATAAGCAAAAATTTTGAGATATATCCTGGCTGTGCATGAACTCAAAAAGAAGTGAAATGGTTGGTAATTTATGAACAATGATAAAAAAAATGGACTGAAAGTGCCTTCATAGCTATGATAACATTTTCCAATAATCTTAAAATTTCCTTTCACCTACAATTCTGTTTCTAAAATTAGTGCAGTTATCTTAAAACTCTTCATTTTGCCTGTTTAAAATCTGAATTGCTCTGCTAATTTTGCTGTTCTTCAGACCAAAAACTCCAAGAAAGCTAAAAGAGGTCATGTGAAGGAGTCCAAGGTGGCACCTACCAATCCTGTAGGAGTTCCAGAGGTTCAAGAGGATGTAAATTCAATGAATGCTGAAAAAATAGAGAAGTCAGAGAAGCTTGAACCACAACAAGTTGCATGCTCAATGGAAGGAAAAAGCCGTTTTCCAATCCAAATAAGTATGGAAAGTATGAAGATACAATCAGTTGGTTGTGATCCTCAGGCCAAGATACAGATTTATAGAAAGCCTTCTCAATTCTTAATTCCTTTAAAGAAAGGTTTGCATGCTCTCTCATCTGTCTACATTTAGAGTGAGACAACCTATTCTATGAAATTATAGTATGCTGAACTGCCGGACACAATATATGCACCAAACTCTCAGGAGTGCGACAAGTACTGAGAGGATAACTCAGTTACGATTAAATAAAGGCAATGAGAAATGCATGAGCAATTGAAGCAGGAAAATGCATTTTCAAAGTAATATAACAAGTTAACAGGATGTGGTAGGGCATATATTTCATCTTATCGACAATTAGAGATAAAATTTTATTTTATTTGATAATTTCAACTTTTACCACTACTTTAGGGTAATATTAAAGTTAAAATTTAGGCAATAGTTAGAGTAGAAAACACTATAAAATGAAATTGCATGAAGTCATGGAAGCAAAACTCGTGGAGGTAGGTTCCAAGGGCAAGAGGTGGTTCTACAGTATGTCCAGCATCTTTGGGAGAAGATTAATGCAATTAGCAGAAATTAGCATTTTATGAAAAGAAACTCAGATAAGATGGAATAAGATGAGTTTCTGAGCTAATCTGAAATATAAATCATTAAATCATTCAATATCTTCTCTTCTTAATTTTGAATTATTAGTTACTTGCTTTTAGACTCTTGTAATTCCCCTAATTGCTATGTTTTGAATATAAGAAGAAGATGCTTGTGTTGTCTGTAATTTTTATCCTGCAAAATTAGGATAGACATCATTCTTCTCTGATTTCAATGGTTACGTATTCCAATAAGTTTAATAGGTGACAAGGTGAAACTGTGGGCCATGGACTTGGCTTCTTTACATTACTGAATATTTGAATTGGCTTGGTGTAGGGAAATATGCAAACACTTCAATAAAAGGTTATTTGTGCATTTCAAGAATTCCTTTTGCCCTTCTCTCTCTCCATTTTTCTTCAATTACATTGTTTTGCATTACTACAAAATTAGATGAGCATGACACTTTTTTTTTTGGGGGATTGGATGATGCAGATAAGTCTAATCTTTGTGAGAATTTGGGAGTTTCAAGTGGTTTAGACATTTCAGATATTGATTCTGATGACAAAGATCCGCAAATGTGCTGTCTCTATGCAACTGATATCTATAACAATTTACGTGCCGCAGAGGTTTGTGTCGCTGCAATTGTCCTTAATAAATGTATTGTTCATAGTTCCAATTTGAAATTGATATTTCTTTTATTTGATCGTGTATCCAACTTTTTATGCTGCTGTACAAATAAAAGATATATGTTGGCAGAATCGTGGGTTAGAAAGAGAGAATGAGAGAAAATAATGTGTTGTATTCATTGATAGGTAGGCCCCTCTATTTATAATAGAGGGAAAATTACAAAGAGATTGAACTAGGCGATGTGGGATTAAAACCCACATAGCCCACTTACACTAACATAAGAATAAAACTACCCCAAAAAGACCAGAATACCCCCACAGTATTCTGGATTACATATTCCAACACTCCCCCTCAAGCTGGATTATACAAATAAGCAAAGAAAGAAGATCCAACTTGGACTAAAGAAAAAATAACTCCTAATAATGCTAACACTCCCTCTCAAGTTGGCGCATATAAGGTACTAATGCCCAACTTGAACAAAAAAAGGGAAAAAACTAAGTTGTAGTAGAATCCAGCTTGACAGAAGAATGCAGCTCCCAAATAAACCTTCAAGAACTTGAAAAAAATAGGTCTTCAAAACCTGGGCAGACTTGAGCAGCAAACTTTCACCAATCTTTAACAGCTGTCCAATGATGTCTGACTGATAATCTTGAAGATAAGCAACTAGGGCAGCAAGCAGATGAATCAAGCAGCTGAAAAAATCAACCCAACTGTAGAACTTCATATAGGCAGGCAATAACCAAACATCTTCAATACTTTAATACTTCAATCTCCCCCTTACGGCAAACTCAACCTAATAACAAAGTAGATACCCATTGGCAATGGTGAAAACTCTGATCTTCTATGTTTTGCACCAAGTGTTCCTGCAAGTTCTGCTTCTACAATGTTTGCAGGTGTACTGTACATAATCCCCCCCTCACGTGTAGTACACGTGGACATAACAGAGATGATGTAAGAGATAGGGCAAAAACATAATATTCCAGAATTTTCCAAGAGGTGCTAAGGGTAATGGAAAAGGAAGAAATGGCAAATTAGAGAATGCTATTAACTTCCAAAGGGGTTATGGGTATATGCCAAAGGTATGTTTTGGGAGGTGGTGAAGTGAAAAGAGCAATAGGATAATGAACCATGGACAAAAACAATGCAACACACTAATCTACAACCTTTTTCAATCGATCAAACTAATTCCAAAACACCAATCTCCAATGATCAGGGGAATTATAAAAAAAACAGGTCTGATTTTTAGAAGGAGAAGGCACCATTCTTAAAAAACTTAATCGATCTTCACACAAGGAAGAACCAGTGTGCAAAATTCCAAACTATAAACTCCCACATGCTAAATAGAATTGACGAAGATATCTGGACAGCAATGGATGTAAGAAGCTTCAACAAAAAACTTGGATCAGATCTGAATTAGTGAATAAGGCTAGGATCAAGCTCTCAAAGTAAGCCGGATATGAACAAAAAAAGCTTCACATAACTGAATAGGTTCGTAGTTGCAACCAATAACCTTGGAACACACTGTTATAATCCCAAATAAGCTGATCTCTAGGGTAGTAGATTCGAGTCTTCAATAATGAAAGAAATTCGATCTCCAAGTAGGATACTCAGTCTTAATACTAGGGCAGTAGTAGTCCACATAAAGGCAACAGTAACATGTCAACCAGTCATGCTTACAGAATCCAATCAATAGAACCAGCAAGGTAGGTAGTAAAGCTCAATAAAACCAGCAAATATAAGATAATTACTCAGTAGATCCAATAGGTAGTTGAAGCAGCCAGCCATATAAGAACAAGGAAAATAGGTTGATAATTGAAAAAATCGAGCCATAAGAATGAACCTGAATTTTTTCCAAAAATAACTGATGAATGATGTGGAAATATGGGTTGAATACTCCTCTGATATGTATAAGACTCTCCTCAAAATATGAGCTTGATAGGAAAACCCTAACCCTAAAATCGATTGTTGTCAGGGTTTTAGAAAACCCTGAAATTGAGATCGATTTAGGGAAAGGGGGCTGTAATTGCTAATGTAGACATGTAATAGATGCTGACCAAGGCTGCTAGAATGGAACCTCCAATGTGAACAATCAATCTCTAGTAAGAGTGAGACCTGATCTTCAAAGGGGAGAGACTCCAAAAAATCGCAGAAGTAGAGCAGGGCAGCATTACAGCACTACACCAGCATAAAAGACCTTTTTCAAGCCTTGAACTGATGAAGGAGAGTTCTCTTTTAATGTTAGAACCACCTCCAAAGCACTTGAACAACAGCAAACATCCCTAGCCCAAATCGATTTTTATCAGGGTTTTGGAAAACTCTGAAAAGAAGAGATCGATTGGGGTAGGGGTCTTCAAAAAACTTGGATAAGTGCAATATTGAGGTCGATTGGTCCTTGAAGTGGGAGTAATCAGCCCTCAAAAAATTAGCAAAAACTGAAACTGAAAGTCAGGGTTTTTGGCAGGTAACCAAATTAGCAGGTTAAGGAATTTTTGCTGTAGAAACAAATCCAGCCATCAGAAAGGGTCCAAACTGAGGTCGAGTAGGGCTTGTAGTAATAGGGAAGCACCCCCAAAAGATCAGTTGCATCTGAAAAAGGAAACACCAAAATCGATTGGAGTCGGGGTTTTGAAAAACCTTGACAAGTTGAGATCGATTAGGGTATGATGGCTGGAATTAATTAAAGCTTGGAGAAAAAGGAAATAGGGAATGAGGATAATGGAATAGGGTAGAAAGGGGCTGGAGAAGGGTGCATAGGGAGCTCCAATGGTGGAAGGTCAGCCTTCAATAGTAATAGGAAGTCGATCTCCAAAAAATTCTGCCAAACCCCAAATCACAAAGATGATTCCAGCAGTATTTTACTATAAAAAAGTAGATAGAATGGAGGAGGGCAGCAACTAAATCATTGGTTAGGGATTTTACCTCATTAGTGCTGCCTCCTTACAAGGAGAAGAAGAAGAAAACCAGAGAAAGAGAATCCGAGAGAGAGAGAGAGAAGAAGGAGAGGTCTATTGGAGAGATGGAGTAGGGTTTTTCTCTTTTTCTAACCGAGATCAGACCAGCTCTGATACCATGTTGGCAGAATCGTGGGTTAGAAAGAGAGAATGAGAGAAAATAATGTGTTGTATTCATTGATAGGTAAACCCCTCTATTTATAATAGAGGAGAAATTACAAAGAGACTAAACTAGGCAATGTGGGACTAAAACCCACATAGCCCACTTACACTTAATAACATAAGAAGAATAAAACTACCCCAAAAAGACCAGAATACCCCCACGGTATTCTGGATTACATATTCCAACAGTATAAGATGCTCTTAAGAATTTTAAATTGATACCATGCTCTTTATTCAACAAGGTTTTCAAAAGTTCCTGTATTGCTGAGGCTTCAACAAAGCCTGCTTTTAAGTTTTAATGGTATGGTGTTTGTTTGCAATCTTTACCAATTAGAAATTAGAAGTTAGTGCTTTGTTTAGCTGGAGGATGAGGATGTTTCTGGTTCTTTGCTGCATGAATGGATTATATGATGAGATTTAACATGGGAATATAGTTTTTTCTCTCTTCCTTTTTAGATACTACTCATTCACCCACTGATTCTCATCTGTTAAAATCTCTTTGCTCAGATTGTTCGAAGACCTAGCTATAATTTTATGGAAACACTACAGCAAGATATCACACAGGGCATGCGAGGGATCCTCGTTGATTGGCTTGTGGAGGTGTGTAATTTATTTTTGAGTGTTTACTATGCTATAAGCACAGAGACCATACATATTACTAAGTGTCATTTGTGAAAACAGTGGTACAACACACTCTGTGCAAACACAATTCAATGAATATATAAAATAGATTTTGGAGGAAAGATCACATTTTTGCATGCTTCCCTCACTATTTTAGAGTTATGAATTTGATGAGGTGTTAGGACTTCTTGGACAAAGATGCTCAAGCCACTATTGATGAAATGAGCCTTAACCTTCATCCTTACCTATTTGAACAAATTAATATTTGTGAAAATTAGAAATATAGTTCAAAAGTAGAGAAAGATTCTTATATATGTGGATTGGGTGTTGGAAGGGTTTTAAAATTCTATCAATGTCACAAATAAATCATATTTAAAAAAAGTAAAAAAGAAAATTAATATTTGACCTGGCTCTTTCTTTCCTTTCAACTCTAGCTGTCTAATCCATGCATGCTTACCTGTTAGCTCTAGCCTAGAGCAGTGGCAGTGATCAGTACAAACAATATTCTGGATGAGTTAGTAGACTTCTGGCATTGTAGGCAGTCATTGGACACTGTTCCTAGAATCCCCAACAGTTCTTATGGTGTTCACTGTGGCAGTGACACCATTACAGGAGTTTGGCAGTTCACACAAAGTTCCCACAGTGTTTGGGAGTCATCCATGGGTAATTCTGTCATTTACAGTCATGGACAACATTACAGGGGTATTTCCGTAATTTTACAGAGTACAGATGGCCTAGACAAGTGACACTCAGCATATAGGGTTGTTTTGGTGATTATGTTAGTCACAGAGGTCAGTGGGGATGTTGATACAGCTCACAGGGGCATTTTAGACATTTGGTAGCGATTTGACATGTTTCCAATGATGCAGGAGTATCTGAGCTTATGTGGCAGCATGGAACACCTCACCTCAGCATTTTACAGTGTTTGGCAGCCTTCGGCAGCCTTAGGTGAAGGCCATATGCTTCCGGAATTGTAATTTTATAGGTTCACACGATGGCAGCGTGTTTGAGGGCATTTTTGGAAACCCAGATGGCATTTTTGGAAGAAGGTGAAAACTGAAGAAATGTAGTTCTTCGAGTCTGTGATCCATTGCTTGTGGTTTCGTGTCATTTCGACATCGGACGGAGGAGATATAGTTGTTTCTACACAGCTGTACAGTTTAAAAGCCTCTCTAAGGAGAGAGAAAAGTAGAGAGAAAATGGTCGGTTCCATAGGTGATACGTGGTAACCCAATTATCCCACATGGTGTTGACATGGCATATTGTGCAGGTAAATGGCTGTTATGGCAGCCAAGTGTTTAGAAGGAGCTGTTGTGTGGCTAGCATGGGGTTGGCTAGCAAGGTGTTGCGGCCACGCCCACAGTAGATGCAGCCATGCCCACAACATGGTGCGGCCATGGCTGCAGGCCATGCGGGCGTGTTTGCAACAAGCCCCCATCCGCGCACGCATGGTGTTTGGTGCATGGCCCTCATGGCTGGCTGAAATTAAATGGGTGTTAAAAGCATCGATGAGTCTCCCATTTGGCATGCTTGTTCCCAAAAGTTTTTGGTATGAAGCCTTTCTTACTGCTGCTTTTTTAACCAACCACATACCCACTAAACTTCTTGGCTCCAAATCCCCTGTAGACTTCTTGTCTCCTCAGAATTCTGCTTTCTCTCTTCCTCCCAAGATGTTTGGGTGTGTCTGTTATGTCCATGTCAATAAATCTGCTAGGACCAAGCTTGACCCTAAGGCACTTAAATGCTTTTCCTTGGATATTCCTCCTCTACCAAGAGGTATCAGTGCTACCATCCCTCTTCCTGAAAACGACTTCTCTCCAAAGATGTCACCTTCTTTGAATCTATACCTTTCTTTACTCCTTCTCAACATCCTCTTCAGGGGGAGAATAGTGGGAGTGAAGAGGATGTTGATATCCCTTTCCTCCTACCCTTACCTACTTCTCCATTTTTGTTTGATATTGAGAATAAAAAAGGAGCTGTTGTTGATATTAATGATCAATCAGGTGTTGGTTCTGACAATATGAAGGAGTTAAATCCGTACCAAAGAGGCTACTGGAGGAAGAAGACTTGCCAAGAGTCCTCTTTGGATCCACATCTTGAGCTCCACCCTCCTCAGTCAGGTGATTGTAGACGCTGAATTTTGTCACCCTCCCAGCGATGACGACGATCAGATGTAGATGACTGGCAATGTCCCCGAAAACCAACACTGTATCAAAAAACATCTCCACTCGCCCCTTAAAGTATACATCGTGCGCACGACTCCCCAGACGGCCCCGAACAGCCCGCACAACCCCACAAGATAGCGTCACGGTCGTGGCCCTGCACTGCGCGGCCTTGCCATGTGGCGCCGCCAGCGCGCTGCGGCCCTGTCGCGTGGTGCCGCACGTGCATGTGAGGCCCCACGAGAGGCGCCCATATCCGGATTTTTCCCATTTTTTGCTCTGCTGCAGCCTTGCCATATGGCCCCGCACATTTTTTGCGATGCCGCTGAACCCAAAATTTGCCTATAAAAAGGGGGTCACCCCCTTCATTTGCATAATCCAAGTTTGTAGGAGAGGGGGCACCCCTAGAGCTCCAATTTTCCAGTTTTTTTGCTTGTTTCCTTGTTTCGGGGCTCTTTCCCAATCCGATTTCGAGCCTCCGAGCCTCGTCCCTTTGTCCGAAGTCCGGACTATCCAAGTCTGGCTTCCTTGACCCCTTTTTGCCCAAATCTTGGAAACCTCCCGTGGCATATCCACTCTGTCCGGCCTTTGAGCCTCTAGTTTCCAAAGCCTTGGAACGTTGTTATTTTGCCCGAGATCTTAAGATTCGACACTCGCAAGCCGTTACTTTGTCCGACAAAGGGACAAAGCCAGTCTTTTGCCTCTACCTGAGTTAGGGGACGCTATCCGTCTTGCATAATTGCATTTACTTAAAGCGTACAGGTATATGTTTCTTCCATTAACTTTTTAATTCCAGTACAATGTAGTCCTTTCAAGTATTCTCGTGTAGCGTACAGTAGTTAGTGCAACATAGTTTAATTTTATTAAATAGTTTGTGCATCATTATTTAGTCATACATGTGGGAATAAGACATTCATAAAAGGGAGAATATTCGAAAACAAGCATCTAGTAGAAAGACCAGTTTATCCGGGGCATGGTGGGTGCCTAACACCTCCCACTAGCCCCGAATGTCTGGCCAGACCAACTGAAGTCTCGTAGCCCTTCTAGGGCTACACCAATGGGTCCTAGGCCCTAAACCTAGGTGGCGACTCCATTTTATTTTATTGTATAACCCCCATCCCCTGATAAATTGAACCATACCCCTGAGAAGACGCATTCCTTCTCTCTCCATCCGAGGAGCAATATACAACCCTCCGCGGGCCATTCGAGTGCCTCGGGCAAATAACGGATCCTCACAGTGACATCCCTTCTCTTCCTACTGATTTAGACCTTCCTATTGTTATTAGAAAAGAGAGCTTGCACTAATCCTGTAGCTTAGTTTGTTTTCTATGATGTTCTTTCTCCTATAGGTGTTGCCTTCCCTAATGTCCTCTCTTCTAGTTCCATTCCCAAAAATGTCATTGAAGCTATGTCTGACCCAAAGCGGAAGCAAGCCATGCATGAGGAAATGATGGCTCTTGAGAAGAACTGTACTTGGAAACTAGTTGATCTTCCCAGGGGGAGAGTTCCAGTTGGATGCAGATGGGTCTACATAGTCAAGTACCAATCGGATAGTACAATTGAGAGATATAAGGCTTGGTTGGTGGCCAAAGGATACAGTTGTATGAGATTGATTTTCAGGATACATTTGCTCCTATGACTAAGCACAACTCACTAAGAGTCCTCTTATCTCTGGCTGCTAATAACGATTGGCCATTGTATCAATTGGATGTGAAGAACGCTTTCCTCCATGGTGATCTAGAAGAGGAAGTGTACATGCAGACTCTACCTGGCTACAAGTTTCCCTCAGCTAAAGGGAAAGTGTGCTTACTCAAGAAGGCACTATATGGTCTCATTTACCAAATACTTGGTTTAAGAGGTTTAGACAGGCCATTTTGAAGAATGGGTATTCCTAGAGCCAAGCTGACCACACTTTATTTAGTCAGCGAGGTAATGGTACCATCACAACCCTTATTGTCTATGTTGATGACATTGTAGTAATTGGAGAAGACAAGGCTGAGATGGCTAGGTTGAAGACTTACTTGGCTCAACAGTTTGAGAGATTTGGGTCCTTAGGGGTGTCAACCAGTTGGGCTTGGTCGAGGCTAGCCAGGCCTCATGGTGCTTAAAGCCCGCACCGTGACTATCCACTTATATAATCGGTCCGGGCCTGGATAGGCTAGGTCGGGCTCAGGCTATAATTGGGTAATATAATAGGGCCTTAAACGGTGCAAAATCTGGCTATGAGCCTGTTTAAATCTAAATGGGACTTAAAAAGTGCAGCCATTTCCGAGTACTGTGATGCCCGATTTCGTTTCTTTCCAAATCTAGGATTCGTGACTCCACCCAAGTAATTTTCTATTTTCAAAATCCTGACAAGTGACAACCATTTCAGCCACTTTGTTTGCCTCCTGACTTGTTTGCCTTTTTTAATACTTTGAACTATAATTTCTTATTTTCTTTGTGCTCTCTTGGGTGGTGTTGGAGTTGGTAAGAAATCCTCTACTGTAATTGGTGCAACATTTCAGGTAAAGTATCTCCAATTTGGTAAATTCCATATAATTTCCTCTTAATTTTCATACATAGGTAAATTTTTACACAACCATACATGGGAGACTAAGAGAGGGGAGAGGAGAGGAAGTTTACAAGTTAAAGAGTCGGGCTAGGTCGGGCTTGGAATCAAGGGGTCCGGTCGGGCAACCGACAGGCTAGGACCCCACATCGGGACCGCCCAATTACGAAACTTGCTGGTTCAAGTCGGGCGGGCTCGGTCAGGTCTACCAGCCTGTGCCTGGAATTGACACCCCTACTTAAAGTACTTCTTGGGGATTGAAGTGTCACAGTCTAAGAAGGGAATAAATATATGTCAAAGGATATTTGTCCTAGACTTGTTGAAAGAGACCAGGTAATGTAGTCCTAGGTAGGAGTAATCCCACTAGGAACCAGGGTAATGGGGTCACACACAAAGGCCGGCCGATTGGGTTAGGGTTTAGTAATTTAGGGCAAAACTAGGGTTAGGGTTGGATATTGGGAAAGGGGTTTATAGGGTATTAATGGGCAGGTCTAGGGGGTTATTATGGTATAAAAAAGTAAGGGTTTGGATGAGTTTGAAATTCTGCAATTTTGGGCAGAATTGAATTTTAGGGTTTTGGGTTTGGGTTTTAATGGAGCAAGGAGATGAAGGGGTTAGAGTGGGAATTTGGGGCTGAAACTTGGATCGAGTATAGGAGGGGATGGGAGGGTGGTTCGATGGTAGTTTGGTGGTGATCAGAGGGTTGGAAGGGGGTTGCTTGAAATTCAAGCTATGGATTCAATGGGTAAATTGCAGGTTTAATGGAGGTTAGGGTTTAATGGATGGAGGGGTGTGTGGTTTGGATTAGGTCTAGTGCTGGACAGATTTTGAAGGCTTGGGTTGGAGGATGAGAAGAAGAAGGTTTAAACAAAATTCAGATTCAAACTTACTGGATTTGAAGAGATCAAAGGCAGCAGTTTTAGAACTTGAAACCTTCCTATCTTCACGATGCAAGGAGTCGCAGGAGTCCACCTACCCTTTACCACCTTGAGATCCACAAGGATGTACACTTAGAGAGCAATTGGCTATGGCAGCAGCAAGCTTAGAAGCAAAAAAATTAATTATTTGAACTGTGGGGCAGCCTCCCACGAAATCTTTATTTATAATAAGATGGCCAAAGGCCTTACATCGAATCAGCTTAGGAATAGGGTCTAAGTCTGATTCCTAAAACACTAGACATTGAATCCTAATACAAATCTGATCCAATCCTCCAAAAGAAATCGTGGAAGGATGGAGAAGTTTAAAAAAAAAAAACTTAAAACAATTAAAACAGGTAAAAGACTATTTTACCCTTAGTCACTTAAAACCCTTAAAATAAACTAAGTATGGGAAAGAAAAGCTCCAAGAAAAATAAAGCAGCAACAAAACAGCAGCCTCTTCAAGGCTTCTTATTCTTATTCCTAGTGCTTGGACCTGCATCACCAGGATGTTGGGTTGCAAATCAGCAAACTCTCCTATTGATCAGAATCATAAGCTAGGAGAAGACTATGGGCCTTCTTCCCTTGTTGATGCAGGAAATACCAGAGGCTTGTAGGGAAGTTGATTTATCTCTCTTTTACTCACCCAGATATCACCTATGTAGTTGGGGAGGTGAGCCAGTTTATGCATACCCCCAAGAGTGGGCACTTGAATATTGTATACTGGATCCTTAGATACTTGAAGTCCTCTCAAGGAAAAGGTCTTCTATAAGCCAAGTATAACCATTTGATAATTGAAGGCCACACTGATGCTGATTGGGCTTGTTCAATTTTTGATAGGCGATCTACATCTGGCTATTGTACTTTTGTCAGTGGTAATATGGTCACATGGAGAAGTAAAAAGCAACTAGTTGTGGCTCGGTTATGTGCAGAAGCAGAATTTAGAGCTATGGTTCATGGAGTACGTAAACTCTTATGGTTGAGACGGCTGGTCCAAGAGTTGGGATTTGATACTGAGGCACTTATGAGACTCTATTGTGATAACTAGGCTGCTATAAGTATAGCACACAACCCTATGCAATATGACATGACAAAACACATTGAGGTGGATCGACATTTCATCAAGGAAAAGATTGATTTTGGCTACATTTGTACTCCTTTTGTTAAGACAGGTGATCAATTAGCTGACATCTTTACCAAGGGGCTCATCCCTCATCAGTTTATTACCCTGTTATGCAAGCTGGGAATGTATGACATTTATTCTCTAGCTTGAGGGGGAGAGTTAGAATTTATGTAATAAGGGTAGTTTGGACACTGGTTTAGTATCTTGTTTTCCTATGTTGTATTTTTCCTGTTTTACCTTTTATCTCCCTAGGGAGGTGGTTGTAATTCTCACTTCATATTAGTAAATTAAACAAGGGAGAGGACACTACTCTCTCCATTCGGTTGCCATCTCTTTCTCTCATCTTCTCTTCTCACTTCCTACCTTCTCCTCTTCTCTCTTGGATCGATCCTTACACCATTTCCAACTAATACATCATTCTTAGTTATGATAAGTTTATCTGCTTTAATTAAGAGCTTTTATCTAGCCTTATTGAGAGTTTCAACACCAAGTTCCGCTGAATCTCCGGCACATGCAACACATCTTTATGTACAAGGGTCTTTCTTGAAGTTAACTTCAAGAAGACCTGACGCTTGCCCATAACCTGAGAAGTTTGGGAGTTTCCCATGTAAACCAAATCTCTTGAACTAACTTTTGAATAGTTGTGGAAGAGTTTCGGTCATCACAAATGGGCTTAATGGCATCGATGTCAATGTTCAATTTCTTCAGGTTTTCAACTAAATTAATCTTTGTTACAATGACTACAAATAGGTTTGCTTCAGTGAGGTTGACCTTGGTCTTATTAAAGTTCTTTTTCTTCAATTGTTGGTAGTCACGCTTGTAGTGACCGGGTTTGTCACAAGCGAAACAATTTCCTTTCTTCTTTCTTGACTTTGTGTCCTTTGCATGAGGGTTCTTCTTGAATTGTTCATGCTTCTCGGACTCAATAAAATTAGCCTTTGACTTAAATTCCTTAGCTTTTTCAATCTTGTGCTTCTCTTGGTTCCTTTTCAATCTCTACCCAGATAATAATTTAGTCAAGAGTACAGTCCTTTCTTTTGTGTTCCAAATTAAATTTGAAAATGTTGGAACCGCTTCCTCTAAAAGACCGACCTTGTAGGAAAGGGAGGAAACAATATGTATATCATACAGGAGCTCTAACACGGCGGACTATCCAAAGGGGGACACGGGTGGATAAATAATTTTTTAACACCTGCCCGCTCCCAGGGGGACTCTATACCGTGACCCCTACCTGTTCTGATACCATGTTGGAACCGCTTCCTCTAAAAGGCCGACCTTGTAGGAAAGGGAGGAAACAATATGTATATCATACAGGAGCTCTAACACGGCGGACTATCCAAAGGGGAACACGGGTGGATAAATAATTTTTAACACCTAACTTCAGGACTCCAACAATTCTCTATAAGAGAGCCAGGCACAAAGTCCTCAAGTAAGACTATGCTTTCTTTAGCCATTTTGGCTTCCATGACTTGAAACTTATCAATTTGTGTTTACACCCTAAAATTACCGACTGACCGATAATGAAAGACCGACCAGCTTTGAGTCACAGAGGATCGGTCAGCGAGGCAAACTCCTCACATGGAGAAAACGTGGAGGGCCAAAGCGGTTATAGTTGAGATTTAGGTAATGGATGTAAGGTAAGAAAGAAGAAGAAGATAGAAGAAGAGAAGAAGAAGATAAAGAAATGGAGAGAAAGAGAATTCGGTGGAAAAGTTGTGTGTCAAAGAGAATGTCTCTCACACACCTATATTACTTCACTAATGAGAATAGAACAAATTACATACTCCTCCCTAGGGAGGTAAAAGGGAAAAAAGAGAATTACAACATAAGGCAACTAGTAAACTAACTAGTCCCTAAAATACCCTTACAACATATAAACTCTAACACTCCCCCTCAAGCTGGAGAATAAATATCATGCATTCCCAGCTTGCATAATAGGGTACCAAACTGGAGAGAAGAAAGCCCTTTGGTAAAGATGTCCGCCAATTGATCACCTGTCTTTACAAAAGGAGTGCAAATACAGCTGGAGTCTATTTTCTCCTTGATGAAATGCCGGTCCACTTCGATGTGCTTAGTTCTTTTGTGTTGTACCGGATTGTGAGCAATGCTTATAGCTGCCTTGTTGTCACAATAGAGCCGCATAGGATCATTTGCAGCAAACCCTAACTCTTGAACTAATCGCTTTAGCTATATAAGTTCACAAACTCCATGTGCCATTGCCCTAAATTTTGCCTCTGTACTGGATCTAGCTACAACAGGTTGTTTCTTGCTTCTCCATGTAACCAAATTACCACCAACAAATGTGCAATAACCAGAAGTAGATTTTCTGTCTGAGATGGATCTAGCCCAATCAACATCTGTAAAGCCCCTCTATCCTCAGGTGATCATGCCTGGCATACAATAGCCCATTCCCTGGGGAGGACTTCGAGTATCTAAGTATACGGTATACAACATCCAAGTGCCCACTCTTGGGGGCATGCATAAACTGACTCACAACTCCCACTGCATAAGAAATATCTGGGCGAGTCATAGATAGGTAGATGAGTTTCCCCACTAATCTCTGGTACTTCCCTGCATCAACAAGAGGGGGACCACAATCTTCTCCTAGTTTGTGATTTTGCTCAATAGGAGAGCTCGCTGGTTTGCAGCCCAACATCTCTGTCTCTTTTAACAAGTCAAGAACAAACTTCCTTTGACATATGTTGATGCCTTTCTTGGACCGTGACACTTCAATTCCCAAAAAATACCTCAAGGGACCCAAATCTTTAATCTCAAACTGTTGAGCCAAGTAGGACTTCAGTCTAGCTAACTCAACACTGTCATTACCAGTCACAATAATGTCATCAATATAGACTATAAGGGCTGTAATGGTACCATTACCACTCTGAGTAAATAAGGTATGGTCAGCTTGACTTTGAGAGTATCCATTCTTCAGAATAGCTTCCTGAACCTCTCAAACCATGCTTTTGGAGATTGTTTGAGACCATATAAAGCCTTCTTGAGGAGACACACCTTGCCTTCAGCTGAAGGGAACTTGAAGCCAGGAGGAGGCTGCATGTATACTTCCTCCTCTAAGTCACCATGGAGGAACGCATTCTTCACATCCAACTGGAATAGGGGCCAATCCCTATTGGCTGCCAATGATAAGAGAACCCGAATAAAATTGTGTTTAGCTACAGGAGCAAATGTCTCATGATAATCAATCCCATACACTTGACTATAACCTTTGGCTACCAATCTTGCTTTGTACCTCTCAACTGCACCATCAGAGCTATACTCGATTGTATAGACCCACCTGCATCCGACTGGGACTCTTCCCCTGGGAAGATCTACTAATTTCCAAGTACCATTCTTCTCAAGAGCCATCATTTCCTCAGACATGGCTTGCTTCCACTTTGGGTCAGACATAGCTTCAGTGAGATTCCTAGGAATGGAATCAGAAGAAAGTGCAACAGTGAAAGCAAGACTTGTGGGAGAGAGAGCATTATAGGAAACAAACTGGGAAATAGGGTTAGTACAAGCTCTCTTTCCTTTTCTAACAGCAATCAGAAGGTCTAAATCAGAGGGAGGAGAAGGGATATCACCTGAATGAGGTTGGTGGAGCTCAGGATGAGGATCCAAAGAGGGCTCTTGGCAGGTCTTCTGTCCTGTATTATACAAGCCTTCACCTCTTTTGTATGTAATGTAGTAATCTTTCTGATTACCAAAACCATTTTCAACAACAACATCCCCTTCTGTTTCATTGTTAGCATCATCACCTGAATGAGTATCAGTATTGACAACAACACCTTCTTTGTGTTTCCCGATATCAAACAGAAACGGAGAAGTAGGCAAAGGTGGATAGAAAGGGATAGAAGCAGCCTCTTCATTTCCACTATTCTCCCCCTGAAGAGGATGATCTGGAAGAAGGATGGTAGCACTTATACCCTTTGGTAAAGGAGGAGTATCCAATAAAAATACATTTGAGTGCTTTGGGGTCAAGCTTGGTCTGAGCACATTTATTGACATGGACATAGCAGACACACCCAAACACCTTAGGAGGAAGAGAGAAAGCAGAAGTTTGAGGAGACAACAAGTCTATAGGGGATTTGGAGCCAAGAAGTTTAGAGGGCTTGCGATTGATTAAAAAGGCTGCAGCAGTAGGAAGGGCTGCAGACCAAAAGGTCTTAGGAACATGCATGCCAAACAGGAGACTCCTAGTGATTTCTAACAGATGGCGATTTTTCCTTTCTGCCACCCCATTCTATTGAGGGGTGTCAACATAGGCAACTTGATGGATAATGCCATGATCAGTAAAAACCTATTGAAGCCCCCCATACATATACTCTCCCCCTTTATCAGAACGAACAATTTGAATGCGAGTATGAAACTGGGTACAAATGAGCTGATAAATTTTTTTAAAAGCATCATAAACATCACTTTTTTGTTTCATCAAGTAGGTCCAAGTGGACTTGGAATAGTTGTCAACAAAGGAAACAAAATAACGATAGCCAGACAGAGAAGTAGTGGGAGATGGTCCCCAAACATCAGAGTGCACAATATGGAAAGGAACATCAGATCTATGACCATGATAAGGATAAGGAGAATGACAATGTTTGGCAAATAAACAGGGTTCACACTTAAACACATGGGAAGAAGGAATGGAAGAAAACAGGTGGGGTAATTTTGCCCTCATAATACCAAAAGAAGGGTGACCCAAACGCTGATGCCACAACATAACAGAGTCAACATTACTATTGTCATTACGCCCACATACATATGACTGAGCATTCATAAGAGAAGATGGACCTGTATCAAGAAGGTAGAGCCCCTTTTCCTCACGGCCTCTGCCAATTACCCTCTTTGTCACCAAATCCTGAAAAACACAATGAGATGGAAAGAAAGTAATAGAGCAATTCAAGGATTTGGTTAGATGGCTCACAGATAGGAGATTAGTATGAAACTGAGGAACATGTAGAACAGAGTCAAGAGAGAGAGATGAAGTAACACGGACACTACCTTTACCAGAAATGGAAGAATAGGAACCATCAGCAACTCTAACCTTTTCCTGACCATAATAGGTAGAGTAAGAGTCATAACACTGAGATATGCTGGTCATATGGTCAGTGGCTCCAGAGTTAATGACCCACATAGAGGTAGTAGAAGAGCCAAATGTAGAGGCCTGTAAAGTGGAAGCTGGCAGTACACCAGTGTCTGTCTGTAGTCCATATGGAGGTCGTATAGGTGTATCCTCGGTCAACAAGGTGCATGCTCTGGCCCCCCCTCTTCTGCTGCATGGTATACCAGGGAGATAACCATGAAGTGTCCAACATCTCTCTCGCGTATGTCCAAACTTCCCACAGTAGTCACAGCGGAACCTATCTCTGTCATTTTCTTGGGTTGGACCCTGGCCTCTTCCACCAAGAGCTGACATAATGTAGGAATGAACAAAGAAAAGGAAATGATACTCAAATCCAATGGGGAGTATATTCTCAACACAAAAAGAAATTTTCAAACACTAGTAATTGCAGTCCAGGTAGCAAACCAAGCTAATACTTCAACAATATCCAATTCCACCATATGCTTCAAAGTGTAATGGCATCATACATTCATACAACAACACGAGAGACTCAAACAACACACCTCACCAACACCAAGCAGCTGAAAGTATCACATACCATCTAGGTTGGTAGCTCCCTTCTTCACCAATGGCACCTTCTATCCATTATAAAACAACCCATAATCTTGAAACAATATAACTCAGCAAATAAAACCCATCAAATAGGTTCAATACAGTAGTATATCACAAAACAGTCATTATTTCAACAACTGGCAGCATTATAGAGCATCACAGTTTGGAGTAGCAGAGAAAGAGGGCTAGATATCACCAGCTGAGCCTATATAGGCTTGAAAGTAGACTCCAAGGCGACTCCACAGGATCTGATTTCATCTCCAACTGACCTTGGATGAAGGAGAAACAAGAAAAACTTCCCAAAACAGGCGGAGTTACTGTAGCAGTAGCATAAAAAGTGAGTTGCAGCCCTTGGGCTTTCCTCCTTTGCAACCAATGTTTTGGGGGCTTGAAAGGGGACCCTAGGGCGGCTCCAATGGGCCAGGTCCAAGTTTCAACAAAGCCAAGATGAGGGAGAAGATGGGCTGTTTCAGAAAAAGGAACAGTAATTTCTCGGGTTACTGTTCACAGAACAGTATTCTGGGTTGTCTTTCATTGATTTGGGCTTCAAACAGCCAATTCTTCACATGAAGACCTATCTTAGTGCTTCCATAGGCTTCATCAAGAGATATGGCATGATTTCTTCAAAGTTTTCACATATCAGCCTCTTCCTTGGAACCCCTTTGTAACCTAGGGTTCCAAAGAGAGGGAAAGAAGGTAGAGAGCTTGTAGGATGACTCTCAAACCAGAAACGGAGGGCGCTCTGATACCAAGTTGAGATTTAGGTTATGGAAGTAAGGTAAGAAAGAAGAAGATAGAAGAAGAAGAGAAGAAGAAGATGAAGAAATGGAGAGAAAGAGAATTCGGTGGAAAAGTTGTGTGTCAAAGAGAATGTCTCTCACACACCTATATTACTTCACTAATGAGAATAGAACAAATTACATACTCCTCCCTACCTCCCTAGGGAGGTAAAAGGGAAAAAAGAGAATTACAACATAAGACAACTAGTAAACTAACTAGTCCCTAAAATACCCTTACAACATATAAACTCTAACAGTTATAACTGTGAAGCACCCAACTGCTCATGACTAACACCACCTCCAAAGTGGAAGCCATTCCAAGAGGACGTGATGCTCAAACGGTTCTACAACCGTAAAAAAAGGTGCAGTTAAGGATCACTCTGGAGACTCCATCTTCACAAGTATAAAAGTTAGACCCGCAGAAGAGGAAGGGATCTCTCGATCAATCAACAAACTTGCAATTTAAATTATCTTTTATTTTTCACTGTATTTTACCTTTTCTTAGTGTAATCTTCTTCCTGACCATCGCAGTCATCTTCTCTCTGTCGAGTTCTTCTTTGATTTATTGTATCAGGGGTATGTCCTCTATGTATTCCAACATTGAGATCAATAGAAATTCTTGATGTCTTATTTCATCTGTATCATTTGTTCTGTGATTTTCCTTTTCTTCGTATATTGCAATTTGGTCTTTAATTCAAACCACTTGGAGCAATTGAGGCGAGAGGGGAATCCACATCTCCTGATAGAAGTCAGAAGTGCAATCTTCTTCTACATTGAGTCTTGTAGACTCTGGCATGCCCGCGATCTCCATTACTACTGTTTGTTACGGTAGACCAATCTTACAGTAGACTGATTGTTTGAGCGATCAGAAATAGAGGCTTTGTTAGAACCACCCCCACAACCACGGCCACCACCAGCCCCTGTCCCACTACTAGGACCATGGGTAGGTGTGAAAGAGGCCAAGGCTGAAACATCCAAAATAGTAGAATCAGGAGAAGTCTCGCGAGATACTTGTAGAACTTGTGAAAAAGTGTCAGAAGGGGTGGCTACTTTATCACCACTAAGTATCTGAGAACGAACAGAGTCAAACTCCTTCCCAAGACCACCTAGAAACCCCATAACTGCGAGTTGCTCTCGTTGGTTCTGCATCTGTTGCACATCTGAGGTGATAGGAAGTAGAGAATTCAGCACCTCATACATTCTCTTAAAATCAACAAAGTATTGGGTTAAGAGGCGACCCTTTCGATCAACTCTGTAGAAATCTTGAGATAACTCATAGATACGAGATAAGTTGTTCTGCCCAGAATACAGAACATGTAGATAATCCCATAGTTCCTTGACTGTATCAATATGAGTTACCAGATCAACAATCTGGTTGTCCATAGAGTTCAGCAGCTATCCCAAAATGCGTGCATCAACTGTATCCCATGAGGTATCACTTTCTGGTTTGGTCTTGGTCAGATCTTGCGGATCCCTACCATTCAGCACCAATCTAACAATCTTCTTCCATTGTTGGAAGTTGTTGATTCTTCTAACTTCTTCTCAGTAATATGGTTAGATGAAGAAGACACAACTTCATTAACAACATTCTTCGATGGGTCAGACATTTTAGCAAACACAAAGGATGCAAAATTAGAAGAAGAAACCTGAGAAAATCGATCTCAGCTCCAAATTTCAACAAATACAGAGGATGCAAAAATAGAAGAAGAAACATGAGAAAATCGATCTCAGCTCCCAATACCCCGAATGTCGATCACAGCTTGACATTTCAACAAACACAAAGGATGCAGAAGTAGAAGAAGAAACCTGAGGAAATCGATCTTAGCTCCCAAAACCTTCACAGTGAGGTTGATCTTCAACTTCAAATACCATAAGAATTAATCTTCAGTCACCATGGTGAAGAAACCAGTCACAAACATGCAACCAAAACTCGATTTCAACCCCTTTCTGCAGAACTCGACCCCAAAAACCCAGACAGAAACTCAACTTTCGGTTCTGCCCAAAAAATTGATACAAAAACTTCAACAAAACTTGATTTCCATGGTCTTGAATGTATTCTTCACTCCATAGATCGATCTCCACCAACAAAGAAGACCTAGTTCTCAATCTCCAGTGAGGAACTAGTCTCTAAACAGTTCAAAAATACAGCATAGGGTGCTGCACCCCTTTCACATGAAAACCAAAGAGCCTCTCAAGACTTTGAACTGAGATGAATCAATCAATGATGATTGAAACCTAGAAAGGGAGGAGACAAGATGCTAGGAAGATTGTAGCAGTCCCTAGAGATCTTGCTCTGATACCATATTAGTGTAAACAATAAAGAAAAGAGAAGAAAGAAGAAGAGAAGAGGAGAAGAAGAATGAGAATCTGGTAGCTTTGGAGTATCTCACATAATATGTGAGCTCCACATTCATTCACTATATATAATGACTTAAGAGACACAATAGGAAATAAGAAAACTGAAAAATACCTAAACTACCCCTGAACATACCGAGACATAAAACAGTCCCTACTAACACATTATATTATATGAACCTCACTCTACTCTCTTCCATAAATATTGTGGGACTAAAGATTTCACTCTACTTTGCTTTACTAGAAGCACATCGGAGAGGTCTTGGGTTCAAAACATGTGGGTGACAAAACAAACAAGATCTTTGAAAGAGGTATTTTGAAACTTCTGTTTAAAGAGTATTTATACAACATTAGGACATTCCTCAACCAAATCTAGGAAAGCAAGATTTGTATGGGTCATGCCCCCCTCCCCCCTTCTCTAAAAATTTGTAATAGATTAGTAGCATGTGCCTTGTTAAAGAGGTGTGCAACCTCCTCATGGCTCAGGTTTGTGAAGAGTTGTAACTTCTTTCTTTTAATCTTTTTTTTTTTTTATCTAAAAGATCAAAATTTCATCTAATTCTTAAGCTGTTTCGAAATCTTTGCTCTTGAACTTGAAATGTGGCAGTTGTAGCCATTTCCAATCTTTGGGAAGGGGGATTAATCGCCTCTACCATAATTCATGTCATAATTTTTCCTATTGCTTGGGTCAGTTAGAACTTAGAAGGCCATCCTTACTACACATTTTTTTTTGGGGGGGGGGGGGGAGTAATATTTAGGGTCATGTTCCATCTCTGATCTGTGATGTTGACAATAGAAGGTTAAATTTTTTAAAATATTGAGAAAGCATGTTGTATGTTATGAATTTATGAACTTTACAACTGCCTCATCGCAGCTTGAGCAGTTAAAGTTTTAAAGGGATTTCTGGATGATTTGTGAATGCTGAAAGTGTTTGTTATGAATGGCCTTGTTTCAGGTTACTGAGGAGTATAAGCTGGTTCCAGATACACTTTACCTTACAGTGTATTTCATTGATCGGTTTCTTTCTTCAAACTACATGGAAAGACGAAGACTTCAACTGCTTGGCATTACGTGCATGCTAATTGCCTCGTAAGCTCCTTTGTGATGTTGGTAGTTAATGCATTTTCTTTCTTTCATGTTCATTCATAATTGTAACTTGCAAAGGTGGAAATTTTATCACTACAAATAAATTTGTTGGAATAAAGATCTGTGATAATAAAGAACATTCTCCAATCTACATACAAGGGTGATCTGAATTTTGGTATTGTTCTGTTCCTTGGTAAAACTTCTTTAAGAAACAATGTAGTAGATGCTTATAAGATAAAGGACATAGGAGCCAAGTGATTCTTCAATTTGTTTCAGTGTGAGTGAAAATTAACACATATCAAGCCAATTTTGGTGAGTGAAAATCCTAATCCAAATCCATGCTAAGAAAAATATCAGTAAGATTTTAGAGAATGGACTTGTGTTTAAAGTAATTGCAATTGGATTATACAATTATATTGTCTAATTGATGCACTCAAGTGTGTGTGCATGTGCATGCACGAGCTAGGACAAAAGCTTAATTCCTGTGCCTAAACCTTATGCAACTAACCTTTTACTGCAAAATAATGATGCTGATGCTATTTCCAGTGTTTATGCACTGCGCCATTCTATTCGATTGACAATATACCCTCTTTGTGTTCTTTGAATTACTTGAAGGAAATATGAAGAAATTTGTGCACCCTGTGTGGAGGAGTTTTGCTTCATCACTGATAACACATACACAAAAGGAGAGGTGGGTTTATCGTTATGTTGTTCTATGAACTTAAATATTCATGAGCTGGAGAGGATTAGATCTACAATGGAAAGGACAAATTAATCCCTTTTATCTCAATCACTTGCAGCAAGATTTCTCTACCTTTTGGCTTCTTGTGCTCTTATTTATCTGGATATTATTAGGGATTGCGCAATATGACATGGTGATTTTGTCTATCAAGATTTCTCTCCAATAGCCTTCTGTTCTGGTCCTTGGTGTATGTATGTTTTGTGTCCTCCATTACATGATTGATTATCCACATCCTTGCTACCAACCGCAATGTTTTTGAACATAATCACAAACAATCCCATGATTGCAATGATGTATGGATACATTGCTTTATAACATTCTAGCTGTATAAAGAAGCTGATAAAATGCTGGGGAACACATGCCTATGGTTTGGAACATGATGTTTTACTCTGAAACACTTAACCATGCCAAACCTGTGTTGACAGTAGCATATTAGTTTAATTTTTAATTGTGCCTGAACGGATATGTCCTATGCATCAAGATAATATTCATCAGTTTTGTTATCTAAACAGGAAAATGGAAAAAAGGATAATAATCATCAGTACACCTCCAATTTCTATATGTGACTCTTAAGGCCTTCTCTCCAAATCTCTTTATTTGAGTGTTGAATCTTGTTTTCAATTTGCAATTGGTGAAGATCTAATTTGCAATATTATTATCAGCATGTTGAATCAATTACCTTGATGATACTTAATATGTATAGCATGTCAAGAAAACAAGTATCATAATTGCAGCTTATGACTTTAATTCCCCAATCTCTGTAGGTGATATCTTTTCATCCTTTCATATTTTGGAGTAAACAGCCTGCTTCGCTGTAATACATAGTTCTGGACTTTCATTATCAATGGGTAATTAATTGATTTTCTCGTCACACATGACATCTAATAGGCACAGATCTACACTACAGGCCTAAAACTTTTGGGGCAGTAGTTTCTTACAACAAGAAATGATTGAGCTCATGTGGCTGAAAGAAAACATTTAAATTGCAGAAATTGAATTTGTTTCTCTATTTCAAAGAACGTGTGAAGAATTTTTTTTTTTTTGGGGTGAATGGATAATATATTAAAGAAAGGAAAAAACAAATAATTTCAAAAAGAGCCAATAATGGGGATACGAGAACCCAGGGGGTGGGTGGGGACGAAATTACAGCAAACCAAAGAGGGGATACAAAAAAAAAAGGTGAGGGGAGGGGGGGGGGAAGAAGCAAAGAACCAAAGATGGTACAGCAAAACTAGGGAGGGAGTAATAAGAGGAAGATCCCAAGATTAAGAGGAAAATAGGCTAGGTGCCTATTTCTGGTTGTATCTGAGTACACAGCACAATTGGGGAGAATTTTATTTCTAATCTCAAAAGTAATGGTGTCCCAGTGAAGAGATGTTTTACTCAGATGCTGCTTGAATACATGAAGGATGTATATTGGCTCCTGACTGAAATAAGCTTGCAGGTTCTGGAAATGGAAGTTCAGGTACTAAATTATTTAGGTTTTCAGCTTTCAGCACCTACTGCAAAAACATTTCTCAGGTGATTTAATTTAGGAATTCTATCATTGTCTACATTCATCACCATCCGTCAATTGTGGAATTCTTGAAGTTTCTGCATCTTCTAAAGTTTTCTTTTTCATCCTTAATTTCCCTCTTCGCAGGAGATTCCTCCGAGCAGCACAAGCTTCTTACAAGGTATATTAATTGATTCGTTTTAGTTCAGAGAAATATTAATGATTACCTTTTACTTTATTTCTAAAACAAAACCTGGTTTTGTAAGTTTTAACTACATTTTGCAGGTTCCTAGCCTTGAATTGGAGTTTTTGGCCAACTATCTAGCAGAACTCACTCTCATTGATTACACATTCCTGAAATTCCTTCCTTCCTTAGTTGCTGCATCTGCAGTATTCCTTGCTAGATGGACACTAGATCAGTCATGCCATCCATGGGTCTGGAAATCTTTCTTCTGCTTTTCTACACTTGTTTTCATTGTACATTCCTGTGCCTGATTTTGTTTGTATTTTCTTACAGAATCCAACTCTGGAGCATTACACCACCTACAAGGCATCTGATCTTAAACTTACAGTTCTTTCACTACAAGATCTGCAAATGAATGCTAATAGTTGTCCTCTGAATGCTATACGTCAAAAATATAAGCAACATCAGGTAATAATCACTACTTTCCTTCTTTCCTTTTCCTACATTTAATATCATATACTGCCAGTTTTTTTCCCCTTCTTATAATCTTGGTATTGTTATGCTGACAGCTCAAGTGCGTCGCAACTTTGACATCCCCAAAACCAAATCAAATGCTCTTCCAAACATGATAGTGCTAATTCCTTGCTTCTCTTTGCTGTTAACTTATGGTTATCAGCTGGAAGACTTAAAAGATATTGGTATATCTCTAAGTGAATCCAATTTTTAGATCTCCTCTATCTAACTCTGTTCTTTATTTTCTCTGCTTATTGTTGTTGTAGCCTGCCCTTGTAACTTGGAAATTTTGGGAGCACTGAACACATTAGGGAAGTACGTTTGAATTTTAAATGCCTAGAGGTGAATTTATTTCAAGCTTATTCTGTTCCATGTAAAGTCTTTGTAACTGAGAATTTAACTACTTGAAGATAACTTTTGTATGTTTAACCACATTTAATTTTTGTAAAGATGAACTTTTTACCATACCCTTAGTTGTAGAAGTTGTTCTCCAGTGCTAATCACTTATATGCCATTATCCCCCCCTCCCAATGCTAATCACCTCTTCTTTAAATGTTCTTACACTATCCAAGTCTGACCGCGGGCAGGCTTTTCCTCCAGCCTTAACAATTCTATGTCCATACAAAACTGGATTTTTCTATCATCTCATCACTTATATGTCCAAACATTCTATTGCTTGGTGCACTCACTAGTGTTGGAAATGTGTCCATGAAATCTATATTTATATGGAAGATATATGTATAAATTAATCTGCATGATTTAATATGGACCTTGGTAGTACTTGGGTTTTAACCTAAAATTGTTCATGATTAGGGATGAGACTGTACACCTAGTGTATACGGTGGTTGCATTATGTGTACCTAAGAATGTAGATTCTAGGGTACAAGTGCGATATGTGCATTTTTTTTTTTGGGTGGTAAAAGCGCGATGTGTACTTTGAAATGGATCAAATGAAAATTAAATGTATATTACTGTCAGTTGATTGGAATGAAATTCTCGTTTGTAGTATATGATTGATCCCTTGACCTTAGGTGTTCTTATCGATGTGGTTGTGCATTACGAGTTTTGGTGCACCATCGATGGATGTCTCGTTGATTATATATTAGTGTATTGTATTCATAGTGTTTGATCGAATTCAAAATAGATGCTTAACATAGAATCCATTGCCACTGATCGTTTCATGTTGTTCTTGCGTTGTCTCCTGGTGATCCTTGAATAAAAAACATATCTTAGAGAGCGTTGATTTGTAGCTACCCCAGTTTTTGAAGGACTATTTAAGGAAGAAATCTTATTTGCTCCATCTCGAATAGCTTCGCTCTTGACCTTCTGCCCTTCCATCTATGGTGGTATTTTGAATCTCAAGAAAGAGAACTATTCTGTTGTTGAGTAGTTGTAGAGAACAGTGATCAAGAACTCGACCGAAACCTGTCGAAACCGTTGAGTTGTCTCGGTTTTGATAGGTTTCGAGACGAGTTGGACTGAAACTTTTAAAAATCCCTTAACTCGGCCTGGTTTTGAGCGTTTCGGTCTGGTTTTGACGGTTTCGATCGAAAGCAGGTCGAAATGGTTGAAACCATGACCAAACAGCATGCTTTTTCCTTGGTTTTAGATGAACTGAACATGATGCCAATAATTCACAGACCAAACATCTTTACTTTTAGGTGCATAACCATACTACACAACCTTATCTTCTACTCCTACCTTATTTTTCCCATTCAAACCAATGACAGCCTTATCTTCTATTCCTATCTTCTTCTCCTATTCTTTATTTTTGCATCTTCTTCTCCTTATTTATTTTTTTCTTTTAGTTAAAATTCCATTCTGGGTGAAAGTCGTCCATCCTTCCAAAGATTTTTGGTTCAAAATGGAGAAAAGGATCTGATGAAGAAATATTTGGGAGAAATGAAGTTGTTCTTGGTATTCCTTTTGTTCTATTCTATTCTATTCCACAGTCATTGTTCAAATTGTGTGCTGTGTTGTTTTGTTGATTTTGCTTTTTTTTGGGGGGTTCATAGATCTTGAAAGAGGATCATTTCAAGGAGGAGAGCAGTTTTTATGGAGGCATTTCCTTGTATGACAAAAAGCTTCTCAGGTGGGCTGGGGAGATCAATAAAGAGTTTGACATTAAATTCCAACCCTGTGCTTTTCTTTTTCCAATCGGTACTGGACTATCAGATCAATTGGTCCTATAACATGTCATGGGATACGTATGTTGTGCATTCGGAGGAACGGCTTCGCAATCTTCAGTGGTACGTTGCTCGTGGATTAGACCCACCAAGAAACTCCGCATGGAATTGAAGAGGGGCATCTTAATGTTTTATTTGGATTCAATGTATTATTCATGGTTCAAGTACTTTATAATTATGTGAACTAATTATAAATTTATAATATCATTTAGTGTCTGTATTGTATCAGCGCGTACGTTAGTAAACTTGGGTCAATAACCACAAGTACTATTTTCAGTGATTTTTTTGGTGAATGTAATTCATGGATTGTGTTTAAAATGTGAAAAATAGGCAACCTACAAAAAATCAGACCTAAAAAACCTTGTTTTGGGGTCGAAACCCTGGTTCCCCCATCAACGGGAAAAATCTCAGGTTTCGACCGAGATATGGTCGAAATCGAGACGAACTCGATTTCTGGCTGGTCGAAACCTTGTCGAAACCCGAGTTTCAGAACCTTGGTAGAGAGTCATTAATTCATGGTTCATCAGAGATATTGGATTGATTTCCGAAGTAAATTTTTGGGTTTTGACTTGTTAAAAAACGGAAAGCAACACTTGATTGATCTTCTGTTTTAGAAGAAGGATGTCATTGACAAGAAGGTGAAAAAAACAGTAATTGGTGAGGGTAGGGATTGTTTTGGGTGGTTTTATAATATCCATCTTTGTTTTGGGTAATTTACTTAAGACGTGCATGGCCGTATGTATAGTGTACACAGTCGAATAATTATCACCTCCAATTGCGGGCACCTTCAATTCCTCCAATTCCTCTAATAGAGGGGAGTGGATCCCACCTTGGCCAGTGTTTTCGGGCAGGGGGTAGGGTAGTCATTTCCACCCCCATGTGAGGAATTAGAGGAATTGGAGAGGGGCAGCGAATTGGAGGGGATAACAGTCATACTTTCAAGGCTTCAACTTTTACATGGGGTTAGGGGCTGTGTACCATATACAGTCGTGCTCATCCAACGGTTGAAGACAAGACCGTGTAGTCGTGTACGATACATAGCCATACATAAACACTGGGTTCTTTAATCAAATAAAGGGAAAATGAATGCCACCTTGTCGCACAGCGTACACTGCACTGCGCCCTGACACAGGGTTGCAGGAAATGATCGTCGCACCCCTTGGAACCCCAGAAATGACCAGGAGTGTGGCAGTCATTTCACATGCCTTTGTGTTAGAGCGTAGAGGCGGCATGTTTGGGGCCATGGCGTTCTTTCTCCCATAAATAAAACATTGGGTGGATAATTCGGTAAACCCAAATCAATTTTAATTAATCTTGTAATTTTTCCCATTTTTATCCATGATCCTAAAATGCTAACGACACAACCACCACGTGAATGCATGATTATGGTCAGCGACTCACTCCTATCCATTGGATAGGGATTTTTTTGGGTGGGGTGCGTGAATTGAATCATACATTCATACATGATTCATAGGGCTGTAAACGGATCGGATTCGGCTCGGATAGTGCTATATCCGCATCCGCATTCGATTATCTATCGGACGGATTCAGATAGTGCTACATGAATACGGATCAGATATGTTGTCCATTTACATGTAAATATAGCTTTTCGGATAGCTGTAGCCTATCTGTATCCGCATCCGTTTAGCTTTCAGACGGATTCAGATAGTGCTAAACGGATACGGACACGGATACAGAAACGTATTTTGGTTATTCACTTACACCCCTAATGATACATCACCCAGAGCCATAGATAAATGGCATATAAAAAGGGGACAGGGCTCGTATTTGGTCATTTCGGATGGACATTTATGCCCATCCAGCTGGCCATGCTTATGCATCGTCGTGAATGAAAACTTCTTATATGGAGAAATGTTTTCTATAGGTGAAGTGTATCGGCCACGTCCAAAGGCAGAAATGCCCACCTATTGATGCTTCCATGGCTCCCATTGGTCACGCATAGGGGTGTAAGTTTAGCCCTGTCGGCCCGAGCCCGCCCTAAGCCCAAATAGGGCCTGGGTTGGATTTTTCAACCCTGAGGGCGGGTTAGGGTTTAAATTTTCAGGCCTTGCGTTAGGGTCGGGCTAGGCTAGGGTTGAGGCCTTGGGCTAAGCCCAGCCTGCTGGCCTGTTAGGTTATGCTTTACAGTTTTTATTTAGTATCTAATTATCTATTGGTTTATCAAAAAAAGGATAATTATCTATTAAACAAAAATATTTATAATTTTAAGATTGTACTAAGTTTTTTAACCCAAAGAAAAGTCTAATAGTCAAATTGATATGAAACAAACCAATACCCAATGACATGAAGCAGGGCATGTCAATTAGGCCCTAGCAAAAATTAGGGTCAATCAGGGCCGGGCTGAGCTTGACAGGGTTGGGCTTGGTCTGAGATATCTTAGCCTGACCTAGGGCCGGGTTGGGCTTGGGTTGAGCTAAGAGGACTCAGGGTTTTAAAAAACCGGCCCAACCCGACCTGTTTCACCTAGGGATGTCAATGGGCTGGGCTGGGCCGGCCTTGCCCTAAATCTTAGCCCAACCCGACCCTGCCAGGGCCAAGCATACCATCAACCCAGCCCGACCTTGACAGGGTTTTCTCAAGCCCGGCTCAACCCAGATTGACCTGAATATGGTCCATTGAGTTGTGGTACTAACAAAGCCCAATCACAGCCCAAGCTAAAAAAAAATTGAGTTTACGTTTTGCAAAGAAGCAGTTTATCAAACCTAGCCCGACCCAACCTTGTCCAGGCTTAGGGCGGGTTTGGGTGGACTTGGGCTGGCCGGGTTGTTTTTGACACCCCTAGTTTCACCCCTAGACTCCTGCGCTCAGGGGCCACGCTCCCCACATGTTGGGCTCCTCTGTAACGCGCCATGGAGTGTAGAACACATCCAACGGCCTGTAGTGCTTGGGCACGTAGCCCAACACCCTACCGCGCTACAGCCCGTCGGATGGTGCGCTACACTCCCTGTCGTGTTGCAGACAACCCAAATCCCGCTCCCCACACAACTCTTGAATTGTTATCGTCTACGATTCCTGACCGGTGGGGTTCCCTAGTGCCTCTCACAAGAGGGGGTGGGACCCACCCAGGGCACCTGACCGAACACTCTGCCCAGGTGGGGTCCACCCTCCTCCTGTGAGAGGCACTAGGGAACCGCACCGGTAAGGGAACCGCATACGATAAAATGATTCTTCCAAAAATGGCGGATCTCTACTCACTCACTAGTCGGAGTCACCGGTCTTGTTTTGGTAATATTCTCACTCACTAGTCACGAATCAGGATCCCAAGTTCCATTAAATACTACTAATTATGAGAAAGAAAAAGAAATGAGAAATGGTCCGATTTCACAGGTGACCACTGCACTCACTGTTGTTGTTCCCTCTCTCGTCAAAATCCAATCCGTAGAAAGAAGAAGTTTAAGGATCATCTCCAAGTGATGGAGACACTTGTGATTCAATCCTCAATTGCTTTGCTGATCGCTTCTGTTGTCGCCGCCAGAGCTTTCTTAAGGAAATCTCTCGATCGATCGGGAGCGTTTTTCGGCTTCTTGGTCATGGCCCTTCACTTTGCCGTTGGATACAGGTCGCTCTCTCATCTTCTCTCTTCTTTTTCTTCTTCTTCTGATTGACAGCTACGAACGTTAAATTCTGTATTGACTCCAATTGATTCCTCTGACTGGGTATCGAAAGGTTTGGTGCTCTGCTGCTTGCTTTCTTCATCACTTCGTCTAAGCTAACCAAAGTAGGAGAAGATAAGAAGCGAAGCATCGACGCTGATTTCAAGGAAGGAGGGCAGCGCAATTGGTAACATTCCCTCTTCCTTCTTCTCTGCTCTCCTTTTTTGGGTTTTCTCTGATTTTTCTACTGATTATTTGTCTAAGTTAGACCTCCTAAAGCGATAATATTCGTGTTGTCTAACCTAAAAGAAGAGCAATGGCAGAAATTTCTTCATATATAGGACTTGTTCTTTGATTTTTCATTTCCATTTTGAACAAGAATCTCTTTTGAGCTGGAGATGCTATTCTTTCAAACAATTTTGTATTTAGAGATCTTATTTTAGTTGGGCATTGTTTACTTTTTCATGTCATGGGTTTCAGATTTTGTCTTTGGTCAAGTTTTTAGTTATAAGTTTGTCCGTCCAGAATTGCCTACGGTTGAGCAATGATGGAAAGACCATGAATTGTGGGCTTAAACTTCAATTTTCTGAACAAAATGATGAAATTTAACAGGAAGCGGCCATGAATCAATGGAATAAGGCGCCTCTTTGATCTTCATTCTTTAATTGAAATTTTGAAACGTGTTGCTATTCTCTCAGAGAGGCTAAAAACTTATCCACCTGCTCAATGGTTCGGAAGGGAACTCCATATAAATTCTAAATGCTCTCAGCCTGTTTCGTCTATTTCTAACACTACCCTTATCTGAGCTAAGTTACTAGTGTGAAATTGAAATTGAAATTGCTCAATGTGCTGTTGGTTCAATTCTCTCTAACCTTTCCCTAACCACCAAAATCAGAATTATGTTGCGTATATAAAACTGAAGAGCTTGGTTGTGTGATTGATTTCAGTGTCAAGTAGTGGTACGGACACTCTTACTGTTAGAATATTAGTTTTCTACAATGTTGAATCTATGCAGAATTTTTTTCTTTCTTTCTTTTGACTTGGGATTCCTTATTTTTATTAACAGGATACAGGTTCTTGCTAATAGCGGAATTGCTACTGTTTTGGTTGTAATTGCTGGAAAATTGACGAGATGTCAAGACAAATGCTTAGACTCAAAAGACTCTGCACTAGTAACATGCCTCATTGGAGGGATTATTGGACACTATTCTTGCTGCAACGGGGACACTTGGTCATCGGAGATTGGGATGCTTAGCAATGCTCAGCCACGATTAATCACAACCTTCAAGGTCGTTATCTTTATCAAGTTTCTGTGATTCCAGCATCCTTGATACATCCTCTGAGTTTATGATGTCTAATATTTAGTTCCTAACCACATTCATCAGCCAGTTAGGAGGGGTACAAATGGTGCTGTCACAACCACAGGACTGCTAGCAGCTGCAGCTGCCGGTGGCGTCATTGGATTGACATTTGTTCTCTTTGGGTTCTTCACAACGAAATGCAATTATGATATAGCTTTGAAGCAGCTACTGGTGATACCCCTTGCAGTGATTGCGGGACTATTTGGAAGTTTAATAGACTCTTTGTTGGGGGCAACATTGCAATTCAGTGGATTCTGCACAGTACGTAATAAGGTAAGAAAGAACATTTCATTAACTTAAGGTTGATCTTAAATATTATCTTTTCCATTTCAATCTTACAAACCATGTTTAAGATTTTCACCATCACCTGGGTTGTCTATTAAACTGATCCTTATTCCATTGTCTGGGGTTCAAGTTTCGGTAAACAATGTCAGACAAATATTCCAAGTTTCTTTTTGAAAATGTTGTTTGGCGCGCGTAGGGGGCACGTAGGGAGCGTGTAGGGAGCATATAGTAAATTTCTTTGATGTTATGGACAGTTGGGTAAATAGGATGGGTGTGAATTCAGTGCACTGCCTTGAATCAATTTTTAGGAGGGGGAAAATATTAGGCACTAATCAATGTGTGACACCAATACCTTTCAGCCATTAACTTAGCTTAAAATAAACTGTAATAAAGGTAGACTGTTATGTGCCTAATGGGGCCCACTCTAGTGTATGGGCACTAGATTGGGCCAGCCTAGTATGGGATAGTTACAGTGCTTGATTTAACGCGTTCCATCAACTTCGAAGCTTTTGGCGTATCGGTCAAGTATCTAACATTTGTTATCAGAGTTGGGCACCACGTCACGGGTTCGAGTCACTGAAAGGGCTACCTAGGAGAAGGCTACCTGGAGTAGAGTGAAAGTCGTCAAGAAAGGGCTACCTGCCGCCAGGAAGAAAATCCTGGAGCAGAGTGGAGCTGCTTGGAAAGGGCTACCTACCACCAGAGTGAAAGCTGCCTAGAGTGAGAGCTGCCGAGGACGACGGCTGCGGAAGCTTGGTGGTCTGTTATGTGCCTAATGGGGCCCACTCTAATGTATGGGCGCTAGATTAGGCCAGCCTAGTATGGGATAGGTTAAAGGGCTTGATTTAACGCGTTCCATCAGCTTTAGAGCTTTTGGCGTATCGGTTAAGTACCTAACATAGACGTTGATCAGATGGAGGCCACTTAAGAGTTCCTATTAATTTGCATTGCATAATTTTTTTCCTTCTTATTTATTTCTTTTAATTTGATCCTCCCCTTAATTAAGATCTCAATTCCAAGTATAAATTGTTATTCGGTTACATATTCTTGTAAGATCTAAAGCAATGCCAATTGGGGATTCCTTTATTGTCTTTGAAGGTTGTGGGAAAGCCTGGACCAACAGTGAAGAAGATTTCAGGTATGACCATCCTCGACAACAACGCTGTGAACCTTGTTTCAGTTATGCTGACAACCCTGTTGACTTCCATCGCCTGCTTATACATTTTCTGAAAACCAAAATTTTTATCCCAATTGTAAGTTTCATGTCTTTTAGATATTTGCAAGCTTTATCAAAATGCCAGTCATAATTATGGGGAATTTTTCTGTTGTTTTGTTGAATGGTTACAAGTTGCAATAGTCATTGTAAATAGAGTCATTAGAGTAGCTATTAATCTCTTATGACCAAATGTTCAAATCTAATAAATAAAATCTATAATTCAATGGAAAGATAGTATAAGAATAACACAAAAAACAAATGCTTTGTGCATGGAAATTAGGGTCACCTTTTTAAAGTGAGACCCTACTGTAAGATGCTTTATACACAGGTCTGGCCAGGATGCCCTGAAAGAACATTATCAATGGCAAGAAAGAATAGGGTAACAGCCACTGATATGGGTTTAACTGTTATCGCTATGGTGCTGTGGCTGTAAATGCTTATGTTGAAAATTTATATCATACATGCATTCTAGAATGTGCATTTATAGAGGCATCTTTGGCCAATGCAAATGTATGCAGCTGAAGTATGATTATACTAATAACACATAGATATACTTGTTGGTTGACTCATGGACTTTTTTCGGTCGGTTATTTTCTTCCGAAACATGATTGCTTGGTAAAGAGTATAGAAAATATAATGCAGGGGAGAGTGAGGGGAGGGGGAGTGGAGGGGATAGGGATTTGATCGTCCCCTGGTGGTTTACTCAAGTCTGATAAGGATGTTCCATCAATGGCATCCTCTTTGAACATCCCTTGTTGATCCTCTTTTCTTTCCTTCAAACAGAAATCGTGAGAAACACAGACGTTTGACAAGTTATCAAATATTCAGATGACATGCTTTGAAGCTCTAAATTGTCTTTCTAGTTTTTTCTTTTCTTTTTGCCTACTATGAGTGCTGTATTGGTAAGGTCCAATTTTTGAGAGAAAATCAAAGTCACACAAATCACATAGCATTTAAGCAAGGGAGGAAAAAATAAAAAAAAAATTCCTTCTGACCCATAGATTTTCTGTCCATGATCTTTGTGTTTTTTTTGTCATGTAACAGCTTGTCAAAGAAACTTTGTGGACTTGTTGTCCACATTAGCCTGTAGGCATGTGGCGATTTTCAGTGTTTCAGTCCCAATGTTACTGTCATTCATAAAAATAAGACTTTGGAAAAAATGTTGTAAAAGAACAATACTATTGAAAAATGGAGAAGAGGTATATATATGTAGACCATATAGTTGAAATGGGAAAAAAAATTGGCATATGATGATCATATGGATCAGGAAAGTTGAAGTCCTTTTCCCTTAAAGCAAGAGTCAAACTAGGGGAGTTCTGGCCATTTCTCTTTGATTCCATTGTCTCTTCCACCAGTCGGATGAGCATTCAAAGGTTTTTGTTGAAGTACTGTTCATGTGACACTGTTCATGTGAACAGTGATTTGGTTTATATGTGTATCTTCTATTTTCCTAGTCCTAGTTGGAGTCCTAGTTTCTAATTATGTCAAGTTCTAATTCTACTGTGAGTTGTTAGTCTTAGTTTCAGTTTGAGTTATTAGTTCTAGTTCCTTTCCTATTGTAACTTGGAATCCTATCATGATTAGGAATTCCTAATCTGATTAGGAGTTCCCCTTTCTATTTGTAATTTCCCCTCTATTATAAATAGAGGGGCTTTCCTATCAATGAAAACAACAAGTTATTATTCTCTCATTCTCTCTTTTTTCTCTTCTCTCAAGTTACTGATTACAGGTCCTAGGTTATCTACATGGTATCAGAGCTAGGCAATCAGTGACTGATTCTCTCCAAGATTGCCATTTTGAGAGTCGGTTCGGGTTTCTGGTTTGAAGAAGAAAACCCTAGTTCATAGAAAAAGAAGAACTAGGGTTTCATGTACTCAATTCATTTATTCGATTATGAAAACTCTACATCAGATTTTGAATCTGATTTCTGCTCTTCAGATGAGTTGCAGATTAAAAACTGATTTGCTGATCGATTAATGAAGAACCTGGTTCTGGGTTGTAGTTGTTTCTAAAGAACCTGCTTTCGTTGAAGGTGCAATCCTTTTTTCTCGATTTGACGGTGATCGAGGGGCTGGAGTTCAGGACCTGCCCTATTTTTGCTCAGTTTCTCTTTGCTTATCGTGAGGAAGATCTCTGATTTTTTGGTTTTTGTCTTGCTGAGTGTTGCTTGGCTTAGTTGTTGGATGGGCTCTTGTTCTCTGATGTTGGCTATTGATTTCTGGTGGTATCGATTCTTTGCTGGTATTTTGTTGTTGCTGGTTCGATTGAAGCTGTTCTTCCACGGAGTCAAATATTTATCGTTGTTGTTCCCCTACCGCCAGATTGGAGTTGCAGGTTTTCTGTTTAATCTTCGACCTTCTATTTGGAGTTGCGTGGAAATCTTCCTTTGATGGAATCATATCTTTTCTGGTTTTACTGTGAGGTTGAAGTTGCAGCTTTTGTTCCGCCTCCTCCTTTCTCTGCTTTCTGATTTGAGTTTTTGGAGATGACATTAATTTTCTCCATGAGCTGCTGCTTTCTCTGATCGAAGAATCAGTTGGCTGCTGGTTCTCGTTTTCCTCTGTGGCTCGTTTTCCTCTTGTGGTTGGTACTTTCTCCCATCGTGAGGTTGAACTGTTGAAGACATCGTTATAATGTTTTGGCTGGTTGCGTGAGGAAGACATCCAATATCTCAAAGTGGGTTTCCTTTTATGAGTTGGTTTCCTTTTTGGTTATTCTACTTTATTCCTGGCGTTTTATTTTAATATTTAAGTTCCCTTTTATGCACTTATCATCTTTTCTTATCTACCTTTGTCCTTATTTTAATGCTCATTCCAACATTACCCTTTTGCCTTGGGTGGTATTTGTAAGTAGATTTCATCTAAATTATCTACCCAAGAGCCCCTTGACAATTCAGGTTATTTACAAGATTGCCACTCTCCATAGCCATTATTTTACTTATTGCATCCCATTGCTTTTTGTTTAACAAAAAGGCCCTTGCAAAATTTTGGTTATTTACGGAACTGCCATTACCTATTGGACTACCCAATTGACCCTTGAAAATTCTGGTTTATTACCAGTTTACCCTTTGGCTTGGATTGTATTTAAAAGTGGATTTCTATCAAATGACAGTCATGCCATCCTTTTTCCCAACACCGTTCCCTTTCAATAATTCTAATTCCCTTCATATCCCAAAACATACCTTTGGCATTTACCCATAACACCTTTAGAAACTTCTGGTAAATTACAATTTTGCCATTCCTTCCTTCTTAATTACCCATAGCACTTTTAGAAAATTCTGGAATATTATGTTTTTGCCCTATCTTTTACATTATCTCTGTTATGTCCACGTGTACTATACGTGAGGGGGAGATTATGTACAGTACACCTGCAGACATTGTAGAAGCAGAACTTGCAGGAACACTTGGTACAAAGCATAGACGATCAGAGTTTTCACCATTGCCAATGGGTATCTACTTTGTTATTGGGTTGAGTCTGCCGTAAGGGGGAGATTGAAGTATTGAAATATTGAAGATATTTAGTTGTTGCCTATTTGAGGACTTTCGATTGGGTTGGTACAGTTTTTTCTTCGCTCGATTCGATTTGTTTTCGCTACTTGCGCTTCTAGTTATTTCACTTCAAGATTCTAAGTCACTATGACAACCGAGATTCATCACCTGGATAGCTATTGAAGATCGTTGAAAGCTGCCTTTTTTGGAAGACATTCCAGTCCCGGTTTGCTGATCATGTCTGTTCAAGTTTTGAAGATCTATTTTTTAAAGTTCTTGAAGGTTTATTTGGGAGCTGCATTCATATGTCAAGCTGGATTCTACTACAACTTTGTTTTTTTTTTTTTTTTTTTTTCATTTTGTTCAAGTTGGGCATTAGTACCTTGTATGCGCCGACTTGAGGGGGAGTGTTAGCATTATTAGGAGTTCTTTTTTCTTTAGTTCAAGCTGGATCTTCTTTCTTTACTTATTTGTATAATCCAGCTTGAGGGGGAGTGTTGAAGTACTGTTCATGTGACACTGTTCATGTGAACAGTGATTTGGTTGATATGTGTATCTTCTATTTTCCTAGTCCTAGTTGGAGTCCTAGTTTCTAATTATGTCAAGTCCTAATTCTACTGTGAGTTGTTAGTCTTAGTTTCAATTTGAGTTATTAGTTCTAGTTCTTTTCCTATTGTAACTTGGAATCCTATCATGATTAGGAATTCCTAATCTGATTAGGGGTTCCCCTTTCTATTTGTAATTTCCCTTCTATTATAAATAGAGGGTCTTTCCTATCAATGAACACAACAAGTTATTATTCTCTCATTCTCTCTTTTTTCTCTTCTCTCAAGTTACTGGTTACAGGTCCTAGGTTTTCTACAGTTTCTTTACAAATTGTTAGTCTCTTTGGTTTTGCACTGTTGAGCATGGGTTAGGCTTTGATGATTCATCAATCATTCCATACATGCATGAAGTTGAGTTGGAAACTAGAAGTGGTGCGTCTATTTTAACTGTCTTCCAATATTCGTTTTCCCGAATGGACTTATGAATTTCAAGGCATATAAAAACTTCACTTTTGCATTATCAAGTCTCTAACAGATGTTTTTGCAGAGTAAGGCCTCTGACAAGTTTAAACATCCAGTCTTCCTATTTTACCTCTAGGTAATGCACCTGAAATAGTGAAATCCACCTTTACACCCTTTAAATTGCTACCTCTGCTCCGTGTTTCAAAACTCTGTTTGGGAGAGGGTGGGGGATTTTTCTTCCCTTGACCATCGCCACCCTTCCCGGAGGTGATCAGTACACTTGTGGGTCTTATGGTGGAACCCCTAGTCCTCGGTAAGACAGTCTTAGTATTCAAGAATTTGATGGAATCCATCCTTCGTGTTGTACTGATCTTAATTCTTCAAAATTTCGCTTCTCTGGTTTTCTTTCAATTCTTCACTGATACCATATTCTAAAAACCTTGACAAGCGGAGAGGACGGCCTTCTAGTAGGAACTAAGGAAGGTGAGATGCTTCTTCCTTAAGTTTACTAGACTCTATAATTATTTTCTCTCTTAAGGTAATCTAATTTTTACGCTATGGGAAAAAATCTCCATGCCTATAGTGTGAGGAGGCTTTCCTGCGTCCTCTTACATCCTCACCATAATGAGCACTGCATTGATAATCACTCTCCTCCTCAGCTTTTCCTTTGTTGACGACGAAACCGTTTCTTGTGCTGCCATTGGTGTGATATAAAAAATTCCTCCTACATTGTGGGGTACTCGCTCTGTTAGTTATTAATTATGTTCTTTTCGTACCATTAAAAAAATATTTCCTTTCCCTGTAGATCACTAGATTTCCCTTTGGCAGCAATTACAGTTTTAGACTTTCAATGTTCTTTTGGGATTATATGCGTGTGCTACATGCATACAATAATACTGCAGGCTGTTGCAATATCATGCATATACTTTATGGGAGAGGGTTTCCCATACTGAGTGTAGTTTCGGGTGAATGAGGGAACCTCCTTTGGAATCTAACAATAGAGGGAGTGGTATTTATGACATATCATCCTTTTACATGAACAAGGATATGTTAGGAGGTTTGCCATTTCATTTTTGGGCTAGCGTTATGCAAATCTTTTTTCATATTTCATTTTTCGTTCCTATTTTTCTTTCTAAGAAAAGAAAAGGGGACTCTAAAAATAATAAAAAGATTACTTCGTTCTTAATAGTCATTTCTTTAATCAGTGGATAGGAAGATACTCTAAATCGGAATCATGGGATCCTATTGAGATTTGAGAGAGAGAGAGAGGTCTCCCATGCGACGGTTTTGTTTTATATTATAGTCAAAACTACGATCCAATTAAATTTTAATGGTGTTTCGTTCTGTTCTTTCACTTGCAATTCATTTTTCAGTCCAATACGGTTTGACTGGAGTCGATTCCTTATTGACCATGTTTGGTTTGGGGGTTTTGAGGAACTGGTACAAAATTAAAACTGTTTGGGCCGATCAAAATCGAAAATTCTGAAGAAAAATCATTTATTTATTTATTTTCCACTATTTTCTTTTATAGAAAGTTTTTCACCACCAAAGTCGAATATTAAAGCTCTTCATCCACCATAAAGTGTCTTCCACATAATCCCTTTTTCGTCCCACAAGGATCAAGATCAAATAAGCATTCATTTTCTCTTTGTCGACAAAGATATATTTCTAAGCTAGTGACTAATGAGCAAGTGAGACACAATCCTGCCATTCTCCATCAAAATTCGAATTTATTGGAGGGCTGGAGAAGAAATAAGGGCTGCCCTTTATTCTATTTCTTCTTGATGCAAGAAATGATGGGCATAAATTACTACTAGCTCAGAGTTAAGCATCTGAATTCTCTACTTTTGAGCTGCCCCCACTTTCGTGCATCTTACACACAGTAAGGTGAAAAAGACTGCCTTACCCCTGCTTGGGTAAAGTGTTTGGGCAGGGGTAAGGCAGTCTTTTTGTCACCTTGCTGTGTTTGGAGCGCACGACGTAGTACAGGCAGCTCAGCAGTAGAGGAATTCGACACAGAGTTAAACAGAGAGGAAAGGGCTTACCGTGGTATCGCCTTCCCTTTACAAGAGGAAAGCTTATAGTGAGTAGGCTTGTTTATCTTTGATCAGTCTGCCTCCGCTTTATTAGAATGTCTCATCTTATCGTGAAACATAGATTTGTTCAGCTCTTGAAATCGTTGCCTCTCTTCCCCGTCATCAATTCCCGAAAGTGATTTTCATCGCTAATATTCCACCACCTATTGTACATGGTTGAAAGTACCCCTCCCCATTCCAAGCCAACGCTCAGATGTTGTGGCTTAAAGAGGTTCACTCTTCACAATGAAGAGAAACTTGATTATTTTCTTGGCTTAATGCTTCTCATGATGCCCGTTTAAAACCGAAACCGTACACCCCCATCCGATACACTCCTTAAGATTACCCCCTATTTGATGGGTTTTCCCCAAATACCCCTCTTTCGCCCAAAATTGCACATGGGCATCGGATGGATCCCTCTCCCTGTTTTCTTTTTCTTTTAAATATGAAAAACCGAACTCGAACAAACCAATAAGATCCTGTTAAGACAATCCAATAGAAATCCAAAACCAATGGGGCTGAAACTGAATTCCACCTTAACAGTTTAGCATAAAACTAATGCTGGTCGATTGAAACTGAATCGAACAGGCCGTTTGACACCCCTACTTAAGATGTTGTTAGATGCTTAAAAGTGGAAAAGTGGAAAAAAAAAAATAAAAAATCATTTGCGTGTTTGTGCAAATGTGTATTATGGGACCTGAAATGCAAAAATCCCGTGTAGGAAGTTTGCCTAGGCCAACAAAACGGTTCGTTTGGGCCAGTGCCACTGATCTAGATCTAGAGCTCGAGTCGTTCACGTATGAGAATCATATCATATGCCCCTGAGCTGACGAAATGGAATCCACCTTGTAGATCCCACTTTGTGGATTTCATCTCGTACCCCCATCTTGTACGTGAACCTGAGCCATTGCAAAGCTTATCGTTAGCATGCCCAAATGAACCAAAGAAATTGATAACAGAATGTGAAGCAATAATGAGCGAATATAGGACGTCCATTACTGATCTCACACACAGTGATTGAAGAATCTTTTCTCTTGCATGAAGGAAAGGGTCTCCTTCAATTGACTAATGCAGAAATTGGAAGCCGAATGTGATGCTGAAGAGATATAGGACTGGATGTTCATGTTAAAAAGTTCACCAACAGTTAAAAAAAAAAAAAAAAAAAAAACCGAGTTTGGATCTTGGTGTTAAAAATTTCACCCCATGGTTGGGATTCCTTGTGCAAGTCTAAAACGTATAGAGAGTCATGTTTTTGTACTAGTTCTGTACATACTAAGGCTCTAATTGTTAAATTTGCATGGCGTTTAATTAAGGCCCCCTCTTCTATGAGGGTATAGGTGGTTAAAGATTTGGGGCGCTGTTCTCTGTGCCGCAGCGCAGCCTGTGCCCATGCACATTGGGGTGGGCACAATGATTACCCTACCCCCTGCACAGGTTGCCCATGTGCTTGGGCGCAGGCTGCGCTGCAGCATAGCGAACATTCTCCCTAAAGATTTATATTTCCGGAATGTATCTAACTTTAAGTTTGTGCTCGTCTTAAGAATGGTTCTGTTATCTGGAATAGCAGTAGGAAGATCTTACCTATTTTGAGTTCTATTCTTTGTTGGAAAGTGGATAGAGGAGTACAAATCTCAATTTGGCATAATCCTTGGCTTGCATTTGTGGGGACAACGGAGGGTTAGGGGATTACCGTCTCCTCTCTTTCTCATGTCGAAGGGAAAAGGGGAACAGGTCACAGGGTCTAAGTCTCAAGGGAGACATGACAAAGAATCATCACCTAGATTAGGGTCTAGGACCCATAACTATTAGCCAAGAAGCTAAACTAATAATGACTCCACTCTGAACTAATCCAACCAAGGGTCATGTTCGTGTCGAGGTGCGATTCGAGGAAGGTGTTGGGCACCTCGGTTCATCCTATTAAACCGGACTTCAAACCATAGGTATGCTAGAAAAGTCTTAAGCATGGTACAAGATCTTGCTTTTATCTTGGTTTCGTGGCCTACCGAAACGAGAGGCATGACGATATATAAAATATGGGAGAAAGAACGCCACTCGGTCGCATCAGACACGCCGCCCTTGCGCCCTGACATAGGGGCACTTGAAATGATCGTTCAACCCTGGTCATTTCTGGCGTTACAGGGGTGTGGCGATCATTTTGTGCAAGGACAATGTGTGCTGCGTGACTAGGTGGCGTTCTCTTTCCCATAAAATATACCGAAATCTCGCTATCTCGGCGAGATTTTGGGGTTTGTTTCAATTTCGGTTCATCTCAATCGAACAAGGCCCAATGCTATTGTTATAAATACCCAATTTTGACCCATATTTCGACATATCTCGCCTCTCTTGTTTGGAAAACTCCTCCAAACAGTTGCTTTTCACTATTTTTGTTGGGAAATATCACATAAACTGTTGGAGATTGAAGATTGAAGGTTGGAGATTGTTGATTGAAGCTTCAAGACAAAAGATGAGTTGCATTTCTTCTCAAAAATAGTATTAGATAAAAAACTCTTCTCAAAAACTACTTTTTGTATAGATCCACCGTGAATACTTGTTTGTTGTCTACATGTTGTTATATGTGATGTATCTTACACTGAATATTAGTTTGTGGGAGGTAGATTTATTTTTTTGTAAAGTAAAACGGTTCTCTTGAAAAAAATCGGAAAAATACTGGCTCTACTCATTGTTTGGAACCCATTATTATATATGTTGGACACTATTGGCCGATCTACGGCCTCACGGTATCATTTTTTTTTTCAACTAGTAAATAATTTTTTTTAGTTTTTAAAATTTAAAATATTTTAAAAATTACAGAAAAATCCAAAATATTGTGAGATAGGTTGAGTCGATGGGAGGTGACCCTGGTCCATCTGCCGTGGATCACAGTGACGACGACGACGAGGAGACTTTATTCTCTGATGATGATGATTAGACATCTTCTTTTTTTGTTTTGTTTTCTAAACATTCTGGGTTGATCTTACTCTTTTTTATTTTTGTTAAAGATTTTAGGATGCTCTTTTCTCTCTCTCTCTCTCTATTTTTTTTTTTTTTTTCTCTTTGTGATGCAAGAAAGAAGAGAAAACCCTTCTCTCTTTTTCTTTATGTGATGCAAAAGTAGAAAAAAAACATGACCTTACGAAAAATGAAGAATTTTTTTTTGAGATGCAAAAGTAAAAAACAATATTATGCAAATATGAACAAAATATATATTTTTTGGGATGTAAAAGTAGAAAACAATATCATACAAAAGACCATCTTATGCAAACATGAAGATCAATCTTAATTTTTTTTTAATGCAAATGTGTACAACCACAGATAGATGATGATGCCTACCGAATATTTCTCATTCTTTGTATTGCACAATACCTGTTCTACATAAACGGTTATTACACAATTACATGTGATCAACAAAAAAAACCCTTTGGATTCTCTAACTTGTAGGGATGATCTGTGAGTCCTTTAAGCATTTTATTTTGAAAATCCATGGTTATTCACATTCTTACTCTGAAATGCACAATTCCGTATAGGCATGCTATTCACATCCCTGTTACATGTGTAGGCTAGACAAACATTGAGGGGCCAAGATTGAACGGGTAGAACTTTGCCCCAGTGAGTTAGATTGGCTATGAACAAGATGGGTGGATAGGTCATTTTCCCCTTCTTCCATGGGTAGCATTGTCCTTCTCATTTGCATGGTCATTTCATTTCTTTAGGTCGAGATTCTTCAATGATTGAGAATCAATCCCCATGGACAAAATCTCTCTTTAATTTTGGATGCTCTTGTCTGGTAGACTGCTCCAAGGAAACAAATCTTCTTCCTCATGCCCCATCATCCTCCTTATCTTGGATAGATATTTTCCCAGTGACAACTTGATTATTCTTCCAGTATTCCCTTGGTTATCTCACCGGTTAAAAGGGTGAGTACACTGTTGCAGACATTCCAGTCATCATGACTTTATAATCCATAACCCACTTGATCTTGGTAGACAAACTTATTTTTATTTTTATTTTTTGTTTGCATCATTGGGCCGCATTAAAGAGAGTTACTAATATGTAAATGGAAAGCAGAAAAATGGAGAAATAGATGAATAAATGGAGAACTGTACATGTGGGAGGATCGAACTTGATTATTCTTTTATCAAGTTGACTACGTACCCTAACTAGGGATCAGGTCAAATGTAGTTCAGATCAAAGATGTCTTAATGTCAAAGTCTTGATAATTAAGTTCCATCATAGCCGAGTGAACTCGAAGCTGTTGATGAGAATCTTACCATCATTTAGCCCGAGAGGATTTCACTAGGTTGTAATGGGGCTTAGAAGTGGGTTCCAAAGGATGGTAAAAGCTCAAATGTGCTCCTAGGGTCCAACCATGGCTTGACAGTTCTGCTCCCAAAATTCGACTGGGAATTTGGTAACTAAATTTGTTGGGTGACTTGACAATTTTTCTTTCTAGAAGTGCAATTGAGAAGTTTGAAAATTCCTCTCATACTTCAATTGAAGACTTTGGCAATTTCGTTCTCGAAGATTGGCTAAAATTTTTAATCATTCAACTTTGAAGGAAAATTATCAATTTTTGCCCCCCTGGTCTAATTGTTCCTCATTGTTTATAAGATCTTGAGCCAATGTATCCTCTCTCTCTTTTTTTTTCTTCATTTTTTTGATCTCTTTTATTTATTTATTTTTGCTCTTTTTTTTTTTGAGTTTGGCCCAACTTCGGTTGAGGAGATAGAGCTTTTTTTTTTTTTTTCCATTTTTGGGAAACATATTGCCCTTGTGACATGTTACTTCAGCATAGAGACCTCTTTTGGTTAGATCCTAGAAACTGGTGGGACATTTAATAAGCAAGAGGATGTCTGTAAGTGGGCCAAGATGAGTTTTTTTAAAGAAAAAGGCTTAGGCACAAGTGGGGGACCAACAGATTTTGCTGTCCAGGATTTATCCAGGATATCTGGCAGCCAAAGGAGGTCTTCCTTAACTGGCTTCATAAGGTAAAATCTTCATCTAAGCTTCCGGCTTGTTGGAAGGGAATCATATGTATGGAAAGCTCAAGATCTTTGACAATAAAGACTTTGACATCGGGAAAAAGGGTAATGGATTTTTTGTCTCTTTTTTTACTCGTCATTCTAGATTGACCCCCTTTTTTTTTTTTTTGTGGCAACAGTCATGAAATCATCACAAACCGTTATTTGGATGAAAGCGAAAAGACAGAGAGTGGATAGACGGGAAAGAAAACATATTTACTGATAGCTATTGGAAAATACACTGTGCATGTGATTATAGAAGAAAATTTGATTGAATGAAAAACCTAAAAACCTAGGGATGCAGACCCGATGATATTTTCAGTGCGATCTTGTCTACACAAGAGTAAAGTACTATCACTGCTTCGTCATTGGACTGTGCAGTTCATACCATCAAAAGAGCCTTTCTAACAGGAGTTGGGTATTGGATCCATTTTAAGCCAGCGAGCAAGATTGATGATCGTAGTTTAATGCCTTCGGGCGATAGTGATGTCCTCAATTAGTGCATGCCCCTGTTCCATCGGAGGAATATGGAGAACTTTCTTTGACAACCCCGCCTCTTTGTATCCTCGCAGTGTAGAGGAAGTAGTGGTAACATCAAAAGGATTTTCCCATAAACTTGGAGGGATCTGTTCCTTAGGGACTCTGTTAATCCCACACAAATGGTTCTTTATCTTGTCCCAATCACCTCTTCTGTATCCTCTATTAAAGAAATTCACCAAACTGAATGTGGTACCAGAAAGGAAGGTGCGGCGAGGTCGACGCATGATTAGATTTGAATTTGGTTCTCCTTGTGAATCCTGTATCTAGTGAGGAAAGTATTCCATAGGATTATAGAGGACATAGAGGGCATTCCATTTTGCACAACCAAATAATCGCTCGAGCCATTGAGGGTCTAAAACCAGAGAAGGAACTTCATCGTGTTCGACCAAGGTGGAACAAACTCTAGGTGCAATTCATTTTGGCTCATATAGATCAACAATTCTAGAACACGGAAGCTGAATGATACCACGTATCTTTCACAGAGGTACGAGAGGAAACAAAGGGATTCAGTAGACAACTGGTAGAGATCTCTTATCCAAAAGATATTAAAGAAAGGATGTGATGTGTCATAAAATCGCCAACTAACCAGAAGTTGCCACGTGGAGGCGCTGAGACCAAACCTGAGGACCGAGCCGAACTGATGAAGGCCGCGTCGAATCGGTCACCCGGAGATAGGACATCACTTCAATCCCCTGCTTGGCCGAGCACCACGATCGAGCATGTAATTCACTGAGAACTAAGCCGAGCATCTGGTGTGCGATGCTGTACTGGCCCACACTGACAAGGAGGACGGTCTACCCATCCTAGGTATGGTCGGGCTCCATGGCCAAGCCTCAGGCCCGCCCGACCCTGAGCCGAGCCCATACAGATCAGCCATAGGCAGAGTACCCAGACGACTTGGGCTCAGCCAAGCTCAGACACACGGCTAGGGACTACTCTCCACTCTGCTCCGCATAAAAGAGCCCTACCAATAGAGGACTCTTACCATACAAGGACTCCTCCAACTGCCTCATCTCATCCTATAAATACCCAGGTATGGAGCTCAAACGCTCATCTCACTTTTTACTAAGCTGTTACACCGTTTCGCTGGAGACCTGACTTGAGTGTCGGAGAGCCTTAGGCCGAAGCCACACCGGCTCTCTTGCACTTACTCAATTTTTGTAGGCTCATCCGTGCGCGAACCGGGCATCAGAGGTTTTCATCCGTAATAGATTTGGCGCCGTCTGTCGGAACAACTTCAGCTAGTCATCGTCGTTTTTGCCAATCAAGAGAGCAAGAACAATGGTCGTGCAAACAAGATCGGGAGAACACGGCTCCGCCTCCCGTGGGGATGAGCCATAACCCGATAGGCAAGTAAGGCCTTTGCCACCGCCGAAAGCATCGCGATAAGGCGCGGTCGAAAGACCCCCATGCGGGGGAGGAACCCAGCGCAGCATGGGCATCACAGCCAACCTGGCTCCCCAGGTAGATGGAGGAAACAGGGGAAGCATGTTGGACACGGCAGCAGAGGGTCGGCCCCAAACCGAGCTGAACCCGAACGGGTTGAACCTACTGCCGTCGCCGCCCTTGCCAAAAAATTTGGACCCGGAGGCCCTGGCTAATAATAAAAAAGCTATGGACCTTCAACTGCAAGTGCTCCACACTAATGAGATGTTGCGTACTTTCATGGGTCAGATGGCCCAGGCGGGGTTGTTGGGCCAGCCCCCGCCTGTGCCCCCTCTGGCATCGACTCACATCGAAGGAAACCAGTAGCAAAACCTTAGCTACTGTAGAGCTGAGCCGAGCAACGTCATCTCATCCACCTTGTCAAAAAACTCCACCCCTACGTTCCAATAGGAGTGCTCGGCGGGATGAGCTGGAGCATCATCGGAGCCTGAGGGCAGGGCTAAAGATCAAGCCGGTTGCTTCAATTGCTAGAAGATCAGTATTTTTTGGCCGACTCGGGGAAGACGGGCAGCCGAGGGGATGCCGAGAACATTTGGAGGAACCCAACGGGAGGTGGACCATGAGGGATGGAGAGAGATCCTACCACAGCCCTTGGCGTCGAAGCCCGCCTCGCCGAGAAGAAGACCAAAGGAGCCCCTTCCAGGTCCAATGTCCAAGATGAGAGGAGAGCCAAGAGGAGTGGGGCTGACCGAGCAGAGCATAATGGCTGACCCCGATCAAACGGACGTGCGAGCCGATCCCCGAATGAAGTACAGAACGGCCAACCTCAACCGAATGAGCAGGAAAACCGAGACCGAGTTGACGAGCCGAACAGTCGAGCACCTGAAACCAAAGTAGAAAGGAGGCTACAAGAGTTGGCCGAGCAGGTTGAGCGGTTGAAGAAACAAGCGACCCCGGACGCCTACTCCCTTGTCGGGCGATACCCTTATCCTCCCGAGATCATGACCGCCCCATTGCCGATCGGGTTCAAGCCACCTCCCTTCGACCGATATGATGGGACCACTGACCCGACGGATCACATCAATTACTTCAACGCGATGATGACCATGTACGAGGGGACTAAAATTGTCTGCTGTCGAGCCTTTCCTTCGTCTCTCAAGGGCACAGCAACCTCGTGGTTCTCGTGGCTGCCACCAAACTCCATTACAAGCTTTGCCCAGCTCTGTCGAGCCTTTGTCACGCTTTTTCAGAGTAGTATGAAGCATAAGAAGATGACGGTCAATCTCCTCAGCGTGAAGCAAAGGCCTGATGAGTCGATCCGAGCATTCATCTCCCGCTTCAACAAGGAATCCTTGGATATCAAGGATTTGGATGAGGCCAAGGCCCATACGGCAGTGAGCAACGGACTCACTGACATGGACCTGATCAAGGACTTGGCTCAAAAGTTGACCAAAAATATGGCCGACCTCTTGGAGAGGTGCAATGAGTTCACAAACATGGCGGAGGTGCTCCAAGCACGAAACACGAACGAAAGCAAGGCGAAGAAGAAAAGGTCTGCAATCGATGATCGAAAAGATGAGAAGCGGACCAAGACTGACCCCCGAGTCGAGAGGTCAGACCGAGCTTGGAGTCCCGAGTACACCCCCTTGAACACATCACGAAAGGAGATCTTGATGTAAATTCAAGACGATGGGTACATCCGTCGGCCTCGACCGATGCAAGCCGGGTCATCCCAAAACCCTAACAAGTACTGCCTATTCCACAAGGATGTCGGCCATGACACCGAAGAGTGTTATCAGCTGAAACGAGAAATTGAAGAGCTGATTAAAGCAGGGTACTTGAAGCGGTACATCAAGGGGAACTGGGAAGAACGTGGAAGTAGACGGCCCAAAGACCGCGATCAAAAGAAAACTGAGCCAAGGTCCGACAGTTGGAGGGTCGAGCGTGACGAGGAGAAGGCCTGAGCTGAAAAGAAAGATGATGGATCTGGGCCAAGCAATGACAAAGGAGCTCCCATATACACCATCCTCGGAGGGCCCAGGCAAGAGTCAACCCGGAAGGCCAAGGCGAATGCACGATTTATTGGAGTCGTAAAAATGCAGAGCAAAAGGCCGAAGTCTGAGGCAGCGATCTCCTTCACCAAGGTCGACCTCGAAGGTATAAGCTTACCTCATGATGATGCTTTAGTGGTGCAGGTGGAAATCGTAAGGAGACCCGTTCACTAGGTATTGGTCGATACGGGGGCGTCCATGGATCTTATGCCACTTGACGCGTATTGACAGTTCAGCTTCGGTAACGACGCACTCAAGCTGGAAGGAACTTCCCTCCATGGATTCTCAGGGGCCGCCGCCACAATCAAGGGCTCAATTGACCTATTGGTTACGTTTGGACAAGGTCCCTGTCAAGCGACGATCCAAGTTAAATTCATGGTGGTACGGTCGGTGGTGGCTTTCAACGCCATACTCGATCGCCCATCACTGACCGCCCTCTAAGCCATCATCTCACCGATGCATTTGAAGATGAAGTTCCCCACGGAAAACGGCATCAGAAAAATCCGAGGTGATAAAAAAAAAGCCTGAGAGTGCTACGCCACCTTCGTCAGGCAAAACAAAGAAAATGTTTGAGGAATGGCTATGTGTGTTGAGCACCTCCCTGAAGACCAGCGGGATGAGCTCACCGAAAGGCGTGGAAGGCCCGTGGAAGACCTCACCCCCTTCTTCCTTAGTGATGAAGATCTAGCGAAGATGGTACAGCTTGGATCGCTGCTGAGCGAGGAATAAAGGAATTGGCTCGAAAACTTCTTGAGGATGAATGCTGATGTATTTGCCTGGTCAGCTGCCGACATGCCCTGCATACCGAGGCACCTAGCCGAGCACCGACTCCATGTAGATCCGAGCTGAAAGTCGATCCAGTAGAAGAGATGGAACTACGCCCTCAACCGACAAGCAGCGATCAAGGAGGAGGTGGAGAAACTGTGACGATCAGGGTTCATCTGAGAAGAAAAGTTCCCGACTTGGTTGGCGAATGTCGTCATGGTTCCCAAGCCAAACGGGAAATGGAGGATATGCATCGATTATACCGACCTAAACAAGGCGTGCCCGAAGGATGAGTACCCTCTGCCCCGGATCGACCTGTTGATAGACGCTACTGCGGGGCATGAGATGCTGGGCTTTATGGATGCATACTCCGGTTACAACCAAATCCTAATGCACAAAGAGGATGAGTCCTACATGACATTCCGAACTGACCAAGAAAAATTTTTCTACAAAGTTATGCCGTTCGGATTGAAGAACGCCGGAGCGACGTACCGACGGTTGGTAAACCACATATTTTGCGAACAAATTGGTAGAAACATAGAAGTCTATATGGATGACATGTTAGTGAAGAGTTTGAAGGCCGAGCATCACTTGGCCGACCTAGAAGAGGCCTTTGGCGTACTGAGGAAGAACCAAATGAAGCTGAACCTTGCCAAGTGCGGTTTCGGCATAACCTTGGGAAAATTCCTTGGCTTTATGGTCTCTATACAGGGTATCGAGGCCAATCCGACAAAAATCAAGGCAATTCAAGAGATGAGCCCTCCAGGGACGATCCGAGAAGTACAAAGGCTGAACAGAAGAGTCGCGGCGCTAGCATGGTTCATTTTAAGATCGAGGGACAAATGTCTCCCATTCTTCAAAACTTTGAAGAACATTCGAAGCCCGAAGGATTTCAAATGGACCGAAGAATGCCAACAAGCTTTTGAAGACTTAAAGAAGTACTTGGAGAATCCGCCTCTCCTCTCCTGACCCGAGCCTAAGGAACAACTCTAAATTTATCTCGCCGCGACCCCGATCGCGGTCAACGCGGTACTGATCAGGGAAGAGGGTCGGACACAAAAGCCTATATACTACATTAGCTATGTTCTCGTCGAGGCCGAGATGAGATACTCCAAGTTTGAGAAGGTAGCATTTACCCTTTTCACGGCCGCAAGGAAGCTGAGGCCATATTTTCAAGCTCATCCAATCACGGTGTTAACCGATCAACCCCTCAAGAAGATATTACACAAGCCAGATGTGTCGGGTCGATTTATCGCGTGGGCAATGGAGCTGAGCGAGTACGATGTTAGCTACCGCCCGAGGACGATGATAAAGGGACAAGCGCTGACAAATTTCATCACAGAATGCACTATACCTAACCCCAAGGTGTGGGATGTCGAATCAATGGGAGACGCAGAAGCTGAGCTCGAGGCCGAACAGTCATGGGTCAGTTGACGGCTCGAGCAATTCTGGCGGGTGTGGAGCTGGGCTAATCTTAGTCAGCCCTAAGGGTTTTCACATACAATATGCCTTGAGATTCAAGTTCCCAGCCTCCAATAATGAGGCTGAGTATGAAGCCCTCCTAGCCGGACTCCGAGTCAGCAAAGCCATAGGGGTCAACAGAATGAAAGTACGAAGTGACTCGTAACTTATGGTCAACCAAGTCAATGGTGAGTACGAAGCCAAGGATGAAAGAATGATAGCATACCTGGGCCGAGCCCGAGCACTGATCTCTGAGCTCGAGCACTTTGAGATGGTCTGAGTATCGAGACAAGAGAATGTAGTGGCTGACTCCCTCTCATGGCTAGCCAAAGCCGACCTCCCAAATCTGAGCCAATCGGTCTACATTGAAATTCTGGAAAGGCCCTCCCTACAGGAAGAAAGTATCAAACACAATGAAGAAGATGGGCTGACCTGGGTGGACCCGATCTTCAATTATCTGGAGAACGATAGACTCCCAGAGTATCATGATGAGGCAAGGAAAGTCAAGATCCGAGCCGCAAAGTACACAATGATCAATGGAGTATTATACAAGAGAGCTATATCGGCTCCCCTCCTTCAGTGCCTCGGATCGAAAGGAGCTGAATACGCCTTGGCAGAAGTGCATGAAGGAATATGCAGGAGCCACATGGGGGGCTGAGCATTAGCATACAAAATACTTTGGCAAGGATTTTACTGGCCAAGAATGCAGGAGGAAGCCATGAAGTATATGAAGACGTGCAAGAAGTGTCAGCTGTTCACGCATGTTCCAAGCCGACCTGCGATGAAGTTGACCCCGATGCTGAGCCCAATTCCATTCGCCATGTGGGGGATGGATATTCTCGGAGATTTGACCCCGACGTCCGAAAATAAAAAATATTTGGTTGTTGCCATCGACTACTTCACCAAGTGGGTCGAGGCCGAGCCCTTGGCCACTATTACAGAGAAGAACATGGAAAAATTCTTCCGAGATAAGGTCATCTATCGCTTTGGGCTACCCAAAATGCTCATCACAGATAACGATGCATAATTCAACAACCCGAGCTTTCAAGATTTTTGCAAGTACTTCTACATAGACTTTCGCCCAGTGTCAGTAGCTCATCCACAAGCCAATGGGCAAGTGGAAGTGTCGAACCCAACACTGCTGGCGGGAATCAAATGGAGATTGGATGATGTTAGGGAAATACAAATGGCCCTATACACTCCAAGTCATTCTCAAAGATGACAAAGATGTTTTGATGATAACAAATAAGACCATCATTGTACTAATGCTTGTGTTTAAGTTATTCAGTTTTGAAGCATAGCACCAAGTGAGGGGGAGCGTATACAAATGCACAAGAGCATACACAATAAAAACATTGCTCAAAGACATTTCAAGACTTGGAAGTTAAACCTTGAAGACTAAAGACACTAAGCACTTTGAAGATTAAAGATTTGAAGACTTTGTATTTAAACATGTGTAATAGTTAAGTCACAATTGATGTAATGCACACAAGCACACATTCATCCTTTTATAATGTCCTTAGGTGGTAATATTGACCCCTTTGACATTTGACTTGTCGAGTTTGGAACCCCCCAAACCAACTTTAATTGGAAGTGGACTAATTTCCACTAAAATTGCCCAATCCGGCATACCGGATTAATGGAAATCTCAGGAAAATGGTCACAACAGCTCACTTAAGCAATCGTGGCTATCTCGTGCGGAACGAGTTTAGTCCCACATTGCTCCGTGGTGTCAGCCCCTCTGGCCTTGTATGTAGTTGCCAACCTTCCCCTGTCAAGCCGGTTTTGTACGGGTGTGCTGGCGTGACTCATATCAGCATACCGGATCCTCTGTGCCTGTAATTTACCCTGATCTGGCATACCGGAGGTCCATCCAGCATACCGGATCAGTGTAATACTAAGTTTTTTATATGACCGTTATTCCTCTGTTTAAAAAGGAAATTGGTGATCCAGCATACCGGATCAACATCTAGCATACTTGATTATTTATGGATTGTGGAATCCGTTTCATACTTAGATTCCTAATCAATTCAAGCCTTCTTGCTTATAAATAATCATTTATTTTAGGCTCTAATCACTACAATTAATCATAATCAAGAGCCTCCAAGATCAAGTCACTCCCAATTGAGATTTCAAGCACCAATCCAAGGCATTCAATCTCACTTAGTTCCCTTCATACATATTTGCATTCAAGCTTCATAGTTTGAAAGGTAGCACTTATTTTACTAAGATTTGAGGTAATTTTAAACCCCGTAGTATTTTATTTTTACTTTACATAAGTAGTTGTTGAGTCCTCTTGCTCGGAATCAAGAGAAGATCGAGTCCTCTTGCTCATTAACTCAAGAGTAATTTTTATTGAGTTCTCTTGGTCGTGTCTCAAGAGTAGTTGTGCGAGTCCTCTTGTTCTTACTCAAGATTTATTATAATGAAATTCTCTCTAAGTTGAGAGGAGTGGAAGTAGGCACGTGTTAACCGAACCACTATAAATCTTTTGTCTCTATTTTAATTATTGCTTGTCAATTGGTTGTCTTTACTTGGTTATTTTTGCATAATTTTTTATTTTTCCAACCTTCACCTATTCACCCCCCTCTAGTTGAATTCATATTTGGTATTAGAGCGGGAGCTCAAGACCATGATTATTTTTAATCCAACTAAGAGTTTTAAGACCATGGGATCCTCTGTCAATCGAAAGGTTGAAGGATATAACATTATCCGACCTCCCTTCTTTGAAGGTGAAGGATTCTCCTCTTGGAAGAATCGTTTCAAGAACTTCGTGTGTGCCAATAACATTGATGCATGGGAAGTAATTGAAAATTGATCAAATACCATAGACAAGCCCAAGGAAGAATGGAACCCAGTTGAAAAAGCAAAGATGCAACTCAACTATGTAGCTATAAGCTATATTCAATGTACCTTAAGAGAAAAAGAATATAACCGGACATGTATGTGTGACTCCGCTAAGGAGATGATTGATAAGCTTATTGTTACCTATGAAGGTACTTCTGAAGTCAAGCAATCTAAGATTGATATGTTAGTTAATGAATATGAGCTGTTTAAAATGAAAAATGATGAAGACATATATGCCATGTTCACTCGCTTTACTAACATTGTGAACAAGTTGAAAGGTTTATGAAAGATGTACTTTAATGGTGAGAACGTTCGAAAGATTTTGAGATCTCTCTCAAAAGAGTGGAGACCCAAGACTACAGCAATAAAAGAATCAAAGGACATCGAAAAACTAAGTCTAGATTAGCTATTAGGATCACTCCAAACTCATGAGATGGAGTTTAAATAAGACACCAAGGAGGATGAGCCTAAAGAACCAAAGAAGAAAGTTGTTGCATTCAAAACCTATGACATTAGTGATGATGATGAAGAACTCTCGGATGATGAGATTACCTATCTATCGAAGAAATTCTCAAGATTCTTGAAGAACAAGGGCAAAACTTCATTCAACAAGAGAAGATTTTCCAAGGACCAAAAAGGTAAGAATGTTTCTAAGGATAACACTGACACTTCTTTAAAAGATATCGTATGTTATGAATGTAGGAAACTAGGACATGTTAGAGGAGATTGCCCTAAAATGAAGAAATACAAGAAGACCTACAAAGCTGAACATACCTTTGATTCAAGTGATGAAGAAAAGGAAGATGATGAAGAATCACAAGAAGAAGAAGAAGAACAAACAAATTTGGCACTCATGACTACTGAAGATGAAGAAACCCAGAATGAGGTAACTCCTACTTCCCCCTCTCATAAAGATAAAGACTTTTTAGAATTGGAAGAAGTTTTTGAAGACCTCTACCAAAGTAGCATGGAGTTAGCCACTACCAAAAAGAATCTCTTGAAAGAGATAAACACCCTTAAAGACCAAAATACAACTCTTACTTCTCAAGTTAATATCTTGGAAGAAGAAAAAGAGAAATTGTGTAAAGCCTTAGAATCATTTGCCAATGGAAAAAGACCTCTTGATATCTTACTTAGAAATGCCTTCAAAGCATCCTTCAATAAGGAAGGAGTAGGCTATGATATGAACAAAGGTTCAAATCACACCAAAGAGGCAAGTTCAAGTAAAATAACAAGCAAAAAAGTAAAGAAGAAATTTTACAACTATTGTAGAAAGAAAGGACATTCAATTGAGGAATGTTATGTTAGAAAGAAAACTCCTCAATTTAGCAAACAAAATCCCAAAGGAAAGACTCCGTATAACCCTAAAATTATTGTATGCAATAATTACAACAAGAAGGGATATACTATTTGGGAATGTCATCATATGAATCAATCATTCCACCATTCTAGAAGACCTTATAATGGTCAAAATATGAGGAGTCATCCAAAGGTACCAAAATCAACTAGAACTCCAACTAAGGTGCAAAGACCATCCAATAACCAAGGTTCATATAGAATATCTCAAAACCAAAGACCTTGGAAACCCCAATTATACACAAGTTGGTATGGGAACCAAAAGGTAAATGGTCACCAAATGGTGTGGAGACCAAGAAGAATGTATAATACTAACAATGATGGACCCAACACTCAATGGGGACCAAAGTTTTATTAAACATTCTTGTCTTGTAGGTATACTTGAGCAACATGGAATGGTAAATTGATAGTGGTTGCTCGAAGCACCTAACATCCAACCCAAAGTTATTTGAGCAACTAAGTTTGGGACTTAGTGCCAAGACCCTCAAACTCCAAAATTATTGGAACTAGATGAGTTTTTAGAAATAAGCTAGATGAAGATGGTAACATAATTAGAAATAAGGCTAGACTGGTTGCCCAAGGCAATAACCAACAGGAAGGCATTGACTTCGATAAGACCTATGCTCTTGTAGTCAGACTTGAATCAATTAGAATGTTGCTTGTATTTGCTTGTCATAAGAATTTCAGGTTACATCAAATGGACATGAAGAGCGCATTTTTAAATGGCTTCATTAATGAAGAAGTACACATCATCCAACCACCTGGATTTGAAGACCCAACGTTTTCAGACTACGTATACAAGCTGAAGAAAGCCTTGTATGGCTTGAAACAAGCTCCAAGAGCATGCTACGACAGGCTAAGTAAGTTTCTGATCGATGATGGTTTTACAATGGGTAAGATAGATACAACTCTCTTTGTGAAACATAAGAATAAAGACTTAATCCTTGTTCAAATTTATGTAGATGACATCATATTTGGATCTACAAATGAATCTCTTGATCTTGATTTTAGTAAGAGTATGAGTAGTGAATTTGTGATGAGTCTTATGGGTGAACTGAATTTCTTTTTAGGACTTCAAATAAAACAAACCCCTAATGGGATTTTCATCAGTCAAACTAAATATCTTAAGGAACTATTAAAGAAGTTTGACATCAATGGACAGAAGTTATCCTGTACTCCAATGAGTACATCTATAACTCTGTCTAAGGATGAGGATGGAATCCTAGTTGACCCGATCAAATATAAAGGTATGATAGGTAGTTTACTTTACCTAACGGCTAGTAGACCAGACATAATGTTTAGTGTTTGTGCTTGTGCTAGGTTCTAAGCCAAACCTATGCAATCCCATTTGAGTACTGTAAAGAGGATCTTTAAGTACTTGAAAGGAAACCCAAGCATTGGCCTATGGTACCCTTTGGACAATGACTTTGACCTTATTAGCTTCTCTGACGCCGACTTTGCCGGTTGTCATGTTGATCGCAAGAGTACAAGTGGAACTTGTCACTTCTTAGGATCTTGTTCAGTTTCATGGTTTAGTAAGAAGCAAAACTTAGTTACTCTATCTACCACTGTAGCTGAATATATCGCCACAGGACGATGTTGTGCACAAGTGTCATGGATGAGGCAAACTCTCCAAGACTATGGAGTTAAGTTTGACACTTCCTCCATCCAATGTAATAACACAAGTGCAATTAATCTTAGTAAGAATTCGATTTTACACTCTCGAGCTAAGCATATTGATATTTGTCATCACTTTCTAAGTGATACAGCTCAAAGAGGTGAAATCTGACTTGACTATATTGAGACCGAGAAGCAACTTGCAGATATCTTCACAAAACCCTTAAGTGAAGAACGGTTCTGCTCTCTTAGAAGAGACCTTGGCTTGTGTGACCCTTTTGAATAACTGAAAAATGATTTTTAAAAAGCTGTTTTTCACTATTTTTATTTGAAACGGTATACCGGTTGTCAAAACGGCATACCGGATCAGCTCTTCTGGCTTTATTTTAACCGTTATTGCTTGAAACGGTATACCAGATTCTCAATCGGTATACCGGATTTTTAAATTTTTGCCCATTTTATAGCTGTTACAATGTATTTCAAGCCTATATAAAGCCCTATTTTTTTGTCTTAATTTGAGTCACTATTCACTACAACTTCCCTCTTTTGTCTCAATCCACCTTGACACATAAATTTCTCCTCTCTCTCTCTCTCTCTCTCTCTCCTTCAAACCTCTCTTTCAATATGAGTAGAAGAGGCAAGGATGTTTTGCTCGAAGGGCAATAACCATCCAAAAGAAGTAGAACCGGAAGCTCCTCGAGACAACCATATGCTCCTGGAGAAGATCGTCTCTTTCGCTCTCCTGAATGTCGTGCTAATTGGCCGCTTTATCTTGCTCGAAAAATCGAAGAAGGCCGTGAAGTCGACATCTTCTCTTTCAATAGTATTCGACTTGAGGATATATTCAAAGACATTGGTTGGGAACCCCTTCTCAACATGGATGAACCTTGCTACCCTCAATTGGTCAAATACTTCTACACCAATCTTTACTTCAGCGGGGCGGAAGATTCTTTGAAACTCTACTCTTATGTGAAGAGTACTCACATAGAGCTTTCCATTGCCAATTTTGCTCGCCATTTGGACTCTCTTGCGATGGACCTTGCATCTTTTGGACTCCAAAAAGCTCTATCTTTAGGGATTTCATCAACCATGAAGAAGTCTACTCCTCCATCTTGAAGAAATATGATCCTTAGGCTGCAACCGTGGTAACTGGAAGACTTCATCTTATTCCCCATGTCATCTCCTATATTATTCAATACAATTTTATTCCTAAGGGAGGTGATCGAAACAAGTGTCTCACTCCTCAAGCCTACCTCACATATTGTGTTTACACCAATACACCCACTTGCCTTCCATACTTCATCATGAGGTATATGGAATCCTGTGCTCACCCCCAAAAGCACACCAATCTACCCTATGGGCGGCTTCTCACTCGTCTCTTTCGAGTCTTTCATAATGATCTCACTTGAAAAGAAGAATCCACTGTTACCTTCCACACATCACTCGTAATAGCTTTCACACAATTGCTATTCCCCCTCCCTCCGATGTGTTTGTAGAAGACGAAGAAGAAATGGATGCACCCCTTTCGTGTCAAGATCAAGAAGGCATTCCAGCTTCCTTACAAGAATGGGTGTCTAGAATCGATGATTACATGGACGAAGCAAATAATCGTATCATGGAACTTGAATTTGGTCAACAACGAATTCAAGAGGATGTGACATCTCTCTGCAATGATGTGAGGACCGATTTTGACAATCTCAATGTGCGCTAAGACAAAATCTTTAATGCCATTCATTCTCTTGCGTTCAATCTTGGCCATCTCTCTCTTGACACACCGGGCGTCACTCTGCAAGGAGTTCGGCCACCTTTTCCCAATGCCTCAAGCTCTATTTCACCTCTTCCAACCTCTGATCCTAATGCTTGATGTGTAATGCCCCTTTTTTTGACAATGACAAAGGGGGAGAAGTATTGAGCTTGGAATAAATTGTAATGAACCTATTTGATTTATGTAATCCACATTTTTTTTAATATGAATGATGATGTTGTTCTTGTTTTTATATATTGTCCCTTGTTTCTATGCATTGTCATTTGCTCCATTATTTTATTCACTTAGATTATTTGTCATCATCAAAAGGGGGAGATTGTTAGGGAAATACAAATGGCCCTATACACTCCAAGTCATTCTCAAAGATGACAAAGATGTTTTGATGATAACAAATAAGACCATCCTTGTACTAATGCTTGTGTTTCAGTTATTCAGTTTTGAAGCATAGCACCAAGTGAGGGGGAGCGTATACAAATGCACAAGAGCATACACAATAAGAACGTTGCTCAAACACATTTCAAGACTTGGAAGTTAAACCTTGAAGACTAAAGACACTAAGCACTTTGAAGATTGAAGATTTGAAGACTTTGTATTTAAACATGTGTAATAGTTAAGTCATAATTGATGTAATGCACACACGCACACATTCATCCTTTTAGAATGTCCTTAGGTGTTAAAATTGATCCCTTAGACATTTGACCTGTTGAGTTTGGAACCCCCCAAACCAACTTTAATTGGAATTGGACTAATTTTCACTAAAATTGCCCAATCCGGCATACCGGTTCCTGATTCGGCATACTGAATTAATGAAAATCTCAGGAAAATGGTCACAACAGCTCACTTAAGCAAGCTGGATAGGAATCTAGCATACCGGATCCTCTGTGCCTGCAATTTGCCCTGATCCGGCATACCGGATGTCCATCTAGCATACCGGATCAGTGTAATATTGAGTTTTTTATATGACTATTATTCCTCTATTTAAAAAGGAAATTGGTGATCCGGCATACCGGATCAACATCCAGCATACTAGATTATTTATGGATTGTGGAATCCATTTCATACTTAGATTCCTAATCAATTCAAGCCTTCTTGCCTATAAATTATCACTTTTTTTAGGCTATAATCACTACAATTAATCATAATCAAGAGCCTCCAAGAACAAGTCACTCCCAAGTGAGATTTCAAGCACCAATCCAAGACATTCAATCTCACTTAGCTCGCTTCATACATATTTGCATTCAAGCTTCATAGTTTGAAAGGTAGCACTTATTTTACTAAGGTTTGAGGTAATTCTAAACCCCTTAGTATTTCAGTTTTACTTTGCATAAGTAGTTGTTGAGTCCTCTTGCTCGGAATCAAGAGAAGATCAAGTCCTCTTGCTCATTAACTAAAGAGTAGTTTTTATTGAGTTCTCTTGCTCATTTCGCAAGAGTAGTTGTACGAGTCCTCTTACTCGCACTCAAGATTTGTTATAGTATAACTCTCTCTAAGTTGAGAGTGGACATAGGCACGTGTTGGCCGAACCACTATAAATCTTTTGTGTCTCTCTTTTAATTATTGCTTGTCAATTGGTTGTCTTTACTTAGTTATTTTTGCATAATTTTTTATTTTTCCAACCTTCACCTATTCACCCCCCTCTAGGTGAATTCATAGATGAAGCCAAAGGAAGATGGGTGGAAGAGCTCCCGAGTGTCCTATGGGCCTATAGGACGACAGTGAGAACGCCAATGGGAGAGAGCCCATTTTGGCTGGCATACGAAACTGAAGCCCTCACTCTCGTGGAGGTCAAAGCCTCATCCTATCGGGTACTCAACTTCAACTAGAAGACCTTCTGTTCAGCTCGGCTCAGTCCGAACACCTATGTCTTTGGCTTCAGCCTCGACTTTGTATAGTTCATCTCAGATGTTCTTTTCAGTTTGAAAGTCAATAAATTGAGATTCTCCTCCATTCTATAGTTTGTTTCGAGTCAAAAACATGCCGAGTCATAAGACCAGTCTTCATAGACTGGCTGACGATGAAGACCGACCCTCATAGGTCGGCAACAAGGTCATAAGATCAATCCTCAGAGATTGGCCGACGATGAAGACCGACCCTCCTAGGTTGGCAACAAAGTCATAAGACCAGTCCTCATAGACTGGCCGACCATGAAGGCCGACCCTTGTAGGTCGGCAACGATGTCATAAGACCAATCCTCAGAGATTGGTCGACGACAAAGACCGACCCTCATAGGTAGGCAACAAGGTCATAAGACAATAGGCTGGCTAACTCGCGAGGCCATTCACGAGTTGGCCATCTCAACATCGAGCATGACGGCCGAGCACGGAACGCCCAGGGTATAGCAAAAAATTGCCCAAGGCATTGAGCTCGGCCAAGTGGATGGCTCAAAATAATAACCCCACGCTAACGTCGACCGAGCCGAGCTAGTAACTAAGGCTAGAAAGGTTGCTAAGGCATTAAGCCCGACGGAGAGCTCGGCCTCGGCCCAGCATCTTAAGATGCTCTGGAGCACTCTCGCCGAGCCCATGAATAGGGCTAAACGAAGCAAAAACGTCTGTCATGAAGCTCGGCTGAGCCCTCAGACTAAGCGCTCGATGTCGGGGCTCGGATATAGGGGCCGCATTAACAAAACAACAGAAAGAAAAGGCCGAATGCAAACACTTAGACAAAATGTGGAGATCAAGTTTCTTTTCATTGATTCAAAGCCGAAAGCTTGGCACGGTACAAAAAAGACTTTTGGCTCGGTAAAAAAAAAACAAAACAAAAAAAAAATGAAGAGAAGAAAAAGGCACATTGTTCAAACCCCGAACACGGGGACATATACATTAGGAGCAAAAAGAAAAAAGGGCTTCATCGGTGGGGTCCTTGGTGGTGATCTCGGCTGCGTCCTCGGTAGGAAGCTTTGCAGGCGAGGCTTTTGGGTCCTTGGCAAGGGCTAACGGCTCAGCCAATGAAAAGTTCTCGATCGGGATGGTCTGTACAACCTCCGCACCTTCCTCGTCTCCCAATTCCTTGGCAATAGAGGCCGGGTGAACTGAGAGAAGTTGAGGTTGGGGTAGGCAGCCTTGAACTCGTCCAGAAGATCAGCTCGGCCCTCATCGTACCCATACTCGTACGAGGGTTTTCGTAAACTATGGCATAGCTCCTCGTACTCCTTTGACTCGAGATACTCATCCACCGCCTCTGCTCGGGCACGTGCCAGGTCAGCCTCGACCTTCTTCTTGGACTGCGCGAGTTGGGTCTTCAGGGCCTGCACCTCCTTCTTGTGCTCAGTCGCCTCATCTAGAAGGACTTTGAGATCGGACTCCACAGTCTCTAGCTTTTCCACGGCCTCACAGCCTGCCTGGATGGCTGTGCTAGCCTCCTTCCCATCTTGCTAGCACTGGGTCTTAAGGGAAGCGTTATAGTTAATGGCTCGCTCTAGCCAAAGAGTGGCCTCGACCGCCTTAGAGAGGCCCTGGAAAAATAAGTCGAGCTTGAGTAAGGCTTAGCCTAAAGAGGAAAAAACTGCTTGATGAGAGAAAGAAGCTTACCATAGCAAAGTCCTGGAACAGTGTGGAGAGGAGCTTGGGGTCGGTTAGCTCCTCCAGCATGGCCTTGTGTTGGGGGAGCCGACCTGCATCAAGCCACTCCTTGGCATGAGCAGCTCAAGTCAGAGCAGAGTCCCCTGGGAAAAGTCACCAGTTCGGCCGGATTGGGGCATTGCTGGCTGAGGCCCTCCCCAAAGCCAGCCGAGCAATCCCCAAGTTCGAGGCAACCCCCGGAGGATTGCCCCCCGAGGTGTTAAAGGAGAGCTTGGTCCGCTTAATCTCCCTCGGAGGGCTCCTTTCGCCCTTCTCCCTCTTGGACTTGTTTTTCTTGGGGGGGCTGAGGTCGTCGATGTTCTTCTCGGCCTCGAGGCCGACCATCGTATTCTTAGGACTCGGCAGGACCGCCTTGCGCTTTCCGGTCCTAGAGGCCTCGGCCTTCACCGTGGCCTTCTCGGTAGCTTTCCTCTTTCTGTCCTCGAGGAGCTCGGCCTTGAGCCGAGCTTGGTCCATCTGAGGGGCGTGGCCGACCACTGCAAAAAAGAGGGGAGTTAAGGCGTGATCAAGAAAAATTACAAGTAGCGAGCTCGGCTCGGATTCCTTGCCTGGGGTCAGATTCTACCTTTGAAGAAACCCCTCGTCCTGGAGTTGCAGGATGTCAAAGGGCGGGTGCTGACAAATCATGTCATAGGAGGTCTGCTTGTACTCATTCAAGGGTAGCACCCTGTTGACATAACTCAATTTTATCTCCTTCCACTTGGTTCAGAAGGGACAATCTAGGATGGAGGCAAAAAAGAATCGAGGCTTCCAATGCTTGTTGGAGGTCGGTACTCGGTCCAAGTATTTGTAGGTGTTCAGCACCGAATCCTTTTGTGTTCGGTGGGTGAAGTAATACCCCAAAGCTGAGAGAAGAGGTTCACGCTCACAACTCGGTTCATCAGGCGAAAGAAGACGTGGAAGCCATATATCAGCAACCACGCATTCGGCGTCAGCTGACCCGAGGACAGGTGGAAATGGTCCAGGATCTGATCTACTAGGCTGAGCACTGGGAACCTGAAGGCGTACTTAAACACGATCTCGTACAAGGCCACCTCGCCGGGCATAATGAAGCAAGCCAACTCCCTAGGGTTGGGGGCTCAAAACTTGATGTCCTCGGGGATGGCATAAGTGACCCTCAGACATTGGTGGTCAGCCTCGGTAATCGTGCTTTTAACTGTGCTGATGCTTCCCTCCTCAGGCTCGGGGATGTCAGTAGTAGAGTCGCCCGAGCCGACCCTATCTTCAGAAGATTTCTCTTCGTTTGACCCTTCATTGTTTGTTGAGGATGATCCCGAGCTCTAGGCTCGGTCTTTGGCAATAGGTTGAGCCTCATGGCCGGACTCCTAGGGCAGGGGGACTTCGGCAGCATTGGCCTGGCGGGGCTCCACCGAGGCGGGCTCGTCCAAGGTCGAGCCCAACAAGTCTATAGTGGGAGAATGGATGGGGAGCTCTCAGCTTGGACACATACCCTCACCCACCCTAGCGAGCACTTCGTCCTCGTAACCACTACCAATTGACATGTCGGGGAGAGAGAACTTACTGATTGAAGGAAGCTTCGCGGACGAGCTGAACATGAGACGAGCTGAAAAGTGGAGAACGCTGAGAACTTGAAGACCCGAAGACTCTGAGCTATCCGAGCACTCTAAAGATGTGAAACAGTGAAGAATGAGGGAAGAATGGTCGCTTATTTATAGCCTCTGAGTTCTCGAGATCTAACGGTCGAGAAAAAATCAGCGAGATTCAATGGCCCAGATTAAGAGATGATTCAAATTCCTGAGCGCCATAATGGTACCGAGTGATGTGGCACTGACACTCAACTGCCAGAGTCTGTACAATGTCAAATAGCTGTAGATAGAGAACTCAGACTCGGTCAGGACGAAACAGACAGCACGCTGAAGACTGTACTCATCAAGGACGAGCCGAGCCTTGATGAGTGGGGGGCCCGTGATGTGTCATAAAATCACCAACTAACCAGAAGTTGCCATGTGGAGGTGCTGAGACCGAACCCGAGGACTGAGCCAAACCGATGAAGGTTGTGCCAAACCGGTCACCCGGAGATAGGACATCACTTCAATCCCCTGCTTGGCCAAGCACCACGATCGAGCATTTAATTCATCGAGAACTGAGCCGAGCATTCGGTGCGTGGTGCTGTACTAGCCCACACCGACAAAGAGGATGGTCTACCCGTCCCCGGCATGGCCGGGCTCCATGGCCGAGCCTCAGGCCCACCGGGCCCTGACCTGAGTTAGTACAGATCAGCCATAGGCAGAGCACCCGGACGACCTGGGCTTGGCCGAGCTCAGATACACAACTAGAAATTGCTCCCATGCCAATGATGCCGAGCACTGAGGGCACGGATGCTCGAGGCCAAGCCCTCCACAAAAGCTACGATAACTACCCATCGGGGATCACAGAGCCTGTTTGAGTTAAAATGAAACCGCAAGCGTACGGGTCAATCGTAGCTATGGATCGAACACGAGGAGATATACGCCACTCTATTTAACTAACTTAAAAGTAAAGCAAAGTGAACCAAATTAAAGTGTTAAATTAAACTAATTAAACTAACGAAAATCAATGCATCCTAACTCATAAGCATCTAACAAAATTGAGGGATTAAATCGGCGTCCTAACACATGAGCATCTAACTTATCAAACTAAAGCGAATTGAAAGGAATAAAAATGTAGCCACACATACTAACCACATAAAAAGAAATAAGGGAATAAAAATGCATCCACAAACCACAACCATATAAAATTAAAATAAAAGAAATAGAGGGAGAAGAAGAAGAAGATAGAGGGAGATAGAGGAGATGGAGAATGAGATTGAGAGTTTAGATAGTAAAACCTGGATGTGCTTGCATGAATGTAATTGAAAAGCTTAAATACTTGCATAAACTTACTATGGCCTCTTCTTCTAAATCTTCAAGTCTTGTCATCAACTTAAGAACTTAGACTAGAAGGCTTAAAACCTAAACTAGAACTAAGAAATTACAACCCAATTGAAGACTTAAATTAAAATTAAAGCATAAACTAAACCTATTATAACCATTAACTAAAAATCATAAAAGCAAACTAGAACTTAGAAAAGCCAAAAATCACAAATTAGAAGGAGAAGAAGAGAAGAAATTTCACTAAGTGAATGAACCAATTTTACAAGAGAGGTAGGGGGTATTTATAGGGGAAAAGGGAGAAGAATAAAAAAAAGGAAAGAGGGGGAGGAGCTCCACGATTTTGGAGCTCCTCTCCTTCTAAAAATCATGGAGAGGAGAGAGGATGTGAGAAGAGGATCCAAAAATAGGGAATATTCCCTTCTCCTTCCTCCTTTACAATGCCTTGGCTCTTAAGGAAAAGAAAAAAAAAATAGAAAGAGGGAGAGAAGAGAATATTGTTTACATAAGCCTTCTATTTCTAGAAAAGTAAACTTCCAATTCTAACAAGTGCTTCCTTTTCTTTGTAGATATCTTCTCCAAGCAATAAAATCAAAGTATCTTCAACCTTCCATAGATGAGAAAATATCTTTCAAAATAAATCTTTTTCAAGTGAAATTTCAAGAATATCCTTGAAAAGTTGGAGGGGAAAGAGAGAGTGATGACTAGGATTTCCACTCAACAAATGATAAAATCCCCAATGTGTCCTTTAAAGTTCGTGGGGCATTAAATTCCGCCCAATAAAAATCGCGGACAGCTTGTGAGCCTTAAAAAATGTGGAATCTAGTGGCAGTGTGGGTCCCTCCATGTGGGTAGCAGTCCTTCTCTCTCTTTAAGAATGCAAAATTACCAAAATAGCCCTGTACTTGCAGTAGATCTCCACCATTGCTTAGAAATATCTTCTACAACGTCAAAAATGTCTTTGGGCAGTGGTAGAATGACTATGGGCTTGCACTACAGCTCCATTTTGACCCATTATCCTTTCTTGGGCTGAAAAGAATAATCAACTGTACGGTGGCCTAGACGAATGCGTACTTGCATTCCGTCACATGCAACTTGCTCCAAATTTAATCTTCTTTACAGCCATAGAAAGAAAAATGACAACTTTACGTGTAACTTGGGACATGCAGCTCCCGATAGTCCAGAATAGCCCAAAATAGCCCAAAACCTGAAAAACATAAGAAAGCACCAAAGTAAATCCGTCCAATGTGGTAAAATGTATGCTTTATGCCCTAAGATTTCACACATAAATGTGCTCATCAAATTCCCCCAAAGTTGAACGTTACTTGTCCTCAAGTAAAGCAAAAGAAAAACTAACCTATAATACAAAAAATCCTAACTCACTTTCGTAGGAATCACGGTTGCACTTAGCATGTGCAACAAGCCTTTCAACCCCTTAGGTTACCCCTAGTGGGCGAGTTGTGTCTCGTGGGTGTTTGCAGTGAATATACACCCAAAATTCAATAAATAAAAAAGAATGATGTAAATTTTTCTCATGGCATAAGTAAGATAGCGCACACAATCTCAAAGAAATACTCAACTAAAGATTAAGGAGCCAAAGGTTCCCCCCCACTTGAATTTTATCACCCCACATCAATTCAAGTAACAAGCATGCATCAAGGTCAAGGGATCTCCTCATATTTTCTGAACACTACTCACCTTCAAATAAACCACTCATAGCACCGATGGAACCAAAGACTTAGGCATTGAGTATTTTTACCATACTTTCTTTTCCAGGCATTAAGGCAAAAGCTTTATTTTTTTTTTCTTTCTCAACAACAAACTCTTTTTCTACTCCACTATTGTTCTCTGAATGACATGGTGGAGCATACACCAGACACCCAAATACTTGGTAGCTTCGCTTTTTGCATGTATCCATAAGACATTGAGACATTGATGCAAGAGTTTTTTTTTTTTTTTTGAGTTTTCTTTCGAGGAATTTCGATCAAGTCACCCTGCTTCATGAGGCACAGTGCCCTGTCTAGTCCCAAGGAATTCCGCTTTTCTTTCTGTTTCTCTCTTCTTTTTTTTTTCATTCACTTTCACTTTCATGCCTTGCCACAAACAAATTGGTCTCAACTACTAGCCAAAAGATCAAAGGGGTCCATAAACACATAGAGGAATCTAACCATCAAATGAACACTCATATTTTCAAACTCAATCCCCATCACCGGATACAAACCAACTACCGTCCTTGAAAAGGGATTTTTTTTATTATTTCGCATGCTAGGGCACCTAATTTCCTCTCACTCTCGCTTTGCAAATTGAAGAGACTTATGTACATAACCAAAAACTATTGCCACAATCAAAATTCACAAAATTCACAATTAAAGTCCAACACATCCCCTACACTTAATTCATGCAGTGTCGTCAATGCATGCAGAAAAGAAAGAATAAGGACAAGGGAGGGGATACATACCAGGATATCAAGGGTCAAGGTAAAGAGGCTCATGGAGATCCATGACCTCTTCTTCAACTGGAGTAGACATCTCTATGTACGGCTTCAATCTTTGGCCATTGACCTTGAAAGTAGCTCTTGTACTTAGATTGAGGACTTCAACAGCCCTATGAGGATAAACTTTTTGAACAATATAGGGGCCATCCCATCTAGAACGCAGCTTACTTGGAAAGATATGCAAGCGAGAATTGTACAACAAAACTTTCTGGCCTACCTCAAAATATTTTCTCAAAATGTGCCTATCATGGAAAGCCTTGGTTTTTTCCTTGTAAATCCGGGCATTCTCATATGCCTCATTCCTAAGCTCTTTCAACTCAGATAGTTGGAGTTTCCTATGGGCATCTGCAGTGGATAGGTCAAAGTTAAGCTTCTTGATAGCCCAAAAGGCCTTGTGCTCAATCTCTACAGGTAAATGACATGCCTTTCCATACACTAGACGGTACAGAGATTGACCAAGATCGGTCTTGAAGGCTGTCCTATGGGCCCACAATGCATCTACCAACCGGTTAGACCAATCCTTGCGGTTCGGGTTGATGGTTTTCCCAAGAATTTGCTTGATCTGCCTATTTAAAACCTCAACCTGACCACTGGTCTAGGGATGGTAGGGTGTGGCCAACTTATGGATGATGCCATACTTTCTCATAAGGGCCTCAAAAGGCCGATTACAAAAATGCTTGCCCCGATCACTAATGACAGCCCGGGGAGTACCAAAACGGGAGAAGATGTTTTCCTTTAGAAATTTCACAACCACCTTGTGGTCATTGGTCTTACAAGCAACTGCCTTAATCCATTTGGACACATAGTCCACAGCAAGTAATATGTACAGGCTACCAAAAGAGTTAGGGAAAGGCCCCATGAAATCAATACCCCATACATCAAACACCTCAACCACCAGAATTGGGTGGAGGGGCATCATATTTCTCTTAGTAAGACGCCCAAAGGATTGGCATGAAGAACATGCCTTACAATAAGTAAAAGCATTTTTAAATAGATTAGGACAATAAAATCCACACTGTAAAACCTTGGCCACAGTCTTATTAGGCCCAAAATGGCCTCCACAACCCTGATCATGGCAAAAAGATAAGACAAATTGTTGCTCATTATTAGAGACACATCTCTGGATTACTTGATCCGGGCAGGTCTTAAAAAGATAAGGATCATCCCAAAAGAAATGCTTAACTTGTGAAAAGAAACGATTCTTATCTTGGGTGGACCAATGTGCAGGTGTCACACCCATAATCAAATAATTAACAATGTCAGCAAACCAAGGTTCACTAGACACTGCCATTAGATACTCATTAGAAAAATTCTCGTTGACTGGAGAATCAACAGTCAAGGAATTAGGCAGCCGGGATAGATGGTCTGTAAGCAACTTTTCACACCCTTTCTTATCCCTAATTTCAAGATCAAATTCTTGTAATAAAAGGACCCACCCAATGAGGCGAGCCTTGGCATCTTTCTTTTGCACAAGATATTTGATAGCTGCATGGTCAGTATAAATAATCACATGTGATCCAACCAAGTAGGGCCTAAACTTCTCTAAAGTAAACACAACAGCTAAATTTTTTTTCTCAGTGGTAGTATAATTAAGCTGTGCATCATTAAGAGTCCTACTTGCATAATAAATCACATGGGGAAATTTGTTGATTCTTTGCCCAAGAACAGCCCCTATAGAAAAATCAGAGGCATCATACATAAGCTCAAATGAAACTGTCCAATTTGGAGCTTGAATAATGGGGGCTGAGGTCAAAGCTCTTTTCAATTGTTCAAAACTATCATGACACTCAGAAGAGAAATCAAATGGGCAGTCCTTTGCCAAAAGAGAAGTGAGAGGTCTAGCTATCTGGCTAAAGTCCTTGATGAATCTCCTGTAAAAATCTGCATGGCCAAGAAAAGATCTAATGTCCTTCACACTCTTGGGTGGTTGTAAATTGGCAATAAGGTCCACCTTAGATCTATCAACCTTGATCTCTTCTTTGGACACAATGTGACCAAGAACTATGCCTTGCTTCACCATGAAGTGACACTTCTCCCAATTCAGGACCAAGTTCTTTTCTATGCATCTTTTAAGAACCAAAGAGAGATGATGAAAGCAATTAGAAAAAGTAGAGCCGTGAATAGAAAAATCATTCATAAACACCTCTAGGAAGTGCTCTACCATATTAGAAAAGATACTCATCATGCACATTTGGAATGTAGCAGGGGCATTGCAAAGCCCAAAAGGCATACGCCGGTAAGCAAAGGTTCCATAAGGGCATGTGAAAATGGTCCTGTGTTAGTCCCTTAGAGCAATAGGAATTTGGTTATAGCCTGCATAACCATCAAGAAAGCAATAATATTCATGGCCAGCTAATCTCTCTAACATCTGATCAATAAAAGGCAAGAAAAAGTGGTCCTTCCAAGTTGCCGCATTCAATTTCCTATAGTCAATGTACACTCCCGATCCCGTTTGGATACGGATTGGAATAAACTCATTATTGGCATTCTCAACTACAGTGACTCCTCCTTTCTTAGGCACAACCTGCACATGACTCATCCATTGGCTATCAGAAATAGGATAAATGATGCCATGATCCAATCATTTTAGGATCTCTTTCTTGATTGTCTCTTTCATCATAGGATTAGCCCTTCTTTGGGGTTCCCTAGAAGGTTTGAAACTCTCCATCAGATGTATATGATGTTGAACAATGGAGGGGCTAATACCTTTGATGTCAGACATGATCCAACCTATGGCTTCCTTATGGTTCTTTAGAAGCTTAATCAACTTTTCTTCCTGAATAGAAGTCAAATCAGAAGCAATAATAACAGAAAGAGTATGATCATGTCCTAAGAAGCCATACTTGAGGTTGGAGGGCAATGCCTTCAACTCTAATGTGGGGGGCTCAATAATAGAGGATTTGGGAATGGAAGTGGATAGGGGTCCAAGGGGCTCCAAAGGAGGTTTGATGCTCTAGACCTCAGATAAGGGGGTATCATCAACACCCTCCAATTCCTGTATACATTCTTAAAATCCTGAATCAAAATCAATCTCAAAGAACGTATCAACATCATCGGAAAATCCTTGAAGCATATACACCTCGTCATCCATATCAGGCTGCTTGTCCAACCTAAACACATTGAAGTCAACAGAAGTATTACCAAAAGATAATTTCATGAGACCATTCCTGCAATTGATTAAAGCATTACTGGTAGCTAGGAATGGCCTACTCAAGATGATAGGGATTTGGTTCTTGAAGTTGGCAGTAGGTTGGGTATCTAAAACAATAAAGTCCATAGAAAAAATAAATTCCCCAATCTTCAATAGGACATCCTCAATCATTCCCTTAGAAACTTTAACCGACCGATCTGCAAGGTGGAGAATGATTTTGGTGGGTTTCAGTTCTCCCAATCCCAGTTGTTGGTAGACATGAAAGGGTAAGAGGTTCATACTTGCACCAAGGTCTAATAAGGCATGATCAATAGTAGTATTGCCTATAGTGCAAGAGATGGTGGGGCTGTCAGGATCCTTATGCTTGGCTGCTACTGGCTGCGAGATGAGAGAACTGATGTTAGCAACCAAGAATGCCTTTTTGGGCACATTGGTGATGCGCTTTTGGATGCATAAGTCTTTAAGGACTTTAGCATAAACAGGGATCTGAGCAATGGCATCCAACAAGGGGATATTCACTTGAACATGTTTGAACACATCTAATATCTTCTCCACAGAAGGAGATTTCTTGCTAACCAACCTATTTGGGAAAGGGGCAGGTGGGGTATAAATTCTTCCAGGATTGGTCTTTTTAACTTCCTCAACAGAATCTCTTTGGTTTCCTCAACCAAATCATTTGAAATATCTTCAGGTTCATCAGACGAACCTGGAACAGTAGGCACTTCAATGGCCTCTTCAGAAGGGAGAGAGTCAACAGGAGTATGAGATGGTAAAGACTGAGGTGCACTAGCCTATTGATACTCACGATCACTCCTTAAAGCATAAACAACATTTACTTGTCTGGAGGGCCCTTGGTGCTATTAGTCTTGTGCAACATTGGTTGGAGGAGCTTGGGTACCTTGCTGAATATGAACCTGATGCTTAGGATTTGGCTCAGGTTGGTTAGGTAATTTTCCTGTTTTCCTCTCATGCAGGATTGTGATAAACTGCGTGAGTTATTTTTTCATGTTATTATGGCTTGTCATGAGAAGAGCTATCTTATTGTCCATCCCATTCAGTCTTGTTGCCTCTCTTGTATTGGTAAACTTTGGGGGTTGCTGATAAAGTGCAAGGAGAGGAGGCCTAGCAGAATTAATAGAAGGTCCTGGATGAAGACGAGGGGGGAAAGGGTTAGTAGACAACCCTTGGTTTTATGATGCAAAGTTGGGCCTTTGGACATCAGGTTGGCCTTGATGGTTAAAGTTGGATGGGCCTGCTTGGTTCCCTTGATTCCAGGAGAAATTGGGGTGATTTCTCCGTCCTGGATTGTAAGTATTGCTATATGAGTTATTTTGGTAGAGAGCACTTACATTTTCAATACTGGAATTGCCCACCAAGGTGTTGGGGCATTCCTCAGAAAGGTGTCCAAGGGTTTGGCACCAACTGCATACTGACACATGGTTGACCTGATTAACTGGTATAGACTCTTTAAGAACTATGGACTCCAACCATTTTATGAGGCTATCAAGTTTGGCCTCCTTGGCTGGCATACCCTCAATGAGATACCCCTTAGTGGTCCTTTCAGCCTCTTGGGAAGATTCTCATTTCCTAGTCTTATTAGCCAAGTTGGTTAAGAATGTCCATGCATCATTCTCCTCAGAAAAAGAAGTAAAGCATGCTGGACACATGAACTCTACAAGTTGCTTGGTCTGATAATCAATACCCTCATAAATAATTTGGCATAGTTGCCAATGGTCAAAAGCATGGTGAGGGCATTCTAAGAGGAGGTCCTTGAATCTTTCCATGAATTTAGAAAAGGACTCATGTGATTTCTGCCTGAACTGGAGGATGTCACTCTTAAGCTTACTGGTCTTGTGAAGAGGGAAGAATTTTCTCAAAAAGACAATGGTGAACTCATCCCATGTATTAATGGAGTTTGTAGGCAGTCCATAAAGCCACTTCTTAGCATGGTCTTTCAGGGCAAAGGGTATAAACCTAAGCCTAACTGCATCATCAGTCAAATTCTGGACCTTAATTAGAACACAGACCTCCTCAAATTCCCTAAGGAAAAGATATGCATCCTCATTAGCCATCCCATGAAAATGGGGTAGCATGCTGATGAAGTTGGTCTTGAGTTCATAGTTATTCCCTGCAACAACAAGCAGACTAATGCATGAGGGCTGTGCAGTCCTGGTGGGGTAGAACCTATCCTTAAGAGTCTTGGGTTGTTGGTTAACCATGGTCAAAGGTGGGGTTAAGGGTAGTGGAGGAGGTGGTATTCTAATAAGACAATTAGATGAATCACGAGTCCACACCGTAGCCACCTAAACAGATATGAGGTCTCCTTTGAAAAATTAAAGAAAAAAAAATAAAAGACTTAAGGAAAAAAAATACTAAAAATAAGAGGGAGCCCAAGGTAGATAGTGCATCTATCCCTAAAAAATCGAAACAATGGTTCCAAAGTTGTAAGGATGCTATATAGGTTGATAGCAAGGGAACCCATATAGTCTTCTATAGCCACCTACGGACAACTCCAAATGGATTTTGATGTAGAGTGGAGGACTACTATACGTTTATGTTTCCAATGCTCTCATTATGTCGCTTTCCTGTTATCAAGAGTGGTCACCTCCAAAGATAAGTCACATGCCAATCCACCCAACTAAGTCAAGATGTAGCGTCATAGGTAACATAATCCTATGAGGGACACCAAAAGATGGAGGGTTGAAGCATATGAAGGAATTTAGATTGGGTGCACACTATTTGAAACAGAAGAGAAACAAGAAGAGGTTTTCAAAAACTGATTTTTTTTTTCAGAAAAAGAAGAGAAAATAATAAACTAAAACACTTCGAACTACTTAAAAATTAGATAAATAAAATAGACAATAATCTCCCCGGCAACGGCGCCAAAAACTTGTTTGAGTTAAAATAAAACCGTAAGTGTACGGGTCAATTGTAGCTACGGGTCGAACACGAGGAGATATACGCCACTCTATTTAACTAACTTAAAAGTAATGCAAAGTGAACCAAATTAAAGTGTTAAATTAAACTAATTAAACTAACAAAAATCAATGCATCCTAACTCATAAGCATCTAACAAAATTAAGGGATTAAATCGGCGTCCTAACACGAGCATCTAACCTATCAAACTAAAGTGAATTGAAAGGAATAAAAATGCATCCACAAACCACAACCATATAAAACTAAAATAAAAGAAATAGAGGGAGAAGAAGAAGAAGAAGATAGAGAGAGATAGAGGAGATGGAGAATGAGATTGAGAGTTTAGATAGTAAAACCTGGATGTGTTTGCATGAATGTAATTGAAATGCTTGAATACTTGCATAAACTTACCATGGCCTCCTCTTCTAAATCTTCAAGTCTTGTCATCAACTTAAGAACTTAGACTAGAAGGCTTAAAACTTAAACTCGAATTAAGAAATTACAACCCCATTAAATTGAAATTAAAGCATAAACTAAACCTATTATAACCATTAACTAAAAATCATAAAAGCAAACTAGAACTTAGAAAAGCCAAAAATCACAAATTAGAAGGAGAAGAAGAGAAGAAATTTGATTAAGTGAATGAGCCAATTTTACAAGAGAGGTAGAGGGTATTTATAGGGGAAAGGGGAGAAGAATAAAAAAAAGGAAAGAGGGGGAGGAGCTCCACGATTTTGGAGCTCCTCTCCTTCTAAAAATCGTGGAGAGGAGAGAGGATGTGAGAAGAGGATCCAAAAATAGGGAATATTCCCTTCTCCTTCCTCCTTTACAATGCCTTGGCTCTTAAGGAAAAGAAAAAAAAAATAGAAAGAGGGAGAGAAGAGAATATTGTTTACATAAGCCTTCTATTTCTAGAAAAGTAAACTTCCAATTCTAACAAGTGCTTCCTTTTCTTTGTAGATATCTTCTCCAAGCAATAAAATCAAAGCATCTTCAACCTTCCATAGATGAGAAAATATCTTTCAAAATAAATCTTTTTCAAGTGAAATTCCAAGAATATCCTTGAAAAGTTGGAGGGGAAAGAGAGAGTGATGACTAGGATAGTGATGACTAGGATTTCCACTCAACAAATGATAAAATCCCTAATGCGTCCTTTAAAATTCTTGGGGCATTAAATGCAGCCCAATAAAAATCGTGGACACCTTGTGGGCCTTAAAGAATGTGGAATCTAGTGGTGGTGTGGGTCCCTCCATGTGGGTAGCAATCCTTCTCTCTCTGTAAGAATGCAAAATTACCAAAATGGCCCTGTACTTGCAGTAGATCTCCACCATTGCTTAGAAATATCTTCTACAACGAAAAAAATATCCTTGGGCAGTGGTAGAATGACTATGGGCTTGCACTACACCTCCATTCTGGCCCGTTATCCTTTCTTGGGCTGAAAAGAATAATCAACTATACGGTGGGCTAGACGAATGCGTACTTGCATTGCGCCACGTCCAACTTGCTCCAAATTTAAGCCTCTTTACAGCCATGGAAAGAAAAATGGCAACTTTGCGTGTAACTTGGGACATGTAGCTCCTGATAGTCCAGAATAGCCCAAAATAGCCCAAAACCTGAAAAACACAAGAAAACACCAAAGTAACTCTGTCCAATGTGGTAAAATGTATGCTTTATGCCCTAAGATTTCACACATAAATGTACTCATCAGAGCCACGTCAGTATGCCCCGACGATCATGGGATAAGAACCGCGCCACGATCTCCAACGCGATATCCAAGTACACCTCAATAAGGACTCGTACCTCATTAAGAGTCCGACTCCGAAAATGACTCTCTACTCCGCTCCGCGTAGAAGAGCCCTACCACTAGAGGACTCTTACCATATAAGGACTCCTCCAACCGCCTCATCTCATCCTATAAATACCCAGGTATGGAGCTCAAACGCTCATCTCACTTTTTACTAAGCCATTACGCTATTGCACCGGAGACCTGACTTGAGTGTCGGAGAGCCTTAGGCCGGAGCCACACCGGCTCTCTTGCGCTTACTCAATTTTTGCAGGCTCATCCATGGGCGAACCGGGCATCGGAGGTTTTCACACGCAATAGGATGATTTGCATGGACGGAGAGTCCTTGGAGGTCATCATCCCCATGGTTGAAGAGAGTAATTTCAGGAAACAACTCTTGGCACTCTTCACTCCTTGTAAGATCCAATGCGTGATATGTTCGTGGAGATGGAAGGGCAAAAGGTCAATCCGAGATTGCAATTCTGCCAAAACTTGTTCTTCCTTACTGTCTTCAGGCTCATTTAGCTTTTCCATATTGGCCACAGTCATATCGGTTGCTAGAGGAAGGAAATATTAATGGACATCCTAGGTGACCGTCATTGATGGAGACATTTGATCCGTCGTGACCTCTTCTGAAAGAACCAGTAAAGTTTGGATCAAGGAGGTGGGATCAAACCTTTTTAAATCTTCTTCGAGAACGTTGTTGTTTGATCACCAGACTACTGCTCTGTCCCAATCTTGACTTGCCTTGCATCTATCTGGTCTTGGATTGCATGCTTGAGATGTATGCACTTGTCAGTCTGATGATCCTTCTAGTAATGGTAGTGATAATACAACTCTGGCTTATACCACGTGGGTGGATTAGCAATATCCACATACCGAGGTGACACCGTGTTCAACATTCCCTCCTTTAATATGAAGAAAAGGCGGGTAGGAGTCATATCCAAAAGTGAATTTCCTTTGTTCCGTGCGAATCACCAGAGGGGGAGTGACAATTGTTTTGATTTGACTTTTAGTGCATTAGGTGAAACCAATTCTGTTTACTTCTTAACCCTCTCCTCTCCCTCTTTTAGGGTCTTTGCCTAAGTAAGTCTCGAAAACTTCTCTCACCGTACCTGGGGCTGGCTTGCCTTTGAATAGCTTATTTCCAATGTGTTTGCCTGTGGTCGTGGATGTTTTGAGAATCCTGGGGCGTCAGGGGTGGAGATAATCATGATATTCTCCAGGATCATCTCTACCTACTTTACATCCGTCAGGTGGCTCCGCATCTTTGTGGCCTTCTGTCTGAACATTGTGATGAAATTGGAGAGCCCTTCATTCGGCCCTTGCCTTAGTGTCTCCAAATCTTACCATGTGACATCCACTTTGGTGTCATACGAATACTGCTTAGTGAAAGCCTTCACAACTGTAAATCAAGTCTAAGTTTGAGTCTAGTCTAGTTGTGTTAGCCATCTTAAATCCGATCCAGTCAACGAGTAGTGAAAAGCTTGACCCATCTGATTCTTTGTAAGATTCTAGGTTTTGGCCATGGTTCTGAAGATCTTGAGGTGGAACTTATGGTCTCCAATCCCATCAAACTGATCGTGCTCCCATTCAAAGTCCTCTGGTGTCTTTTCTTTTAGAGAATACACCAAGTCATCTCCAAGCTTCTTACGAGTCGTATCCTTGACAACGACTTCAGGTTTCTCAATTTTCTCTCCCATCTGATGCCCCCTTTCAGCCTTAGGATTCCTCTGGGGTGTGTTGGTTGTGGTGACTTCTTTCTCTTCCATCCCATCACAATGTTGTTGGGTACCCTAGACACTATCGGGGCTACCCTAGGGGTCATAGATTGAGCATGCTCTGACTCTTCAAAAGCATGCATTGCATCTCCTTGGGACTAGGCTTGCACTATCTGCAAGATCTGCGCAATAAGCTGTCCAATTTCTACCATCTCAGATTGTAACTAATTCACTTGTCCACCCAATAACATTTCGGGTGGATCACTGCCTAGTGAATCCATGGTGGTTCTATTTGGGAAAGGCCTCATTGGATTCCGTTTCACAATGCTGAGTGGAGAAAGGGAAGACTTAAGACCATGGAAGAAGAACTCGATCAAAACCTGTCGAAATCATCGAGTTAACTCGGTTTCGCAAGTTTCCAAGACGAGTTGAAGGGTGATTTTAAAAAATCAAGGTTTCGACTGAAAATCGATGGTTTCAATAAGTTTCGACCGAGATGTTGATAATTTTGTAAGTTTTGATACTTATGCCCATCGAAACTTGGGGAAACTTGGTTCGAAACCAGTATAGATACTTAAGTATGCCAGTAACCAGGCTAGTATACAGGACAAACACTTATTTGTGCCTAATATCATTTAAGTAAATGAAAGTAAATGTTTTTGTATTTTTGTATTGGTATTTCATAAATAAGCAAGTACCCCATATTTGAATCTAATAAAAATAGTTAAAAAATCAAACTCCAAAAGAAAAAAAAGTCAACCCCCCAATTCAAGGACAAAAACTAAATTTTCGATAATAGGTGCAATTTTCAACTTTCTAATGTTGGGGTTTTTCTCAAATCTAAAAATTTCATAAATCTTAATATGGTAAAACATTGCTAAAACTGAAAAGTGTGCTGAAATATTCATTTGTTTTGATGTCCAAAAAAATATTTTCATTCAGAGCGATTTTGATAGCATTTGCGCACATCAAATTAAGTTTGACCAGTACATAACTCCTTCAATATAAACCAGATTTAAGCAATCTTGGATTTGTTGGAAAGCTGTCAAAACAAACATTTCTAACAAATCCAAGATTGCTTAAATCTGATTTATATTGAAGGTGTTATGTTCCAGTCAAATCTTATTCGATAGCATGTCCAAGAACAATATACAGTATCAAACTTGGATAAAAAGCATAAGTATTATTTTTAGTGTTTTCTATATGAAACTAATGCATGGATTAGATTTAAAATGTCAAAAATAGGCAACACAATAAGAATCAGGGCAAAAAAACAACTTATGGGCCTCGAAACCAAGGTTCGAGTTAGCCTGGAGAAAGTTTTAGGTTTCGACCGAGATATGGTCGAAACTGAGACGAACTCGGTTTCTGGCTGGTCAAAAAATCTAGTTGAAACCCGAGTTTTAGAACCTTGCTTAAGACCTCTAGGGATCAGATCAGACCAATTCGGTTAGTCTATTTTCATGATGGGCCCACACGGGTAACAAAAAATCTTTTTTGATATAAATTGTGCTTTACAAAAGTAAGAAAAACTTAATTTAGGACTTGAGAAGGAGATTTTTTTTTGGGTTGTTATTCATGTAACAAGGGTGGGTTACATTTGGAAAAATAACAAAATAGTGAAAAGACTAATAAGAAACGAGTAATGGGTGGGGGTAAACTAGACATTTCATTTTATGTTATTAGAATCTTCTGATTGTATTATAAATTGATATTTAAAATGGCATTTCTGACATTTCATAATATACTCCCTGCCTTACCCCTCTCTTTCTCTCTCCGTCCAAATCATCGCTGCAATCTATAGTCTGCTCGACGAATCAACCGAACCTCCTCCTTCTTCTTCCCACCTTTAATTAATTATATGGTTAGTAGTTAGCTTATGTCCGCCCGATTAACCATCACCACCCTCCAATCTATGTTTTCATTATCAACCATAGATCCACCTCATCCCTCACTTTTCGTTTCTTCTCTACAACTCATCTCACTTGGAGTTGAGCTCTAATGGCGGTGGAAATCATGTTGAAAATCCAACATTCACTTTCTCCGTTCCACTCACCCTGCATGATCACTATCTCACATTAATTTCTGTGAACCTATAACCCCTCACTTCACACAGGTCTCCTCTCATCCTTAGATTCTGTTTCATTTTCTGTACCATTTTATCACTTTCTAGAAACTCTAGGTGAGATTTTTTTGGCCCAAGCTAGTCTTAGGGTTTTGTATTTCAATGGATATAGATTACTGTGACAAATCAATGGCGGAAGAAGGGGTGGCAGCAGCTGTGGACCATGTTCCTTTAGATCACAAGAGGAAGCTTGAGGATTTGGAGGCAGAGGCTTCAGAATAGGGGGTTTCGGAACCTCCACTAGTAGAAGCCTACTCGAATGATGCTCTGAGACCTCAACAGATTGTTGAACCTGTTTCGGTTTCAGTGGAAGCAAAGTGGCTTCGTCTGGAAGAAGAAAGTGACGGTTCAGATATAAGAAAAACCAAAAATTTGGTGCGAGAGAGAGAGAGGGACAGGGGAAGGAGATGTTACCTTTAGGAGTTTCCATAATCGACAGATACGAGAGGTGCTCGTAGATTATTTTGGGGAATGGTTAGGAAATCTTGTTTGAGTTTCTTTTTTTCTGTTAGTCCGTCACCTTTAGGTTGTCGGAAACAAGAGAAAAAGAGGTTTGGTTGTTTCATGGTCGGAGGAGGCGATAGATATTCTCTAGATGATTTTGGGGGAGATGGGTGGTGTGCAATTACATTTTAACCCTTGTTGAAAAATTTAGTTAAAATTCTTGGGTTTTTTAGACTTTCCAGTAGTGAATGTGATTTCACCCAATTATCCTTATAAATTTATTTCCATCTGTGTCCTTAATTGTAGTTTTAAGAGGGTAGTAAGTCTCTTGTTATGTTTGGAAAAATAATAGACCCTTGTTACGTTAATAATTCTCCTTTTTTAAATATATATATCTTATTTATCATTTATTTATTTTTATCTTTCATTTTTTAAAATATTTTTTAGTTATCATTTACATCAAAAGATATATACAAACAAATATATACAAACAAGGTTAGTCCGCGCAACAATTCGTCTTTAACCTCTTGATTCCATCTTACTCATGTAATCCATGGTGTAATTTCACCGAAACTCAGGATTAATCAGGGAAGACCCTTATAACCTCAGAATTGATGTAATCATACCATAAATCCTTCGTTGTTTGATGCTTTTTAAGGTCAAATTCGAATCATCACACAACAATAAATAGAGTGGCCTAATTGAGAATTTCTTAGCAGTTTATCCTTTGCTAATATAGAGTGCTTTTCATTGCGAAATAATCAGAGCTCCATCATTGACGTATTATATTGAATAGTGTATCATTTTCTGAGGGACAATCGATACTACATTTTTTGATACGCTAATCCAGATAGATACATCACTTTTGACGAGGGACTATCGAGGGGCAGATAGAGCTCGTTTCCATGTTGAATAATCTATATTAAGAAGGGTACACCACTGAGAATCTCGTTTATAGCCCTAAACAGACTATGTTAGCTTGTGGCGTATCCTAATCATATATGATCTAAGTTCCTACATGATGCATGCAATAGGTATGCTGATAGGACAGAACAAGGTCGCCATTGAAAGAAATGATATACCAATCGCTTTACGTGAGTCATGGGTATGTGGTCCTTTTGATATACCCGGGGAATAGGTCTACATGATCTTAGAGTAATCAATCGGTTCCCTTTTAGAGTATCGAAAGTTCTCCACGGTACACTAGTGAATACCCTTGCCAATGATATCAAACCCATAAAGTAAATATCAAGGATTGTGGATTCGCCGCGAATTACCCATGAATACATATGTGGTCCAACGACTAACCAAGAGGCTAAATATGTTCCAATGCCTTGTGTGTGTGTGTGTGTGTATGCATGATCGTGGTGCAAGAAGCAGCTATCATCCAATCTTAGAGTAGTTAGAATTATTTTTTCCACCTCCCCGGGGGTAGAGGCACAATAGGGAGTACCCTCGTCGTTTGATTTCACTTCGAACATGATGCATGATGTAGTTAGTACAACAAAAGGGGTTAGCCAAATATCTTATCAATCAAACAATGCATAAGGGAGAAAATTCATAAGTTTAACGATAGCATCTAGTATTAAAAGCTTGACCATCATATTCCCAATGGAGTTGCCACTGTGAGGATCTATTCTGGGGGATTCGCGAGAAAATTTCCCTCCCCTTCCTGGAGGTGTGGTTTGCAGATGTGGGTAATCTGTGCTCCTCTATGGAAAGAAGGGTCTATGCCAATTATTAGGGGATTGGGGTCATATAATCATATGGAGCCGCCACCTAGGGTTAGGGCCTTGGACCCAATTGATGTAGCCCTAAGATAGACTACATAATTCCATTTGGTTTGGTTAGAGATTTGGGGTAAGTGGTCAGGTTACGAGAGTGGGAAGGTGCTAGGTACCCACCTCGCCGAAAAAATCGGTCTTTCTATTAGATGCCTATTATGTACACTATACATGGACACTTAAGAGTCTACATTGTGCCAAAATTAAAGGTTAGTGATAAAAATGTATACCTATACAAACAAATGTGATTATGATGATGCACAAACTGTATGCTAAACCAATGCGATTATGAAAAATATAAGATGGAATGCGTCCCTTGGCACAGGTGGAGACATACGGCTAACTTATTCTCTGTCGGACAGAGTAATGACTTACAAGTGTTGAGTCTTTGAATCTTGGACAGAATAATGGCTTACAAGTATTGAATCTTGGAACCTCAGGCAGAGTAACAACGTCACAAGGTTTTGGGAGCCAAATGTCCAATCCTTGGACAGAGCAACTATGCCATAGAGAATTCTCAAGTCTTCAATCGAATATGGTGAAAATAGGTTAGAAACTTGGGTTTGGATGATCCAGATCTTGGGTAGGGTAACAAGGCTTAAGGACTTGAAATTGGAGGTAGGGCGAAGCCCAAAATGGGCGAAACAGGGTTTTGGAAGGCAAAAAGGATGTAAAATAGGATATGGGAGCACTCTTCCCAAGAAGTCTCCTCTCAAAAATTGCTTTTTTGCAAATGAGGGAGGGGACCCCTATTTATAAGGATCCATGCACCTCCACGGCGCCACGGTAGTGCTTGTGCTACTGCGGCGCTGTAGTGGCTTTGTCCTAGGCCACTACGGCAGCGGTGTATGTTGTTGTACCGCAGTTGTCTGGGTGCAGGACTGGCGTGTTAGGTTCGTTTTGTTTCTTTCTAGGTGTTTATGGGCTTGAAAATGGGAGAAGTGTCCACGGGGGACGTGGTCAGTCATCTGTATCCAGTTGTCATCATTGTCGGGGGTAGTGACAAAATCCAACATCTATTAAAGAAATCCACCAAACTGAATGTGGTACCAGAATGGAAGGTGCGGCAAGGTCGACGCATGATTAGATTTGAATTTGGTTCTCCTTGTGAATCCTGTATCTAGTGAGGAAAGTATTCCATAGGATTATGGAGGACATAGAGGGCATTCCATTTTGCACAACCAAATAATTGCTCGAGCCATTGAGTCCGTGTCTGAAATCGGAGAAGGAACTTCATCGTGTTCGACCGAGGTGGAACAAACTCTAGGTGTAATTTATTTTGGCTCATATAGGTCAACAATTCTGGAACACGGAAGCTGAATGCTACCACATATCTTTCACAGAGGTACAAGAGGAAACAAAGGGATTCAATAGACGACTGATAGAGATCTCTTATCCAAAAGATATTAAAGAAAGGATGATCTGGATGGACGGGGAGTCCTTGGAGGTCATCATCCCCATGGTTGAAGAGAGTAATTTCAGGAAACAACTCTTGGCAATCTTCACTCCTTACTTGTAAGACCCGATGCGTGATCTGTTCTTGGAAATGGAAGGGAAAAAGGTCAATCTGAGATTACAATTCTACCAAAACTTGTTCTTCCTTAGACCTTCACTGTCTTTGGGCTCATTTAGCTTTCCCATATGGGCCACAGTCATATCGGTTACTAGAGGAAGGAAAGATTAATGGACATCCTAGGTGACCGTCATTGATGGAGACATTTGATCCGTCGTGACCTCTTCTGAAAGAATCGGTAAAGTTTGGATCAAGGAGGTGGGATCAAACCTTTTTAAATCTTCTTCGAGAACGTTAATTGTTTGATCGTCAGACTACTGTTCTATCCCAATCTTGACTTGACCTGCATCTATCTGGTCTTGGAATGCATGCTTGAGATGTATGCACTTGTTAGTCTGATGACCCTTCTGGTTATGGTAGTGACAATACAACTCCGGCTTATACCATGTGGGTGGATTAGCTATATCCACATACCGAGGTGACACTGTGTTCAACATTCCCTCCTTTAATATGAAGAAAAGGTGGGTAGGAGTCATGTCCAAAAGTGAATTTCCTTTATTCCATGCGAATCACCAGAGGGGGAATAACAACTGTTTTGATTTGACTTTTAGTGCATTGGGTGGAACCAATTGTGTTTGCTTCTTGATCCTCTCCTCTCCCTCTTTTAGGGTCTTTACCTGAGTAAGTCTCAGAAACTTCTCTCACCGCACCTTGGGCTAGCTTGCCTTTGAATAGCTTATTTCCAATGTGTTTGCCTGTGGTCGTGGATGTTTTGAGAATCCTGGGGCGCCAAGGGTAAAGATAATCATGATATTCTCCAGGATCATCTCTAGTTCTTTGCATCTGTCTGGTGGCTTCGCATCTTTGTGGCCTTGTGTCTGAACCTTGTGATGAAATTGGAGAGCCCTTCATTCGGCCCTTGCCTTAGTGTCTCCAAATCTTACCATGTGACATCCACTTTGGTGTCAGACGAATACTGCTTAGTGAAAGCCTTCACAACTGCAAATCAAGTCTAAGTTTGAGTCTGGTCTAGTTGTGCTAGCCATCTTAAAACTGATCCAGTCAACGAGTAGTGAAAAGCTTGACCCATCTGATTCTCTGTAAGATTCCAGGTTTTGGCCACTATTGTGAAGATCTTGAGGTGGAACTTATGGTCTCCAGTCCCATCAAACTGATCGTGCTCCCATTCGAAGTCCTCTGGTATCTTTTTTTCTAGAGAATACACCAAGTCATCTCCAAGCTTCTCACGAGTGGTACCCTTGACAATGACTTCAGGTTTCTCAACTTTCTCTCCCATCTGATGTTTCCTTTCAGTCTTAGGATTCCTCCGGGGTGTGTTGGTTGTGGTGACTTCTTTCTCTTCCTTCACAATCTTACTGGGTACCCTAGACACTGTAGGGGCTACCCTAGGGGTCATAGATTGAGCATGCTCTGACTCTTCGAAAGCATGCATTACATCTCCTTAGGACTAGGCTTGCACTGTCTGCAAGATCTGCGCAATAAGCTGTCCCATTTCTACCATCTCAGATTGTAACTGATTCACTTGTCAACCCAATAACATTTCGGGTGGATCACTGCCTAGTGAATCCATGGTGGTTCTATCTAGGAAAGGCCTCGCTGTACTTTGTTTCACAATGCTGAGTGGAGAATGGGAAGTACTAAAGACCATGGAAGAAGAACTCGATCAAAACTTGTCGAAATCACCGAGTTAACTTGGTTTCGCAGGTTTCCAAGACGAGTTGAAGGGTGATTTTAAAAAATCTGGGTTTGGACTGAAAATTGATGGTTTCGACAAGTTTCGACCACGATGTTGATAATTTTGCAAGTTTCGACACTTATGCCCATCGAAACTTGGGGAAACTTGGCTCGAAACCAATATAGTCACTTAAGTATGCCAATAACCAGGCTAGTAACCAGGACAGACACTTATTTGTACCTAATATCATTTAAGTAAATGAAAGTAAATGCTTTTGTATTTTTGTATTTGTATTTCATAAATAAGCAAGTACCCCCTATATGAATCTAATAAAAATAGTTAAAAAATCAAACTCCAAAAGGAAAAAAAGTCAACCCCCCCGTTTAAGAACAAAAACTGAATTTTCGATGGTAGGTGCAATTTTCAACTTTCTAATGTTGGGGTTTTCTTCAAATCTAAAAATTCCATAAATCTTAATATGGTAAAACATTGCTAAAACCGAAAAGTGTGGTAAAATATTCATTTGTTTTGATGTCTAAAAAAATATTTTCATTCAGAGCGATTTTGACAGCATTTGCGCACATCAAATTAAGTTTGACCGGTACATAACTCCTTCAATATAATTAAACTAGATTTAAGCAATCTTGGACTTGTTGGAAAGCTGTCAAAACAAACATTTCTAACAAATCCAAGATTGCTTAAATCTGATTTATGTTGAAGGTGTTATGTTCCGGTCAAACCTTATTCGATACCATGTCCAAGAACAACATACAGTATCAAACTTGGATAAAAACCACAGTATTATTTTTAGTATTTTCTATATGAAACTAATGCATGGATTAGATTTAAAATGTCAAAAATAGGCAACACAACAAGAATCAGGGCAAAAAAACAACTTCTGGGCCTCGAAACCAAGGTTCAAGTTAGCCTGGAGAAAGTTTCAGGTTTCGACCGAGATATGGTTGAAACCGAGACGAACTCGATTTCTGGCTGGTCGAAATCTAGTTAAAACCCGAGTTTTAGAACCTTGCTTAAGACCTCTAGGGATTAGATCAGACCAATTCGGGTTAATCAATTTATCATGATGGGCCCACATGGGTAACAAAAATCTTTTTTGATGTAAATTGTGCTTTACAAAAGTAAGAAAAACTTATTTTAGGACTACAGAAGGAGATTTTTTTTTACATATATATCTTATTTATCATTATTTTTTTATTTATCTTTCATTTTTTAAAAATATTTTGTAGTTATCATTTACATAAAAAGATATATACAAACAAATATATACAAACAAGGTTAGTCTGCGCAATAATTCGCTTTTAACTTCTTGATTCCATCTTACTCATGTAATCCATGATGTAATTTCACCAAAACTCAGAATTAATCAGGGAAGACCCTTATAACCTTAGAATTGATGTAATCATACCATAAATCCTTCGTTGTTTGATGCTTTTTAAGGTCAAATTCGAATTGTCACACAACAATAAATAGAGTGGCCTAAATGAGAATTTCTTAGCGGTTTATCCTTTGCTAAAATAGAGTGCCTTTCATTGCGAGATAATCAGAGCTCCATCATTGACGTATTATACTGAATAGTGTATTATTTTCTGAGGGACAATCGAGAGTACATTTTTTGATACGCTAATCCAGATAGATACATCACTTTTGACGAGGGACTATCGAGGGGTAGATAGAGCTCATTTTCATGTTGAATAATCTATATTAAGAAGGGTACACCACTGAGAATCTTGCTTATAGCCCTAAACAGACTATGTTAGTTTGTGGTGTATCCTAATCATATATGATCTAAGTTCCTACATGATGCATGCAATAGGTATGCTGATAGGACAAAACAAGGTCACCATTGAAAGAAATGATATACCTATCGCTTTATGCGAGTCGTGGGTATGTGGTCCTTTTGATATACCCGGGGAATAGGTCTACATGATCTCAGAGTAATCAATCGGTTCCCTTTTAGGGTATCGAAAGTTCTCCACGGTACACTAGTGAATACCCTTGCCAATGATATCAAACCCATAAAGTAAATATCAAGGATTGTGGATTCACCGTGAATTACCCATGAATACAAATGTGGTCCAACGACTAACCACGAGGCTAAATATGTTCCAATGCCTTGTGTGTGTGTGTGTGTGTGTGTGTATGCATGATAGTGGTGCAAGAAGCAGCTATCATCCAATCTTAGAGTAGTTAGAATTATTTTTTCCACCTCCCTGAGGGTAGAGGCACAACAGGGAGTACCCTCGTCGTTTGATTTCACTTCGAACACGATGCATGATGTTGTTAGTACAACAAAAGGGTTAGCTTAGTATAACAAAAGGGGTTAGCTAAACATGTTATCAATCAAACAATGCATAAGGGAGAAAATTCATACGTTCAACGGTAGCATCTAGTATTAAAAGCTTGATCATCATATCCCCAATGGAGTTGCCACTGTGAGGATTGGTTCTGGGGGATTCGCGGGAAAATCTCCCTCCCCTTCCTAGAGGTGTGGTTTGCAGATGTGGGTAATCTATGCTCCTCTATGGAAAGAAGGGTCTATGCCAATTATTAGGGGGTTGGGCCATATAATCATATGGAGTCGCCACCTAGGGTTAGGGCCTAGGACCTAATTGATGTAGCCCTAAGATAGACTACATGATTCTATTTGGTTTGGTCAGAGATTTGGGGTAAGTGGTCAGGTTACGAGAGTGGGAAGGTTTTTGGTACCCACCTCGCCTGGGAAAACTGATCTTTCTAGTAGATGTTTATTATGTACACTACACATGGACACTTAAGAGTCTACATTGTGCCAAAATTAAAGGTTAGTGATAAAAATGAATATCTGTATGCTAAACAAATGTAATTATGATGATGCACAAACTGTACGCTAAACCAATTCGATTATAAAAAATACAAGATGGAATGCGTCCCCTGGCATAGGTGGAGACAAACGACTGACTTATCTTCTGTCGAACAGAGTAATGACTTACAAGTGTTGAGTCTTGGGATCTTGGACAGAATAATGGCTTACAAGTATTGAATCTTGGAACCTCAGGCAGAGTAACAACGTCACAAGATTTCGAGAGCCAAATGCCCAATCCTCGGCAGAGCAACTATGCCATAGAGAATTCTCAAGTCTTCAATGGAATATGGTGAAAATAGGTTAGAAAGTCGGGTTAAGATGATCCAAATCTTGGGTAGGGTAACATGGCTCAAGGGCTCGAAATTGGAGGTGGGGCGAAGCCCAAAATGGGCAAAACAGGGCTTTGGGAGGCAAAAAGGACAAAAAAAAGGATATCGGAGAGCTCTTCCCAAGAAGTCTCCTCTCAATAATTGTTTTTTTGCAAATGAGGGAGGGGACCCCTATTTATAGGGATCCCAGCGCCTCCACGGTGCCACGGTAGTGCTTGTGCTACTGCGGCGCTGTAGTGGCTTTGTCCTAGGCCGCTACGACAGCGGTGTATGTTGTTGTACCACAGTGGCCTGGGTGCGGGACTGGTGTGTTAGGTTCATTTTTTTTTTTCTTTCTAGGTGTTTCTGGGCTTGAAAATGGGAGAAGTGTCCATGGGGGACGTCAGTCATCTGTATCCAGTTGTCGTCATTGCCGGGGATAGTGACAAAATTCAACATCTATAGTTGTGAGTCGAGATAGAGGTCACAAAGGCAAAATAATTAGGGTTGAGGCCATTTGAAACTGGTTTTTCGACAACATCCAAGGAGTCGATGGTACTCTTAATCTTCAAGAGATAATCATGGATAGAGGAGCCCCCACGCTTAATGTTTTGGAGTTGTAGACAGAGTTGCATCACAGGAGTAGTAGAATAGGTTGAGTATGACCACTCAAGTGTGCTTGGACATTGCAAGATGTAGTGCATCCAAAAATCTATGCCTGAATAAATTCTGTGAGAGAGGATATGAGCCAACTCAGTAAGAGTTGGTCTTGCCACTGGACGATGTGTCACTGGTAGCACCGGGAAGAAATTGAGGTGGGCACACTCAAAATCACCAGTGACATAACCGAAGAAATCATAGCTCTTCAAAATCGGGATGAACTGAGACCTTCATAGCAAATAGTTTTAGTCAGTTAGCTTGATGGAAGGAAGTGATTCAGGGAGGGGAAGCAAGTGGTGGGAGGGAGAGAAGAAGATAGTTCGAAGTCAATTTGTGGATCCTTATGAAAAGAGAGAATGTGAGGAAGAACATGAGATTCGATTTACTCAAACAAGGAAAGGGGATAATTATGTGGGATCCTTATCCCTATCGAGTGCATGATTTTCCTTTGGCTGCTTTTCAGTGAGCGTAGGTGGAGAGGAGTTGTTTCTAGTCATAGTTATTAATATGGTAGTAACAGGATGAGTGCCACCCAGCCTACTGGTAATTAAAGTCTTCAGATGTAGGATCCAATTCCCTCAGTGTGAGGGTTTTAGGTTGGAATGATTCACATCAATTCGACTCCTCTACTTCCGCCTGGCCCTACTGTCATGTGTGCCCCACACATAAGCAAGGCGGAATGTCTCCTTACCCTTGCCCGAGCGCCTTGCTCGAGCAGGGTAAGGTGGTACTTTCCACCGTGCTTTTATGTGGGAGCACATGGTAATACCGGGCAGGAGGAAGTAGAAGAGTCGGATCCGATTCACATAGAAGTTAGTAACTGTGGCCTCAATTGAGTCGGTATATTTATCACCAGCCCAGTTCCAGGGTCCATGGTTTGTTGGCTCGAGGTTGGGTATGACTCAGTCAGGCCCACATATCATATGTGATGCATGAGATAAGTGGGCAAACAAAGCCATGTTGTATAATTATATCCACTTAATAAGCTGACGCCATTTAGTTGGGAATAAGGTTAAGTAGTAGTTGTTTTATGCACTAGTAATTGTCGGTGACCTTGGGAAATGAATCAATCATCTCCTCCTTTCCTTTTGGAGTTGTCTCTGAGCTGCGTTTGTTATCAGCTTCCAATTATTAGGAGTGAGTCCTGTGAGATCCCCCACCCTTGACAAATTTTTATCCTCTCAATTTGCCTGTCAGTACTTAACGTCAAGTACATCTAATAGAGGAAGGTGGACTCCACGTGAACCCCACCTTGGACAGTGTGTTTGGGAAGGGGGTTGGATAGTCATTTTCACCCCCTCTATTAGATGTACTTGATGTCAAGTACGAACAGGCAAATTGAGAGGATAAAGATCTCCAGCTTAAGCATTTTTTTTTTGTTTTTTTGAACTCATATAATAGACATTCAATTAAATTCACAAAAAAAAATCTTTTCCCATATACATTGGATCAGAATCAATAGAAATCAGTTGGGAATTGAAACTGATCCAAATCCTAAAAATTGGATTCCGAGAAGAAACAAAGGTAGCGTCTGGTATGCATTCTTGAAACGCATTCTAAGTCAATTTTGCATTATTGGATGATAAAAATAGTTGTTTTTATCGCCCGAGAATGCGAAATCGACCTAGAATACATTCTAAGAATGCATACCAAACACAACCAAAGATTTCTACGTGCAATAAACCAGAGAGGGAACAAGTTGAATTAAAAAAGGGAGCAAATCATAAATATTTGTTCTATTATGACTTTAAACCCAAACCCTTTTTTATTTTCACAGACTTAAAAAACATTTTAACATCCCAAATTCATAACCATATAATACTAAAAATTTTATTATTATACTATCTCAGATGTCACAGAGAGACATCGGAGGCAGAAGAGCTTGCTTGATGAGTCTATGTTCCATCAAGAGCAGCAGCAAAAGAGGTGGTCCAAGCAACATTCGCAGGTCTTGAAGCAGCAGAAGCAGCAACACAGACTGAACAAATTGTTCAAATCACAAAACGAACACAATTTGTAAATCAATAATTTTCTGTTTCTTTCCTCAAATTAAGCAATAGTAGTGTATGCATAAACTGAAAAAAAGGGATCTTTATCCTCTCAAGTTCCCTGTCCGGTACAGTTCGTCCCATTCCTCTCATAGGGGGCGAAAATGATGACCTTACCCCTTGCCCGAACACACTGCCCGAGTGGATTCAACCCCCTTTTATTAGAGGCACTAGGAAACTATACCGGACAGAGAACCTGAGAGGATAATTTTTCAAAAAGAAGATACAAACCAAGCAAAAAGGCAGCCTTTCTCATCCTGGCATTTTTGAATGTGCTCCGCGTATGCCATCTCTTGGTATGCTGGTGCATCCATTCTCTCTCTCTCTCTCTCTCTCTCTCTCTCTCTCTCTCTCACAGTACACTCACACATTGACCCATTTGGATCCTCTACTACTGAGCTGCCCGGCAGGACCATGCTGCCCTGACATGGGGCTGCGCACAATGTCCGCCTTACCCCTGCCCAAATGTGTTGCCCAAGTGGGGGTAAGATGGTAATTACACGCAGCCCTGTGTCTGAGCAGCATGGTCCTGCCGGGCAGCTTGGCAGTAGAGGATCTAGATCCCACACTGACCATGGTTCAAAATCTCACGATATTTAGCCGAAATATCGCTTAATTTCGTATATCTCGAGCTTACCGAGATGCGAAATCAGGTCGAAATGAAAAAATACCATATTTCGTCGATATCTCGTGAGATATCGTGAGATATCGACGATATCTCGATATCTCGTGAGATATCGACGAAATATGGTATTTTGGCTTAAAGTGTCACGTGAAGGGGGGCTTTAATACAATATTTCGCAGATTTCGGTCCATATTTCGACCGAGAGCTGCATTTGCTAAGGAATTTCAGTCTTTTGCCTATTCTTCCACTCTTCCAAGCTCTCATCCAACACTCTAGCCATTGTTCAAGCACATTGTTGTCGGATTTTCACCGGTAAACTCATCGGAGGGTCATCTAAGCTCATCATCCAAGCCTTTTTCCACTATTTAAGGTAAATTCTATTCCTCTAAAACTATTTTTTTGAAAAGACTATGTACAAATTTTGTTGGATGGTGATGATATTAATATATGTTAGACACCGGAGGCCGATCTATAGCCTCACAGTGTCGAAAATTTTTTTCCATATGTATTTTTTTTTTTAATTTTCTGGTTTTAAAAATTTATTTTCCTACAATTAAAATAGGAAATAATTAGGGGTAATATGACTTAGATGGTAATGAATTAAATATATGTTAGACACCAATGGCCGATCTACGGCTTCACGGTGTCGGATTTATTTTTCTGCTCTTAAATAATTATTTTAATTTTTGCACATACCACTCCATTGGCATCGGATTATGGTGCATCACAACCTTACGGTGAATATGGATATGGATCATCATCATATGGGCAGTTTAGTGGGATAGGGGACTATGACTACCAGTCCCAGTCCCAGGGACATACTGGATCATCTTTTGTAGATAACATCTTTGCATACCCTAGCGGACCTAGCTACCAACCTCACCAGCCATACATGCAGCCAATGCCATCGCCTCTTGCGCTGGCGCCAACATCATATCACAGTGGATCATCTTCTTCACGGACTGGATCGATTGGTAACCCTAGTTTATATCCTAGGATAGGTTACCTACAGTATGTTGATGATTCCATTTACGTGACACTTGTGGATGACTACACTCGTTTCTTCTCCAATTCTATACCGTGGTCCACATATGTCCTTCAAACAGAGAGCAATGGACGTCGACTCCAGCGAGGCATGAGTGGGATTGATCCAGGGAGGCACAGCAACTACTATTAGCAGTTTAGCACTTGTAATTTGTAACTTAAGTTGTGATTTCATTGATCTATGAACTTGTGAGTTGTGACTTGCGAGTTGCGAGTCTTGTGACTTACTAACTTTGACACTTAGTGTATTGCCTTTAAGGCTTTAAGCGAGTTATTGAATATTATGGAGTTTATGAGAATCATGGCACTCATCAATGTGTATTGGCTTTAACTTGATATGTGATGAAGTTAAATACTATTATTAAATATTAACTGCCTAATCTATGTGTATTTAACTATTTATACATTAGGGTCGGCGACCGTATGTCAATCAAGGGTGCAAGCCCAAAACACCAATTTGAATTCACATTTTTACAATTTTATGGTTTAAATGTGTTTATTAAGCTTAAATAAGGCTGTCCATGAAGTTTCAGGCCTAGATATGGCCAAATACCCCCCGAGATGGACCCCCGAAATATTGCAAAAAAAATGCAATATTTCGGTCATATTTCACGATATCTCGGATATTTCGGATATCTTGGTAGGCCCGAGATACCGATATATCGCGAGATATAGTACTATGACACTGACACACTTTGTCTCTCTCACGCATTTATAGATGTGGACAGAGAATAAATAGTAACGAGTAAAGGAAGGTGTTGAGAAATGAATGGGCAGTTCTAACTGTTGCTTAGTGAGTAAGGCTCCCAAGTGATTCCCACACCAACCTCGAATTTTTATTCTCTCAATTTGCCTGCCCGTACTTGACGTCAAGTACATCTAACAGAGTGGGCAAAAATGACTATCCTACCCCCTGCCCCACCTCGGGCAGTGTGTTCGGGTAGGGGGTAGGATAGTCATTTCTGCCCCCTCTATTAGATGTACTTGACATCAAATACGGGTAGGCAAATTGAGAGGATAAAGATCCCACCAACCTCGCGATTCTCGTCTCATGGGTCTACTTGTTCTTTCCTATCCCTTTGATTTCTTTGTTATCTTGACATACCAAACACTACTCTAGTCTCCATGTGACCGGTTTCACAGAATTTATAATTAAGGATTGAGTTTTCCTTCACCCAGAGCTCGTAAGGGTACCCGGAGGATGATTTCTAGTTCCGGGATCGATCGAGGTCGATACCGATCCGATATCGATTCAATCGGTCAAAATAGATAAGCATAAGTTAAAAGTGGTAAAAAAAATTGGATTTTGCAGGATCGGCTTTGATATCGACAGCATAAGTATAACAAAAATACAAAAAAAGGGGTCAAATCTACTGAAATATGGGTAAAAAAAGTCACGCATAATTAGGGCTGTAATTGGATAACCAAAAATCCGAATTCGATATGCATTCGTATCGGTTTAGGGGCAACCGTATTCGTTTAGAGAAGATATCTGCAAAAAAAATCCGAATAGTCCGATAAAAATCCGTTTGAACAAAACCTGAATACTTAATAATAAAAATTTAGGTAAATAATGATCTTGAGGGTTTTTGAAGATTCAACAGGTTCTAGAATATGAGGAAAATAGAATCATGATCTAAGAGATATGGATTAAGAGTGAATTGTATCTGCTAGGGGGAGGAAGGGCCCGATTACACAAGGTAGAGATGTAAACAGATGGCCAAAAATCCAAATTCAATCCTCATCCAAATCCATTTATAGGTATCCGTATTCGGCCAGGGAATATCCAGCTTTGATCCATGTCCGAACTGAATCCAATATGTTTATAGGCCTATGTGTAATGGATCGAATCGTGCAATCCGACCAGGTAAGAAGTAAGATCAATCATTAATAGGGATGATTCTAAGCCAATATTGATCTAATCCGATATTACAAACCATGATCAGGTGGGTATTTTAAGGAACATACTAAAACATTATACGAATTTGTGAACCTTAAGATGGTGTGGTGAATCTTGACCGCGTGATGAAAAACTTTCTCGATTTCTCCTATAAATACCCTCTTTTCAGGAGAGATTTCCTCGGTGGGTGAAGGAAACATCCACTATACGACAATCATAATTACTAACTTCCTATTGAATGAAAAGTCGATGATGCCCTCCCACTCATGATTATACACATTTTTTTCTCCTTTTGTTTTTTTTTTTGATGAAAATGTAATTAGACAAACCACACACCAATCCGAAAAGGTTAATTGACTATTAGGACCGTGGAATGGCGGATATACACAACATACACCACACTCACACATCCTATGTGGGACTAAACCCACACACCCCTTTCTGCTTTTTTTTTTTTGTTTAATGAAAGTGTAATCACACAAACCACACACCAATCCTAAAAGGTTAACCGACTTTTAGGATGGTGGAATGGCGTATATACTTTTTTTTTTGTGCTAAAGATCAACAGGATTATATTAAAAAATGAGAAAGAATATAAGAGAAAAAACGTCTAGGCATACCCAGACGAGTATAAAAACACCTCACTAAAACCAAAGGCTAGTGACGGTAGGCAAAAACAGCCTAGGACACTAAGCAAATCTGAACCTAGGCCTACTCAAAGCATCGTCAAATAGTAACGACTGGATCGAAGGGGGAAACTCCAAAACCCAGGGCGAGGAGGTCACCCTTTTCGCAGCCAACTTCGCCAGAAAGTCCGCCACATAGTTCACTTCTCTGAAACAATGGGATACCTTCCAAGAAATGGAGCCGAGAAATGGCAGCAGACCCATCCACTGTTGAGTGACGAACCAAGGGATAGACCTGGTGCGAAGCGCTTCCACCACAGCCTTAGAGTCACATTTCACCCATAGCTGAGTGACCCCAATATCTTTAGCTCTCATCATATCGAGGAGAATGGCTTTGAACTTTGTCTCAAAGTTGGTTGAGATACTAAATGCAGAAATAAGGACGGCCCGATCATCTCTAAGAATAACACCCACACCAGCCTTGCCCGGGTTCCCTAACGAACATCCGTCCACATTGAGTTTCACCCAGCCAGGGGGAGGGCAGTGCCACCTTACTTCTACTGTCATCCTTGAAGGATTGGGGAGGATGGGATTGTTCAATCTTTTAGCACAACACAGATTAAGAAGAGACGAGACCGGGTTGGTAAAAGACCACGAGAGCTCCTGCAGGGAGACAAGGAAACCGAAACAGACCTTATCCACATCCGAGGTGAACCCATCAAACCTTCTGTTATTTCTTTCGAGCCAAATACAGTACAGCATTACAATCAGACCCACTGTCCAGGCGTCCTTCATAGGGACCACTCTAGCCTTCCTTTTACCCCATTGAAGAAACTCTTCAATAGAAATTGGGCTTGGCGATTGAACATTAAAAATATCCATGAACCTCTGCCATAAACTAAGAGAGTAAGGGCAGTCCAAAAACAAATGGATATCCGACTCCTCATTAGATGCGCATAGCTCACAACGGGACACCAGACTCACCCCTCTATTTGCCAACGCCACATTAGTAGGCGTTTTACCGAGAACTAGCCGCCAAGCAAAGCAAGAGTGTCTTGGAAGGAGGGATTTATTCCACACTAAGGCACCCCAATGGACGGTGGGGGATTTTTTTCTAAGCACTTCCCACGCTGACTTCACAGAGAACATACCTGAAGGGGTACAACCCCAGAAGCAAGAATCTGAAGTAGGCGGGTTGGGTAGAGTGATAATCTTGATTGACTCAAAGATGTCACCCAGGAACCGAGACCGAACTTGAGGGAGGGACCAAAAAGTACCTTCAATGAAATCTGACACACGAGCTGTTTTGTCCTTAAAAAGATCCGATCCAAGCCTCGAAGCACTAGCAATTGACTCATTACCCAGCCAGGAGTCAATCCAAAACCGAACAGACTTGCCATTACCAATAACCCATCTTTCATTTTTCTTGATCAAATCCCACACGTTGCGGATACCTGGCAGAATCGAAGAGGGAGGCGAGGGGGACTTTAAAGACCCATAAGGGTGAATCAATCTGGCTCTCAAGAAGTTGCACAACACCGAGTTCTCATGTTTAATGGACCAAGCCAACTTACACAATAGAGCCTTATTAATGTCACGAAGCTTGCGTATGCCCAAACCGCCTTCCTCCTTAGGCTTGCACACCACGTCCCACTTAACCATCACGACCTTTCGAGCCTCAATGTCTCCTGCCCAAATGAAGTTTCTCATCCATCTCTCCATCAAGGTCACTAGGGAAGAAGACCACCAATAGATGGAGAAGTTATGAACAGGCACACTTAACATCACTGATCGCACCAACTCTACACGACCTGCAAAAGAGAGGAGCTTGCCCTTCCAGCCTGAGAGCCGACTTTTGAACTTATCTACCAAGGGTTTGTCTCTAGTGATTCTTCCTTTAAAGATTTCAGTCCCTAGGTACCTCGTAGGGAGATTTCATAAATGGATGTTAAGCAGGTCCGAAATCCGCCATCTTCTCAAGGGAATGATCGCGCCACAGAATAACTTGCTTTTCTCCACGTTGAATTTTTGCCCCGAGAAACTTTGATATTTTTCCAGGAAGGCCTTCAGCTCATGAACATACTTGATAGAACCATTTAGAAAAATGAAAACATCGTCAGCAAAAAGTAAGCGTCTGGGGGTTGGAACACCTCTAGGACCTCTAAGGGGAAGGATCTTGTTCTCCTCCACAAGCCTTTTCAGACCCCTACAGAAACTTCCTCCGCAATAATAAAAGCAAGGGAGAAAGAGGGTCTCCTTACCGTAGCCCTCTTTTCACCCCAAAAAACCCAACAGGTCCCCCATTCACCATCACTAAAATTCTTGTAGAGGTCAACATAGTATGCAGCCATTGAATCCACCTGTCACCAAAATCGAACCTCTGCAACACCAGAAAGAGAAAGTCCCAAGAGAGTGAGTCATAGGCCTTCTGCACATCTAACTTGAGCCCTATACCACCACCCCTCACCGCTTTATGCATCAAGTTACTCATCTTCGAAGCCAAGCAAATATTCAAAAAAATAACTTTGCCTTTCTGGAATGCCCCCTAATCCTCGGATACTAGATGGGGAAGAAGCGCCCCCAACCTATTAACCAGAATCTTAGAAATAATTTTGTAGAAGAAGTTACCCATACAGATAGGGCAAAATTTGTCCAATGAGATCGCACCCTCCACCTTGGGAGGGAATCAAGGAGATAAAACAATTATTCGTCCCGTTAGGCATGATCCCGTCCCTAAAAAAGTTTGCCACTGCCCTCCCCACATCGGTCCCCATGATCTCCCAACAACGCCTAAAGAAAGCGCCCTGGAACCCATCCAGCCCAGGTGAATTGTCGGGGTCGAGGTCCCACACAGTATTCTTAACTTCATCTATCCTAGGGAACAGCTCTAAAGACATCCTATCCTCCGCCCCCAAGACATTGGGGATCACATCAAGAAGGTCCAGGTGCTCGGCCAAGGGGATCGCCTTGTGAAAATCTTCGAAGAAGTTGCAAATATACTCCGCCAAACCAGCCGGATCAGCCACCACAGTTCATCACCTTTTTTAAGGCATTTAATCTGATTTTTAGCTCTCCTTATAATCGTAGCTAGAAAGGTGGAAGAACTTGGAGTTGCGATCCCCCTCTTTGAGCCATTTATTTCTAGATTTTTCCCTCCAAAGCTTCTCACAGTCTTTCAAAGCCAGTAGGTACTTGGTTTTTGCATCCGCTTCCTGCCAAATAAAAACTCATTAACCCCACACGCCTCCGTGGTTTCCTGCACCTCCTCAACCTTAAACTTAGCCTCCTTCACAACCTGTATCAAATTTGGGAAAGCCTCTCGGCACCACTGTCTTAGAACCAACTTCAGCCTCTTGAGTTTCTACATCAAAATGAAAATAGGGGAGCCCACGACCGGCTGGATCCAAGATTGCTGCACCACCTCCTAAAAATTTGGATTCTCTATCCAAAACAAATGGAATCTAAATGGGCATTTGTCGGCTTACTCCAAGACTCATGGCCAATGAGGAGGGGGGAATGATCCAAAACCACTCGAGCCAAACATGTTGAGAGCAGCTTTGAAACATTTCAAACCATTTAGAGTTACCAAAACTTCGATCAAGAATGGCCTCCACATGACCCCTCACCCTATTGTTCAACCAAGTAAATTTTTTACCAAAAGAGGGCACTGAGATGAGGTTGCAAGAGTCTATCCAAGCCCCAAACTCTAAGGCCAAGCCTACAGAGAAAACCCTTGGGCCTCTCTTCTCTTCTGACAGTAGAGTAGCATTAAAGTCCCCCGGCACAAGCCAAAGAACCGAACCCAAATTAAGGTTGAACAAGTCTAGCCATAATTTCCACCTTTCCACAAGCAAATAGCTGGCATTAATGGATGAGATATACAATAGATTTCCTTTCCACAACACTGACATAGAAATGTGTTGGTCCAACCTGGCCAGCACAGAAGGCCGTGCCATCTCCATTTTTTAGATGATCCATAAATTTGGGGTGGCTCCCGATTGCAAGTTGTGAATAAAGTCCATCGAGTATACCAGTTTATTAAAAAACAGAGCTGGGAATTCATTAATCTCTACCTTAGGTTCAGCCAAGCAAATTAAATCTGGTCTCGAGTCTAAGTAATAGATGACAGCGCCATACGAGCTGCATTTTTCCTACTACCTCTTATATTCCATAATAGAACTTTCATTGGGCACTAGTAGATTTTGCCGCCAAATGCTCCGAGCGTTTGCGACCCTCAAGATCCACCTGTGAACCCAGTCTTCCTTTTCATTGCTTCGACTGTAGCGCACTCGTCTTCTCTGCATGCAAGGCTGCATTGTCTATGGCTGCTACTTCCTTCACATGCACCACAATTGTTCTATTAACGAACGACATCTCAGCAAATTCCTCCACCACATGCGATGTATCCATCGGAAGGACCACCGCCAATTCCCCTCCAATATGATGCCACGGGTTTGCTCCTAGAGGGGTGGAGGTTCCCGATCTAGTAGCACTCCTTCCACCACGAGCAGGACCAGCAGCAAGCCCACTACCCCACGACCAGGGCCCACTAAGACGGCCATGACCCACTATATAATGACCTACATGGCCCGATCTGTGACTCGAACCAGATACCACAATGTCACCATGCGTAGAGTGCATGATCTCTTCTCTACCAACATCACGTGGATTTCTTTCCAATCTTGTATTGCCCTAATCAGAGGTAGCCAGCTCATGGTCACCACTCCTTAGATCTCCTCTATCTTCAATATCCACAGAGGCAGCTCCACCAATGGAAAGGCGAGGATTCCCTTCCAAAAATTCACCAACAGGTTGAGCCAAATCTGACACAGTATCACCCTCCTGGTTTCTTTCCAAAAGCAGGTCACCATCATCCCCCGCTGAAGCACCACCATTGTTCCCTACAGGGATCCCTCCAATCGCCTCCACGCACGCACCAGAGGCTAAGGATTCAGGAATCCAAGAAGGGGTGGAGGAGGGAGACCTAGACCGCACCTTGCTAGCCGAGCAAGGCCTATTCGACGAGCCCAAATTCCTGTTCTCTGGAGCAACAGTTTCATTCAGATCCTTCACCACTGTCTTCTTTCTTGCCTCCGCCGCCATACGTTCCTTGCAATTACTAAAGGCATGCCCAACTCTCTTAACAAAACCGTAGTGAAGAAGGTTATCCTCATACACCACAATTTGTTTGAACCAAAACAGCTCCAACGAGCCCACATGTTCTTGTCCCACCATGATCTCATCCAGCCTGTCGGTAAATTCGTCCGTGTCTACCAGGACCCGAGCAAACATCCCCACGGTGCCCTCATGAGTTCGCTTGTCAAGCACCACCAGCGTGCCCAGCGCTTTGGCTAGAGAAAGAAGGTTGTCAGGGTGCCAATACTCAAACGAAAGGTCAGGAAAGCGAACCTAAACAAGCTTTCTAGCCTGATGAGTTCCATTGACATTGAAGTCCGGATGCCATCTCTGGAACCTAATCAATTGATTCTCCACTCTAACCGGGCTTCGCCTCCATGTTAATCTCATGTCAACCTCTAGATCAAATCGAAAAATAACATACCCCTTACCAATCGGAATCAAGTCCACCGACCCTTTCAACCTCCAAGAGTCCCGGATTGCTTTTCGCAAAGCAGCGAAGGGAACCTGTTGCAGGTTTAATCTACCAATTAATGCAAACCTAAAACGCTGAACTTGGGACTTGTAAGTACCCTGTGGGATCTTCACTCTCGCAAGCCCACCCTCATTAATCGGCACCGGGAGAGCTTCTACATCTGGTAAGATGCTCTTACCCACCACCTCCGTAAAAGACTTCCCCCCTGGCAGGGCTGAGGTGCCTCGACCCAAATCATTCAACACCTCCTTCTCCTTTGGGACCCCTCCACCATCCCCCGGGTGGGGAGGATCATCATCCTCCTCAGCATCTGCGAACAAGTCCTTCTCGGCCTGAAAGACAGCAACAATCCTTCCACTTGCCATGGAGCTCTGAAGTATATAAATTTAGAGCTACAAGCAAATGATGTGATTGTCTCCACAACCAATTTGCAATGTTGAACTTCAGTAAAACTCAAATAATGAGTTCAGGAATGGCGTATATACACAACACACACGGCATTTCATTCTCTTTAATGGCCACGACATAAAGACATTCATTATTGTAACAAGCTATGATTACTAATAGAAAGAATCTTATCTAAAGCTTGAAATGGTAAGATGGATGGGACATGAAAGAGTTCATGGATATGCTGTTGAAGGTGCTCTTCAACGTTTAATGGATTAGGCCAGAGACACTAGAGCCCACAATAGAATGAGGAAAGAAGTTTTTGGGGCGCTGTTCTCTGTGTCACAGAGCAGGCTGCATCCAGGCATATGGAGGTGGGTGCAATGACCACCCTTGCCCCCTTGAGTGGCAGGCCCATGTGCCTGGGCGCAGCTTGCGCTGCGGCACAGAAAACATTCTCCTTTCATATTATTGATCATTCAACTAAATAAAAAACCTTAAGATAACAGGGAGAAATAATCACATAGCTATCAAGGAGTGGGCGGAAACAAACGATATTCTTGAATGAAATTTGGATGGTCTCTAATGAATACATTTGCCACCTACTAATTACTCTCTTTCTGAATTAATTTTTGTGTATAGGAAACTTGGAATTGAGATTACAAGTTGAAGTTCATTCACACTTGACACAACTTAAAAAGACTTGTAAAACTCCTATGATTGGATGGCCTTGATATTGGACCATATCTTATGTTCCTACGTGAGGGGCTAGTGGGAGGAGTGTTGAAAAGCCACCTAAGGGGAAGAACTACTTTGTTAGTCAGAGGAGTGTTCAAGTGTTTGGTTCGGTGAAAGCAAATTTGTTAATCGGTTGGTTCTTTCTTGGTTTGGTAAAAGCAGTTTGTGAGCCACTCACTAAGAATGGATAAATAGATTAGTAGGTTACCAGGTGAAAAAGGAAGGGCAATATGAGGAGAGAAGGAGATGTAAAAGTTTAAAAGCAGGGAGTTTTAGTAAATATAGGCTAAGTGTAGGAGAGAGAGAGAGAGACCCAAGTGCATATTCGAGCATTAGAGAGGAGGGATAATTATGAAACCCATATATTGGGGGTATTTTGGGGATTTCAAAAGAGGTGCTACAGTAAAATGGGTGCAGAGGGACGTGCAAAAGAGGCTAAGACATTGGCAACCTGCAGATCTTTTCTTCTTATTATTATTATGGGACAAAGATAATTGTCAGACTGCATTACGCCTGCACAAGTGCGGGGCCAATGAGAATGCATGCGTATGGGTATCAGCAGAGTGGGATTTTTTCATTTTAGGGGGTTAATTGGACGGTTATTCATATGGTCCTGTGTTTGACCACAGGCTACACACAACATGGGTCTTTTTCCCTATTATTATTAATTGAAAAAGATTGCTTGCCTAACTTATGCCAAATACAGGAGCACACGTAAATTTCTTCTCCCCCCACATCCGCCCCTCAAATAAAAAATCCAAGCCATATTAATACCCCTACGTGCACTCTGCATGGGCCACACGACCAGGTGGTGATCTCTTGCCCTATTATTATTCGGGTTTATCTTTTTGTAACCAACCCGACTACAATAGATTATTGTAACCGGACTTATTTTCCCAACCCACTATACTTTCTAACTTCAAAAAGTCATTGTATTTTTTGGTTATTTCTCCTTCTCCTTCTCCTATCCTTCTTCGTCTTCTTTATTTTTCTTGTATACTAACCCTTACTATGCAGCCAAGCTTTTAGGTATGCTCCCTACTTATATTTGTATTTTAATTCTTATTTTCTTGTACATTATCTTCATACACCAAAAGCATGTTATACTCTTACCTAGCCAAGTAATAGAAAGACTGGTTTGATTGGGCAAACTACGGTGACTAATACCTTCCTCGGACAGTAATATGACCTATACCTAGACCAATGGACCGATCAATCCCCAGAGGGCCTTACAAGAAAGGAATTAGCTTATTTTAGCAGAAATTAGATAATCTGGCATACCGGATCCTTAATCGGCATACCGGATCAGTTATGATCTTAGGGAATAGCCTACAGTAGCCTTCCAGTGCATGTTGGATTGTGATCCAGCATACCGGATCAAAGGTTTGCTATGTTTTACCCTGAACCAGCATACTGGATCATGATCTAGTGTACCGGATCAGATATAACTGTTGGGAATTTGACCGTTATACCAAAGATCATTTTAGGAAATTTGGTGAACCGGCATACCGGATTAGGAACCAATATACCGGATTATGTCTGTCTAATTGAATCCGATCTTAAGACAGATTCTTAATTTATTAGAGCTACCTAGCCTATAAATAGGTACTTGTTTAAGCTCTAATCATTACTAATCACCATCATTAAGAGACTTCAATACAATCTCTAAGTGTCATAGCCTTAAGTGAGCTTTCATTGATTTTAAGCATCAATTCATCACAAAGCTCACACACTCAAGCTCCTCTACCTCATTTAAAGCTCCAAGGGCTGAAGGTAGCTTACACACTTACTAAGGTTAAGGTAACCCTTTTCCTAATAATTTTTTATTATATGTGTTAATTGAGTCCTCTTGCTCGGAATCAAGATTGGTTGAGTCCTCTTGCTCGGAATCAAGAGTAGTGTTGAGTCCTCTTGCTCTCAATCAAGATTTGTACTAGTTCTCTTGCTCATTGTCAAAATTGTTTTTAGTGAAATTCTCTCTAAGATGAGAAGAGTGAATGTAGACAAGTTTTGGCCGAACCACTATAAATCGCTGTGTTATCTTTACAATTTACTTGTCTTTTATTGATAAAATTTTTATTTTCGTAATAGTTTTTTACCTTCACCTATTCAGCCCCCTCTAGGTGAATTCACATTTGGTATCAGAGCGGGAACTCAAGACGTTGATTGTTTTAATCTTATTAAGAGTTAAAAGACTATGGGATCCTCTGTCAATCGAAAGATTGAAGAATACAACATTACCAGATTACCTTTCTTTGAAGGAGAAGGATTTTCCTATTGGAAAAATTGCTTCAAAAATTTTGTTTGTGCCAATAACATTGATGCTTGGGAAGTGATTGAAAATGGACCAATTACCATAAACAAACCCAAAGAAGAATGGACTATCGCTGATAAAGCAAAAGTCTAACTTAACTATGTAGCAATTAGCTATATTCAATGTGCTTTGGGAGAGAAAGAATACAATAGAACTTGCATGTGTGATACTGCTTAGGAGATGTTTGACAAACTTGTTGTAACCTATGAAGGTACCTCAGAGGTCAAACAATCCAAAATAGATATGCTTGTAAATGAATATGAATTGTTTAAAATGAAAAATGATGAGGATATCTATGCTATGTTTACTCGTTTTACTAACATTGTGAACAAGTTGAAAGGTTTAGGTAAAATCTATACAAACGGAAAAAATGTAAAAAAAATCTTGAGATCTCTTTCCAAGGAATGGAGACCCAAAACAACGGCTATCAAATAATCAAAAGATATCAATAAATTGAGTCTAGATGAGCTATTGGGATCACTCCAAACTCACCAAATGAAACTCAAACTAGACACCAAGGAAGATGAACCAAAAGAATCTAAGAAGAAGGTCGTGGCTTTCAAATCATGCTACGAAATTAGTGATGATGAAGAAGAATTTTCTGATAAAGAGATTGCATATCTCAAGTTTTCAAGATTCTTGAAGAACAAGGGCAAAACCTCATTCAATAAGAGGAGATTCTCTAATGACTAAAAAGGTAAGAGTGTTTCCAAAGATAATACCGATTCCTCTTCAAAAGACATCATTTGCTTTGAGTGTAGGAAACCAGGACACTACAAGGGAGACTGTCCAAAAATGAAGAAATACGAAAAGATATACAAAATCGAACATTCATTTGACTCAAGCGATAAGGAAGAGAAAGACGAAGAATCTTAAGAAGAAGAGCAAACAAACCTTACACTCATGGCTTTTGAAGATGAGAAAAACCAAAAATGAGGTAACCCCCACATCTCTATCTTATAAGGATAAAGATTTTCTAGAATTAGAAGAAGCATTTGAGGATCTTTATCAAAGTAGCATGAAATTGGCAACCATAAAAAAGAATCTCTTAAAAGAGATCAATTCCCTTAAAAACCAAAACACGGCTTTAATTTCTCAAGTTAACAACTTGGAGGAAGAAAAAGAAAAGTTATGTAAAGCCTTAGAATCCTTTACTAATGGTAAAAAGAATCTTGACATTTTACTTGGATATTCATCCAAAGTATCTTTCAACAAGAAAGGGCTAGGCTATGATGTGAACAAGAGTTCAAATCAAACCAAAGGACCAAGTACAAGTAAAATAGCAAATAAAAAAAATAAAGAAGAACAAATATTATAACTATTGTAGGAAGAAAGAACATTCTCTTGAGGAATGCTATTCCAAGAAGAAAAGTCCTCAAGTTAAGATTCTCAATCCCAAAGGGAAGACTCTAAATACAAATACTCTTCAAATTGTTGTATGCAATAACTGCAACAAAAGGGACATACAATTTGAGAATGCTATCATCTGAACCAAGCATTTAATTATCCTAGAAGACCTTATAATGGTCAAAATAGGAGAAGTCCTCCAAAGATGCAAAGACCAATTAGAACTCCACCAAAAGTGCAAAAACCACCTAAGAACCAAGGTTTATATAGAGTAACCCAAAACCAAAGACTTTGGAATCCCCAATCATACAAAAATTGGTATGACAACCAAAAGGTAAATGAGAACCAAATGGTTTGGAGACCAAGATGAATGTATGATACTAACAATGATGGACCCAACACACAATGGGGATCAAAATTTTATTAAGTGTTATTATTTTGTAGGTGTACAAGAGCAACATGGAATAGTACATCGATAGTGGCTTCTCAAAGCACATGACATCCAATCCAAAGCTATTTTTCGAGCTCAAGAAGCAAAAAGGAGGATGTGTATCCTTTGGAGACAACAACAAATGAAGAATCATTGAAAATGGATCAATCAAATTTGGAGCTACAGTAATCTCTAATGTTAGCTTAGTTGATAACCTTAAGTATAATCTACTTAGTGTAAGTCAATTATGCAATAATGGATATTTTATGAATTTCAATGCCTCTACATGTGTAATTAAAGATTTTGATGGTAATGTGATTCTTGAAGGATGTAGAAGAAATAATGTTTATACTTGCATATTTAGTGTAAACTCACATGATGCTTGCCTTATTTCAAAATTTGATGATGCTATCTTATGACATAGGAAGTTGGGACATATAAATACTAAAATAATTAGATCCCTATCCTCAAAGAATTTGTTGAGAAATCTACCAAAGTTGAACTTTGATAAGCAACACACTTGTGGAGCATGTCAAAGAAGTAAACTTATAAAGGTTTCTCACAAGGCCATAAAATTTGTTGCTACTTCTAGACCTTTTCAACTACTCCATCTTGACTTATTTGGACCTATTCAAACTATAAGTTTAGGAGAAAAAAAATATATCTTTGTTATAGTAGATGACTACTCTAGATTCACTTGGACCCTCTTTCTCAAGCATAAAAATGATGCATTTGAAGAATTTTTATCTCCTTGTAAGAGCATACAAAATCAGAAGGGTTATTAGATCACTTCTATCAAAAGTGACCATGGTGGTGAATTTGACAACTTAGATGAATTTGGAGACTTTCGTAGAAAACAAGGTATAACTAATAATTTTTCGGCTCCTAGAACACCATAATCAAATGGTGTGGTTGAAAGAAAAAACAGAATAATCCAAGAAATCGCAAGGACAATGCTCAATGAGTACTCTTTGCCAAAGTATTTTAGGGTCGAAGCCGTTCATACGGTATGCTATGTATTGAACCGAGTTTTAATAAGACCTATAACTTCTTATGAATTTTTTCATAATAAATTTCCTAAAGTTGATTACTTTAAAGTTTTTGGTTGTGCATGTTTTATTTTAAACACAAAGGATAACTTAAAAAAATTTGAAAAAAAGACCGATGATGGTATATTCTTAGGCTAGTCCACAAATAGTAGAGCTTATAGGGTATTTAATAAAAGAACACTAGTTGTGGAAGAGTCTATGAATGTTAAATTGATGAATCTATGGCCAAGGATAAATATAAAGACTTAGAAGAAGAAGATGAAGATGAAGTACTTGAAATTAGGAAAGAGTTGAAAATGTCTCTTTAGAAGAACCTAATGATTATGTACACCAACTTTCAAAGAAAATAAAGACTGTCAAAGATCACCCTCTTGACCTTGTTATTGAAAACTTAGAGAAAGGCATACAAACTAGAAGTAAAATTTAAAATGTTTGTTCAAATGTAGCCATTATCTCTACCATTGAACCTAAGAACATAAAAGAAGCCCTTTTAGATAGTAATTGGATAATTTCTATACAAGAAGAGCTTAATCAGTTAGAAAGAAATCAAGTTTGGGACTTAGTGCCAAAACCCACGAACACCAAAATTATTGGAACTAGATGGGTGTTTAGAAACAAACTTGATGAAGATGGAAACATAACTAGAAACAAAGCTAGATTGGTTGCTCAAGGCTATAACCAACAAGAAGGCATTGACTTTGATGAAACATATGCACCTATAGCTAGACTTGAATCTATTAGAATGTTACTTGCATTTGTATGTCAGAAGAATTTTAAATTACATCAAATGGATGTAAAAAATGTATTTTTTAATGGTTTCATTAATGAAGAAGTAGATGTTACCCAACCCCCTAAATTTGAAGACTCTAAGTACCCAAACCATGTCTACAAACTCAAGAAGGCTTTGTATGGCTTGAAACAAGTCCTAAGAGCTTAGTATGACAGTTTAAGTAAGTTTCTTATGATAATGGCTTTTCAATGGATAAGATTGATACTACTTTATTTGTTAAGTATAAGAAAAATGACTGGATTATTGTTCAAATTTATGTTGATGATATTATTTTTGGTTCAGCTAATGAGTCACTTTGTCATGAATTTAGTAAATCCATGAGTAGTGAGTTTGAAATGAGTTTAATGGGAGAATTAAACTTCTTTCTAGGACTTCAAATAAAACAAACTCTTAATGGGATTTTCATCAGTCAAACTAAATACCTTAAGGAACTCTTGAAGAAGTTTGACATCAATGGACAAAAGTCCTCTAATACTCCAATGAGTACATCTGTAATCTTGTTCAAAGATGAAGATGGAACTCCTACTGACCCTACAAAATATAGAGGCATGATAGCTAGGTAGTTTACTTTACTTAATTAACGGTTAGTAGATTGGACATAATGTTTAGTGTTTGTGCTTGTGCTAGGTTTCAAGCCCAATCTATGCAATTCCATTTGAGTACTGTAAAGAGAATCTTTAAGCACTTAAAAGGAACTCCAAGCATTTGACTCTGGTACCCTATGGACAATGACTTTGACCTTATAAGCTTCTCCGATGCCAACTTTGCCGGGTGTCATGTTGATCGGAAAAGTACAAGTAGAACTTATCACTTCCTAGGATCATGTTTGGTTTCGTGGTTTAGTAAGAAGTAAAATTCTGTAGCTTTGTCTACCACCGAGGCCGAATACATCACAGCCGGACGGTGTTGTGTACAAGTGTTATGGATGAGGCAAACTCTCCAAGATTATGGAATTAAGTTTGACACTTCCTCAATCCAGTGTGGTAACACAAGTGCTACTAATCTCAGCAAGAACCCGATTTTACACTCTAGAGCTAAGCACATTGATATTCGTCATCACTTCTTACGTGATACAACTCAAAGAGGTAAAATCCGACTTGACTTTATAGAGACCGAGAAGCAACTCGCAGATATCTTCACAAAACCTTTAAGTGAAGAAAGATTCTGCACACTTAAAAGAGACTTGGGTTTGTGTGACCCTTTTTGAGTAAGTGAATCTGCTAATTATATTGGTTTTTCCTGCAATTTCTGCTGAATGGTATACCGGATTACCCTTCTTTGGTGAATCAAGCTCTATCCCTCCATTTGACCCAAATGTTCAAAATCTTTGACTTCTCTCTACCCACTTTTTGACAATGACAAAGGGGGAGAAATATATGAAAATGGAAATGGAATAAAATGATTGTAATAGAATGCTTTGAAGCTTATGAATATTGTAATTTGCTTATTTCAAGTTTTTTTTTGAAATCAATGATATATGAAATTTGTGCAATTTCTTCAAGTTAAAGTTGCTTCATTATTATTATTATTTTTGGATTATTTGTTATCATAAAAAAGGGGGAGATTGTTGAGGAAAAGTCGTCATACTTTAACTCCATCATCTATCAAGATGAGAACACTGTTTTGATGATAACAAATAAAACCATATTGGACTAACTCTTGTTTAAGATGTATAGATAAGAGCATGGCACCAAGTGAGGGGGAACACTCAATTCAAGAGATTGATGCTCAAGTGTATTTGTCCTGTCTTTCATGACATCAAGAATCATGAAAAATGAAAAACAAGCTTTGAAGATAAAGACCAAGACAAGTTAGAAGAACTTACTTTGAAGACACTCAAGAAGTTCAAGACTTGAAGAAGACAAGTTGTACTTAAATTGTAAATATTTTAAAGTCACAAACAATGTAATGCACACACACAAGCATGCATGCATTTAGATAGACTGTAGGAGGTTGAAACAACCCCAAGTCATGTGACCAAACTCACTGGTAATCCCCAAGTTAAGTCCATCAAAGGAATTAGCTTATTTCAGTAGAAATTAGCTGATCTGGCATACCGGATCAGGTATGATCTTAGGAAATAGCCTATAGTAGCCTTCCAGCGTACGCTGGATTGTGATCTAGCATACCGAATCAAAGATTTGCTGTGTTTTACCCTGAACCGGCATACCAGATCATGATCCAGTATACCGGACCAGATATAACTGTTGAGAATTTGACCATTATACCAAAGATCATTTTAGGAAATTTGGTGAACCGGCATACCGGATTATGTCTGTCTAATTGAATCCAAAGTTAAGATAGATTCCTAATTTATTAGAGCTACTTAGCCTATAAATAGGCACTTGTTTAAGCTCTAATCACTACTAATCACCATCATTAAGAGACTTCAATACAATCTCTAAGTGCCGTAGTCTCAAGTGAGCCTTCATTGATTTTAAGCATCAATTCATCATAAAGTTCACACACTCAAGCTCCTCAACCTCATTTAGCTTCGAGCTCCAAGGGTGGAAGGTAGCTTACACACTTACTAAGGTTGAGGTAACCCTTTTCCTAGTAATTTTCTATTAAATGTGTTAATTGAGTCCTCTTGCTTGGAATTAAGATTGGTTGAATCCCCTTGCTCGGGATCAAGAGTAGTGTTGAGATCTCTTGCTCTCAATCAAGATTTATACGAATTCTCTTGCTCATTCTCAAGATTATTTTTAGCGGAATTCTTTCTAAGATGAGAGGAGTGGATGTAGGCAAGTTTTGGCCGAACCACTATAAATCTCTGTGTTATCTTTGCAATTTACTTGTCTTTTATTGATAACATTTTTATTTCCGCCACCGAAAGGGATCTATTTGATCCAACAATAGTTGCAAAACTTCGAAGAACAGTAGGGTTTACAGTTTTCATTACCTTTTCCATGACATCCGCCAAAACTTGATCTGGAGATCTTCTCTAGAAAAGTCAGTAATACATAACTTAGATCTCTTCCCCAAACTATCATGCTTGTCTGATCCTCCATCAGGATCCTGACTCGAACCTAGAAGAACTCCCTCCATCAAAACACTAGCAAAGCCCCTTTAAAGTCCTTTACTAGATATGCTAGCTGGTACTTTCATGAGTAAAATAACCAAATGATCCAAACACATGAATCCACTAATGCTGATGGAAAGATCATTTTGCTGTAACCCAAGATCTCTACCATTTCACTTCAGTATTTTCCCTAGTAAGATGGTACTCTCTAATGCTCTATTTTAACATGAAAATCATAAATTTTATCATAAAATGAGTTGAAGACCAAAAAAAAAATAAAAATGATGAGCTCAATCAAAGAAGTAGAATACACCATTTATACATTGAATAATATTTTTTTTTGGGTGAATAAATACTATAATGAGGGAGAAAATAAGATATACAAATAGGAGGGGTAAATCCCTTAACAAAGGCCACTCAACCAGTCAACAATGAACAGCAAGAGCATCAGCTCAACAGAAAGGAACAGCACATGCAAGAAAAAATGTATTGAATTGTTGATCTGGGGAACATCATATTGTTGTGAATTGACAGATGATGATGTAGAGAGGAGAGGAAGATCAGCAGTACTCTCTTCTATGCCGTGATACATCGGGTGCTGCAGGCTCACAAGGAGTTGAAATACCAAGATGTGTCATCAAGAGCCAGACATGAGTAATAAGCTCTCCGCCGCGTGTGAGTCTTGCAGCATGGATATCTCCTGGACACTGGTTTGCAACATATACCAGCATTTCTAACCACATACCTATTATGATCTCCCATCTTTTTTCAGGGTTTTCACTCTTTAAAGATTTCGCCAGCTCTCTTGCATCCTGAATCACAGATTTAAATGATGATGGATCCTCCTCCTTTAACTTATTCCTATCAATCTTTTTCCCTGGATCATTGCCATCCTCATACAGCTTGGCACAAGCTTCTGATTTATTTTTGATCTGTATGGGATCTCCTATAAGAGCCTCCCTTAGAGCCACACAAGCCCCTTTGAACCGCTTGTCTGGTATCAATTTGGAGGTGACAATTGTTGGGTGCATGACCAGAAGATAAAGCAGATGATCAGATAAACTCTTGCTTAAGCTACAATTAACCATACATTGGTTGAAAGTAAAAGTGGAAGTGGAAGAGGAAGACTCAGAATGGATGTAATAACAAATATCTGTAGCAATGTGCCACACAAGAATGCTGTAATCAATTTCAAGTTTAGTGGTCCAACCATATGTCTTCTGGGATTTGTGCTTTTCAAGTACCCATTCTCCCCAACGATTGGTGAAGCTCCTGAAATGGTCCTCCATAGAAATGCCCATATGGACTAGATTTTTGTACCTTTGCACCTTTACCTCTTCTTCCCAACTACTCACTCTTTCCCAGAGATGTTTCAAGATTGCTTCTTTCAGTTCATTATCAATTCTCTTATAAGTAATTGCAATCCTCCAGAATTTCTGCAGCATATCTCTAATCCAAAGCAACCTCTTCATTTTAATGAATGGCAGCTTCGGTTTCTTAACATCGGTGCTGCGAAGGCAAACTCTTAACAGATTACATTGCCCCATGGAATTGGACCACCTTGGCACCTCATACAAAAGGTCAAGCCTTGATGATGGAATTAACTTGTGAAGAACACAATGTAGTTTTTTATACTTCTTTTTCATTAGCTCAATGAAGGTCCAATCATTTAGAAGTAAAATACTAACTTGGTAGATTTCCAGAACAAGGGCACAACCTAATAGAATGTAAGTGATTACTTTGTCAATTCGGACCAATTTTCGGTCGTGAATGCCACCACCATGACCATCTTCGATGTGGAACAGTAAGACAGTGAAAACAGTGAGAATCAAACAAGAGCTGAGAATTTTGAGAGTGAATCTCTGTTTAGCACGACGAGGTAGTGCCTTAGTGTATAGAATCTCAAACATGATTTGAAGTTCTATCTCAATCATTTTAAAAACATCTTTCCAATCTTTTTGTCTAAATAATTCTTTACTGAAGTTATGGCTTGGCTGTGCAATGGAAAGATTAACAAAGACACGTTTGAAAATTTGAAATAAATAATGGGCATCAGATATTACTCTCTGATAGCGCTGTTCTAGTAGTGAGAGACTATGTGGCCACTGATCAACATAAGATTGGTAATCGACGATGCTTAAATCAGAAAACATGAAATCAGTATATCTCCTCTGTGGAAAGCTTGCAGACATGAGAGAAAGGATCCTCTCCATATATTTCATAAATCCAACAAGAAATATGGGAAGAGATAGACCCAAGAGGAGAGGATGATGAGGAGAGAATGATTTAGTGAAGGATCTAATCAATATAAAGGCGGTCGTGCCAGTGTGAATCATTAGTCCAAGAAAGTGTCTCCACCACAAATTGTTATCTTCTAAGCTCAGTGCAGTCATGGAGTCTGGACCACCAAGATGGAGTAGAAGAAAGGGAGACCAAAATGCAACAAAATTGGGTTGTTGAGAAGAACTATTAAGATTATATGGTTCCATGTTGTCTGCAGCAATAAGGCTAAGGGCTGTGATAGCAACTGAATCAGCCCACAAGTAGGCTGACCAAAGGATGAAGTAGAGTATTCTGGACTTACTGTGTTGTCTGGTACTTCCAAAGACAGCAAGGATTATTTGTAAGAAGAGACTAGCAAGAACCAGAGTCTGGCTTCGCTGCATGTAATTGAGAACGAAGCCTTGGATTACCTTAAATTGTGAATGTCTCGATACATTTTCTAATGGCTTCATCAGATCCATCTTCTCCACTGCCCTACAGGATAAAATCAAGAAAAAAAAATTTATTTAAAATCAATAATATTTAATAAATTAATGCATAAATAAAACCACACACCTTAATTCCTCACGGTCCATAGCCACAATTCTGATCTACTAAATGTGTTAGAGAGAGAGAGAGAGAGAGAGAGAGAGAGAGATGAAAGCTAGGGTTTTGGATTAAATAATGAGATGTATAGATCCTTATTGATCCAAGCTACACATATATAAATACTCAAAAAGGTAACCGTTTTGCAGGAATCAGAAGCCCAGCTGAACAAGTAAGAGATAGGATTCATGTCTTTTACAGTTGGAGAACACTCAAAGTATAAACCTTTTGAGCTATAGACTATAATTGGTAATGTTGTAAAGAGATTTTAAGTTTTGGGGAAACAAAAGTACCGAGTTTCTCTTCACCTAAGGACATCACTTAATCCTCTGTAGGTGAAGAGGAATTTTTCTTAAGCACAAAATGAGGGTGTTCAAGCCATTGTAATATATGAGTGGGACTGTATCATGTCCACTTGAAATACGGTTAGGGTTGCTAATGAGAAGTTGGAAGGTGAGTATATATTGGTGAAGGAAATAAGCATGTGACTCTCACGTTGTAGCAGAATCCCAAATGTTGAGGAAAGCACAAGTTTTTCTCTTTATTCTATTCGTTCGTTTCAAACAATTTGTTTGTCTTTCTTTATCTTTTGCTCTTCTTTAACAAGGAATTGCCTTTCCCAGTTGAGTCGTATTTTTTTATACATAATTCATGTGAAGTACTTGGGTATCCCACCTCATAGTGACTCTCACTTTAAATACTTCAGCGGCAATTTATGTTACTATAGCTTTTTTGGCTAAGGATCAGCAAAGGAGTGGAAATAAAGAGAAAAAGAATACACGAGCTAAAAGTCCAGGCATTCCCGGGTTGATACAAGAACGAAGAGAGGGCTAAGAAGCCCCACACACCTCTCGCCAGACAAGGCCATACGAACTAACCGAATCTGAATCGTAAATGCCCCAACGCATCATCTAACAACAAACCATTCAAAGGGGAGGGGAGAACTGAATTCCAGACAGCAGTACAAGCACCCTTAGCCAAGAGTTTAGCCAAGAAATCCGCCACTGGGTTTGCTTCCCTGAAGCAGTGACTGATCTTCCAATCGATAGAGTTCAGGAAGGTTTGGATAGAAAGCCAAAGCTGACGCACTTGCCAGGGAATCAGACGGGCTTGGATAGCCTTTCAAACTGCAACCGAGTCGCACTCAATCCACAGTCGACACACACCTTTTCCTTGGCAAGGAGGATACCGTGAAGTATGGCCCAAAATTCTGCCAGGAAATTCGAGGAGACCCCCAAAAAAATGGCAAACGCCCCAATAGGGACTGCATGATCATCGCGCAAGATACCTCCTACCCCAGCCCTACCTGGGTTTCCAAGGGAACACCTGTCAGAATTTAACTTAACCCAGCCAACGGGAGGTCTGCACCACCACACTTCCCGAACTACCTGAGCCAGCTTAGGGATAACAGGGAAATGGAGCGAGCGAGTACAAATCAGGTCCTGTTGATTGTAAACCAGACGATTAAAAGAGATGGAGACATCCTTGAAGATATTCAATAGTGCAAGGAAAGTAGCAGACTGAGGCCTTCCCTTCGATTCAAATTTTCTGTTATTGCGCTCTCCCCAAACTAAGAAGGGGATGAGTACCACCCCAACAGCCTAGGCGTTAGGCATAGGCACCGCTTTGGATTTCAAGTTCCACCAAACTAAGAGCTCCTCATAAGAGGACACATTTGGCCAATGTAAGCCAAAGAAGTCCAAGAATTTCTTCCACAAGGAGGTAGAGAACTCACAAATCAAGAACAGGTAGGAGAGAGACTCTGAATCACTGTGACAAAGCACACACCTGGAGACCATATGAATACCTTCCGAACGTAAGGATTCTTCGGTTGGGATTTTTCTGTGAACCAATCTCCACGCAAATAGCGAGTGACAGGGGAGCAGCACCTTGTTCCAAATCACCTTGCTCCAAGAAACAGTAGGATACTTGTTGCGGATACAATCCCACACTAACCGAGAAGTGAATGCACCGGAGAGAGATGGGCCCCAACAACATTCATCTGTGACAGAGGAAGGGGGAAGGGGCACTCTACGAATGTCTTCAAAGATCTTCTTAAGAACTTGAGCCTGGACCTGGGGAAGAGACCAAGAGGAATCCATGATGAAATTTGAAACTTTAGCCTTTTTGTCATGAAAACAGTCCTCCGGAAGGCCTGAAGCCTTGGCAATGAAAGAGAACCCGAACCAATGGTCATTCCAAAAGTTGATCGCAGACCCATCTCCAACAATCCATCTTTCATTGTGATGCACAACCGACTACACCTTGCTGATCCCAGACCAGATGGAAGAAGGGGAAGAGGGGGCTTTAAGAGACCCATTTTCATCCACAAAACGAGCACAGAAGAATCTACTAACCAAGCTGTTGTCATGCTTAATGGACCACACCAGTTTACAGAGAAGGGTTGAGTTCACATCTCGCAGTTTCCTGATGCCCAACCCACCTTCAGATCTCGGTCTACGAACCACATCCCACTTAGCCACCACTAGTTTCCTTGCTTCAATGTCACCGGACCAGATGAAGTTCCTAATCCACTTCTCCATAAGAGCAACCAGGGAAGACGGCCACCAATAAACCAAAAAATTGTGCACTGGGATGCTAAGCATGATCGATTTCACAAGCTCTACTCTACCTGCAAGGGATAATAGTTTACCCTTCCACCCGCCGATCCTGCTTTTAAACTTGTCCACCAACTGAAGCACCATTGCAGAAGTAACCCTCCCTTTGAAGATTTCCACACCCAGATATTTTGTGGGGAGGGAGCAAAGGGGAATGTTAAGCACATCCGAGATTCTGCGCCTTCGCGAAGGGATGATAGCTCTGCAAAAGAGTTTGCTTTTATCAAGATTAATTTTTTGGCCATAGAAACTTTGGTATTTCTCCAAAAACTCCTTCAACACTTGGACATACCTGAGAGAACCATTACAAAAAATAAAAACATTGTCAGCAAATAAAAGATGCCCAGGAGTTTGTACCTCCCTAGGGCCTCTCAGGGGAAGGATCTGCTGAATGTCCACCAGATGTTTCAACCCTCTGCACAACACCTCCTCAGCTAAAATGAAGAGAACGGGAGATAAGGGGTCTCCCTGACGCAAACCCCTATCTACTCCAAAAAACCCAACAGGCCCGCCATTCACCAAGACCGAGATGCATGTAGAAGAGAGGAGTTGATGCAGCCACGCCACCCAACGGTCACAGAACCCAAATTTCCTCAAAACTTTGAAGAGAAAATCCTAAGAGAGGGAGTCATAAGCCTTTGAAATATCCAACTTCAAGCCAATACCACCACCCCTCACTGATTTATGCATCAAATTTGCTAATTCCGAAGCCAAGCATATATTGGAGAAGATGACTTTCCCTTTCTAAAAGGCACCCTGTTCCTCTGAGATAAGGTGAGGCAGCAAACTCCCAAGCCTATTTGCTAGGATTTTTGAAATTATTTTACAGATAAAATTTCCCATGCAGATTGGGCAAAATTTCTCCAAAGATACTGCCCCCTCCATCTTAGGAATCAAGGAAATAAAGTAGTTGTTCACACCTTTAGGAATAATGCCTTCTTTGAAGAAGCTACTGATAGCCCGACAAACATCTACCTCAATAATCTCCTAGCAGTGCCTGAAAAAAACCCCTTGGAAACCGTTCAGACCTGGCGAGCTATCCGGGTCGAGGTCCCACACTGTTGTCTTAATTTCCCCAGAGCAGGTATGGCATCCAAGGTCAACTGATCCAAGTCACCAAGCAGGGGGGATGACGTCCAGTAGGTCCAAGTGATCTTCAAGAGGGACTGCCCTATGAAGATTCTCATAGAAAACTGAGATTAGGTTTTCCACCTCAACTGGGTCTGACACCCATGCCCCCGCATCATTCTTGAGGCCATGGATCTGACACTTAGCTCTCCTAATCAAAGTAGATAGGTGGAAAATTTGAGAGTTGCAATCACCTTCTTTAAGCCACTTGATTCTCGTTTTTTCGTGTCAGAATTTCTCACCGTTCTTTAAGGCATTTAAGTAGGCGGTCTTCGCATCTTCTTCCAACCCAAACAGAAAGTCATTCACCCCAATGTGTTCCAAAGTCTCCTGAGCATCCTCCAGAGCCACCCTTGCTTCTTTGAGAGCAACATCAAAATTAGGGAACTCCTCTCGGGCCCACGACCGTAAGGTCGGCTTCAAACGTTTAAGTTTTTGGCTTAAGACATACATGGGGGTGCCATTAATCGATAGTGCCCAAGATTGCTTGACCACCTCCAAGAAGATCGGGCTATCGGCCCAGATTTTATGGAACCTGAAGGGGGCATTTTTCGGTTTCCCAACATGATCAGACGAGATGAGGAGCGGAGAGTGATCAGACGCCACCCTTTGAAGGACTTTCTGGCTGCAGGACTGGAAGACTTCCAACCATTTGGCATTACAAAAACTGTGGTCTAGGACTGCATCCACTCTTCCCCTTTTCCTGTTATTTGACCAAGTAAATTTATTGCCTATCGAGTTAATAGCTACAAGAGAGCACGAGTCGATCACGGCACCAAATTCCAGAGCCGATCCCATCGAAAAAGAACCCGGGCCTCGTTTCTCATTAGAGTATAAGGTAGCGTTGAAGTCCCCTATCACCATCCAAGGATCCCCACCATGTTTAAGTTTGTTAGCTCCACCTAAAGATTTCTGCGGGTTGCTCTAAACCAGCTTGTGTGAACAACAGACACAAAGGCTTGTTGGCTAATCCTACTGAAAGAAAGGGAAATCTAGTAGTTCGAGGAAGACGATTGATGGCTTATGCAGGCCGAGTTTTCAAACAACCATAAGTTGGGAACAACACCCGACCGAGAATTTGAAATCAAATCCGCTGCATAGCCAAGTTTATTGAAGAAAAGAGAGGGAAATCTGCTTAACTCCACTTTCAGTTCTGTAATGCAAACCACCTCCGGACTGTGGTTCTTAATAATGGACGACAATGCCAAACGGCCTGCCTTCTTCCTAATCCCCTTGATGTTCCAATAAAGAACCTTCATTGGCTACTAGTAGATTTAGAATCTAAGCGGTCTGACCACTTTCGGATGCTAGGCTCCCCCTCCTGGGCCTTCTTATTCTTTCGTTGCTTATGGCACACTAATTCCTCCTCTTTCTCTATTACCACCGTCGCCTTGTTGACCTCCAAGACCTCCGACATGTGGGGTAGAGCAAGCGCATGAATCACCAACCTACCATTATTGAAGGACGAATCAACAATGGTGTCTACAACATGCATGTCTCCCACAGGAATAACCACCTCCAAATTCCCTTCAATGAGAGGAATTTCCACAACATTACGATCAGGAGAGGGACCAGATCTGGGTTGGGGAAAACCACCTGGACCATGCACATTACCCACTAGAAAGCTCACCCAGCAGCGTGTTGGAAGTAGAAGTCAAAGTATTTGTGGGTGACCACTGCTTGGTCAGTTGGGTCGGTGGCTTATCAGTGGATTGAGTCTTCTCTCAGGTGCCGGTAATACATGTTCTAGGAGACAAAATCAGGTATTCTTTTGTCTTTATTCTTCAGCAGGTCCATAGGGCTCGGTCAATGAGGGACATTCTATAGACCTTGAATTTTGTCACCCCCGGCAATGATGACAACAAGACTTGGATTGACGTAGTTATCTCTCTTAAGAAGGAAACGACCTCCTAACATACCCCACCATGACCTTGATAAGGTTCGGACAAATGTTTTTTAAGTACAAAATATTTAATCCTAGCCAAGGGTGCAGAAGCAGCGTAAAAAAAGATTGTTGGGAATTCTCCCGACACCATATTTTTTTGCCAACACTTGCATTGTTACATCCATGCCTAAAACCCAGGCTAATTTGAACTTTGGTTGTAAGTCCTAAACCAAAGGTCATAGTTGCCAGTGCCTTGTGGTGCATTGATCAAGTATTGAGAGAAATGTTGTAAGCCTACTGGTAAGGCCCTATATACCGGTGAGGAGACAGATACCCTCCCCTTGCAGTTGTACAGCCCACCATCAGATGTACAATCTAAAGTAAGAAACATGTAGGGAGAGTTGACACACAAAAACATTGACCCTCTGAGTGATTTGACACTAAAACAGTAAGGTAACACACTCTGGTCGATCCACTCTGGTCGATCCACTCTGGTTGATGTCCTATCAACAACTCCCATTGACTAGAGTTGTTGCACTGGATAATTCTCTGCCCCGTGAGTGTGAGGCACAGTGCCATACATTGGGGATCTCATTGTCGTGTCTCGAATACCTAGTACGAGTATTCCCCTGACAATTGGGTTGAGTGGGACCCGCGTATCGACTTGTGTACACAAGAATCGGAAATATAATGCAATTGGGCAAATGGGACCTTAGGCCAAACAAACCCTAAGTCAGTACCTATTTAAACCAAACTTAAAAATCTAAAACCATTCTTCAACCAAGAATCGTTGAAAGGAGAAGGGAAAGAAAGAAGAAATAGAAGAAGGAAGAGAAGAGAAGAGAAGAAGAAGAGGAAGGAGGAGTTGTGGCTTGGGATGCCAATAGAGGTAAGGAACCTCATACCCCTCCCTCTCTCTTCTTCATATCTGTTATGTTCTTCATGAAGATCTTGCTGAATCCATGTTGGTTCTTCCATTACTCAGTTTGTGTGGGTGAATCCAAGTTGTAGAATCTTATCTTCTACCTTCAACTTTAATGTAAACCTCTAGTCTACCCAAATCCTTTTTCTGTACCTTCTTAGACTCATACATGTGAATAATATTTGTGAAATTGAAAACCCAATTTCCTTGCATGCATGCCTTGTCCTAGCCTAAGAACCTAACCCTAGTTCTGATTTAGACAAAATTTGACCTTCACCATCTTGTATGCTTAGACTATAGCATTTGAAACCAAGTTCCAACTTTGCATGTTCGATTTGGTGAAATTGGAACCAACCCACCATGCATGCCCTAATCCCCATGTTAGATCATCAAATCCCCCTCTTCTATACCTAAATTAGGTTGTGAGGGATTGATTCCAACTTGGGATGTCATCCCTGGGATCAATTGGGAAGAAACATGCAAAACCCCCCAAATTTTCCCTTTAAAATTCTGCAATTACAGACTCTGGTCGATCCGGACCAACCGGAGACATCAACCAAAGAATGCATTCTTAGGAAAAATAGCACAATAGCTACTGACCCTCTCTGGTCGATGTGGATTAACCACTCTCATCGACCAAAGTTGCTGTCAACCCTAAACCTAAGTGTACTCTAGGGCCCTACCCAACCTTAATTAACACACATAATTAATGTAATCATCATAGGGTATAACTCTTGTGCTACGAGGCTTATCAAAGTATGATTCGAAACCCGGCAACCAATTGAATAACCAAGTTTTAAACAAGGTGAGTGGGATAAGCATTGGAATTTTTGGAGTGTTTCTTTTATTGCATCTTGCATGTCATTCATGCATGATTGTTTAATTTCATTTTTTTGTATTATGCTTGTTAACTCATTTTTCTTATTTTGCTTGCTTAGTGAAATTTCTTTATCATTATTGCCTTTCATTTTGGATGTGGAATTATTTAAACTTAGTGATTGAGTTATTGATAAGATTGGGAATGTATGATGATGCTTGATAGAATAGATGTCGTAACCGACTTAAAAATGGAGGGTACGGTGCACCGTAGTATGAGATACGGGAGCACAAAACACCTCATACTTTGCATATAAATTTGCTCATAGTATGGGTGAGGCCAATGGTCTGGAGGGGCATTGCTTGCTCAGTAGACTCAACAGGTCATTAGGATAGGTGGTGTTGGTTGTCCCATCAGTCAATAGGGCTGGTGGTAACACAGTGGTAACATAGAACGCTGGTCAGGCTGTCCTTGAAAAGGGATGCTGGAGCCGACTGGTCTTCCCGACTACTCAATGGATGTATCGCGGGAAAGGGTTAGAAGCCCGCACCAGGGATACCTTTATTAGGGATTGTAGGAGTGCTTTCTTACCTAGAGACTTAGACATTGTTGTTAGGTGGAATAAAAGACATAACTGAATCTCATGTATATAGGATTCATATTGATTATGCTTACTTGTATGGTTTATTTCATTCATTGGGCTCAGTGGAGCTCAACCTTGAGGGAAACCCTTTTCTAGACGATTTTGCAGGGGGAGATAACCCAATGTAGGGAGATGATGATGATGATCCAGGAGTTGCTATTGATGGTGACTGTGCGGTGCTAGAGCCCAAAGAGCATGATCCTTCTTGTATGTGTGATTATTGTGTAACCCTGTGATCTGGCCTGATGTATTAGGTTTCTTTTCTTTGTTATATATGGATACTCTTTGTGTAGATAAACCTCACTGTAATTGAGATGTTAAGTTTAACTAATGGACCTTGTATAATATGTTATACATATCACGTAGAACTCTGATATAAACTTGTTAATACATTCCAAATTTTCTTTTCTGTTGCATTTGATTCTATATTGTGATGGTTATTGAGTTGGAGTACTGTGTTAGCAATCCTGATGTTCTCTGTGCCGCAACGCAGGCTGCGCCCAAGCACATGAGGGTCGGTGCAATGACCACCCTGCCCCCTTGAGCGGCAGGCCCATGTGCCTGGCGCAGCCTGCGCTGTGGGCACAAAGAACATTCTCCCTTCCTCTAATTAGTGAGGATATGTCGTTGTTGCCCAGCAAGGCAGTGACGATGTACCATGTTTTCATTTCATGATTCTTTTAGATGTCTTTACATTACTGGTTAGATCTACATCTTAGTTTTCTATTATGATTTTTCCAATGCATTTTTGTATTTTCCCCTTAACTTCTCTGATTAGTTGACATATTTCAGCATGCGTTCTTCGTGCACCACTTCTCAAGTTTTTATTTTTATCATGGATGTTGGTTTTCTGATTTATTCATGATGTTTTCATGGTTTTTAATCGATGTTCTACCATATTCATGTGAGTTTTCAGCGTTGTTTAATTTACTGATGTAGGGTTTTCCCCCCTTTGTTTTTATGGTTTTCCCTCTCTAGGTCATGTTCATGTACATGGGTATTCTAGTCTTTTTGCAACTGTACGGATTTGTTGTGATTAATTCTTGTTGATGTGATGAATGTTCTCTGTCTAACATGTTTCATGTGATCACTTGATGTTTATGACTAATCTTCCATGCTGAGATCCTTCATTTTTACCATTGATGCTTGTATAATGACGTTTTTGTAATTTCTGGTATGTTCTAACTTTAGCCTCGATTTAATGTTTTTCTTAGTCTTACGGTTTTCTACTTTTAAAATTTCATGGAAACCCCAAACATTGTCAACATATCGACCTTCCCCCTGACGTTAAGTACAGTTAGTGTCCAAAGTTGAAATGTCATTTTTAACCCCCTTAGTTATTTAAATAAAAACTCTCGTCCCATCTTCTTCCCTCGGCATTGCGATCTTGGGTGACCATCACCTACGCCAACTCCAGCTCCGGCGACAAGCAACTGCGGCAACTCCATCTCCAGCAACCATCAACTACAATTAACTCTCCGGTCCCATGCAGCAGATGATAAAACAGAACAACATCAGTACTTAAGATAATACCTATGAATTTATTTTATTTTTCTGATCCTCTACTGTATTTAAGAAGAGGTTTCCTTGTTTGTTGCTACAGAAAAATTAAGAATTTATTCCATTGCAGCAGAAATCTTCCTTTTTCATGAAGGATCAAAGGAAAATGGAGTCTTACCTGTATTGTCAAACACACAGTTCAGTTCCCCTGCTCAAGTAACCCCACTGTTCTGATCATTGGCAGCAGAGATCCCAAGCCCCAAAATCTCAGAAAGTGTAAGTTGTTTTGGATACCAAGTCTTCTAATCATCATGCTATTAGCTTTCCAGGGTTAGGATCTCTAATATAATATTTACAAAATTAGGTCCATGTTCCAATTCCCACCTCCTTAATAGAATTTATAAAAAAAAAAAAAAAAAAAAAAGCAGGGAGGAGAAAAAGATAAGGAATGTATAGTCTGCTTTTATGAACTGATTTCTCCTGCTGTTGGAAGACCATAATTTAACCCTAACCGATTATGTCCTGACTGGAGCTTCATTCTTCTTTCTACTGTTTCTCAGGCATGAGTATTAGTTCCTGCTATCGCTCATGAGGAACGAATTAAAGAAACAGAAGCAGAGTCACCCTTCAGTCCTTGCCGGCCAAAATGTACTCACCTACATCTACTTGTTCTTCATGTTTCAGTCCCTACCTTACGTCACTACACAGAGCAGTAATCAATCCTTTGTCGATGAGCCCTATGACTGCAATAGCGATTTTTTCAGCCCTTCGATGGGCATCGCACTCGTCATGGCAGAGAAGGTGGAATGTCACGAAGGGGAAATCGAGGTCTTAACCCGGCCGTGATCGATACTTTCCCAACCTTCGCTTACTCATACGTTAAGGATCACAAATTGGGAAAAGGAGCTCTGGAGTGCGTCGCATGCTTGAACGAGTTTGAAGATGAAGATACGATTCGATTACTACCCAAGTGTGACCTTGTCTTCCATCCTCAGTGCATTGATGCTTGGTATCTAAGCGCACAACTTGCTCAGTCTGTCGGGCTAACCGCGTTCCTGCAATTAGGGTACCGGTACAGGACATAGAAGCCGATTCGGATGGAGAAATCCCGGAACCAGGGGACGCAAAGAACCAGCGAGTTTCCATCAAATGGGTTATCTCTCTTAAATCTCCTTCTCTCTTTATTTTAGCCTTCTCTCTATCTCTCTTCTTCAAGAGGCAGGAATGGAGGCGTTGCTGCGGATTCAGGGCGAAAAGATGAGAATGGGGATTGAAGAGGCCTCATTTCCTTCAATGGGGAAAAACATACCGGCCTTTTTGTTCTTGCTTCTTCCGTCTTCAGAGCATAGAAATCGAAGCAAAAATGGCGCCTTACAGAGCAGTCCCCTGCCTGGTTCTTGCTTCCGCCTTTAGACCAACCAGATGATGAAGAGAAGGGTTTTTTTGTTTTGGTTTTACCCTTAAGGGTATTATGGGGAATTCACCTTGTGGTAAGGGTATTTTTGCCATTATAAAAGAGTTAACAGCAACTTAAGTACTCAAACTTAACAGAATAGACTAAGTTGAAATAAAGTCATAAAGAAAGGGGTGTCTGTGATATTTTGACATGGTTTCGGATGTCTATGATATATGATATACTTCTAGGAGGTGTCCGTAAAATTTTCCCTTCTTGTTTTACTTTCAATATACTTCTCTATTGAGGTGAGTCTCTTCTTACCCTTTCTTTGATTATTTTGATGTTTTGGCTAATTAAGACCTATTTTATCATACCTATAGTTTGAAGTAAGGTTTATCCAAGTGGACCGAAATACCTAACACCTTCCTTGGACCGTAACCTGATACGAACTCAATCTTTAGTTGAATCAATTCGGAGTGAAGTCAAAGATTTTAACCTCCTCGCTAATATGTATAAGTCTTACACCCTGATCCCGACTTTGTCAAATTTTGAGAAGCAAACCCCATCTAAACCGGTACTCATTATGGGGTGATAATTTCGCGAACTCATGTGTCTTAAAGTAGGTGCCTGTGACCAGGTATCATTTTTTTCCCCTTAAAAAATGTATGGGAAAAAGATCTCTATCCGGGAGTGTGGCCTACCCCAGTACTCTCATGAGTCTATCTCTTTCCTTCCCATGTGAAAAGACACCTTTGCCCCTTGTTTTAAGAAGGAGAGAGATAGACACATGGGAGTGTTGGCGTACGTATAGAAAACTGCTTCCCAAAATATACATAGTGCGGGGAAAAGCCCCAACTGACGTGACAAATTCTTTACCTATAAAAGGCAAACATGGGGCGGACAAATCCTCAAAGATATCAAAGGCCGCAAAGTGTGCAACATAGGGGATCCCCAGGGATTTTATTGGCATTTGAGAAAGTTCTGTTATTATACCCAAATTGACCTCTATACTGGTGAAATGGTCTATTTATGCGTATACCTGACATGAGCCCCACCTATTAAAGGTTACAAGTGTAAGATTTCCATAAGGTGGGTTGGCAAAGTCCCACTTTTATAATAAAACCGGCTTAGTTGTGTTGATGGGGACTACCTTAATGGTATGAGTCCAGTTTCCATTTGTGGACCTAATGTATTGTTTCCTCAATGGGAAGAAAATCCTAGTTTCTTTGCAGGGTTGGTCTCTACCCTCACCACTATAAATAGTTGCCATTGACTCATTAAGTGACTAACCTAAGAAAACCTAAGGTTGAGTGGAAGAGGGTAGATTAGACCAATGCAGTTCATGTCTGAAAAAGATCGTGGATTCGGCTCCCACAACTATGGATCCAGGTACGCCTATCACTCCTCCATATTCATATTTGTATGCTCATTGATCTCCATGAATGTTCCACATGAATTATTCTATCAATGGTATCAGAGTTTGATCATGGTGATCAATGGGACTATAATTTTTTATTATTTTTTGTTATGTGTGAATGGATCCGATCGATCATATACAAAAAAAAGTTTGCATCGACCATGGCCGACTGCTACATCTATTTTTCCAACTAGCTTTGGCAGCCACAAAAAAAAAAAAAAAATTATGCTGTTGCCATGGACAAAACCATGGTTGAAGCTTTTATGAACAAAATAGTTTTTTTTTTCTTTTTCTTTTTTTAAATCTGATTTTCTAGGCATTGAACCATTGGCATAATGGTCGCCGGAAAAGGGCGAGCGTTCGCCCATAAGTCCCAAGGCCGCCGTACCACTGGTTTGGCCACCACAAAGGGCGGCAGTGAGTTTTTTTAAAAACCCAAAAGTTTTTTCTATTTTTCAGAAATCATAGTGGCTGTTTGGGTTTTACCGGAATCTCATACCGGGATTGAGGTCGTCAGAGGGAGGGGATCCTTCATTAGGTCTTTTCTTGGCCGTCGACTGCTGTTTTTGCTACCACCAGAGGCGGCAATTGGTTTTTGTAAAAAAAAAAAACCTAAAAGCCTTTTCGTTCTCTGTTTACGTTTTGGGGAAGAAGATGGGAAATATTCCCCGTCTGATTCCCCCATTAAAAATAAATGTTTTTTATATTTAAAAAAAAAAAAGGAAAAGTAAATGGCAGAGACATGCTATCATGCGTCGGGTGGGTCTTGCTAAACCGACCCGAAAACCCGATTAGTTGACCTAAAAAAGTGACCCATGACCCGACCCGATTGATAGTTGACCAGTCTACCATTGACTTTGATTGGGTCGTTTGACCGGTTCAGTTCTAGTTCACCCAGACAAAATAAAATAAAATAAAAAAGAAATAGACACAGAAGCAGAAATAGAAATAAGGTTTTTCATTTTAATCTCTGTTTTCGTTTATACCTTGTGCTATTCTGATCTGTCACGATAGGGAACATATAACTTCTAACACTTAGAAAATTTTGTTGTGTTTTCAATTTTCATATAATGAAACTTTGTGATTGTCATTGTGATAGTATATTATTTACTTGCTATACCAGTAATGGCATGTTAGGAACACCTTGGATATATTTTGAAATTGTTCAATTCTTTTATGTAATAGCCTTTGTGTTCCATATTACAGTATAAATCTTTGATGGAAATTATTTAAATTAAATGGGCATACAATAGCAATCCAGGTCTGTGGGGTTCCGTAATTTTAATAATTATGCTTCCACTGAGTGGGCTGATTGTTGAGGTTGCGGAATCGCTATCGACCATCCAGATGGATTGCAGTCAAGGAAACCATATGGTGAACGATGTACTCTTGCCACCACAGGTGAGTCTTCGTTTGGTCGTTTTCGCTTGACGATGTAAGGGTGACGTTTTGGGCCTCACAGCTTTAGAGGTTCTTGTCTTGCCACTACAGGTGACAGAATCTTCAGAGTGGTGTTGTTTCAGGCGTCTTGCTTGCATGTAAGAGATTCCATTGCTTGTTGGGCGATCTTGCCACCAAAGGTGTGACCCCGATGACGCCAGATCTTTCCCCAGTTTATGTTTTCCTATAGTTACTGAAAATAAAATTGGGATAAATCTGATTAATTAGCCCAAAATTAATCAGGGTTGATTATATTGTTGGGAAGTTGATATGCTTCCAGTTTTTGCATATTTTATGTTTTGGTAAATATTTTGTAATTATGTTCGCCAATTTTGACTTCCCAATTATCTTCCATCAAAGTCTTAAATGGGTCAAATTTTGAGAAATGGAAAGATTCTCTCATAATCACTCTTGGGATTATGCGACTTGATTTTGCCCTGAGAGTTGATGAGCCCACCAAGCCCACAGTTGATAGTGACACTGCAGTAAAGGCTCTCTATGAAAAATGGAAGGAGTCAAATAGGATGTGTTTGCTGATTATGCAGTATACCATGGACAAGATGATAAAGAAGAGTGTGCCTACAACAGAAAAGGCTAAGGATTTTCTTGTAGCTGTCAGCAAGTGTAGAAAACTTAGGACCTGTAACCAATAACTTGAGAGAGAAGAGAAGATGGAAGATGAATTGATTGTAATACTTGAGTTATTATTATTATTTTTTTGGTAATTTAATGCGTGAGTTATTTATTTGATAGGTAAGCCCCTCTATTTATAATAAAGGGAAAAGTTACAAAGGGACTGCAATAGGCGATGTGGGACTAAAACCTACATAGTTGATTTAAACTTAATAACATAAGAATAAAATTATCCTAAAAGGACCAGAATACCCCCACGGTATTCTGGATTATATATTCCAACACTCCCCCTCAAGCTGGATTATACAAATAAGTAAAGAAAGAAAATCCAACTTGAACTAAAGAAAAAAGAATTCCTAATAATGCTAACACTTCCCCTCAAGTTGATGCATACAAGGTACTAATGCCCAACTTGAACAAAATGGGAAAAAACTAAGTTGTAGCAGAATCTAGCTTGACAGATGAATGTAGCTCCCAAATAAACCTTCAAGATCAATAATTGATCTTCAAAACCTGGACAAACATAATCAGCAAACCGGGACTGGAATATCTTCCAAAAAAGGCAGCTTTCAACGATCTTCAATAGCTATCCAGTGAAGAATCTCAGATTGTCATAGTGACATAAAATCTTGAAGTTAAATAATTAGAGTAGCAAGCAGCGAAAACAAACTGAATCAGGCATTGGAAAAAAAAACCTGTATCAACCCAACTAAAAGTCCTCAAATAAGCAACAACCAAATATCTTGAATACTCTTCAATACTTCAATCTCCTCCTTATGACAAACTCAACCTAATAACGAAGGATACCCAATGGCAGCAATGGTGGAGAAAACTAATCTTCTAAGTTTTACACCAATGTTCCTGCAAGTTCTGTGTTCTGCAATGTTTGCAGGTGTATTGTACATAATCTCCCCCTCACGTGTAGTAGTACACGTGGACAAATAACGGAGATGATATAAGAGATACTGCAAAAGTATAAACTTTCAAAATTATCCAAAGTTGCTATGGGTATGAAAAAAGGAAGGAACGATAAGTTAGGATATACCATAAACTTCCAAAGGGGTTATGGGTAAATGCTAAATGTATGGGATATGAAGGAAATTAGAATTATTGAAATGGAATGGAGTTGGAAAAAGGATGGCATGGCTCTAATTTGGTTGAAATCCATTTTTAAATACAAACCAAGCCAAAGGGCAAACTGGTAATAAACCAGAATTTTCAAGGGTCAATTGGGTAGTCAAATAGGGGAATGTAATAAAAAGTAATGGTAGTTTCGTAAATAACCAGAATTTTGCAAGGGGTTTTTGGTAAACAAAAAGCAATGGGATGCAATAGGTAAAATAATGGCTATAGAGAGTGGCAATCTTGTAAATAATGTAAATTTAAAAACCCATTTCAAAAATTGTAATAAAATAAGGATATAATGGGTATTAAATTCAAGAGGGAGTTTTGGAATTGAAACAATTAAATTGGGGCAAACAAAGTAACATCAGAAAAAGAAGGGGGTTTTGTGTGAATAAGATACTAGGTCCTTACTTGCAAATTGACAAACTTCCTTCTTCTTCAACCTTCGACAAAATTAGAAAACCAGAAAAGAATGGTAAACCCAAGGCTGTTCTAATCCTTCGAACTCCCTCTCTGGTTGGCCATTTGAAATGTAACTTTGGAAGAGAGATCGCTAGGGAAACCCCTCTTGATTCCAACCAGCATTACACCAGATCAACAAGCCCTAACTTCAAGAAAAATTCTACACCAGAACCTGGCGGACAAGTTAAGAACCAGTTCTAAATCTGAGTTGTAACTCACCACCTATGAACCAATTGGAAGCAGGGATCCAGGAGATAAATCGCCCTATGAAAGAGAACCTGTGACTTGAATCTTAGGACCAATCGACCTGTGTTAATAATTTGGTGAAGCTCTCTCTGAATTTGAAGTACCGCCCAGAAAGATGAACTCAGAAACCAGTATTATAATGGGGAGAGAAGAAATGATCTCCACAAACTGAACAACAAACTTCAAATCTGAACAACCACGATCGATGAACCAAGAACTAGCAGCACCATCTCCAAGCTCCAGCGTGAATCAGAGGCGGAATACAGGGAATCTAACAAAAGTAGAACCTCCAGCGACAAAAGTAGGCCGTAAGAGATGAACTGACTTGCAGAAATCGATCTTCAAGAGGGAAGAATCGATTCTTGATAAGGTAGAATAATCTTTAAAAAACTTGTTTTTAATCTCCTCAAAAGGGAAGAATCGATCTTCAAAACAGGGAGCACTTGTAACAAATCGAATCAGCAACTCAATGTACGAGACCCTAGTTCTTCTTCTTCTATGATGAACTAGGGTTTCTTTCAAAAAACAAGAAACCCTAAATGACTCTCAAAACGACAATCTTAGAGAGAATCAGTCACTGATTGCCTAGCTCTGATACCATGTAGAAAACCTAGGACCTGTAACCAGTAACTTGAGAGAGAAGAGAAGATGGAAGAATAATTGATTGTAATGCTTGAGTTATTTAATTGATAGGTAAGCCCCTCTATTTATGATAGAGGGAAAAGTTACAAAGGGACTGAAATAGGCGATGTGGGACTAAAACCCACATAGCCAACTAAACTTAATAACATAAGAATAAAATTACCCCAACAGGACTAGAATACCCCCACGGTATTCTGGATTACATATTCCAACAGTAAAAAATTCACCAAACATGGTAAGGCTGAAAAGGGAACTTATATGGAATGGTTCATGAACACTCATTATGATGGTACAAGTGGTGTACGTAACCGAATCCTGAAAATGACCAACTACGCTAACAATTTGGGAGAGATGGAAGTGACCATATCCGATTCTTTTCTTGTGTGGCAGAATATGAAGTCACTTCCATCACATTTTGAAGGCCTCAAGAGCTCATATGGTGCTAATCAAATGGAGTGGAGTCTTGAGGAGATGACTACCATATTGGTGCAAGAAGAAGAAAGAAAGAAAAAGGAGAAATCCAATTCAGCCCATTTTGTTTTCAATAATGGGGGTAAGAAGAAATTCAAGAAAAATTGGAAAGACAAGAAGTCAGGTAACCAACATGAAAATTTTGAAAAAACTGAACAGAAAACTGATCAGAGTTTGAAACCAAAGAGCAAGACTTTCAAGGGAAATTGTTTCTTCTGCAAGAAGGATGGGCAAAGGAAGACTGATTGTTTTGGATACAAGAAATGGCTTGCGAAGAAAGGTACATTTTTAGCTCTAGTGTCTTGAATCAAATTTAGTAAGTATTTCCCTTGATTCATGGTGGATTGATATTGGAGTGACTATTCACATCACTAATTGTTTGCGGGAACTAAAAAGCAGGAGGAAACCAAGTGAAGGAGGGATGGTGGTCTATATGGGGAATGGAGAGAAGACACAAGTTGAATACATAGGAGTAGTTAGATTACATTTGTTTACTGGTTTTTGTTTTGGATTTGAACAATATGGTTTATGTACCATCATTTAGGAAAAAAATGATTTCAGTTTCTAGACTTGATGATTGTGGTTACACTTTTAATATTGGTAGTGGAAAACTTTCTCTCTATTCTGGTTCTCTTTTAGTTGGATCTATATTGTTCTGTGATGGCCTTTATAAAGTTGATTTGGACACTACTTCTCCCAAACTTATTAATTATTCTGTTGTAAATGTGGCTACTAGTTCTAAACGTGGTAGGTTGGATGAAAATTTTTCTATGTTACCGCATACACGTTTAAGACACATCTACAGACAAAGGATAACGGTTGATTAAGGATGGTACTCTTCCTCAGTTGGATTTCTTATTTTGGAACTTGTGTTGATTGCATTAAAGGGAAACACACTAGAGCTAAAAAGAAGGGTGCAACCAGGAAAGATGGGGTACTAGAGCTAGTTCATACGAACATCTATGGTCCATTCACTCCTGCTGCCATGGGTGGCTACAGATATTTTATTACCTTTATCAATGACTTTTCCCATTTTGGTTATATTTACCTTATTCAAGAAATATCAGATTCCTTAGATATTTCCAAATTTGTAAATCTGAGGTAGAACTTAAAAGGCAAAAGAAGATAAAGAGTGAGGTTTGATCGTGGTGGAAAATACTTTGACAGATATGATGAAACTGGGCGTAACCCTAGACCGTTTGCCAGATTCTTACAAGAATGTGGTATTGACACTCAGTACACTATGTCAGGATCCCCTGAGCAGATTGGGGTGGCTGAAAGGCGAAACCGTACCCATATGGATATGGTCAGAAGCATGATAAGCAATTCATCTTTACCTGATTTCTTATGGGGTGATGCGTTAAAAACAGCTGTATATATTTTGAACAAAGTGCCTAGTAAGTCTATTCCCAAAACTCCCTATGAGTTGTGGACTAGTAAGAAGCCAAATTTGTCTCACCTACATGTTTGGGGTTGTGCAGCAGAGGTTAGACCATTTAACCCTCAGATAAGAAACTTGATCCCAAAACCATCAGTGGTCATTTTATTGGTTATTCAGAAAGATCAAGGGGTTACAGATTTTATTGTCCTACACATTCTACCAGAGTTATAGAATCTGATTGGACAGTGTTCCTTGAAGATAATATAGAAATTCAGACTACTCAACCATTTAACTTGGTTTTTGAGGAGGAGCGTGTTCTTATGTCTGTGCCTTTGATACATCTGTCTACAGTGATACAACCTCACATTGAACAAGAAAATGTTCCCACTCAAGAACCTATGGAGCCTGTAGTGGTTGAGCCTGCACCACCTGTAGTTGATGAGATTTAGGATCAGTCTATAGTTGATGTTCCCTTGAGGAGATCTGAAAGAGCTCGTAGGCCTGCTATATCTAATGATTATGTTGTTTATTTGCAAGAGCATGAATATGATGTTGACATGGATTCTGATCCAATTACTTTTGACCAAGCTGTCAGTGGTCCAAATTCTTCGAAGTGGATGGTTGTCATGCAAGAGGAATTGGATTCCATGTCAATTACTGGTGTTTGGGATTTGGTGAAATTGCCTGAAGGAAGTAAACCGATTGGTTGCAAATGAGTTTTCAAGACCAAATAGGATTCCAAAGATAAAATTAAACGTTACAAGGCTAGATTTGTAGCAAAAGGATTCAGCTAGAGAGAGGGCTTAGATTACAAGAAAACTTTTTCACCGGTCTCGACCAAGGATTCTTTTAGAATCGTCATGGATTAGTAGTGCATTTTGATTTGGAACTTCATCAGATGGATGTCAAAACGGCCTTCCTTAATGGAAATCTGAAAGAAAATGTGTATATGATGCAACCCCCTGGTTTTTGAACAGACTGATAATGAGCATTTTATGTGTAAGCTCAATAAATCTATTTATGGTTTGATACAGACATCCAGACAGTGGTAGCTCAAGTTTGATGAAGTTGTTACATCTTGTGGTTTCAAGGAAAGTTTGGTGGATCCGTGTATTTATTTGAAGATCAGTGGGAGTAAGTTTATCTTCCTCGTGCTTTATGTTGATGACATTCTCTTTGCCAGTAATGATGTTGGCTTTTTGCATGAGACAAAACAGTTGTTATCTAGTCACTTTGATATGACGGATCTTGGTGAAGCCTCTTATGTCTTGGGCATTGAGATTCATCGTAACAGGTCTTGTAGTGTTTTTGTTGTCTCAGAAAGACTATATTGAGAGGGTACTGAAAAGATTTTACATGTTAGCTTATTCATCCAGTAAGGCACCTGTTATGAAGGGGGATAAACTTGTTAAGTCTCAGTGTCCACAGACTGATTTGGAATGTAATCAGATGAAGAATATTCTTTATGCATCTGCTATTGGTAGTTTGATGTATGCTCAAGTTTGTACACGGCCTGACATTGCTTATGTTATTAGTGTACTTGGGAGATACTTGAGCAATCCTGGTGAAGCACAATGGGTAGCTGCCAAAAAAGTCATAAGATATCTACAAGGTACCAAATATTTCATGCTTACTTACAGAAGATCTGATTCTCTTGATGTGGTTGGTTACACTGATGCAGATTTTGCAGGATATCCAGATGACCTCAAGTCTACATTTGGATATGTTTTTATCATTGCTGGTGGGGCTGTATCTTGGAAGAGTGTCAAGCAGAAGCTTATTGCATATGCATCCTCTACTATGCAGCCAGAGTATGTGGCATGTTATGGGGCCACTGTTTAAGCCTTATGGTTGAGGAACTTCATTTCAGGGCTACATATTGTTGATTCTATATCTGAGCCGTTAAAAATGTTCTATGACAACTCAGCTATAGTTCATTTTTCTCATAACATCAAAAGCACCTCAGGTTCCAAACACATTGACATTAAGTATTTTCTTGTCAGAAAGAAAATTCGGGAGTCATAGATCACAGTAGAGCACATCTCAACAAATACTATGATTGTTGATCCTCTTACTAAGGGCTTGACTGCAAAAGTTTCTAGGAGCATATTACTAAAATGGGATTAGTTTGCACTTTTGATGCACTTTATTAGTGGGAGTTTTACTTCTGTATTCAGTTACATTTGATTTTCAATTATCTCATTCTATTATTATTGTTCTCGAGAATACATGCATTTTTTATTATGGCCATTTGCTTATGTGTATACACTTGATTAATTGCCTCCTACAGAATAAATTGAGGTCATATGTGGTGTATTTACCTCATTCGGTATTCGAGGTTCCAGTCAATGCATGCACATTCAGTTTCAAGTAAAAGCCTCATTTGGATTGAGGACTGGTGCTAGTATTTTTGGACATCCAGACCCAGTCCCAATGAGCTTCCTTAGGTGAAGCATAAGCGTTTGACGCTTGCAATTGATGAGACCTCTAGTATTTGTCTCATGCGGTTCATTTGGTTTTTGAGCCTGGACCAATTTGGAAATTGGCATGTTGATCATGGTCTCATGCATTTTCTATACCACACTCTCATATTGTACAGCCCAAGTCGGTAAGACCATAAGTACTTTGATGTGTTAGGTCTCATGTCTCTTTCGATGTGATGATCTGCACTGTTGGCTGTTTCTAGTTTCATTCGGACCAAGGCATCAGGTTTAAGGTGTACTCCATTCAACACTATCTTTTGTGGCCACAATCAATTTGTCTAAATCGGAGAGTCATTTTAAAAGGTTTTCAAAATAAAAAATTATAACATATACAACCCAAGTGGAAGATTGTAAGATTTCGATAAGGTGGGCTAGCATAGTCCTACTTTTATTTTAATAAAACCGATTTAGTTGTGTTGATGGGAGCTATCTTAATGGTATGAGTCCAGTTTTCTTGTGTGGGTCTAAAGTATTATTTCCTTAATGGGAAGGAAACCCTAGTTTCTTTGCAGGATTGGTCCCTACCCTCACCACTATAAATAGTTGTCACTGACCCATTAAGTAACTAACCTAAGAAAACTTAAAGTTGAGTGGAAGAGGGTAAACCAGATCAACACAGTTCATGTCTAAAAAAGATCGTCAATTCAGCTCCCACAACCATGGATCCAGGTACGCCTATCACACCTCCATAGTCATATTTGTATACTCAATGATCTCCATAAATGTTTCGCTTGAATTATTCTATCAACAAAGAGCCATGAACTACTTTTCGATTGACCGGCGTTAACTCGGGTCAACTGGTTCTTCGACCCAATATGAAGGGGTGGGTCTTGGGTCAACCAGTCTTGAGTATGGTCTAATTATGCATGTACAAGACATGAGCTCCACCCACTAAAGGGCCACTAGGACTGCTTTTAGATTCACTGGAGTCAACTCGATAGTAGGCCGGGTCAATTGGTTCTTCGATCAAGCGGTCTTCTACCCAATATGAAGAAGTGGGTCCTAGGTCAACCAGTCTCGAGTATGGTCTACCTACGCCTATACATGACATGAGCTCCATCAACTATAGGGCACTATGACTGCTTTTAGATTGACCAAGGTCAATTCAGAACGATACCGGTATCAGTATTGATCGATTGTATCGATCAATTCGTATTAATATCGATCGATACTAATACTATTGAGAATTGGTTGTATATTCATTCACCTTGAATGTCTCTACCATAATAGAGAGTATATATACAAGAGATTACATTGTGATCTTGTAGGATTTTAGAGAATAATACATAATATGGAAATTGGATATTACAAGAGATATTATCACATGTGATAACGCTGTGTATGGTAAGTCTTGGTATCCAAGGAAATGCCACATATGATAACACTGTGAATGGTAAGTCTTCATATCCAAGAAATTGCTACATGTGATATTGCTTAGATTGGCAGGTGCATGCATGGTAGTTGGAGAAAATATGGAAATCTGGAGAGAGAAGATCTCTCGGTTGATACACCCCCTCAAGGTAGGGATTTAATTGGCCGAATCCGTAGCTTGTCACGGAGAAAATTGAATCGAGCGGTGCTGAGAGCTTTAGTGAATATATCTGTGATCTGATCATTGGTTGAGATGTTATGAACCTGTAGTTCTTGGGTAGCGACCTTGTCCTGAACAATGTGAAAATCTATCTCCACATGCTTTGTGCGAGCATGAAAGACTAGATTTACTGATAAATTGGTGGCACCAATATTATCACACCAAAGTATAGGGGCTATTACGATAGGGACTCCAAGTTCACCAAACAAATAACGCAACTAGGTTAGCTCGACACACACATCAGCCATGGCCTTATACTCAGACTCGGTTGAGGATCGAGCCACGGTCTTCTGCTTCTTTGAGGTCCAAGAGATCAAATTAGGACCCATATAGATAGCATAACCACCCGTGGACTTTTTGTCTGAGCTGTCACCGGCCCAGTTTGCATCTGAGAACGCGTGTAACTGGGTGCTATTGGATTTGGTAAAAAAGAGCCCATGTTCATGAGTACCTTTAAGATACCGTAGGATACGCTTCACCATAGTCCAGTGATCCTTAGTAGGGCATGCATATATCTATGCGTGTCAGTGTGATATACTGTAGGGCACCAACAATTGACCGATACAAAGTGGAGTCTATCATAGGAGCACCCCCTGAAGCTGATGCTGGTGGCGTGGTGGCTATGGGAGTGGAAACTGGTTTACAATCTGTCATGCCAGCACGCTGTAAGAAATCATATATGTACCAGGACTGTGATAATAGAACTCCACTCGGTTGATATATAGTCTCGACACCAAGGAAGAAGTTAAGAGGGCCGAGATCCTTAAAGGAAAATTCCTTGGCCAGCTTGGAAAGTAAATCTGTGATATGTGTGCCCTGGTTACTTATAACCAAAATATCATCAACATAAACTAGGACATAAGTAGTGATGGGCCCATGCTTATAAATGAATAGAGATGTGTTGGTTTGGGATGACCAAAAACCAGAGGAGACCAAGAACTCCGATAACCTATGGAACCAAGCCCGTGGGGACTATTTAAGCCCATAGAGGGATTTATGAAGGTGACACACATGATTGGGTAGATTGACATCAGTGAACCCCTGTGGTTGAGTCATGTAACCACCTCATCAAGCAGGCCATATAAGAAGGCGTTCTGAACATCCAACTGGCGAACCGACCATCCATTAGAGACCGCTAGTGATAGAACGGTTCGAATGGTGGTAGGTTTGATCACAGGGCTGAATGTTTCATTGTAATCCAATCCCGGTTGTTGATGGAAGACCTTTGCTACAAGAAGGGCTTTATGTTGCTCAATGGAGCCATCAACCTTGCATTTAACCCTGTAGACCCACTTGCAGCCAACCAGGTTCATGGACTCCTGATAAGGCACAAGTGACTATGTGCCATTTTGTAATAGGGCATTAAATTCATCAGCCATCACCTGGCACCAGTGGGGGAATTTATTGGCCTGTGAAAAGCAAGTGGGTTCAAAGTTTAGGTCAACTGTGGTAGGGATAGTGTGATGGGCATTGGGTTGGGGCAATGTTTTGGGGTCGGCATAGAGGTCAAATAGGGACCAGGTTTTTAGTGGAGGGCTGGAGGATGATTCCAAGGGAACCGTGGGGTGGGGAGAGGTGGTAATGGGGGGGGTGTGGTAGGTGAGGAGGGATAGGGTGGTGGAGGTGTTTGGTTAGGAAGGGGAGGGTTGAGATGGGTCTGTGGGTGCTTGTGAGGGGGGGCCACAATGTTGGGAGCTATGGCCCAAGGGATATTGGGCTTTGGAGGGTAGGGGGGATTTGTGCCTGTTGAGAAAAAGGAAATATATCTTCATTAAACCGAACATGGCAGGAAATGTAAATGCAATGGGTGAGAAGATCCATACAATGGTAACCTACATGTGATGTACTGTATCCTAGAAAAACACAAGGAGAAGATCTAGGGTCCATCTTATGGGCATGGTAAGGCCTAAGCCAAGGAAAACATAGGTAACCAAAGATTCGCAGAAAAGAATAGTCGGGGCCTGTTGGGTCACCAACTGATAGGGGGAAATATCCCAGTAACAGAAGATGGATACAGTTGATTAAATAAACCGCAGTCTCAAAAGCATAATCCTAGTAAATGGAGGGAACAGATGCATGGGAAAGTAAGGTAAGACCGGTTTTGACAATGTGCCGATGCCATCTTGCAACAGAGCCCTGTTGTTCATGAGTGTGCAGGCAGAACACATGGTGCTGGATGCCATGGGTGGCAAAAAAAGAAGAGAGGGAACGGAATTCTCCGCCCCAATCAGTCTGAATGGCCTTGATAGGTCGTGAAAATTGTTTTTCTACCAAGGCTTTGAACTTAATAAAACAAAGAAATACATCAGATTTTAATTTTAAGGGATAGAACCAAATGTGCTTGCTAAAGTCATCAACGAAAATTAAAAAATAACGATTGCCTTCTGAAGAGGCAGTTGGATGGGGTCCCCATACATCACTAAAAATTAAATCCAAAGGAAAATAACTACGAGAAATAGTTTTAGTTAAAGATAAACTATGGGCCTTGCCCATTTGACAAGCAGAGCAAAGATGAGGAGTCCAAGGAAGACGCTGATCCGGAACCATAAGACGAAGAACACGATCATGTGGGTGTCCCAAACGATGGTGCCAACGATCATAGGAGGAAGCAGATGCCAAGTTTGCAGAAGGAGGGGAGGCAGTGGAAAAGGTGTATAAACCAGCTTTACTGGGTCCGGAAAAGAGAATCGCTTTGGTTACCAAATCCTTCACAAGAAAAAAGGAAGAGTGAAACTAAAATAATACATGATTATCACGACAAAATTTTTGAACAGAAATTAATGAGTTAGTGAGAGAGGGAATATGAAGAACATCAAAAAGTAAAAAAGAAACGATTAGAAGAAGGAAGAGATACTGAACCTATGTTTACAATGGGTAGACCATTACCATTGCCTACTTGAAGCTGATTGGTGCCTGCGTATGGATCATAAGAAGTGAAAGATTGCAGATCAGGGGTGGCATGGTGAGTGGCACTTGTATCAGGGATCCAATGGGTAGGGACGTGGGGCTATTGTGGAGGGACGGTGGAGGGGGAGGGTTATGGATGGACAGTTGAGGGGTGTTAGTGGATGGGTGAGGGTTGTGGGTGTAGTAGGCGGTGGGCTGGTTTGTTTGTTGAGGGTAAGGAGAGGGTGATGGGGTCTAAAGAAGGGATGGTTTTTGGTTATTGATGGGGGCTTGCTAGCAATAGTAGCAGGAGGGAGCCTGATGGTTGGTGCGGCCACATATGGTGCATGGGTTATGTGCATAGGCGTTGAAACGTCCAAAATCATGTCCATGACCCCGGCCTCTAGAGGTGCCACGGCCAGAGGATGAAGACCCAGAGTCGCGACCTTGTTAAGTGAGATTGACTGAAGCAGCGGCAGATGGATCAACTGTTGCACGTCTTGAGGTGATCAGGGACTCATGACTCATGAGGAGCCCATGAAGTTCAGAATAAGTGAGTGGAGGTTGGCGATACATTATGGTAGGAACGACAGATTGGTACTCTTCTTGTAAAGATCTGAAGATATGAATGTTAAAGTCCTCTGTAGGAAGCGGCTTGCCTGCAGCTGCCAGTTCATCAGAGAGTTCCTTTACCCGATGAAGGAACTGAGAAATGGTTTCATCATGCTTATGTACCAAGTTTTAAAGGGCAAAGTTGAGAGCAAGTATGCGTACGTGGAGTGTTAGGATTACTGAAGGCTACCGTAAGGGCATCCCAGATCTCTTTGCTGCTCACACGGCCCACAGCAAGTGGTAGGGCATCTTTGACAAGGGAGGTGATAAGGAGACTCATAATGGCAGCATCTTGAACGCGCCATTCTGCTGCTTTCTCAAGATCATCAGGGCATGGTTTGTCGCCAGTGACATAGTCATAAAGGTGTTGTCCAATCAGATAGGGGACAACTTGCGTCTTCTAATAGATATAGTTTGTAGAGTTTAGCTTGATTGAGAGGAAATGGTGAGCACCGGAACCAATTGTGGGGGGCACAATAAAGGATGGGGGGGGGTGGTGGCACTCACAATTGAGCTGCCTTGGTCGGCCATGGAGTCCAAATTGTGGGAGAGGAGAAAAAGAAAATTTTAGTTGTAGAAGGGGAGCTCATTTGAGCATATAGCTCTGAATACCATGTTGAGAATTGGTTGTATATTCATTCACCTTAATGTCTCTACCATAATAGTAGTGTATATCTATAGGAGATTACATTGGGATCTTGTAGGATCTTAGAGAATAATACATAATCTGAAAATTGGATATTACAAGAGATATTATCACATGTGATAATGCTGTGTATGGTAAGTCTTGGTATCCAAGGAAATGCCACATATGTTAACACTGTGAATGGTAAGTCTTCATATCCAAGGAATTACCACATGTGATATTGCTTAGAATGGCCGGTGCATTGTCACACCCCAAACCACCCCCTGGGAGGATTAGGTAGGTGACCCGAAGTGCATAACGGCAATCCGCCAAATCCCACGGATCTAGAAGCAGTTAATACACCCACGGACACACATCCCTAACATTACCATAAGTAAAATTAGAGTGCAGCAGATATACTATGTTTGAAATGAAAGAAAGATAAGACGTAGCTATATGGGAAATGATTGTCATATATACATAAGTAAAGTTGTTCATTTCTCCCATACAACCCATAAACTGGACAGTAAGTTCTAACATATACATAAGCGAAAATAAAAGTAAATATGTATAGAGTGAGATAACTCAACCTCAAAAAGAAAAGAAGAAACTAAAACAAAAAGTAAGAACGAGGATAAACTCCTGACAAAAATAAAAAAGGAGTCCCCAAGACAAAAAGCATCAAGAGCACCCTTCACGGGTCTTCATCAATAACCACTGAGAACGCTCGCATCATCAACACGACCTCCGTCGGGGTCCATATCAATATCATCATAACAACAAGGGCTCTCCTCCGCGTAATGAGCCTCTATGCCACAGTGACATCCACCTGCAAAATCATCTAATAGAAAAACATATATAACAAAGTGTGAGCCCCACTGAGCCCGTGAGTAAAACATATCATCATGCATGCATATGCAACCACATTCCACATGATCCTACATGATATGCAAGTCCAGTTATTTATTTATTAGCCACCTATAAATACAACCAAGGCAGGTTAGTGCTACTACAATCCCCAATACATTTATCCTTGGTGCGGGCTTGAAATCCCTTCCCGCGATACACCCATTGAGTTATTGGAGAGGACCAGTCAGCTCCAGCGTACACACCCTTGGTCAGCCCGACCAGCCCTCTGTGATTAAAACTGTGAGGTAACCGACTCAATATCATAATTCACCCTTTCAGTGATTCCCTGCATGTAGCTCGAGGATTTACTCAGTTTGGCATATAGCCATAATTCACCATTTCGGTGCTTCCCAAACATATAGCTTGAGGCTTCCCGGCATATTGCCCGAGGCATCCCAGCATATTGCCGAGGCTTCCCAACGTATTCGCCCGAGGTTGTACGGTAGTCCTCATGGGCATCCAACACCTTAACCCCTGTTGGTAAGGGTGCGTAGCACGGGTGATGAATCTCTAACCCCATGTCTATATGGCATCGTATGAGTCAGGCGGTGTCAACCATATCCCATTCTACGGGCTACCACATGCCTCATTCCCAAGCCGGCTACGGCATCTAGTCTAACATTCACATTCATCATGAAATATTCAAGCAAAATTGATCAACAGTCACACAGTGTGTAATATTTATGAAACTTAAATTTGATTATGTAACACTGCATTATAATTATAGAAATCAATTGTTGGCATAATAATGATGTTACACGTACATACACAATAACACTTCACTCACCTGGGTCTGGTTCTACAGGATCAGCTGTTGTTTCAGTTTCGGCTGCAGTCTGGCAGTATACCTCGAGCGCGGGATCAAACCCTACATATAAATCAGAAATATGTCACTTAATATTCCAAACTATTTTTGGATGTCCTAGGGTTGATCTAGGCTCACTGGTTTGACTCGGTGTACAGTTGGTCATCACTTGGTATTCTCTGGGCTTTGCACTGGGCTTTAGGCCTAAGTCCCGGTGCATCATTCGGAGAATGTGGTCTAGGGGTAGAATGGTAATTTACCCCCTGTAGTACATGTATCTAGGTCACAACAGCCACACAACATTGTCCCCTAGTCAGCAGTGTTGTAGGGTCAACACATGTAGGGTTTCCAAGCCCCACGGGGCCCACTTTTGTACATGAGGTAAAAATACATCTGAACAGATGTGAGGAGGGGTATTTTGGTCATTTACCACCTCCTTACACTACTTACAGTACCATAGTGGAAGTTCCCAAATTAGATCTGCAGAAATACCCACTCAAATTCTCTGAGCGATGTCTCTGGGTGATGTCTACATCGCCCAGTGCATTGCCCAGAGCCTGTTTAGAATGTGAACAGGCTCCAATTCCAAGGTTTTTCACCATGGGCAGTGTCTTCATTAATCCCCCATGCATGTTAGGTCATTATGGACCTCATGGGGTGTAGTTTGCATTGGTCCACTTGGATTTTGACCTGGACCCACCTCTTAGCTGCTAGAAGCTGCCCAGACAGCCCAGTAAATAGTAACCCAGCAGAGCTCCAGCTGCAGGCCATAGATTTGGCTGCATGCACGGGCTGTTCCACGTATGTCAGGGCAATCCAGGGTTGCTGCAACACATGGCTAGGCTGGATGAAGCCAGTGTACACAGATCTGAGCCCAGACTGCCTGTTCTTGGTGCAACAGTGCAGTGCAGTCTGGCACATGCATGGATTTTGGTCTCAGGTGTACAACAGCAATCAAAACACCATTAAAAGCTCAGATCCACCATGCATCATGTTTGCATGTTGGATCTAAGGTGGTTCATAGCAGACCCTTAGTGTTTTGGGCAAGCCATGACCAATAAAGCAACCTAGGTACTGAGATCCATGAAGATAAACAGAGAACAACAGCAAAGCAGCATAGCAGGTGTAGTTTATACCTGGAACGAGCAAAGATGGCTGCTAGACTGAGCTAGGTGCACAGGTATGCCTTCCCTTCTTCTCTCTTTCCTTCTCTTTCTCTCTTTTCTCTCTTCCTTTCTCTCCCACGGTTTCAGTAGATGAAGTAGGTTTTAAGAGAAGGCTGGGGCCCTCTATTTATAGACCAGACCTCAACTAAGGTCTGTTTGCCTGCTTAGGCCCATTTCAAGAATGTGTTTTTAGACTGATTCTTAGTCATTCTGGGCACTCAGGTGGGGTCCACAGGGGTCCAAGGGTATGAGGTGGTTCCCCAGACTCCCTTCAACCTATGGAGGGTGGCCATGGCTAGTATGGGTGGTCCCCACACATCTGCAGATAAAAATACTGCATTTTCCCACTCTGGGTGATGTGTGCATTGCCTAAAGAATACAGCAAAGTTGTTTCACTTTAGGCTTGCACAGGGGTTTGGCCTAGGGTTAGGACCTTACACCTACATGCTAACCAGGGCCTTTTGTACCTATTTTTAGGCATGGGACCCACATTCATGGAGAGGAGAGAGAATACCTAGAGTCCAAGCAGTACATTATGCTATGGGCAGTGCAACTGCAAGGATCTACAATACATCTTCTGACAGGTATGTAGGAGGATATCCTCGGGGGTTCTCCATTAAATTCAATCACTGGAGTGATACTCCATAGTGTGCTTGGATGCCATGTCAGGGGTTCCTATCCTTAAATCAAAGTTTTAGTCAGTTAGGGGCAGGTTTGACATTTCTCCGCACCTTATAAAAATTTCATCCTCGAAATTTGCTTACCTTGTAGCTCGAAGAGTTGGGGATACTTTTCTTTCATTTCTTCTGCACATTCCCACGAAGCCTCTTCTATGGGATTATTTCCCCATCGAACCCTTACAAAGGCGACCGTGCGGTTACGGAGATTGTGTTCTTTTCTATCCAATATCTCCGTAGGCTATTCTTCATAGGTCATATCCACGTCCAACTATTCAGGTTCAGTTGAGAGTACATATGTCGGGTTGTTGATATATTTTCTTAGCATCGACACATGGAAAACATCATGGACGCCTTGCAAAGATGGTGGTAATGCCAATTGGTATGCTACAGGTCCCACCCTGTTGAGGATTTCGTAGGGACCGATGAATCTTGGGCTTAGTTTGCCCTTCTTGCTAAAACGTGGCAATCCTTTTATTGGAGATACTCGAAGGAATACCTTTTCTCCGACATTGAATTCAATGTCCTTCCTCCGGTTATCCGCATAACTCTTCTGCCTTGATTGGGCCATTTTGATCTACTCTCTAATGATAGCCACCTTCTCACAGGTCACCTGTATCATCTCAGGCTCGAGATATTTCCGTTCCCCAACCTCATCCCAATATAACGAGGTCCGACACTTCCGACCATAGAGAGCTTCAAACGGTGCCATGCCAATGGTGGAGTGGTAACTATTGTTGTATGCAAATTCCACCAATAGTATGTGGGCATCCCAACTGTCGCTCATTTCCAAGACACAGGCTTTGAGCATGTCCTCCAGAGTCTGGATTATTCTTTCGGACTGTCCGTCCATTTGCAGGTGGAAAGCCGTATTAAGATTTAGTTGAGATCCCAGTGCCTTCTGTAAACTTCTCCAAAACCTTGAGGTAAATCGAGGATCCCTATCAGATACAATGCTGACAGGCACGCCATAGCAGACTATATTTTCAATATATAGTTGGGCGAGCTTCTCTATTGAATAACTTATTTTGATTAGTACGAAGTGAGCTGCTTTCGTCAGTCCGTCTACAATCACCCAAATTGCATTCATCCCTTTCCTGGTGTTGGGTAGGTTTGTCATGAAATCTATGTTAATCCTTTCCCACTTCCATTCAGGTATAGGGAGCGGCTGCAACAATCCATACGATCGGTGTCTCTCTGCCTTTATCTGTTGGCAAGTGAGGCATTTGGACACGTATATCGCGATGGTTTCCTTCATTCCCATCCACCAGTAATACTTCTTCAGGTCTTTGTATATCTTCGTGCTCCCAGGGTGGATTGAATAGGGTGAGTTGTGTGCCTCTTTAAGGATTCGGTTTTGGACATCATAGTCATCAGGCATGCACAATCTATCTCAAAACTTCAATACCCCATCATGGGCCAGTGAAAAATTTGGGTCCTTATGGACTCCTTGCTGTACTTCCCAGATTATCTTGGCCAACTCGAGGTCCAATGGTTGGTTCGCAATTATCTCTTCTCGTATCGACGACTGTAAATCCATAGCTGCTAATTGTATAGCCATGCCTTTGATCACGAGTTCCAGATCAAACTTTTGAGCTTCTTCTAACAACTGCTCTCTTACGACCAAGGAAGCGAGGGATGCAGTTTGTGATTTCCTACTTAACGCATCCGCTACAACGTTGGCCTTGTCGGGGTGGTACTGGATCTCATAGTCATAATCCTTCACCAGTTCTAACCACTGTCTCTGTCTCATATTCAGCTCCTTTTGGGTGAAGAAATACTCAGACTTTTGTGATCGCTGAAGATTTCACTCTTTTCTCCATATAGGTAATGTCGCCATATCTTCAACGCGAAGACTACCACTGCCAACTCTAAGTCATGAGTGGGGTAGTTCTTTTCATGTTCCTTTAGTTGTCACGAGGCATAGGTGACCACTTTACCTCTCTGCATTAAGACGCCACCCAATCCCGTTCTGGATGCGTCGGTGTATACCACCATTCCTCCCGTGCCATTTGGAATGGTCAAAACTGATGCCGTCACCAGCTGATTCCTTAACTCTTGGAAGCTCTTCTCGCATGCCTCATTCCATTCAAACTTTGTGCCCTTCTTTATTAGCTTCATCATGGGTGCCGAGATGCGCGAGAAATTTTCGCGAGAAATTTTCAATAAACCGGCTGTAATATCTAGCCAATCCCAAGAAACTTTGAATCTCAGTGGCATTCTTCGGAGTTTCCCACTTAAGAACCACTTTCACTTTATCTGGGTCCACCTTAATGTCGTCCTTGGTGATGATGTGCCCCAAGAATCCAATTTGGTGAAGCCAAAATTCATACTTGCTAAACTTGGAATATAACTGGTGCTCCCGCAATCGCTGCAACACGAAGGTAAGGTGTTGAGCATGCTCTTCTTCACTCTTGGAGTACACCAGGATATCATCAATGAATACGATGACGAACTTATCCAACACTTCATGGAATATTCTATTCATCATATCCATGAACACAGCCTGGGTGTTAGTTAACCCGAGCGATAAGACTAGGAATTCATAATGTCCGTATCGAGTTCTAAACACCGTCTTGTGAATATCGCTGCTCTTGATCTTTAATTGGTGGTATCCGGACCTAAGGTCAATCTTAGAGAAGACCCTCGCTCCCTGTATCTGATCAAATAGGTCATCAATGCGCGGCAACGGGTATCGATTCTTGATGGTCAGCTTATTTAGCTCGCAGTAGTTGATACACAGCCGCATACTACCATCCTTCTTCTTTACAAATAGCACAGGTGCTCCCTAAGGAGACACGCTAGGTCGTATAAAACCTTTCTTCAGCAGGTCTTGTAATTGGACCTGTAATTCCTTCAATTCAATAGGTGCCTTTCGATATGGTGCCTTGGATACCGGTGCTGCACCAGGAATTAGATCAATCGCAAACTCTGTCTCACGATCAGGCGGTAGCTGGGTCAGATCTTCTGAAAAAACATCAAGAAATTCTCTGACGATGTCAAGTTCCTCCAAGGGCTTTATCATTTCCTCGGTGTCCATCACAGTGGCCAAAAAGCCTTGACATCCTTCATCCAGCAACTTTCGCGCCTGGAGGGCGGATAAGGTTATCCTTCTGGGTTTCTTCTTTGTTTCACTTTGATAGGTGAAAACTGACCCATCTTCCAACTTGAATACTATCTTCTTTTTCGCACACATGACATTTGCTCCATAGGCGAATAGCCAATCCATGCCTAATATTATGTCAAAGTCCTTCATATCGAGCTTTATTAGCTGTGAGGTCAAGTTTCTCCCACAAATTTCTACCTAACAGGGGTCGTAGACTTCCTTCAAGCTCATGACACTACCCATCGGTGTACTGACTACTAAATCGTGTCCGATGTCTCTCGGTTGATCTTCCATCCTACTCGCAAAGGTGGTGGAAACGAAAGAGTAGGATGCGCCCGAGTCGAATAACACTCGTGCAACAATGGTTGAGATACTCAGGGTACCTAGGGTTTGTATATAGTTTAGGTTACACATATACACCGGTTATTCCCTATAACTTAGTAGTGTTCAGTGGACTTACCTGTCATTACATCGGGGTTCACCTCGGCTTCTTCGTTTGTTAAAGCGAACACCTTTCCTCGCGTCCGATTGTCCTGTGGCTGAAAAGGTCTAGCGTAGGACTGATTTGGCGAGTTATTGCTGTACTCACGCTACCTGCATTCCCTGGCCATGTGCCCCTCTTTATTGCACATGTAACACTTAAAGGGTGGAACAGCTGGTGTTGAGGCTTGGCTTACTTGACTTGTGGCTGGTCGGGCTGGCGAAGCTGCTGTTGTCGTTTGACTCATAGCTGGTTGAGCAGGTCGGTTGAAAGTGGGGCGGAAAGGGTTCTGACCCACATTTAGCTTACGGTACTAAGTCGGATTGGGGCTTGAACTGGTTCCTCGAAAAACCTTGTTTGGCTAACCAAAGGTCTGGAAATTACTTGGCCTTTTGCCCAACCCTGACGATGTTGTAGCTTTCTCTTTTTCTTTTTCCTTCAATCTGTCCTCCATAGTTTTCGCCTTGTCGACCATCTGAGCATAATCTCGGATATCCATAATTGACAGAACGGATCCAATCTCGGGTTTAAGTCCCTTCTCAAACTTCTTCGTCTTACTGACTTCCCCTTTCAGGTGCTCCGGAGTGAAATGGAACAGATCTTCAAACCGTTGCTGATAATCCAGCACTGACTTGGTTCCTTGTATCAGTGCAGAGAACTCAGCTACCTTTCTGTCCCAAAAGCTCTTTGGGAAGTAGTTCTTGAAGAAGGCTTCTTTAAATTGCTCCCACGTGGGATTCGGATAAGCGGCTTCCAGATTTGGCTTAGTAGCCTTCCACTAGGCTTTAGCCTCATTCTGTAGCTGATAACCCGCACATATCAGCTTTTGCGCATCCGTACACTCAAGCACATTAAATGCCTTCTCTAAGGCGCTAATCCACCGTTTCGGCTGCATCGCCTCGGTATTTAACCGGAAAAACATGGGTGGTTGGAGTTTCTTAAATCCCTCCATTACCTTGGCGGTAGAGTTTTTTGCTAAGTGTTGAGGCACAAGTGGTGGGACAAGTACAGGCCGGTTGGATGGTGGCGGTGGTGTTGCGCGCTCTTGCATCATGGCTACAAATTGTGTAGACATTTGGCCTAGCAGTTCTTGTTGTTGTTGCATAGTCTACATCATAGTAGTCATAAATGCATTCACCTCAACGGCTGTTATACTCAGCTGAGGTGCCGCAGCAGTGGCTTGAGCAGCCTTTGGTGCCCTCGGCAGAATAGCCGATGCTTCAAAATTTTGGGCCTGGGTTTCATTTGGTAGCTCAACCTTTGAAATAATGCGAGGGAGTCTTCCTCGATGACCACCTCGAGTACTTCTTGTGTTGACCATGGTTGCTTTTCTGGAAAGAGTAACTTGTTCAATAATCCAACACTCCTTACCGAGGTCAACAAACAAATCCTAGTTAACACATGTACATACTTATTCCACAGTTCTAGTGAATTCATGTAGTCATTCCAGCAAGGTGTGTTTTATTTGCTCATTTATGCCGTTTTGGTTTCTTTTCATTTGTTTTGTGTCATGTTATACAGTTGTACATGATGTTCACTTGAATTTAAATTTTTTTTTTTTAACAATAATTCTCTTAATTATGTACCTGTGCCTAGTAGGCAAGCCTCAGCAACTGCCAACTAGCAATAATATTCTACACGTAAAGATAGGCTATGTCACCTCTAACCTCATCTGCTAGGGATAGGTAAATAGCTCGATCCACGGGTCTACTAGTGTTCGCAACAGCTAAGTAAACTACTAACTGGTTCTCAGCACGGGCTTGTATCTCACGTATCCTGATCAGTTTCTTCCTCAGTTGTCTAATATATCGCATGTTGCTGGGGTCTCCAGGCCTAAATAACGTAGTAAGGTCCTGCCATGAAGAGGTTCTAAGCATCAACTCACTATGAATACTTAATTAGAAGAATTAAGTACATGGCTATAGGAATTTAAGTAATCATGAATAGGAGAAATAAATGGGTTGGCTCGAGGCATCTTAGCACCTATGGGGGTTTAACTTCGATTGGACAACCTATCGGAACCTATTCTTGGTTGAACTAACTGATGGGCATGGTGGGGTATACGCTCCCTAAAATCCCATAAATACATAATACAACATACCTACATATCTATGTTCGAGTTTGCACAACATCATTCCACCACGGTTCATACACACATGGCAATAAGCACATAATATTTAGTAATTAAGTACACCCTATTTATTTATAGATATAGGCATATTTATTTGATCTCAATCATCTAAGAAAGGAGAGAAAGTCCTAACATCGCTATGCATTTTATTCTACTTTGTCTACCCACATGTATTGTTTTATCTATCCATCAGCGTGTCATTAATTAAATATTTTAATTTAAAATTTTATTATTATTACATTATTTCCTTTATATTCACATATTTGTATAATTTGTGTTTTTATGTTTATTATGCCATTTCTAGGCAAAACTCACAAGTTCATAAGTTTTTTATGCAAAAACAGCAAAATTCCATTCTCTGGGCGTTGGACACATCGCCTAGTGCTATCGCCCAGAGAATTGGGGCCCAGTTTATAACAGTCCGAGACCAGTCCTTTTCATTTCATTTGTTCTCTATAGCTTCCTAAACACCTAGGGTAGAGCTCCAAAGCCTAGTGTGACTACTTCCACACCATATCCACCCATTTTCACGGGTCCCCCGTGATCCTACACGATCTAAGGTGAGTTTCTTTAACTTTTCTCTTGTTTTAGGTCATTTTTCATGATTCTCCTGTCTTGGCTTGGATTTTACTGATTCTTCTTGCCCTAACTTTTCCTATTCTTTCATTTTTTGCAGCACCATGTCCACTAGACATAGCACGGCAAGGAAATCCATAGCACGCAAGAGGCTGCGGTCCGATTCCGAGCATTCCTCGCCTTCTTCTGTGCCACCCACCTCATCGAGAGAGGATTCTTCCTCTGAGGAGCCGGATTTTGACCGGTTCTTATTTTCTAGGTATGAGCACTCCAAGGATTGGGACAAATTTAGGTCCAAAAGCATAGCGAATGGGAGGGTGGTGCAGGTGGATGACTTCCACCAGTACAACTTGTACTCTAGGTTCAATATCTTAGGTTGGGCATCCATGTTGTCGCCCACTGAGCCATGTTACCCCAATTTGGTTCGGTACTTCTATTGTAACCTAGTGCCATCTGGGGCATAGGAGTTCGGATTGGAGAGCACGGTAAAGGGAGTGGACATTAGACTTACCACTGCTACCTTGGCAGAGATCCTTGAGCTGCCAAACACAGGTGAGAGATGCTATTACAAGCCCAGGATAAACATCTCAAATATGTTTTCCTTGGAGACCAGGAGGAGGGTCTTCAAGGCATTGACAGGTTCGGAGAGGACTCCTAAGTCCGAGACTGCCTATAAGCCTAGTGCTCGGATCATTAGTAGGTGCGTTTCATATAACATCTACCCAAAGGGCAGGAATAGAGGTAGCATTTCTATGTTGAGGGCCTACATCACTTACTGCCTGTTGGGAGAGGGCAAGGGGGGTCCAATTATCAACCTCCCATATCTTCTTCTACAGGCCATGCTGTACCATGCCCAAAACGCTTCTGATGGGAACCTTCCATATGGGAAGTTCCTGACCTTGGTGTTCAGACACTTTGATGTTCCCTTTGATGGTGAGTATATGGATAGGGACAGGTCTAGACCCATTAATAAGACCTCGATCCTAAAGATGAAGGTGCCAGGGGAGCCAAAAAGTGATCTGGAGGAGGGAGACCAGATGGAACAGGGAGAGGAGCAGGGAGAGGAGCAGGGAGACTTAGAGGGGATTGGAGCATAGTTCACTAACTTGCCCCCATATGAGGCGACTGGTGCTACCAGTTCATAAGTGCCAGAGTCCTACGGGTGGTCTCAGATGATGTCACAGTTCCAGGGCCTCCGCACCCAGCTCACTGACATGTCTACTAGGATGGATCAGGGCTTCTCGTCCCTGAAGAGTAGAGTGGGATCAGTAGAGCGACGCTTGGATTTCTGGGATACAAATTATCATGTCGCCTCACGATAGACTCAGCCTCCACCGGAGTAGCATTCCAGCTCGAGCTTCTTTATGTTTAGCCTGACCTGACTCGATGTAATTCTGACATCTGTCCTTTTTTTTTTTTTTCATGATTTATGTACTTTTTTTTTGTCAGCTTATGTAAATTGAAAGTAGTACTTTCAATCAAACTTCATGTAGTGGCTCGGCCACAGTCATCTTTATATTAATGTAATTATGCATTTTATCTTTTGAATACATTTACCTCCCCTGTAGCTTTTACTTTATAGCATGTTTTATTATTGGTAGCTTATTATTCCTATTCTGCCATCCGTGAATGTAGAAAGAGCCTCACGCTTTGATATCAAGCTCTGTCACACCCCAAATCACCCCCTGGGAGGATTAGGTAGGTGACCCAAATTGCATAACGGCAATCCGCCAAATCCCACGGATCTAGAAGCAGTTAATACACCCACGGACACACATACCTAACATTACCACAAGTAAAATCAGAGTGCTGCAAATATACTATGTTTGAAATGAAAGAAAGAGAATACGTAGTGATACAGGAAATGATTGTCATATATACATAAGTAAAGTTGTTCATTTCCCCCATACAACTCACAAACTGGACAGTAAGTTCTAACATATACATAAGCGAAAATAAAAGTAAATATGTACAGGGTGAGATAACTCAACCTCAAAAAGAAAAGAAGAAACAAAAACAAAAAGCAAGAACGGGGATAAACTCCTGACAAAAATAAAAAAGGAGTCCCCAAGACAAAAAGCATCAAGAGCACACTTCACGAGTCTTCATCAATAACCACTGAGAACGCTCGCATCATCGGCACTACCTCTGTCGGGGTCCATACCAATATCATCATAACCACAAGGGCTCTCCTTCGCGTAATGAGCCTCCATGCCACAACGGCATCCACCTGCAAAATCATCTAATAGAAAAACATATATAATAGAGTGTGAGCCCCACTGAGCCCGTGAGTAAAACATATCATCATGCATGCATATGCAACCACATTCCACATGATCCTACATGATATGCAAGTCCAGTTATTTATTTATTAGCCACCTATCAATACAACTAAGGCAGGTTAGTGCTACTACAATCCCCAATACATGTATCCCTAGTGCAGGCTTGAAACCCCTTCCCGCGATATACCCATTGAGTTGTCGGAGAGGACCAGTCAGCTCCAGCGTACATACCCTTGGTCAGCCCGACTAGCCCTTGATGATTAAACCTGTGAGGTGACCGACTCAATATCATAATTAACCCTGTCGGTGGTTCCCGGCATGTAGCTCGAGGATTTACTCAGTTTGGCATATAGCCATAATTCACCATTTCGGTGCTTCCCAAACAAATAGCTTGAGGCTTCCCGGCATATTGCCCGAGGCATCCCAACATGTTGCCGAGGCTTCCCGGTGTATTCGCTCGAGGTTTTACGGTAGTCCTCACAGGAATCCAACACCTTAACCCCTGTTGGCAAGGGTGCGTAGCATGGGTGATGAATCTCTAACCCCATATCTATATAGCATCGTATGAGTCAGGCGGTGTAAACCATATCCCATTCTACGGGCTACCACAAGCCTCATTTCCAAGCTGGCTATGGCATCTAGTCTAACATTCACATTCATCATGAAGTATTCAAGCAGAATTGATCAACAGTCACATAGTGTGTAATATTTATGAAACTTAAATTTGATTATGTAACACAACATTATAATTAGAGAAATCAATTGCCGGCATAATAATAATGTTACACGTACATACACGATAACATTTCACTTACCTAGGTCTGGTTCTACGAGATCAGCTGTTGTTTCAGTTTCAGCTGCGGTCTGGCAGTATACCTCGAGCGTGGGATCAAACCCTAAATATAAATTAGAAATATGTCACTTAATATTCCAAACTATTTTTGGATGTCCTAGGGTTGATCTAGGCTCACTGGTTTGATTCGGTGTACAGTTGGTCATCACTTGGTATTCTCTGGGCTTTGCACTGGGCTTTAGGCCCAAGTCCCGGTGCATCATCCGGAGAACATGGTCTAGGGGTAGAATGGTAATTTACCCCCTGTAGTATATGTATCTAGGTCACAACAGCCACACAACATTGTCCCCAAGTCAGCAGTGCTGTAGGGCCAACACAGGCAGGGTTTCCAAGCCCCATGGGGCCCACTTGGGTACCCGAGGTAAAAATACATATGAACAGATGTGAGGATGGGTATTTTGATCATTTACCACCTCCTTACACTGCTTACAGTACCATAGTGGAAGCCCCCAAATTAGATCTGCAGAAATACCCACTTTAATTCTCTGGGCGATGTCTCTGGGTGATGTCTGCATCGCCTAGTGCATTGCCCAGAGCCTGTTTAGAACGTGAACAGGCTCCAATTACAAGGTTTTTCACCATGGGCAGTGTCTTAATCAATCCCCCATGCATGTTAGGTCATTATTGACCTCATGGGGTGTAGTTTGCACGGGTCCACTTGGATTTTGACCTGGGCCCACCTCTTGGCTGCTAGGAGCTGCCTAGGCAACCCAGTAAATAGTAACCCAGCGGAGCTCCAACTACAGGCCATGGATTTGGCTGCATGCAAGGGTTGTTCCACGTATGTTAGGGTAATCCAGGGCTGTTGCAACACATGGCTAGTCTGGATGCAGCCAGTGTACACAGATATGGGCCCAGACTGCTTGTTCTTGGTGCAATAGTGCAGTGCAGTCTGGCACATGCATGGATTTTGGTCTCAGATGTACAAAAGCAATCAAAACACCATTAAAAGCTCAGATCTACCGTGCATCATGTTTGCATGTTGAATCTGAGGTGGTTCATAGCAGCCCCTTAGTGTTTTGGGCAAGCCATGACCAACAAAGCAACCTAGGTACTGAGATCCATGAAGATAAACAGAGAACAGCAGCATAGCAGGTGTAGTTTATACCTGGAATGAGCAAGGATGGCTGGTGGATTGAGCTAGGTGCACAGGTATGCCTTCCCTTTCCCTTCTTCTCCTTCCTTTCTTCTTCTCTCTTTCCTTCTCTTTCTCTCTTTTCTCTCTTCCTTTCTCTCCCACGGTTTCAGTAGATGAAATAGGTTTTAAGAGAAGGTTGGGGTCCTCTATTTATAGACCAGCCCTCAACTAAGGTCTGTTTGCCTGCTTAGGCCCATTTCAAGAATGTGTTTTTAGACTGATTCTCAGTCATTCTGGGTACTCAGGTGGGGTCCACAGGGGTCCAAGGGTATGAAGTGGTTCCCCAGACTCCGTTCAACCTATGGAGGGTGCCCATGGCCAATATGGGTGGTCCTCACACATCTGCAGATAAAAATACTGCATTTTCTCACTCTGGGCGATGTCTCTGAGTGATGTGTGCATCACCCAGAGAATACGACAAAGCTGTTTCACCTTGGGCTTGCACAGGGGTTTGGCCTAGGGTTAGGGCCTTGCACCTACATGCTACCCAGGGCCTTTTGTACCTATTTTCAGGTGTGAGACCCACATTCATGGAGAGGAGAGAGAATACCTGGAGTCCAAGCGCGCAGTACATTATGCTGTGGGCAGTGCAACTACAAGGATCTGCAATTCATCTTCTGACAGGTATGTAGGAGGACATCCTCGGGGGTTCTCCATTAAATTCAATCACTGGAGTGATACTCCATAGTGTGCTTGGATGTCATGTCAGGGGTTCCTGTCCTTGAATCAAAATTTCAATCAGTTAGGGGCAGGTTTGACATGCATGCATGGTAGTTGGAGAAAATATGGAAATATGGAGAGAGAAGATCTCTCGGTTAATAATACCATGGTTCAAGGAATCAGTATCGGGTCAGTCTTATCGATCAATTCATGTCGGTATCTGTAGAGACCAATACCGATTTCTGATCGATACGATGCCAATTCAAGGGTAAAATTATAAATAAAATCACTTTTTATTGAAATTTAAGATTAAAACCATCCGATCCATACTGATATGGGTCTGTTTCAGATCGATAGAGACCCATATGGATCCCAATACCAATTACTAAAACCCTGACTGGGAAATTGGCCGGCCAATCTAGGTCAACTAGCTAGTTCTTCTATCAAACGATCTCCTACCCACTATGAAGGGGAGGGTTCTGGGTCAACTGGTGTGACCAGTCAAGCATGGACCACAGGAGCTCTCAAGTCTAAATTCTTAAGCACCAATTAAAAGCCAATTACGACCCATGAAAGCTGTGTTAGAGAACAAAAGATCCATAGTATGTTTCAGAGAATTATGTGCAAATGCAGATTGGATTCTGTATTTACTAATTATGTTTATAAATTAACTTTGACTCCGGGTTTAGGCATAAGATCGATGCTACGGCCTACGTGCATGCATTAGTTTCATGCATGCACAAAGACAAGCTTATAAATGCATGTAACACGCATTCCAAGCTCTTGATTTAATTACACTGACGGGTTTAGGCCAATAGCCCATAATTAGATGTTTCAATGAATCAAGTACTACTGCTCCTAGTTTTGATTTTTGTTGGTTGGAATCATTTGTATGGAGCCACCTGTTTTCTAATTAATTATAACTAAAAACAGGTTAAAGTAGTTTTATAATCTACCTAGGTTATAAACTCATTAAATTATTCTTTAATTATATTTGATAAAAAAATAAAATGAAAAAAAAGGATATGATTTTGTTGGAGATTTTGTGACTGACAAAATTTAAAAATACAAATAAATCACAAGTTGTCAAAAACGGTTTAGGTAAGTTTTGGCAAGAGATTGAGGCTTGATTTGGTATGATTTCTATTTCGGATTGATTTCATGAAATAGTCAACAAATAATTTTTGAGTAAAAATATTAAAATTGTTTTGATATATCAATATAAAATATTTTAAGAATAAAAAAATTCATTTAGTAGTTCAATTTTTGAGAATATATTCTATTTGGTAAGGGTGATGATGGTGGTGGTGACAGGGTAGTGGTGGCGGGAGGTGGTGGCATGGAAGTGGTGGCAACGGTAATGGTGGTGGTAGCGGCAGTGGAAGTGGCAAGGGTGGTAATGAGACTGTTGCGTGTGAAAACCTCCGTCGCCCGGTTCACCCACGGATGAGCCTGTAAAAAACCGAGTGAGTGCAAGAAAGCTGGTGTGGCTCCGGCCTAGGACTCTCCGACGCACAAGTCAGGTCTCTAGTGCAACAGCGTAACAGCTAGTAAAAAAGTGAGATATGGAATGGTACTCCATACCTGGGTATTTATAGAGCGAGGATGAGGTGAGGCAGTTGGGAGAATCCTAGTATGGTAGGAATCCTTCTTTTGGAAGGTTCTATTGTGCAGAGCGGTGTGGAGAATCATTTTCGGGGTCGGACTCTTGTTAAGGTAAGAGTCCATACTTGGCGTGATTCTTTATCACATTGGGATTGTGGCTCGATCCTTATCCCATGATTCTTGGGACGTACTGACATGGCTTCGCGATTCTCGGCGCCGTTATGAGGACCTTGGTGGAGGGCTCGGCCTATGAGGTCGGCCAGTGAGGTCGGCATGGGAGGTCGACCTCGGCAGTCACCTCGGCTTAGGCCGCCCTGTGTATGCTCGGCGGGAGTTTTAAGGCTGACTTGGGTGATGTGTCTTGGGCTCGACCGAGTGCTCGGCCCAGCCATGCGACGTGACGGAGATCGGGTCAGTCCGATTTTCGTTTCAGCTCAGTTCGGTTCTTGGGGTGACCTCAGCTCGGCCACGTGGTAGCTTCTGACTGGTGAGGTGATTTTATGCTTTATCACAGGCCCCCCCACTCATCAGGGGTCGGCTCGGCACTGATAAGTGAAGTTTCTTGGTCCGTTCGTCTGAAACCTCTTTGCAGCCGAACTGAGCTCCCTTTGTCGATGATTTGATATTGTACGGTCTGACAATTGGGGCGTCAGTGCCACGTTAGCAGGAGTCATTATGGCAGGCTCGGGAATTTGAATCGTCCTTTGATCTGGACCGTTGATTCATGCTGGACTCTCCTCAGCCGTTGGATCAGTTTAGCCCAAGAGTTATAAATAGGTGACTCCTCCCTGTTCATTCTTCACTACTTCAAGTTATTGACCGCCCGGCTAGCTCGGATTTCTCAGCTCTCTAGTGCTCGGCGCTTTCTAGTTCGTGCTAAACTCGTCTTCAGCTCTTCTTCAACCAGTAAGGCTTCTCCGCCCAGTATGTCAGTTGGTAGTAGTCATGTGGGCGAGGTGTTCGCCAGGGCGGTAGAGGGCGCGAGTCCTAGTTGAGAGCTCCCAGCTCGTTCTCCCACGATAGACTTGTTGGGCTCGACCTCGGATGAGCCCGCCGTAGCAGAGCCGCACCAAGCCAACGTCGCCGAGCTTCCCCTACCCATGGAGTCCGACCTTGAGGCCCAGCCGATTCCTAAAGACCCAGCTAAGGGCTCGGGATCGTCTTCGACAGATGACGAGGAGTCAGATGAGGGAGGTTCTTCCTGTGGTGGGGTCGGTTCAGTCAGCTCATCTGCTGACGCTCCTGAGCTTGAAGAGGGGAGTGTTGGCACCATCCTGAGTACAATTGCTGACGCCGACCTCCCATCGCCTCAGGGCGACCTATGCCATCTTCGAGGACATCAAACTCCGAGCTCCTTGTCCTAGGGAGATGGCCTACTTCATCCGGCCAGGCGAGGTGGCCTTGTACGAGATCCCGTTCAAATACACCTTTAGGCTTCCTGTGCTCGGCCTAGTGGATCAGATCTTGGACCACTTCCACCTCTCCCCAGGTCAGCTGGTGTCAAACTCATGGTTGGTCTTGTACGGCTTCCATGTCCTCTTATGCAAAATGGGCCGAGTTGCAAGCTTGGCCCTCTTCTCTAGGCTCTACTTTCTGAAGAGGTCGTCGGAGAAGGGGTGGTACTATTTCACCCGTCGAACTAGGAAGAGTGCGGCCCTGAGAGGCCACAAGTTTTTGGTCGGGACGCCGAGCTTTAACAAACACTAGAAGCCTCAATTTTTCTTCGCTTCCATCCCAAACTGCCCTTTCCGAACCGAGTGGAAGGACATCCACTTGAACTACGTCAATAGGACTCTGCCTTTGAATGAGAACGAGCTGACATCGCTCAATCTAATTCATCAGCACCCGCCTTTCGATGTCCTCCAGCTTCAGGAAGAAGCGTTTCTCCAAAGGTGGAACTTGACTCCGGGTAGGGTATCCGAGCTGAGTCGGGTTCTGTCCCCCAAGCTGACCCATTTACTTGGTCTTTTTTCGTTTTGGTATGCTTCTAACGTTCTATCTTTCTTACAGTGGTTGGCCACATTCCCCCAATGGATTCAGCTCGGCTCAGGGCAGAGACCATTGCGAACAGAAGGAGGAAGAACGCTAAGAATAAATCTCTGGGCGAGTCTTCCAAGGCACCGAAGGGCAAGGCGACGCTGTCAAACCCAACTGACACGGTGGTCGGCCTCGAGGCCGAGAAGGATAGAGCCCCACTGAGCCCCTCCCAAAGAGGGAAGGGTCGAAAGGGCGAGCTGAGCCCACTGAGGGGCATCAAACGCCAGAAGCTCTCGGTCAACCTGACGGGTGGTGGTCCTCCGCCTGTGGCCTCACCGACCGACATATCCTGATACGTCTTGGGGAGGGCCACGGGAAGTAATGTTCCAGTTCGATCGAGCTGGCAACTCCTCCCCGGGGACTCGGCCCTGACGTCGGCCGCTCATGCCAAGGAGTGGCTTGACACAAGTTGGCTCCCCAAGGATAAGGAAATGCTCGAGCAGTTATCTGATCCCGAGCTTCTCTCCTCCCTATTCCAGGACTTCAACATGGTAAGCTTTCTACTCGGTTCTTATGAATGGATCCGACATATAGAGTCCGATCTGACATTTGGTTGGATGTTTTCTGGCAGGGCTTCACCAAGGTGGTGGAGACCATGCTCCATTTTGAGCGACTTCTGAGCTCAAATGATTCTCTCGAGGTCCAGGTCGAGCAAGCCAATAACGTGGCTCACGAGACCATAGTGGTGCACCTCGAGACTACCGCGAAGCTTGCTGAGGCGGAGGAGAAAGTTGAGGGTTTGGAGGAGACGGCTGCGAAGCAGAAGGAGGAGGTTGAGACCTTGAGGGCTCAGCTCGGCCAAGCCAAGAAGAAGGCCAAGGATGACTTGGCCCGGGCTGGAGCAAAAGCCGTTAGCGACTACCTCATGTCGATGGAATACGCCGAGGTGTGTCATGAGATAAGGAAGCCGCCATACAGAGAGGGCTATGACGTGAGCAGAGCTGACCTCATGAAGGAGATAAAGGCTGCCTACCCCACCCTCAACCTTTCTCGATTTGATGATGAAGCGACCACCGTGATTGAGGAGTTGGGAGACGAGGCCGGGGTGGAGGTTGACCAGGCCGGCCTGACCGAGACCGCTCTTCGGGACGAGGTCGCCCCTTTCGCCGAGGATGTCACTAACAATGAGGTTGCCGTCGAGGATCCCCTCAACACCGCCGAGCTCTAGGCCCCCCTTCTTCTACTTTGATGTATACATCCCCCTGCGCGGGGTTTTGAACAAATTTTTCTCTTTTTCTTTTTTGTATATACTGGGCCGAGCTACCCACCTTTTGTAACCTTGCCGAGGTGTCGGCCTTCAATGAATAGAATGTTTTTTTTTTCTTCAAATTTGTCTAAGTGTTTAAGCTCGGTGATTGTTTGCTTTCCTTTCTTCGTGAATTTATTTTGAATGTTGAGATTGATCTGCTGACTCGGCCTTGTAGCTGAGCTCAAGGACTCGGCCTGGTTGCTTGGACGAGGCATGTCAACTCGGGTCGGACACCCTTGGAGTGGCCAAGCCTAATGCCTTGGATATTTTGCTTGATCTTTGGTATTCGTTCAGCTCGGAGAAGTCTATGTGGACTGGTCTTATGACTTGGTTGCCGACCTATGAGGGTCGGTCTTTGATGTCGGCCAGGTCTATAAGGACCGGTCGTACAACTTGGTTGCCGACCTATGAGGGTCGATCTTTGACGTCGGCCAGGTCTATGAGGACTGATCTTACGACTTGGTTGCCGACCTATAAGGGTCAGTCTTGGAGGTCGGCTAGGTCTATGAGGACCGTTCTTACGACTTGGTTGCTAACCTATGAGGGTCGGTCTTCGAGGTCGACCAGGTCTATGAGGACCGATCTAACGACTTGATTTCGGAGCTTGAAAATACACCAAGTGGTGGAGAAAGACTTTGTTTTATGAAATCAAACGTCAGGGCCGAAGCCAAATACAAATATGCTCGTCATAAATCGTGCCGAGCAGAATACTTAAGGAAATTACTGAAAAAATTTCTTCAAATTTTTCGAGTTCCAAGGTCTCGGTACCTTCTTGTCCCCCGGAGTCTGCAAGCGATACGTCCCTGGGCGAATCTGCTTGGAGACTATGTACGGGCCTTCCCAATTTGGTGCTAACTTACCTTGCTATCTTAGCTGGGACGCGCTGAGCTTTCTGAGGATGAGGTCCCCTTGGCGGAAGTGTTACTCCTTCACCCTTGAGTCGTAGTACTTTGTCATCCTCTGTTGGTATGTTGTGTTCCGGAGTAGGGCATTTTCTTGAATTTCGTCGAGGAAGTCAAGGTTGGCTCTCAACCCATCTTCATAGGTCTTCTCATCGAAATTGAGCACTCGGTATGACAATGCCCCTGACCTCGATCAGGGTGAGGGCCTCGGTCCCGTATGCTAGCCGAAAAGGGCTCTCCCTGGTTGGTGTTTTTACAGTCGTCCTATATGCCCATAGGACACTTGGGAGCTCTTCCACCCATCTTCCTTTGGCCTCATCCAACCTTCTCTTGATGCCGACGAGTAGTGTTTGGTTGGACACTTCTATTTGTCAATTTGCTTGTTGGATGAGCTATTGAGATTGGTTGGAAGTCAATATAGAAGTGCTTGCAGAACTCTTGGAAGGCCGGGTTATTGAATTGTGTGCCATTATCTGTGATGAGCACTTTTGGTAGTCCGAACCGGTAGATGACCTTATCTCGGAAGAATTTCTCCATGCTCTTCTCTGTGATGGTGGCCAAGGGCTCGGCCTCAACCCACTTAGTGAAGTAGTCGATGGCAACGACCACATATTTTCAATATTTGAAAGTCGGGGTGAAGTCTCCATGTATATCCATCCCCCACATGGTGAAAGGAATTGGACTCAACATGGAGGTCAGCTTGGTTGCAGGTCGGCTCGGCACAGGTGCGAAGAGCTGACACTTCTCGCACGTCTTCACATACTTCATGGCCTCTTTTGCATTCTCGGCAAATAGAAACCTTGTCGCAATATCTTGTATGCTAGGGCTCGGCCGCCCATGTGGCTCCCGTATATTCCTTTGTGCACCTCCTCCAGGGCGTACTCAGCGCCCTTCGGCCCAAGGCATCGCAGAAGGGGCACTGAGATGGCTTTCTTATAAAGCACCTTGTCGATCATGGTGTACTTGGCAGCTCGGATTTTAACTTTCCTCGCTTCTTCCCGATTCTCCTAGAGCTGGTCATTCTCCAAATAGTTTACAATGGGATCCATCCAGGTCGGCCCGTCCTCCTCAATGTGTTCGACGCTTTCCTCTTGCAAGGATGGCTTCTCCAGAATCTCAATATACACTGATCGGCTCAGATTTGGGAGGTCGGCCTCGGCCAACCTAGATAGGGTGTCGGCCATAACGTTCTCTTTCCTTGATACTCGGGTCATCTCAAAGTGCTCGAGCTCGAAAATCAACTCCCGTGCCCTGCTCAAGTAGGCTATCATTCTTTCGTCTTTTGCCTTATAGTCTCCGTTAACCTAGTTGACCACAAGTTGCGAATCTCCTCGTACCCTCAATTGCTTGACGCCTATGGCTTTGCTGACTCAGAGTCCAGCCAGGAGGGCCTCATACTCAGCCTCATTGTTTAAGGCTAGGAACTTGAACCTTAGGGCATATTGGATGCGAAAGCCTTCTGGGCTCACCAGGATTAGCCCAGCTCCGCTTCCTCCGGGGTTGCTCGAGCCGTCAACGTTCATGGTCCAGGTCGGGTCGACCTCAGCTTCTGTGTTGGCTACTTCTGCTGTCTTCTCTTCCTTGACCTCGAGGTCGAGCATTATGTACTCGGCAATGAAGTCGGCAAGGGCTTATCCTTTTATCCCGGTTCTCGGGCGATAGCTGATATCGTACTCAATCAGTTCGACCGCCCAGGTGATCAGCCGACCTGATACGTCGAGCTTGTGCAATATCTTCTTGAAAGGCTGGTCGGTCAGCACTGCGATCGGATGAGTTTGAAAGTATGGCCTTAGTTTTCTCGCGGCCATGACAAGAGCGAATGCTACCTTCTCGAACCTGGAGTATCTCGTCTTGGCATTGACAAGAACATGGCTGATTTAGTATATAGGCTTCTGGGCTCGGCCTTCTTCCCTAACCAACACCGCGCTGACCGCCATCGGGGTAGCAGCTAAGTAAACTTGAAGCTCTTCTTTTAGCTCGGGTCGACTGAGTAGAGGCGGGTTCTCCAAGTATTTCTTTAGCTCCTCAAAAGCTTGTTGGCACTTGTCCGGCTAGACGAAGTCCTTCGGGTTCCGGATGTTCTTGAGGGCCTTGAAGAATAGTAGGCACTTGTCGCCTGACCTCGACATGAATCGTGCCAATGCCGCCACTCGCTCATTTAGCCTTTGTAATTCTCGGATCGTCCTTGGAGGGCTCATGTCTTAGATGGCCTTGCTTTTTGCTGGATTGGCCTCGATGCCTCTGACGGAGACCATGAAGCCAAGGAACTTTCTCGAGGTCACGCCGAATGCACACTTCCCGGGGTTCAGTTTCATTTGGTTCTTCCTTAGCACGTCGAAGGCTTCTTCCAGGTCAGCTAAGTGGTGCTCAGCCTTCAAGCTCTTCACTAACATGTCGTCCACGTAGACTTCCATGTTTCTTCCGATCTGCCCGCGGAATATGTAGTTCACCAGCCGTTGATATGTTGCTTTGACGTTCTTCAATCCGAACAGCATGACCTTGTAATAAAATTTTTCTTAGTCAGTTCGAAATGCTGTGTATGAGGGCATAGTTCCTTCTCTTCTGTTGAACCAGCTTTCAGCTCGAATCTATGTGTAGTCGATGCTCGGCTATATGCCGAGGTATACCGGGCATGTCGGCCGCCAACCAGGCAAAGACATCAGCATTTGCCTTCAAGAAGTTTCTGAACCTATTCCTTTGTTCTTCGCTCAACAATGACCCGAGTTGTACTGTCTTTGTCGGATCTTCATCGCTGAGGGAGAACGGGGTGAGGTCTTCTACAGGTCTTTCGCGCCTTTATGAGCTCATCCCGCTAGTCTTTTGGGAGGTGTTCGACGCACATCGCCATTCCTCAAACGTTTCCTTTATTTTGCTTGACGAATGTGGCGTAACACTCCCGAGCTTTCTTTGGATCACCTCGGACTTCTCCAATGCCGTTCTCTATAGGGAACTTCATCTTCAAGTGTGTCGACGAGATGATGGCTTGGTGAGTGGTCAATGATGGGCGGCCGAGTATGGCGTTGAAGGCCACCACCAACCGCACTACCATGAATTTGACTTGGATTGTCGGTTAACATGGAGCTTGTCCAAACGTGACCAGTAGGTCGATTGTGCCCTTGATGGTAGCGGCGGCTCCCGAGAACCCATGAAGTGAGGTGCCCTCCTGCTTGAGCGTTTCATCGCCGAAGCCAAATTATCGGTACGCGTCTAGCAACATAAGGTCCACAGATGCGTCCGTGTCGACCAATAAGCGATGAACGGGTCTCCTTGCAATTTCCACCTACACCACCAAAGCATCATCGTGAGGTAAACTTAAACCTTCTAGGTCGGCCTCAGTGAAGGAGATCGTCGCCTCAGACTTTGGCCTTTTGCTTGGCATCTCGGCGACTCCGACGAACATCGCATTTGCCTTGGCCTTCCGAGTGAACTCTTGTCTGGGCCCTCCAAGGATAGTGTATATGGGAGCTCCCTTGTCACTACTCGGCCCGGATCCATCATCTTTCTTCTCAGCTAGGGCTTATCTTCGTCACGCTCGGTCTACCTATTTTATGGCATCGGCTCGGCTCTCCTTTGATCGCGATCTTCAGGTCTCCGACCCCTACGTTCTTCTCGGCCTCCCTTGACATATCGCTTCAGGTGCCCTGCTTTTATCAGCTCTTCAATTTCTTTTTTCAACTGATAACAATCCTTGGTGTCGTGATCGGTGTCCTTGTGGAATTGACAATACTTGTTGGGATTCCGAGATGACCTGGCTTACATCGATCGGGGTCGACGGATGTACCCGCCGTCCTGTATTTGCATCAAAATCTCCTTACGCGAGGTATTCAGTGGGGTGTAATCGGGACTCCGAGCTCGGTTTGATCTCTCGGATCGGCGATCCATCCTGGGCCACTTTTCCTCTTTGCGATCATCGGTCGTCGACCTTTTCTTCTCGGCTCGGCCTTCATTTTCCTTCCGGGCTTGGAGCACCTCAGCCATATTTGCAAACTCATTGCACCTCTCCAAGAGCTCGACGAGGTTTCTGGTTGACTTTCAGGCCAAGTCCTTGATGAGGTCCATGTCAGCGAGCCCGTTGCTCATCGCAGTATAGGCTGTGGCCTCATCTAAATCCTTGATGTCTGAGGATTCTTTGTTGAAACGTGAGACGAACGCTCAGATCAACTCATCAGATCTTTACTTCACGCTGAGGAGGTTGACCGTCGTCTTCTTATGTTTTATGCTACTCTGGAAGCGCATGACGAAGGCTCGGCAAAGCTGAGCAAAGCTCGTTATAGAGTTTGGTGGCAACCAGGAGAACCATGAGGTTGCTGCGCCCTTGAGAGATGAGGGGAAAGCCCGACAAGAGATAATCTCGGTTCCCCCGTACATAGTCATCATCGCGTTGAAGTAGTTGATATGATCCGTCGGGTCGATCATCCCGTCATACCGGTCGAAGGGAGGTGGCTTGAACCCGGCCGGTAGTAGCGTGGTCATGATCTCGGGAGGATAAGGGTGTCGTCCGACCAGGGAATAGGCGTCCGGGGTCGCCTGTTTCTTTAATCCCTCCACCTGCTCAGCCAAGTCTCGTAACCGCTTTTCCAACTCGATTTCAGGTGCTTGGCCCTTCGACTCGTCCACTTGATGCAAATTGTCCCGTTCATTTGGCCGAGGTCAGCCATTTTTTCCTTCAGCTCGGGATCGGTTCACTTGGTCGTCCCGTTGAGGTTGGCCATTCTGGTCGGCTCGGTCAACCTCACCCCTCCTTATTCTTCTTTCCACCTGGAAATTGGACCCACGAGGGCTTCTCGGCTGTTCTTCTCAGAGAGGCGGCGGGCTTCGGTGTCGGGGGGTTACTTCCTACTTTTCTCGATGTGTCCTCGGCTGTCCGTCCTCTCCGAGCCGGCCTAAAAATTCTGATCTCCTCGCTACCGATGCCGTTGGTTCGATCTCTTGCCCGGTCCTCGGGCTCCAATGATGCTGCTGCTCACCCCGTCGAGCACTCCTGTTGGGACGTGGAGAAGGAGTTTTCTGGAGAGGCGGATGTGACAATGCGGCTTAGCTCGGCTCGGCCTGATGTCGGACACCATTCTGCGGCAAGTTTCTCTCTACGCGGACCGGGGCTGGAGGGGGGCGATCAGTGGTTGACCCATCAGCCCACCCCGGGCCATCTGGGTTATGAAAGTACGCAACATTTCGTTGGTGTGGAGCATCTGTAGCTGCAAATCCATAACTTGTCGGTTATTTGCCGGGGCTTCTGGATCCAAATTCTCCGATAAAGCCCGTTCAAGTTTGGCTTGACCTGTGTCCGACCAACCGCTGCTGTGTCCAGCACACTTCCACCATTCCCACCCTTCGATGGGGGAGTAGGATTGGCCGCGGTGCCCGTGCTGGGCTGCACACCCCCTGCCCGAGGGGGTCTTCCGGTCGCGCCTTGCCGTGATGCCTCAAGGGGTGGCGAACGTCTCACTTGCCTATCAGGTTGTGGCTCATCCCCAAGGGAGGTGGAGTCGTGCTGTCCGGATCTTGTTTGCACCATTGTTTCTGCTCTTGAAGTTGGTAGAAACGACGATGGCTTGCTGACGTCGTTCCCACAGACGGCGCCAAATCTGTTGCGTGTGAAAACCTCCGTTGCCCGGTTCGTCCATGGATGAGCCTACAAAAAACCAAGTGAGTGCAAGAGAGCCGGTGTGGCTCCGGCCTAGGACTCTCCGACGCACAAATCAGGTCTCCAGTGCAACAACGTAACAGCTAGTAAAAAAGTGAGATTCGGAATGGTACTCCATACTTGGGTATTTATAGAGCGAGGATGAGGTGAGGAGGTTGGGAGAGTCCTAGTATGGTAGGAGTCCTTCTTTTGGAAGGTTCTATTGCGCAGAGCGGTGTGGAGAATCATTTTCGGGATCAGACTCTTGTTAAGGTAAGAGTCCATACTTGGCGTGATTCTGTATCGCGTTGGGATTGTGACTCGATCCTTATCCAGTGATTCTTGGGACGTGCTGACATGGCTCCACAATTCTCGGCGCCGTTATGAGGACCTTGGTGGAGGGCTCGGCCTATGAGGTCGGCCAATGAGGTCGGCATGGGAGGTTGACCTCGGCAGTCACCTCGGCTTAGGCCGTCCTGTGTATGCTTGGCCGGAGTTTTAAGGCTGACTTGGGTGATGTGTCGCGGGCTCGGCCGAGTGCTCGGCCCAGCCATGCGACCTGACGGAGATCGGGTCTGCCCGGTTTTCGATTCAACTCGGTTCGGTTCTTGGGGTGACCTCGGCTCGACCACATGGCAGCTTCTAACTGGTGAGGTGATTTTATGCTTTATCAGAGACCATTAGGAGAAGGATGGTGTTTTATTTTTAACATAAAGTTACTATTTTGTCCATCAAATTAACCATGTGCTCATTAAAGAGCAAGAGTGAAATCAAATGAAATAAAATTCTAAAAAAGTTTATCAGTTATTTTAGAATTTCTATTCCACTTTATTTCTAATCATTGAAACAAGGGGCAAAAACCAAACCAAACAATTTTCAAAATAGAAATCACCCCCTGAAATTGAAATAAAATTATACCAAATCAGGCCCCTCTCTCTCTCTCTCATAGTTTTTGAGTGGTGTTGAAACTAGGCTTTTTAGAAAACCCTATGAGTTCTAGGAGATCACCATTGAAAAGAACATGTCATTACATACCTAGGGAGGACTCGTTGCGAAAGAGCTAAGAACATGCCTTGTTTACCGCACAATGCTTCACCAATTGCGCTAAGCAGGTGTTCTCTAATCGGGTTTTTTTTCCCATAAATGAACTAACACAACCCTTTTCAGTTCAACTAAGGATGGAGAGGATTAAAGGGTTAGTAATTACTAGAGAGTTTTAAATAGTTAGTCATACAACTTTTAAAGAGGAATGCTAGATATGTGGCCCATGCACTTCTACTCTTGCCTGATAATTCTCCTTTTATGAGGGCATTCCTAGATAGGGTAACTTTATGATCTTAGAAATGTTGTCCTGATTCTGAATATTGTGGTCAAATTTTGAAGGTGCTAGTAGTGCAATTAAGGATCTTAGCTGGTTGTTGTGAGGCTTAGGGATTGAATCTCCCTTCACCTTGGGATTGGAGGGGTAAGAGAGTGATACATAATAGGGATCGTGTTTCTTATAAGGGCAATTTAAAAAGGAATCACATACTACACCAATAAAGAGGTGGAAAATAATGTCATCCACATGGGGTTCACATGGGACCTACACAAAGCATGTCAGTGTGAGCTTATTCTTTGAGAAGGGTATAAAGAAATCTGTACAAGGATAGTAGCAATTTTTCCATCCCCATCCAAAAAAATAGTCAAAAGGGGGTCAAATAAAAAAGGGAGTCTTGCTATACTACTCATAAATTAAGAGACAACGTTTAAGAAATCACTCCGGATTGTTCAAATCAATTTTAAATTTATCTTTTATCTTTTTTTCTTCTTTTTCTTTTAAAAAATTAGTGGAGATCTAAAACAAATTAGAACATATTATTAAAGAAAGAACTAAGCTTTCCTCCACCACCCATGAATGGAGGATGGAAAGCCAAACCCCTCTTAGGTTTTAGTTTGTTCCCCAAAATTCCCAACGATATCTTCTACATGCATCATAATCTGCCTCGATAAATAGGAATGTGAATGGATTCTCATTCATCGTACGTAGCTGAAGGAAAACTCGATCATTGAGGCTCCCTTTGGTTGCAAGGGGAATTAAAAGGAAAGGAAGTGAAATTTTTAAACTTAAATAAAAAACTTTTGTAATCATTATCCCATGTGACTATATCACTTACTCCAAATCATTCTATATTTGGTTATTAAATTTCACTTTACCTTGCATCCAATTCCCTTTGGTTTAAAAGTAAAATAAAAATTACATGTAAAATGTATCATTATTAAATATGGTATGAAATTTAATTAAGTAGTTTATACAATCACGTGGGGTAATTATTACAAAAGTTTCTTTTTAAAGTTTGAAAATTTTCACTTCGCTTCTCTTTTATTCTCCTTGCAACCAAACATTGCCTAAAGAAAAACATGATATAATTATATTCTCTATGATATAAAAGTTGACGATCTAAGATGAGGAGTATAAGAGAAATGAACTCCCCCCACACTTGGGTCTGTAGAACATTTAATTTTCATATCCAATTCAAGCTAAGAAGGAAAAAAAAAAAAAGGGTCTGCCCTGCTTAATTAAAACCTTAAACACGTATCAACACTACTGAATTAATAAGAACAGAGAACAAAATGCTTGGACAACTATTAGTGAATCAAATTTTCAGATCATTTTGTTTTTCTCCATTGGAATATGGTTTTGATTGCAATATTCCAAAACCTTTGGCATCCGATCTCTTCATTATCCTCAGCCTTTTGCATGATTCAGTAAACATCCTGTAAAATTGCAATTAAGATTATATAAGTAACTTTACATCAAATTAACAGTTAATTTACACGAATATTTTCCCTTAAATTAAAATTAAAAAAAAAAAAACAAACTCCTTTAATTCATGTACTTAAGAATCTTAAACCTCAAAACTTAACTTGGTGGGTGTGTACTAGTTCTTTTGTGTCTCGAGTCTGGAGACTCTCAGTGTATGGAAACCTGGGAAATACTATGACGTACCACTAAATCAAACAGTATCTTCTGTCTTTGAATCAGTGGGGGTCAAGCCCTTACATTTTGGGGGTAGTTTTGTCATGGAGTCGTATAAATATTAAATATTGAACTAATTAAGTAATATAGACATAATTAGTATTCGGATCATTATAGGAAGCGAAGGTTCTATGCCAACAGCTCCACTCATTCTTATTGAGGTTTTACGCAAAAGGCGAAAAAAATTGTCTCACATCGAATACATATAAATACTTGGGAATCATCTCTTTAGCGGCTCATTTTTGAGAATGAGTTTTTGAGACTGAGTTCTACATATCCAAGTCTCTGATAAGTGGTGTTATTTGATTAGTGCATAAAATTGCAGATCTGAAGTGAAAACCCAAGCGGACCGTAAAAGGACTGTTTAAGACTGTGGGTATGGATTATTTTAAGGGGAAAGTTTTCATACACGGTTGTATAAACCGTGTATGTGAGAGGGTGGGAGTTTCAAGGCATTAATTAATGGGTGGGGATTTATGACTTTTTCAACTTTTTGTGAGAGATCCTTTCACATATACGATTTACATGATCGTGTATAAAAACTTTCCCCTTATTTTAATTATGGATTAATTAAAATAATCACATTCTACAACTACATGCTTAACGGGAAATGTTTTTAAGAGTTTCTTTTTAAAAAAGTATTAAAAGAAAAAGAAGATGAACAGTGAAAGACTTACTCCCAAGGAACGTCTCCAACCAGCATCCAATCTCCATCTTTGTCTTCGTAAATTGGAATATATTCCGAACTTTCTGAATCCTTCCACATTCCACCTGTTCTCACAAATTTTAAATAAATTTTTTTTTATTTTTCTTTTTCAATAATTCAACTAAATTCAAATGTTATTTATTCACAATATTCATACATTGGATCGAACTCCATTAAGCACATAAAAAGAAAGAACAAATAAGAAGAATAAGAAGAAGAAGGAACTTACCGATGCCGTAAGAACGAAAGAGCTCTTCAAAACCGACGGCAAGATCAGAATACCCTTTATGAGTTTTCAAATCTATTTTACGAAGAAAAGGCGCTCCATCCATACTAACTTTCACGTACAGTTTTGTTGTTTCAGCCTCAGCAGCATTGTTCTTCTTCCGGTAAGAGCAAACCGGTGGCCACCCCACAACTTGAGTCTTGTTGTTGTTGTTGTTGTTGTTCTGGTTTTTCCGGCGATCACCACCGCTGCTGCTTGAGCTGTTCTGATCATCGTCAACAGAGATCTCAGAAAAAACCCTCTTCTTAATTTCATTCTTATCCCTTGAAGAATGACAATTATCACCTGGAAGACCCAACCTCAGCTCTGTAATTTCAAGCTCTAAACCTTGCTTTGCCATTTCTGTAATCTGATAACTTGAATCTTTGTGTTCTTAGACTTTCTTCTCTATCTTCTTTTGCTTCTTCTAAGGTTTCTTTTTTCTTAGTTCTTCTGTTTTTGGGTTTATTATGGAATTTTTGAGGTGAAAAGGGTTAGTTTATATAACATGAGAAGAGATGGAAAGGAAAGGAGAGAGAGGAGGAGACATGAAACATGATGAAGGCAATGACAGGTGAAGCAAGACTGAGTGGTCGGTCATAAGAGTGGCAAAAGTGGGAACTATTTAGGGTCTAATATTAATATTATAAGGTTGGCACTTAAAAATAAGGTTGGATATGGAGACAGATATGGTAGGGTTGTTGGCCTCTGATGTGTTGTTAGGTTTTAATCCATACCGTTTGATGTACTGAATGGAAACAGGCCATGTGAACTGCCACCTTCTTGGGCCCCACATGAACTCATGTCCATTATTTTATTTTTCTTTTTTTTTTTTGCTAGCTTTTAAATAAATAAAAAAATTATTCTAACAATTAATTAATTATGCAAAGTAATAATACCTACTAGAGTAGAGAACCCGATGTATTCATTCATGCATGATTTATCAAAAAAAAACAAAAAACCATGCATGACATTGGATGTGGATGTGGATGTGGATGTGCATGTGAATGTGCATTTATCGAAAACTGTTTGGATACATGTTTGATTAAAATATATATTTTTAGAAGATTTAGGCATTTCAACGAATATTTCATGGACTACAACCAAATAATGAAATTTAATTGGATTCAGACCTCTATTGTGGAGTTGCCCGGTAAGACCTTGCTGTCTAAACATGGTGAGGCGTGCAATGACTGCTTTTCCCCCATTCGGACAAGGCTTTTGGGCAAGGGTACTGTTGCGGGTGAAAACCTCCGATGCTTGGTTCGCCCATGGGTGAGCCTGCAAAAACCAAGCGATGAGCACAAGAGAGCCGGTGTGGCTCCGGCCAAGGACTCTCCGACGCTCAAGTCAGGTCTCCAATGCAACAGCGTAATTTCTTAGTGAAAGCCCGATGAGAAATGGTGCTCCATACCTGGGTATTTATAGAGTGAGGATGAGATGAGGCGGTTGGGAGAGTCCTAGTATGGTAGGAGTCCTTCTTTCAGAAGGCTCTCTCGCGTAGAGCGGAGTGGAGAGCTATTTTCGGGGTCGGGCTCTTATTAAGGTAAGAGTCCATGTAGAGTGTGACTTCGTACTGCGCTGGGATTGTGACTCGATTCTTATCTCGTGATTCTCAGGATGCGCTGACGTGGCCCCGCGATCCCCGGTGGGAGGCTATGGTAGCTTCCGTGGAGGAGGGCTCGGCCTGGGAGGTCGGCTTAGGAGGTCGGCCTGGTCGGTCGGCCTTGGCAGTCACCTCGGCCTGGGAGGTCGGCCCGAGAGGTTGGTCTCGGCAGTCAGCATGGCTAGGAGTTTATGGCTGACCTGTGTGAGCTCGGCTCTGTCAGGTGACTTATCGGAGATAGGGTCGACCCGGTTTCCTGCTCAAGTCAGATCGGTTCTCGGACTGAGGTCAGGTCAGCCACGTGGCAGCCTCTGATCGGTGGGGTGTTTTATGCCTCATCATAGGCCCCCCCCCACTCATCAGGGGTCGGCAAGGCACTGATGAGTGAAGTTTCCAGGTCTGCTTGTCTGAAATATTTTTGCGGCCGAGCCGAGCTTATTTTTTGCCTTGGATTTGACGTTGCACGGTCTGACTGTTGGGCGTCAGTGCCACATCAGCAGAGTCATTATGGCAGGCTCGGGAATTCGAAACGTCCTTTGATCTGGGCCGTTGAATTATGCTGAGCTCTGCTCGGCCATTGGATCAATTCAAGCCAAGAGTTATAAATAGGCGACTCCTAGCTATTCATTCTTCACTGCTCCAAGTTATTGACTTCTCGGCAAGCTCGGATTCTTCAGCTCTACAGCGCTCATAGCTTTCTGGTTCGTGATCAGCTTGGCCTTTGCTTCGTTCGCGCTCAGCTCATCCTCAGCTCTTCTTCAACCAGTAAGTCTTCTCCGTCCAGTATGTCAGTTGGTAGTAATCCCATGGGCGACCTGTTAGCCGGGGTGGCAGAGGGCACGAGTCCGAGCCGAGAGCTCCCCGCTCGTTCTCCCACCATAGACTTATTGGGCTCGATTTCGGATGAGCCCGATGTAGTGGAGCCTCGTCACGCTGAGGCGGCCGAGCCTCCGTTGCTCCTGGAGTTCGACCACGGGGCCCAACCAATTGCCGCGGACCGAGTCGAGAACTCTGGGTCGTCCTTGTCCAATGAGGAGTCAATTGAGGGAGATTCTTCCGAAGTGGGGGTCGGTTCGGTCAGCTCGTCTACTGACGCCCCTGAGCTCGAAGAAGGGAGTGTCGGCACCGTCCCGAGCACGATCACGAATTTCGACCTCGACTATCTTAGGATGACCTTTGCCATCCCCGAGAACATCCAACTCCGAGCTCCCAACCCCAGGGAGATGGCCTGCTTCATCAGGCCCGGTGAGGTGGCTTTATACGAGCTGCCTTTCAAGTATGCGTTCCGGTCCCCGTCCTTGGCCTGGTGGACCAGATCTTGGACCACTTCCACCTGTCCCCAGGTCAGTTGGTGCCAAACTCTTGGCTGGCTGTGTATGGCTTCTTTGCCTTGTTCTGCGAGATGGGCCGAGGTGCGAGCGTGGCGCTCTTCTCTTGGCTTTTTTTCTTAAAGAAGTCTCCTGAGAAAGGGTGGTACTACTTCAGCCGCCGATCTGGGAAGAGTGCGGCTCTGGGCGGCCACAAGTTTTTGGTCGGTACGCCGAGATTCAATAAATATTGGAAGCCCCGTTTCTTCTTTGCTTCCATTCCAGACAGCCCTCTCCGAACCGAGTGGAAGGAGATCAACTTGAATTATGTTAACAGGGTATTGCCCCTGACCGAGAACGACCTGACCTCGCTTGACTTGATCCCCCAGCGTCCGCCCTTCGATATCCTTCAGCTTCAGGACAAGGGGTTTCTTCAAAGGTGGCATATGACCCCTGGTAGGAGCCCGAGCCGAGCCCGTTTCTGTTTCCCGAGCTGACCCCTTTACTTAGTCTTCTTCTCTTTTTTAATTTATTTTTGACGTTTGGTTTCTCTTGCAGTGGTCGGCCATATTCCCCCTATGGACACTGCTCGGCTAAGGGTCGAGACCCTTGCGGACCGGAAGAAGGAAAACGCTGAGAAGAAGTCCCGGGGCGAGTCCTCCAAGGCCCCCAAGGGCAAGGTCGTGATGCCGAGCCGGCCAGATGCTGTGGTCGGCTTTGAGGCCGAGAAGAGTATGGGCCCAGCAGGGCCTCCGAGGGAAGGGAAGGGCCGGAAAGGAGAGAGGAGTCCGCCTAAAGATACCAACCGTCGGAAGCTCTCGGTCAATCTGACGAGTGGTGGCCTTCCGCCCATGGCTTCACCCCCCAACATCTCCCGATATGTCTTGGGGAGGGCCTCGGCCAGCAACGTTCCTGTGAGGCCGACCTGGCGCCTCTTCCCAGGGGACTCTGCAATGACGTCGGCTGCACATGCCAAGGAATGGCTGGATGCAGGTCGGCTTTCGGCTGACAGGGAGAAGCTCTAGGCGTTGTCTGACCCCGAGCTCCTCTCCACCCTATTTCAGGATTTCAACATGATAAGTTTCCTGGTCGGCTCTTGTGATTAGGTCCGACCTGTGTAATCTGTCCTGACTTTTGTTCTCATGCTTTTTTGCAGGGCTTCGCCAATTCAGTGGAGACCATGCTTCGTTTTGGGCGACTCTTGACCGAGAACCACTCCCTGGGCGTCCAGTGTAAGAAAGCCTACCAGGATGCCCAAGATGCCGTTCAGAGGCATCGGGAGACCCAAGAGAAGCTTACTGCGGCCGAGGGCAAAGTGGAGAGCACTAAGGCCGAGGTGATCAGGCAGAAAGAGAAGGTCCAGGCTCTGCAGGCTCAGCTTACCGAGGCGAGGGAGAAGGCCAAGGAGGACCTGGCCCTGGCTCAGGACGAGGCGATCAGTGACTATCTCCAATCGAAGGAGTACGCTGACGTGTGCCATGAGATCAGGAAGTCTCCCTACACCAAAGGTTTTGAGGCAGGCCGGGCTGATCTCTTGGCCGAGATCAAGGCGGTCTATCCGGATCTCAATCTCTCACGTTTTGACGACCACGCGACTACTTTTGTCGGGGAGTTGGGAGATGAGGAGGGATCCAAGGTCACCCAAGCTCTGCCCATTGAGGAACCTATGCAGGCCGACCTCTTCACCCTTGACGCTGAACCCCAAGACCCCCTTGCAGAGCCTACCGCCGTGGATGTTACCGAGGTCACCTCCAAGTCCACCGCCGAGGAGATTGAGATGTAAAAATTTGTTTTGTTTTGTTTTGTGTTTTTTTTTTTTTTTTTTTTTTTTTTTTTTTTTTTTTTTTTTTTTTGTTTTTTTGGGCCGAACTGCCCTCATTGTAACCATGTCGAGCAGTCGGCCTGTACTGAATAAAAAATCTATTTTTGCCAGAATTTGTCCAAGTGTTTTAGCTCGGTATTCTTAGCCTTCTTTTCCTTGTGTATGTTGTTCCATTTGAGGTTGTGGCCGAACTGATGACCCGTTCCGCCAACCGAGCTTAGGGACTTGTCTGTTTTTTACCCATGCTTCACGTGGTCGTCGGTTCGGCCATGCCATGCCCGATGTCAGGGTGATTTTTGCCTTGGTTAGTTAATTCGCTGTTCACATCGGTCCGATCAGACCGGCCATCATATAAGCGGACGTGTGGCCGAGCAGCCTTCCTGGCCGAGCGTAATGCCTTAGCTTAGTTTCAAACTTTGTTCGGCTCGGCAAGGGGAGAGTTTGCTATTGTTGGTTCAGACGTCGGTCAGCCTTTTTGGGTTGGTCTTGTGACTTGATTGCCGCCCTATGAGGGTCGGTCATTGAGGTCGGCCAGGTCTATGAGGACAGGTCTTACGACTTGGTTGCCGACCTATGAGGGTCGATCTTTGAGGTTGGCCAGGTCTATGAGGACCGGTCTTACGACTTGGTTGCCGACCTATGAGGGCCGGTCTTTGAGGTCGGCCAGGTCTATAAGGACCGATCTTGCGACTTGGTTGCCGACCTACGAGGGTCGGTCGTTGAGGTCGGCCAGGTCTATGAGGAGTGGTCTTACGACTTGGTTGCCGAGCTATGAGGGCTGGTCTTTGAGGTCGGCCAGGTCTATGAGGACCGGTCTTGTGACTTGGTTGCCGACCTATGAGGGTCGGTCTTTGAGGTCTGCCAGGTCTATGAGGACCGGTCTTGCGACTTGGTTGCCGACCTATGAGGGTCGATCTTCGAGGTCGGCCAGGTCTATGAGGATCGGTCTTACGACTTGGTTGCCGACCTATGGGGGCCGATCTTTGATGTCAGCTAGGTCTATGAGGACCGGTTTTACTACTTGGTTGCCGACATATGAGGGCCGGTCTTTGAGATCGGCCAGGTCTATGAGGACCAGTCTTACGACTTTGATTTAGGAGCTTACAAATACGTTAAGTGGTGGAGAAAGACTTTATTTATTTGAATCAAACGTCGGGGCTGAAGCCGAATACAAGCATGCTCAGTTACTGAAAAAATTTCTTCAAATTTTCTGAGTTCCAAGATCTCGGTACCTTCTTGCCCCTCGGAGTCTGCAAGCGATACGTCCTGGGGCGAACTTGCTTGGAGACTATGTACAGGCCTTCCCAATTTGGTGCTAACTTTCCTTGTTGCCTTGGCTGGGATGCGCTAAGCTTTCTGAGGACAAGGTCCCCTTGACTGAAGTGCCACTCTTTTACCCTTGAGTCATAGTACTTTGCCGTCCTTTGTTGGTATGCCGTGTTCCAGAGTAGTGCATTTTCTCAAACTTCGTCGAGGAAGTCCAGGTTGGCTCTCAGCCCATCTTCATAGGTCTTCTCGTCGAAGTTGAGCACTCGGTACGACGATGCCATAATTTTGACCGGGACGAGGGCTTCGGTCCCATAAGCGAGGCGAAAAGGGCTCTCCCCGGTTGGTGTTCTTACCGTCGTCCTATATGCCCATAGGACACTTGGGAGCTCTTCCACCCATCTTCCCTTGGCCTCTTCTAACCTTCTCTTAATGCCGACGAGTAATGTTCGGTTGGACACTTCTACTTGCCCATTTGCTTGTGGATGAGCTACTGAGACGGACCGGAAGTCAATGTAGAAGTGTTCGCAGAACTCTCAAAAGGCCGGGTTGTTGAATTACGTGTCATTATCTGTGATGAGCACTTTCGGTAGTCCGAACCAGTAGATGACCTTATCTCGGAAGAATTTCTCCATGTTCTTCTAGGTGATGGTTGCAACGGGCTCGGCCTTGACCCATTTAGTGAAGTAATCGATCGCCACTACTATGTACTTCCTGTTTCCCGATGCCGGGGTGAAATCTCCGAGAATATCCATTCCCCACATAGCGAAAGGGATTGGGCTCAGCATTGAGGTAAGCTTTGTTGCTGGTCGGCTCGGGATTGGTGCAAACAGCTGGCACTTCTCGCACGTCTTCACATACCTCATGGCTTCTTCTTGCATTCTTGGCCAATAGAATCCTTGCCGAAGTATCTTGTATGCGAGAGTTCGGCCACCCATGTGACTCCCGCATATTCCCTCATGCACCTCGGCCAAGGTGTACTCGGCTCCCTTCGGTCCAAGGCATCGGAGAAGAGGGGCCGAGATTGCTCTTTTGTAGAGCACTCCGTCGATCATGGTGTACTTGGCAGCTCGGATCTTGACCTTTCTTGCTTCTTCTCGATTCTCCGGGAGTAGGTCATTCTCCAAGTAGTTGATAATGGGGTCCAACCAGGTCGGCCCGTCCTCTTCAATGTGCTTTACGCTTTCTTCTTGTAAGGATGGCTTCTCCAAGATCTCTATGTACACTGTTCGGCTCAGATATTGGAGGTCGGCTTCGGCCAACTTTGACAAGGAGTCAGCCGCGGCATTCTCTTTTCTCGATATTCGAGTCATCTCAAAGTGCTCGAGTTCAAAAATTAGATCTTGTGCTCGGCTCAGGTAGGCTATCATCCTTTTGTCTTTCGCCTCATAGCCTCCATTGACCTGGTTGACCACGAGTTGGGAGTCTCCTCGTACCTTCAACCATTTTACGTCCATTGCCTTGCTGACTCGAAGTTCGGCTAGGAGGGCTTCGTACTCGGCCTCATTGTTCGAGGCGTGGAACTTGAACCTCAGGGCATATTGGATCAGAAATCCCTCGGGGCTTACCAGGATCAGGCTGGCCCCGCTTCCTTCAGAATTGCTTGAGCCATCGACATTCATGGTCCAGGTCGGGTTGGCCGTAGCCCCAGCCTCTTCTGCCATTTTTTCTTACCCGACTTCAAGGTCGGGCCCTGTGCCTTCGGCAATGAAGTCGGTAAGGGCTTGTCCTTTTATCGCCTTTCTTGGACGATAGCTTATATCGTACTCACTCAGCTCAACCGTCCAGGTGATCAACCGTCCCGAAACGTCGGGTTTGTGTAATATCTTCTTGAGTGGCTGGTCGGTTAGTACCACGATCGAATGAGCTTGGAAGTATGGCCTTAGCTTCCTTGCGGCCGTAACAAGGGCGAATGCTACTTTCTCGAACCCGGCGTATCTTATCTCGGCGTCGACAAGAACGTGGCTGATGTAGTATATGGGTTTTTGAGTTCTACTTTTTTCCCTAACCAACACCGCACTGACCGTTACCGGGGTAGCGGCTAAGTAAACTTGAAGCTCCTCTTTTGGCTCGGGTCGGCTCAGAAGAGGCGGGTTCTCCAAGTATTTCTTGAGCTCTTCAAAAGCTTGCTGGCATTCGTCCGACCATATAAAATCCTTCGAGTTCCGGATGTTCTTGAGGGCCTTAAAGAATGACAGACACTTGTCGCCCGACCTTGACATGAATTGTGCCAAAGCCGCCACTCGCCTGTTTAGCCTTTGTATTTCTCGAATCGTCCTTGGAGGGCTCATCTCTTGGATGGCCCTGATTTTTACCGGATTGGCTTTGATGCCTCTGACAGAGACCATGAAGCCGAGGAACTTTCTCGAGGTCACGCCGAATGCACACTTGGTGGGGTTCAGCTTCATTTGGTTCTTCCTTAATACGCCAAAGGCTTCTTCTAGGTCGGCCAAGTGGTGTTCGGCCTTCAAGGTCTTCACCAACATGTTGTCCACGTAGACTTCCATGTTCCTTCCGATCTACTAGCGGAATATATAGTTCACGAGCCGATGGTAGGTCGCTCCGGCGTTTTTCAATCCGAACGGCATGACCTTGTAGCAAAAATTTTCTTGGTCCGTTCGAAATGCCGTGTATGTCTCGTCCTCCTCATGCATCATGATTTGGTTGTAGCCGGAATATGCGTCCATGAAACTTAGCATATCGTGATCGGTCGTGGCGTCGATCAAGAGGTCGATCCGAGGTAGCGGGTACTCATCTTTTGGACAAGCCTTGTTGAGGTCGGTGTAGTCGACACACATTCTTCACTTCCCGTTCGGCTTGGGGACCATGACTACGTTAGCCAGCCAGGTCGGGAATTTTTCTTCTCGGATGAACCCTGATCGGCGGAGCTTCTCCACCTCTTCTTTGATCGCGATTTTTTGATCAAGGGCATAGTTCCTTCTCTTCTGCCGGATTGGCTTTCGTCTTGGATCTATATGGAGCCGGTGTTCGGCTATATGCCTGGGTATGCTCGACATGTCGGCCGCCGACCAGGCAAAGACATCGGCGTTCGCCCTTAAGAAAATTTTGAGCTGATTCCTCTAATCTTCATTCAGCAATGATCCGAGCTGGACCACCTTTGTCGGGTCCTCATCGCTGAGGGGGAACGGGGTCAGGTCTTCCACGGGTCGTCCTCTCCTCTCGATGAGCTCATCCCACTGATCTTCGGGGAGATGTTCGATGCACATTGCCATTCCTCGGACATTGCCTTTGTTTTGCTTGACAAAAGTAGCATAGCACTCCCGTGCCTTCTTCTGGTCGCCTCAGACTTCGCCGATACCATTCTCGGTGGGGAACTTCATCTTCAAGTGCGTCGGGGAGATGATGGATTGGAGAGCGGTCAGTGAAGGGCGGCCTAGTATGGCATTGAAAGCCACTATCGACCGTACTACCATGAATTTGACCTGGATCGTCGCCTGGCATGGAGCTTGCCTGATCGTGACCAGCAAGTCGATTGAACCCTTAATGGTCGCGGCAGCTCCCGAGAACCCATGAAGTGAGGTGCCCTTTGGCTTGAGCGCTTCGTCGTCGAAGCCAAATTGCCGATACGCGTCTAGCGACATAAGGTCCACAGACGCGCCGGTATCGACCAATACTCGATGGACGGGTCTCTATGCAATTTCTACCTGCACCACTAAAGCATCATCATGAGGCAAACTTATACCTTCGAGGTCGACTTTGGTGAAGGAAATCGTCGCCGCTGGCTTGAGCTTCTTAGTAGGCATCTCGGCGACTCTGACAAATCGTGCGTTTGCGTTGGCCTTTCGAGTAGTCTCTTGTCCGGGCCCTCCGAGGATGGTGTATATGGGAGCTCCCTTGTCACTGCTCAGCCGGGATCCATCCTCTTTCTTCTCAGCTCGGGCTTTATCTTCATCTCACTGGATTCGCCTATTTTTGGGCCTCGGCTTGGTTCTTCTTTGATTGCGCTCTTCAGGTTGCCGCCCCCCACGCTCTTCACGGCCTCCCTTGACATATCGCTTCAAGTAGCCCGCTTTTATCAGCTCTTCGATTTCTCTTTTTAGCTGATAACAATTCTCGATGTCGTGGCCGGTGTCCTTGTGGAATTGACAATATTTATTGGGATTCCGAGATGACCCCGCTTGCATAGGTCGGGGTCGACGGATGTACCCACCGTCCTGTATTTGCATCAAAATCTCCTTGCGTGAGGTATTCAGCGGGGTGTAATCAGGGCTCCGAGCTCGATCTGATCGCTCGGCTCGACGATCCGTCCTAGGCTATTTGTCTTCCTTGCGGTCATCGGTTGTCAGCCTTTTCTTATCAGCTCGGCCTTCATTTCCCTTCCTGGCCTGGAGAACCTCGGCCATATTTACAAATTCATTACACCTCTCCAAGAGCTCGGCCAGGTTTCTGGTCGGCTTTCGGGCCAAGTCCTTGATGAGGTCCATGTCGGCGAGCCCGTTGCTCATAACCGCATGGGCCGTGGCCTCATCCAAATCCTTGATGTCTAAGGATTCCTTGTTGAAGCGGGAGACGAATGCTCGGATCGACTCATCGGACCTTTGCTTCACGCTGAGGAGGTTGATCGTTGTCTTCTTGTGTTTCATACTATTCTAGAAGCACGTGACGAAGGCTCGACAGAGTTGAGCGAAGCTTGTTATGGAGTTCGGCGACAACCAGGAGAACCATGAGGTCGCCGCGCCCTTGAGGGATGCAGGGAAAGCTTGACAAGTAGTTGATGTGATCCATCGGGTCGATCGTCTCGTCATAGCGGTCGAAGGGGGGAGGTTTGAACCCGGTCAGTAGCGGCGCGGTCATGATCTCAGGAGGATAAGGGTGACGCCCGACCAGCGAATAGGCATCCGAGGTCGCTTGTTTTTTCAATCCCTCCACTTGCTCCGCCAAGTCTCGTAGCCGCCTCTCCAGCTCGATTTCAGGTGCTCGGCCGCTTGGCTCATCCACCCGGTATAAATTATTTTGCTCGCTCAGCCTAGGTCGACCATTTAGTTGCTCAGCCCGAGGTCGGTAGGCTCGATCGTCCCGTTGTGGTCAATCGTTCTGGTCAGCTCGGTCTGCACCATCCCTCCTTGTTCTTCTTTCCACCTGGAAGTTGGACCCATGGGGGCTCCCCTGTTGTTCCTCTCGGGGAGGCAAGCTTTGACGCCGAGGGTTATGACGAGATCCTTCTCCTTGTCTCGCAACACGTCTCCCATTTGGCTCATTCCCCTGTTCTCGGACTCCCCTTGGCTGCCCGTCCTCTCCGAGTCGTCCGGAAAATACCGACCTCCTCGCCACCGAGCCTACTGGTTCAATTTCTTGCCCTGTTCCTAGGCTTCGGTGATGCTCTTGCTCATCCCGTCGAGTGCCTCTGCTAAGGTGCAGAGGAGGAGTCTTCTGACGAGACGGGTGTGAGGACGCGGCTCGGCTAGGCTATGCCCTATGCCGGCCACCATTTTGCTGCAAGTTTCTCTCTGCACGGATCGGGGCCGGAGGGGGCGCGACCGATGGTTGGCCCATCAGCCCGCCCCTGGCCATCTGGTTCATGAAGATACGCAGCATCTCGTTGGTGTGGAGCATCTGCAGCTGCAAGTCCGTAACTTGCCGATTATTTACCGGGGCTTCGAGGTCCAAACTCTCCGGTAAGGGCGGCGGCGCTGGTAGGCCCAGCCCGCCCATGTTTGGTTCGGCCTGTACCCGGGCAGCCGCGGCTGTGGCTAGCACACCTCCCCCATTCCCACCCTTTGGTGGGGGAATGGGATTGATTGTGGTGCCCGTGATGGGCTGCGTACCCCCTGCCCGAGGGGGTCTTCTGTTTACCCCCGGCCGCGAGGCTTCAGGGGGCGGTGATTGCCACTTTTGCCCCATGGGCTGGGGCTCGTCCGCACGGGAAGTCGAGCCATGCTACCCTGATCTCGTGTGCACCATTATTGTTGCTCTTGAAGTTGGTAAAAACGACGATGACCTATTGATGTCGTTCCCACAGACGGCGCCAAATCTGTTGCCGGTGAAAACCTTCGATGCTTGGTTCGCCCACGGGTGAGCCTACAAAAACCAAGCGATGAGCACAAGAGAGCCGGTGTGGCTCCGGCCAAGGACTCTCTGACGCTCAAGTCAGGTCTCCAATGCAACAGCGTAATTGCGTAGTGAAAGCCCGATGAGGAATGGTGCTCCATACCTGGGTATTTATAGAGTGAGGATGAGATGAGGCGGTTGGGAGAGTCCTAGTATGGTAGGAGTCCTTCTTTCGGAAGGCTCTCTCGTGTAGAGCGAAAGGTAAGAGTCCATGTAGAGTGTGACTTCGTATTGCGCTGGGATCGTGACTCGATTCTTATCCCGTGATTCTTGGGATGCGCTGATGTCGCCCCGCGATCCCCGGTGGGGCACTATGGCAGCTTCCGTGGAGGAGGGCTCGGCCTGGGAGGTCGGCTTAGGAGGTCGGCCTGGTCGGTCGGCCTTGGCAGTCACCTCGGCCTGGGAGGTCGGCCGGAGAGGTTGGTCTCGGCAGTCAACATGGCCAGGAGTTTATGGCTGACCTGTGTGAGCTCGGCTCTGTCAGGTGACTTATTGGAGATAGGGTCGGCCCGGTTTCCTGCTCAGCTTAGATCGGTTCTCGGACTAAGGTCAGGTCGGCCACGTGGCAGCCTTTGATCGGTAGGGTGTTTTATGCCTCATCAGGTACATAAGGTGGTCATTGCATGCCTCACCGTGTCTAGGCAGCACAGTCCTGCCGGACAGCTCGGCAATAGAAGATCCAAATTGAAATTAATTAACCTCAAAATATAGACAAAGGTCCGACCTTCACAAATCGTTATTCTTTAGCTTATATATAGGCAAAGAAAAACCATAGATCAGTCCAAATAAGAAATGATATCTCCAATATTTAACAGATGTATATCATTCAATTATATCTATATTTTCCAAAACCCTAAATAGTAGAGCGATATAAAAGGTAAATATCACCTAGAAAAGACACAAATAAAAAAAAATAAGATTACACCATAATGGGTATGAAGTTTCCTCTTCAACAATTGTTGAATCGCTCTCCCCGTAGCCATTTGAATCGATTTTCAGACTGATTCTTCAGAAAAAAGTAGCAAGAGCCGATTAAGATCCAGTTAGAATAGACAAAGAGCACAAAGATCTGAAGAAGAAATTAATTTCCATTACATGTAGAGGATTGATGGATAAAAAACTACTAGCAGCGACGCTGCAACAGTATTTGGATCCCCCAAAGAGGAGAAAAAGCATTAAAGAGTAAGCTCTCCTAGTCCCAGTCAAGATGATGCAACTCCTGCAAGAGAGACGACAGTCAGAGAGAACAATGGCAGTTTTGTTATTCCGTGAAACACAAAATAGATGATTTCATGTTCCCACTTGATCTTGAAGCCACATTGCTAGGGTTTAAGTTTCACTATCTCCGTTCTCCAGGCCAAGAGAGCCCTTATTGCCGGCATGGAATCTCAAATATCAAGTCAATCAAAGCACAAGAGGGGATATTACGTTTTATATAATGAAAGTACTCATATGTCCGGGAAGAGAGAGAATGTGACAAGAAATAGAAAACCAATAGTGTGAAGATTTTCCAATAAACTCTTTATGATCATCTCTTAAAATTGCACCATCTTTACATGATTTGCATGACCATGTCCATTACATGTACATCCAATTGCACATGTTACATATGTGTCCAGGTTTTGCATGAGTGCATGCATGAATGAACATAAAAAGTACTAAAAATATTGTTGAAGGTATCTCTATTAATTAATGAGGCAAGATTAAAAAACACAAATTTGCTTCCTTCTAGGTTTCCATAAACGGCAAGCTGAAATGGGGAATGATGAAAGGTTGTTATTATACAAAGGTAAATTGAACTGAACGTGTGCTCAGAAGTCAGAACGTACCAAACCCTCTTGGGGCGGAATGGGTCCGGTCGGGTAAAGTTGACCCAACTTGCTTTATCGTTTGTATACCAAGAAGTAATATATAGTAGTCTCCAACACACCCATAACAGTATACGGATGTGGGGCCTACTGTTCAGATATGATCCCAGCCGTCGATGTGAACATGCCTTGCTATCACTTCCTTAATATCCAGGCTGCAAATTGAGACATATATGCTGATATATGTGTTGTACTCAAAATCCTTCAACCACCTTGGTGTGGTTGGAGTGGGGTAAGACACCCTGCTCGGTCACTGTAGTCTTGGGTTTTACTTGAACCCTGGTAATCCGAGCACTTCTCAAGGACAACAACAACAGATGATCCAGACAATGGGCTAGAATTGCACTTGAATTACTTGATGTGAACGATTTACAGTGCAAATCAAAAGGTTGCATCAAGCATTACAAGTAAACCTTGAGTTCACACCATCATGAAAAGAAAGAAAGTAAATGTAAAGACAGTAAAGATAAGTAAATTTGCAGGTTTGTTGGATGTTTGATCGATCTTTCTTCCTTGTTCCACCTACTTATTTATACAGGAAATGTAATCGTAATAGGCAGTTTCCTTGATCATCAGCCAAAACTATGTCACGTCTAGGCCACCATGTCTTCCCAGCCCCTAACTGCTAAAAACCGCCAACGGCCAAAACTGCTTGCTGCTTTGGCAGATGAAATAACCTCTGACCGAAGTCCCACGATGTCCTCAGTCAACCTGCTTGGCCGGGATGCCTTGTGGCCAAGAGTTCCCTTCTGACCGTGAAGGGGTAGAGCGAAAACTGGGTGTAAACAATATGTTACACCTAAAGAATTCTATATTCACCATTTCCTATACTCACTCTGCAATAAAATAAATTAATCATAGAATTATTAATCATTGTATCAAATATTGGAATCAGTATCGGATCAGCCATATCAGCCTTCAATCGATATGATTTGTAATCTTGGATCGGATCCGATCAGATCAGTTCGAGCAAGGGTAAAAGGTAATAAAATTGATTTTTTATTAAAAAAGCAAGGGTAAATGTGTTCAATTTGGTCTGGTTCTAGGTGATACCAAGACCGATTCAAAATACTGATGTTAGGTACTTGGCCGATACGCCAAAAGCTCTGAAGCTGATGGAACACGTTAAATCAAGCCCTTCAAGGTATCTCATACTAGGCTGGTCCAATCTAGCGCCCATACACTAGAGTGGGTCCCATTAGACACATAACAGACCACCACGCTTCCGCAATCATCGTCCTCAACGGTTCTCACTCTAGGCAGCTTTCACTCTGGCATTAAGTAGCCCTTTCCAAACGGCTCCACTCTGCTCCAGGGTTTTTTTCTGGTGGCAGGTAGCCCTTTCTTGACGGCTTTCACTCTACTCTAGGTAGCCCTCTCCTAGATAGCCATTTTCGTGACTCGAACCCATAATATGGTGCCCAGCTCTGATACCAAATGATAGGTATTTGACCGATACGCCAAAATCTCTGAAGCTAATGGAGCGCGTTAAATCTAACCCTTTAACCTATTCCATACTAGACTGACTCAATCTAACGTCCATACACTAGAGTGGGCCCCATTAGACACATAACAACTGATAACCGATATTACGAACCATGCCAATAGGGATTGACCACCAAAACCATCCAAAAATAAAAAATAAAAAAAAAGTTTTAAAGAAAACTAAGGGCAAAATTGTGATATGATCGATTCCGTCGAAATCGATTACCGATATTTAAAACCATACTATTAATGTGTTTTTGTCTTGGATCCAGATCCTCTACTGCCAAGCTGCCCGACAGGACCGTGCTGCCCAGACACGGTGTTGTGTGCAATGACCGCCTTACCCCCACTCGAGCAAGGTGTTTGGGCAGGGGTAAGGCGGACATTGTGCACAACACCGTGTCTGGGCAGCACCATCCTACCGGGCAGCTTGGCAGTAGAGGATCCAAATTGTTTTGTCTTACACCCTATGTGAAGCTCACATTTGATTTCTACCAAAAAAAAACAAGAAGCTCACATTTGATGGAAACCCATCCAAAGGTAGCAAATGTGTTGTGGAGTGGGTGCAAGGAAAATGTTGTACAGAGTATGAGAGTGATACATGGGATCATGGTTTGCAATCTTGGTGTTGGAATCAGATTATTGTATATTTTGTTATGCGTCTTTACTTTAATAATTAAGATAATTTTAGTAATTATTATTTTAGTTATTATTAGTTATTTATTTATATATATATGCATATATATGGTGTGAGGGAGTTAAGGGATAATTGGGTTGTGTTGTATATGGGTCTTGTGGAGAAGTTATAGGAGTTATAACTACTTCTTAACCAATATAATAAGTAGATATTAAATGAATGGATATGATTTGAATCCCCTTATTTATCTCTTAGAGATGAGGTAGGCTTCCTCACCCAAGCCAGACGCCCTTGCTTTGTCTGTAAAATATATTCTCTTTCTCTTCCTCTTTCTCTCCCAATTATTTCTCTGTTTTATTTTATTTTATTTTTAGATTACTTTGCACGTATCATTTGCCCAAAATCGGACCAATAAAGATGCATTTGCCCATTTTTTCATAGAAAACATTATTTATTACCTTTTTATCCTTGTCTATACCGATGTATCAGATCAGTCTCAACCATACCAATCGATTCCGATCAATATCGGCCAATCCGATCCGATCCAATCCGAGATTAGGAACCATGCATGGGATTGAATTGGACCAATTGAAGCATCTGAATATGCAGATAGTTAACCCATGAATTTATAAACTGTTCATGAAACTCCCTCAATGAGGAATTATAGTCTTATAGATCATCATCATCAAACTTAGTACCCAAGTTTCCAACAATGGCTTCTTACAGTATGAACTATTATTGGTTTTGCATTTCAAAGTAACATTCATTACTCCGCGTGAGACATTGTCAGAGAATATACAGAGAAGCAGACAGAGTACTGCAATCAAACCAGGTTGGATCAAATCGAAATTTCTGAGTTCCACTCGATTGCTTGATGGAAAACAAAACCATGAAAAGCATGAACTACTGATTACCAATGGACGTGTTACATGCTTCTGTTCTGCATGGACTTTCTTTTGCTAATGAAACCCTGTTAAGTTGTTAATAATTTATACACAGATCCACCAAATCAACATTTATGAAACAGAATAAATGGGAGATTTGATGGAAACACCTTCCCCTAATCACATTTTAGTAAATTAACTGAAGTGGCGACAAAATATCCAAGTGGCGATTAGGTTTGGGGTTCACTACTATAACAACATCACATGGTTGGCCGATTAATAGACCGTCGTAGGCTTTGATATTTGGCGTACTATATGGGCATTTTAGGACATTTTCTGTATAGAGTTTCATTATAAATGTAACAGGGGTTCTTTCTTTATAATACAATCTAAGAGAAGTATGGAGACGAGCGATTGTAACTTTATTCTCCAGTGATAGTAAAAGAGATCTTATCTCAACGTGATTTCAAGTAATCTTGTCAAACCATGTAAATCCTTGTGTTTGATTGTATGATTGTGATTTCCATTCTTTTCTGCATCATTATAGGTTTTTGTTTTTCAACACTTTTTTGTTAGCCTTTCATGTCATCCTTATACTTTTTCCTTCTCTAATGGTTTCAGGTATGGAGTATCGCTATCGTTAGCCATTGATCTCGATACCGGGTTGATCACATATCGGTAGAATGTCCGATGCAAATCGATTGGTGTCCATTCATATCAGTATCATATCAGTTTCAAAGATGATCGATATCCGAGCCGATACCATGCATTAAAACTAAATCTCTATAGTCACATCAGATTAGCCAGGGAGATCACAACCTGGCCTTGAAATGGGCCAAAGCCCATCGGGTCCAGGTTGCCCAAATTAAAGGTGTCGGTTGGGAATCTCTATGCTCTGTAAAGTCGGTGATGGTCTCATGGGCAATGATTATGATGGGCCAATGTCTGGGGTGGTTAGGTTGAAGAAGCTTCTCACTGTAATTAGTTGGCTTCCCTTGTTTGGATTAGTAGGAGAAACTCTGTAGAGCTTAAGCTGTGTGTCGCACGTGCAAAACAACTTAATAATGGTGTTTTGGAACTGATCTCTTTTCTCAGTTTAATTAATAATTAAAGGTGTTCGGGTGTTCTGTGTTCCTTGTCTACCGAGCATATGTTCCCTTGTACGTGTTTGAACAAAGACAATGAGATACAAAGTAGTGGGTCCCACTCATGGACACACGTGATGCCTTGTCCTAAGCAAGCAAACCCTTCTCATTGGGATCTCCTTGTCTTCCATGCAATATATGTAGGGATTTGTATTGTCTACCGTAATAAGCTCTAAAGCTTCATTATATATATATATATATATATATATATATATATATATATATATATTTATTTATTTATTTATTTATTTATTTTCGATGTGTAGATCATTTTCGATGTGTAGCTCATCAAGGCATGAGAGCGTATCTGGTCCGTTGATATTGTTGAAAGATATGAGACCCATGTGCTTCCACATAGGATTTACAGGTTAATCCTGTTGCGTCAAGAAATCGTCGAGTGGTCCTGTGAGTGTCGTCACCTGCAAGTGGACCAAAGGGTCAACAGAGAGAACCAGTGTGGTTCCGGCCTAGGGCTCTCCGATGCCAAAGTTAGATCTCCTAAGCAAATAGATGAATAGTGATTATTCAATATGAGTTTTTATGTCCCCTGAGGGGGTTGTGTACCTTGCCTTTTATAGTAGTGTATGGCAGTGTCGAGAGTCCCAGTTTGATGGCGAGTGTGCCGTTGAGTGGATAGAGGTCCTGGGTAACGGAGCTCTATCCTGATTGGCCATCTCCCCGCGAGAGGGAGTGTCCTGGTGGTATCAAGATCCTTGGCGGATAGATACCCGCGTGTGGTGATAACGTCATTGGTGCTTGAATCCGTTTGGGTGACGTGACTTCTAAGCGGTGGCCTAGAGTCCTGGTGGTGACATGAATCTGTAGTGACATGATTGGGTCATAGACGAGTGGCCCCGGTGTCCGTGTACATCACGTCTGCGTCCACGAGGCCGCGCCTGGGTGCATGCCTTGCCTGAGTGAGAGGCCGCGCCTGGGTGCTGGCCGCGCCTGAGTGAGAGGCCGCGCCTGGGTGTAGGCCGTGTCTGGGTGTGGCCGCGCCTGGGTGAGGCCACGCCTGGGTGCAGGCCGCGCCTGGGTGTGGCCTCGCCTGGATGAGGGCGCTCCTGGGTGTAGGCCACGCCTGGGTGAGGCTGCGCCTGGGTGCAGGCCGCACCTGGGTGCTGGCCGTGCTCGGGTGGGACCCCCGATTGGTTCTCCTTGGTTCTGGAGCGGATCGCTCTGTGACACGTGGCAGCCGCTAATTGGTCCGGTGAATCTTGGATGTATCATTTGCCCCCCACTCTCTTGAGATAGGATGTCCAAGAGAGTAGATGCCTTTACATAGTGAGGGGTCCGCTGCGAATATACTTTCTTGGCGGGGCTTGCCTATAAATCTATTAGTGAGGTAGGAGAGGTTGGGGGTTCAAACCTTTCCTCCTACACTTTTTCTTCTTTTGTTTTTTTTTTTTTGCAGGTATATGTTCCTCTCCTTCACTTTCTCTTTTTCCACTTCTCATTTCTCTTTCTTACTTTTTGTCTCCCACTTTGCTCTTATTGAATTTCTCCTTTGCATTGCACTTTTGTCTTTTGTCCTCTTTTTTGTGTCCACCATGTGCTTGTCCTTGGATCACCTAGACTAGTATCCATTTTGCTTGATTTTGGGTCCTTGTGTTTGCCTTGTGCTCACTTGGTGTCTTGTTTACTTGGAGGGCTTGAGTGGTGCTTGGCTTGAGTGCCTTGCCTTTGGTGGTCTCTGTCACTTGATCGTGCCCGTGGTGTGGCCGCATCGTTGTGTGCCTGCTTCCCCGTGCGATTGCCTTCCCCCTGAGGTAAGTTCGACCCCTTCTCTTTCTTTTTCGTTTTCTTTTCTTTCTTTTTTTTATGCAGGGCTGCGCCTAGGTGAGGCTACGCCTGTCGGTGTGGTCGTGCCTAGGGTGGCCGCGCCTGAGGGCGCGAGGCCGTTCCTAGGTTGCCACGCCTGTGGGGCGTGAGGCCACTGGGTCGCCGCGCCTGCGTGAGGCCGTGCCTATGTGACCGCCGCCTGCAGGTGTGAGGCCGTGCCTGGGGTGGCCGTGCCTGCGGGAGTGGGGGCCGCGCCTGGGGTGGCTATGCCTGTGGGTGTGAAGCCACACCTAGGGTGGCCGCGACGTGGGTGCGATGGACCCTCATGCTTCTCCACTTTTCTTCTTCTTGTCTGTGATGGATCTGCTGTTTATACTTTGCAGGTGGCCTTCATTTCAATTTTCTTGCTAGCTTCTTGTCTGGGAGATCGCTTTCTCGAGTAAGTAGTCCATTCTTCTCTTGTAGTTCATGTCGTTTCTGGGTGACCTTGGCCCTGCTTCAGTCGGGGTTGGATATTCAGAGGAGCGTTCCCCAGGATCGCCTTCTTCTGTGGGTTCTCCATCCTCTATACCTTCCCCCAGTGCTATTGATGGGGGTGTGGGACCTTCTAGTGTCTCTGGTCCCAGTAGGGATCGTTGGCCTTCTGGGGCGGCGTCCTCAGTTGTCGATCCTGCTGATAGGTTGGGTCATGTTGCTAGCATCTTGTCCCCTTCTGACTTGGTCTCCCTTTGTGAGGAGTTTCATATTCCTGCTGAGGTCGTGTTACGTACTCCCAGACCTGGTGAGTATGTGATGAGCACATTTATGTGTGAAATCTTAGAGCATAAAGCATACATTTTACCACATTGGATAGAGTTACTCGGTGCTTTCTTGTGCTTTTCAGGTTTTAGGTGAATTCTTGGGAAAATGGAGGAGATGATGCTAAGGAAATGTTTTTAAGCTGTTTAGAGGTGTTAATGGCTTAGATGTGTAGCCCATCGAGTCAGCTTCGCAACGGTTCAAACGGCACTTGATTCCGAGTTGAAACGAAGAAGTTACGGCCGTTTTCGTAACGAAGCACAAAAATGGTCTGCAAGGGTTTATTTGTAATTATTGATAATCGGCCGGGGATAAAGTGAAGCGAAAGTTTGGATTCCAGGAGCCTTAACGCAATAACCAGAAGTTATATTTCCTGTACCCGAAAGATTCCATTTGGAGGGATTTGTACAGTCCAACTTCAACTTGAGATATCTTGGGCTCCCGAACTCCAAATTGGCCGAGATTTGGGTCTATTTTGGGTGATTTTTCGCAAGGAACACAATGGTGAGGCCTATATAAGCACCCCATGCTCCACGTTTTCTGAAAGACAGAATGGGTATTTTATTTATTCTTGAAGGAATCCTAGTCATCATCCTTTCTCTCTCCTCCAACTTCTCAAGGGCACTTCTGGAATTCTACTTGGGATAGATTTATTTTGAAAGATATTTTCTCATCTATGGAAGGTTGAAAAATCAAAGATGTTTTGATTTTATTGCATGGAGAAGATATCTACAAAGAAAAGGAAACACTTGTTAGAATTGGAAGTTTACTTTTCTAGAAATAGAAGGTCTATGTAAACAATCTTCTCTTCTTCTTTTTTCTATTTTTTTTTCTTTTTCTTAGGATTCAAGGCAATGTAAAGGAGGAAGGAGAAGAGAATATTTTCTTTTCTTAGGGAATATTTCTCCTACACTTTCCTCTTCTCTCTTCTCCTCTCTTCCCCCTATAAATACCCCTTGCCCTTTGGGTTGTAAGAAGTTAGTTTTTAGTTAGTTTCTAGTTCAATTTTAATTCAGTTTTCAGTGTAGTTTTTAGTTCAATTAATTAGTGAAATTTCTTCTTCTCTTCTTCTAGTTTTTTGTTTTCTAAGTTCTAGTTTGATTTTATGCTTTCAATTCCATGGTTGTAATGCTTTTGATTCATACTTTAATTTTATGTTTTCAATATGGTTGTAATAATTCTAGTTTAGTTTCAAGCTTCCTAGTCTAAGTTCCTATGTTGATGACAAGACTTGGGGATTTAGAAGAAGAAGTCGTGGTAAGTTTATTCAAGTATTCATACAAGCAAGTTCAATCCGGTTTAAGCACATCAAGGTATCTCATTCTCCCTCTCCTCTATCTCTCTCTATCTTCTTCTTCTTCTCCCTCTATTTCTTTTACTTTTTTTTATATGGTTGTGGTATGTGGATGCACTGTTATTCCCTTATTTCTTTTTATGTGGTTATGAAGTATGGCTGCGTTTTTGTTATTCCTTCCAATTTACGTTAGTTTGATAGGTTAGATGCTCATGTGTTAGGACGCCAACTTAATCCCTTAATTTTGTTAGATGATTATGAGTTAGGATGTATTAATTTTCATTAGTTTGATTAGTTTAATTTAACACTTTAATTTGGTTCACTTTGCATTACTTTTAAGTTAGTTAAATAGAGTGGCGTATATCTCCTCGTGTTCGACCCGTAGCTACGATTGACCCGTATGCTTGCGGTATTATTTTAACTCAAACAGTATGCCTTCTCTCACCGTGCGGATGAGATCTGTCTCTACCGTTCCTTTTTTCTCCAAGGCCTTCGCCTTCCTATCCCTCGCTTTGTCGAGTTGGTGCTAGAGCATTGGCACCTCACCCCTGGGCAGGTGTTGCCCAATTCTTGGAGGGTGATCTTGGGTTTCTATGTATTTTTCGCCCGCCTGGGGCGTGCCGCCACTGTTCCCCTGTTCTCCCACTTTTATCTGTTGAAGAAAGAGAATCATGGATGTTATCACTTTGCTCGCCGCGTGCTCAAGGGGCCCTACGCCTCTTTGGAGCTTCTCACGGGGATCACTAGCAACGCGAAGTATTGGAGGGATCGCTTCTTCTTTGCCATGGTCCCCCGATGCCCGCTACGGACTGTTAGGGAAGTCATTGACCTCAAGAGGGTCAACCAGGGGCTTGAGCTGAGTGATTTTGAGGGTGACTCCCTCAAACTGTGCCTGGGTCGCGATCCGTTCCATGTCCAGGAGTTGGACTCGGAGGCCTTCCTGTCCCTCTGGAAGCTGAGTCCTGGTAAGAGCACTGTCTTATGTACTTGATTGGCCTGCTTGTATTTGAATATATATGTCATCTGACTGGTTGGGCGGTCTATGCAGTGGATATGAGTCCGGACTTCAGTTTGCTCCATGGCAATCTGCAGAGGAAGGCCGCTTCTCAGGGTGGTCCATCTGCTAGAGTAGCAGATGTTGGTGGTCCTTCTGCGACTGTGACTGTTGGGGTGAAGCGGAAGGGTGGTCCAGGACATGCCCATGTGACGAGCTCTTGTGTGCGTGTCCTCCTTCCCCGTATTTCTCCTGATGATGATGGTGTTTCGGGCTCTGTGCCTCTGCCTCCATCTGTCACCCCTTCCGGGTCTTCTGCATTGCCCCTCTCCAAGGGGAAAGGGGTGAGTTCCTCTGGTGGTACTGCCACTGATCTTCCCGCGCTGGATGAGTCCCTAGTGATTACCTTGGGGGTGCTGGAGGGTTCGACCTTGGCCGGAGCCAGCGTGTCGCGGGAATGGGTGGATAAGGGTAGGCTTCCTACCGCGAGGGTGGCCTTGCAGAGGCTTAGCGATGCTTGTCTGGCCCAGACTCTCTACCATGATATGGCTTCAGTGAGTTATTCCTTTTTGTATTTTCATGCTCGCTGTTCCACTTATACTTAGAGTGTTTATCGCTTGCCATACTGTTTGTAGGTCCACCACCGTGTTACTGAGGCAGTGCTTCGACTGGAGGGTCATGCTTCTCGTGAGGTGCAAATACAGCGCACCCTGCGTGATGTGGAGAGGGAGATCCAGGGACAGATCGATGCCTGCGAGAGGGCCGAGGCCGACCAGCAGAGGGCATCGGAGGAGCTCACGGTGGCGTCTGGGAAGCTCCTAGAGGCGTCCGAGGAGCTTCGTGTGTCCTCTGCTGGTGCAGCCGAGAGCTCGGCCAGGGTCTTTGCCTTGGAGGAGGAGCTTCATTCGTTGAGGGGGAGTCGCGAGGCAGAGCTGGCATCTGCAGGCGAGCGAGCTGTGGCTGAGTTCCAGGTGTCCTCAGCGTTCTCGATGCTGTATCAGGCGTAGCTTCAGCCTGCCTATGAGGGAGGGGTCTGGGACTTAGCCGCTTGTGTTCTAGAGGTGACCCCCGATTATGACTTCTCTGTCTTGGGGTTCTCTGAGTTTGCTGCGGCGCTTCCTGGTGTGGTGGTGGTGGAGAGCATTCCAGTGTCAGAGGTGGAGGCTGCCCTGCCTGAGGGGGTGCTATTGCGCGCCTTCTCGAGGTGGACATGATGTCTCCTGCTGGGTCGGAGGTGACCCACCCCTCTATGGTCCCTTGATCCTATGGCCGTACCGAACTTGTAGACGTCTTGAACTTTTTCCTTTTTGAACTTGAGTTATAACTATTATGACTTCTCTATGTGATCGCTGTTGCTTTTCTTTGATTGCATTGTCTCTTGGTGGTTGATTGCGCATTGGTGCCCTATGACCCTTGATAGTCATGGAATTTTAGTAGTAGCGTTTGCGCCTTGGTAGTCATCGGACCTTGGTGGCCTTGCGCTTGGGCGGCCATCAGACCTTGGTGGCATAATGCCTTAGGCGTAGAGCCTCAGTGGTGGCATAATGCCTTAGGCATGAAGCCTCGATGGTGGCATAACGCCTTAGGCATAAAGCCTCGGTGGTGGCATGATGCCTTAGGCATAAAGCCTCGGTGGAGATATGATGCCTTAGGCATAAAGCCTCAGTGGTGGCATAACGCCTTAGGCATAAAGCCTCCGTGGTGGCATAACGCCTTAGGCATAAAGCCTCAATGGTGGCATGACGCCTTAGGCATAAAGCCTCAGTGGTGGCATAACGCCTTAGGCATAATGCCTTAGTGGTGGCATGGCACCTTAGGCATAAAGCCTCGATGGTGGCATGTCGCCTTAGGCATAAAGCCTCAGTGGTGGCATGTCGCCTTAGGCATAAAGCCTCGATAGTGGCATGACGCCTTAGGCATAAAGCCTCGATGGTGGCATGTCGCCTTAGGCATAAAGCCTCAATGGTGGCATGACGCCTTAGGCATAAAACCTCAGTGGTGGCATAACGCCTTAGGCATAAAGCCTCAGTGGTGGCGTAACACCTTGGTGTAGTGGCAGTGATTCGATTGAGTGGTAGAAGAAGACAAGTATTCCCGAAACACCTCTTTATTTTGAATGAAAATTTTTAAATTGCCCTTGAAACAGTGATGTTGTCTACTGCTACTGCTGCTGCTACTACTGTTGTTACCACTACTACTACTGCTACTACTTGGCTGCTACTATTGATGGAGCTGTTTGCTTCTACTGGTAATACTTCTTCAGGTGTTCTGAGTTCCAGGTACGGTCTATCTTCTTGCCCCCCGGAGTCTTCAAACGGTAGGTCCCTGGATGTATCTGCTTGGAGACTATGTAAGGTCCTTCCCAGTTGGCTGACAGCTTCCCTACCTTCTGTGGCTGTGATGCACTTGCCCTCTGTAGGACTAGATCTCCCTGGTGGAATAGCCTTTCCTTGACCCTGACATTATAGTACCTGACAGTACGTTGTTGGTAGGCGACGTTCCTTAGTAGTGCTCTCTCACGGACCTCATCTATATAGTCTAGGTTCGCCCGTAGTCCGTCGATATAGGTACATTCGTTGAAGTGCAAAACCCTATGGGACATGGCGCAGACCTCTACTGGCGCCAATGCTTCAGTGCCATATGCTAGGAGGAATGGGCTCTCTCCTGTGGGTGTCCGTACTGTAGTTCGGTACGCCCACAGAACGCTTGGTAGCTCTTCGACCCATTTCCCTTTGGCTCCCTCTAGCCTTTTCTTGACTCCTTCCAGCAGTGTTCTGTTGGTGACCTCCACCTGACGATTGGCCTGTGGGTATGCTACCGATACAGGCCGATAGTCGATGTTGTAGCTGTGACAGAATGCTTGGAATTTGGGGTTATTGAATTGTTTGCCGTTGTCTGAGACAAGGATCTGTGGTACCCCAAACCTGTAGATGACATCATCATGGACGAACTTCTCCATCTCTGTCTCTGTTATCTTGTCCAAGGGTTTAGCTTCGACCCACTTGGTGAAGTAGTCAATCGCGACGACCAGGTACTTTCTATTTTTCGGTGCTACGGTGAAGTTGCCTAAGATGTCTAGTCCCCACATGGCAAAATGTATGGGGTTCAGGATTGATGTCAACTTGGTAGCGGGTAGATGGGGTACTGAGGCGAACAACTGACATTGCTCACATTTCTTGGTATATTGGATGGCCTCCTCTTGCATTCGTGGCCAGTATAGTCCCTGGAGGAGGATTTTGTAGGCTAGGGCTTGTCCCCCCATGTGGCTTCCACATATCCCCTCATGGACTTCTTCTAGGGTGTACTCTGCCCCCTTGGGTCCTAGGCACCGGAGTAGTGGTGTTGTTGCCCCCCGCTTGTATAGTACCCCGTCTAGGATGGTGTACTTTGTAGCTCTCATCCTGATCTTCCTTGCCTCAGCCTTGTCTTCTGGTAAGACGTCGTTCTGGAGGTAGTTGAGTAGAGGGTCCATCCAGCTAGGTCCCTCCTCGATTTCATTAACCTACTTTTCCTTATACGCTGGTTCATGCAAGATCTCAACATAGACTGCACTAGCCAAATTTCGGAGTTCCTCATTGGCTAGCCTAGATAGGGCATCGGCGGCGGCGTTCTCGTCCCTGGGAACTTGAACCATCTCGAACTTCATGAAACCCTCGATCAATGCTTGAGCACGTGCTAGATATGTTGCCATCCTATCATCTTTTGCCTCGTACTCTCTATTCACCTGATTCACCACAAGCTGGGAGTCGCTCCGGGTGGATAAGTGTGTGACTTGGATGGCTCTGGCCACCCGGAGTCCAGCTAGTAGTGCTTCTTATTCTGCTTCATTATTGGATGCTTGGAAGGTGAATTGAAGAGCGTATTGGATACAAAATCCTTCGGGGCTTGTTAATATGAGGCCAGTGTCGCTTCCCGCCGCGTTACTCGACCCATCCACGAACATGTCCCACGATTCACGATCCTTCTTCTCGGGCTCCCCTATCTCTGGTTTGATCTCAGACAGGGTATACTCTGCAATAAAATCTGCAAGAGCCTGGCCTTTGATGGCTGTCCTTGGTTGGAACCTGATGTCATGCTCACTTAACTCCACCGCCCATGCTATCAATCATCCGGAGACGTCTGGCTTATGGAGTATCTTCTTCAGAGGTAGGTCTATGAGGACTGTAATGGTATGGGTTTGGAAGTATGGTCGTAGCTTCCTAGCTACGATTACCAATGCATAGGCTACCTTCTCGATCCTAGTGTACCTGGTCTCTGCATCGATCAGAATATGGCTGACGTAGTAGATAGGCCTCTAGACTTTGTCTTCTTCCTTTAGCAGTATTGCGCTGACCACGACAGGGGTGGCGGCCAGGTAGAGCTGTAATTATTCGTTAGGTTCTGGTCTCCCAAGCAGTGGTGGGCTCTCTAGGTACTCCTTTAATTCTTCGAACGCTTTCTGGCACTCTTCTGTCCATGTGAAATCTTTAGGGCTTCAGAGGTTCTTCAATGTTTTGAAGAATGGTAGGCACTTATCACCTGATTGTGACACGAACCTGGAAAGGGCGATGACCCTTCCATTCAACCTCTGCACTTCCCTGACCGTCCGAGGAGGTGCCATCTCTTAGATGGCCTTAATCTTGGATGGGTTGTCTTCTATTCCACGTACTTAGACCATGAACCCCAAGAATTTTCCTGACGTTACACCGAAGACGCACTTTGCAGGGTTTAGCTTCATCTGGTTCCTCCTCATTATTGTGAATGCTTCCTCTAGGTCATTCAGGTGTTGGTTGGTGCAGATGCTTTTCACGAGCATGTCATCCGCATATACCTCCATATTACGCCCGATCTGCTCCTCGAACATCTTGTTGACCATCCTCTGATAGGTGACCCCAGCATTCTTCAACCCGAATGGCATGACGTTGTAGTAGTAGTTCTCTTTGTCCGTCCGGAATGCGGTGTAGGACTCATCGCCCTCATGCATGAGGATCTGGTTGTACTTGGAGTAGGCATCCATGACACTTAGCATCTTATGGTCGGCGGTGGCGTCGATCAGTAGGTCGATCCTGGGCAGTGGGTTCTCATCGTTTGGGCATGCCTTGTTCAGGTCGGTGTAGTTGACACACATCCTCGACTTCCCACTTGGCTTTGGTACCATGACCACGTTTGCGAGCCAGGTTGGAAACTTCTCCTTTCTGATGAACCCTGACTGGCTTAACTTCTCGACCTCTTCCTTGATTGCTGCTTGTCGGTCGAGGGAGAAGTTACGCCGCTTCTGTTGAATGGGCTTCCTAGTTGGGTCAACATGTAATCGGTGCTCTGCTATGGAACGTGGTATTCCAGGCATGTCGGAGGTCGACCATGCAAAGACATCCATGTTCGCTTGGAGGAGGTGTCCAAGCCCTTCTTTCTGTTCCTTGCTTAGTAGCGAGCCAACCTGTACGACCTTGGAGGGGTCGTCCCGGCTGAGGGGCCATGGGATGAGGTCTTTTACTGGTCTTCCTCTTCTCTCTATCAATTCATCTCTCAGGTCACTGACCATGTTCTCTAGGCAGAGTGCCATTCCGCGGGTGTTACCATTGTTCTTTTTCATGAAGGTGGCATAGCACTCCCTTGCTTTCTTTTGATCTCCTCGAACTTCGCCTACCCCATTCTCGGTGGGGAACTTCATCTTCAGGTGAAGTGGTAATATGACTCCTCTAAAGGCTGTTAGAGATGGTCGCCCTAGGAGGCCATTGAAGGACACCACGGACTTGACAACCATGAAATTCACCATGATAGTCACTTGTCAAGGGTGTACCCCGAAGGTGACGGGTAGTTCTATGGTACCTCTGATGGAGGCGGTGGCACCTGAGAATCCATGGAGGTATGTGGGCTCTGGTTTGAGCTGATCATCCCCGAACCCAAACTGTCGATAGGCATCCAAGGAGAGTACGTCAATAGATGCCCCTGTGTCTATCAGTACCCTGTGTACATGTCGGTTGGCAACCTCCACCTGTACTACCAGGGCATCTTCATATGGGAAGTTTAGTCCTTCCAGGTCTTCATCCGAGAAGGAGATCACCGCCTCAGTCTTGGTTATCTTGCTTGGCTTCTCTGCCACTCCCACGAACCTGGCATGGGCTTTAGCTTTTCTGGTGGACTCTTGCCCCGGTCCTCCAAGTATGGTGAGGATAGGAGGTCCCTTGGTGCCACTAGGTTCTGTTACATCTCTCCGCTCTTCTGGGCGGTCTCTCTCTTGATCTGTTCTTCTTTCTTCTCATCTCGGTTCTACTATGTCTCCATCGCGACCTCTGTCTCCTTGGCCTGAGTGGTTGTCACGTCTCCCCTTCACATACTTGTTCAAGCTTCCTGCTCTTACAAGTTGTTTTATCTCTCTCTTCAATTGATAGCACTCCTTTGTGTCGTGCCCATTCTCTTTGTGGAAGAGACAGCACTTGTTAGGGTTTCGCTTCTCTAGTCCTGTTAGCATGGGCCGTGGCCAATGGAGTAGGTCACGATCTTGGATCTGCATGAGTATCTGGGACCTGGTGGTGTTCAGTGGCATGAACTCAGGGGTGCTTGAACTCTCACTTCCCTCTGGGCGACGGTCTGTCCTCCCAGATGGGCGGTCGCCCTTCTCTTATCGACGCTCTGTCCTCGACCTCTTACCTTCTTTGCGATCATCAGGTGCTGACCGCTTGTTGTCCTGCGGCTTAGCCTCGATTATCTTCGTTCTAGCTTGTAGTACCTCGGCCATATTTACAAATTCATTGCACTGCTCTAGGAGCTCTTTCATAGTCCTGGTCTCATGACGTGTCAGGTCCTTGATCAGGTCTAGGTCCCTGATACCCCCTGCTAGGGCTGCATGCTGTGTCTGGTCATCCAAGTCTCGAACCTCCAGGGACTCATTGGTGAACCTGCTAACGTACTCCCTGAGTAATTCCCCAGGGTTCTGTACCACGTTCAGTAGATTGACAGTGGTCTTCTTCTGCTTGACACTGCTTTGGAAGTGGGTGACGAACTGTTTGCATAGCTCTACGAACGAGCATATAGATCTCGGTCGTAGCCTAGAGAACCATGATGTGGCTGCTCCCTTGAGGGATGCAGGGAATGCCCGACAGGAGACCACGTCCAACCCACCATACAACGTCATCATGCCATTAAAGTAGTTGATGTGGTCATTAGGGTCGGTGGTACCACTGTAAAGTTTAAAGGTGGGTAGTCGAAATCTGGAAGGTAGCGTGGCTGACATGATATCTGTCGAGAATGGGTGTTGTCCAGGTATGGAATGTGTCTTGCCTTTGGTCTGCTTCTTCAGCCCTTCCAGCTTCTCATCCAGCTCGCAGAGTCTTTGATCGAGCTCCTCGTCACGTCTGGCAGGACGTTCGCTGCGACCTCATTCACGCTCTCTCCTGGGTGTCCCCTATCACCTTGAGTGTTGGCAGGATAGTGAATGGTCACGCTGTGATGAACCCTGTCGTGAAGGTGAGGGGCTTTCCTCTCTGTAGGTCCAGCTTCGTTGTGGTATGTGACCTTCTTCAAGTCGTCCGTCGAACACAAACCTCTGGACTAATCTCTGTGGGCTAGGCACCCTCACCCTGGGTGTTGGTGTCCTCCCACGTTCTGACCGTGGCAAGAAGTCTCTTGTTCTCCTAGGACACTGGGAAGGCTCCCCCCGCTGCGGAGTGGGGGTTGCCTGTTGCGCAAGTCTCTTTGATCCCACGCCCTTGGGAGATGATCTCCTAGGGTTCGGCTCTTGTCGAGGTACGGACTCCACCCTTGCTGATGGTGACGTCCTTCGACGGTGAGACATCACCCGCTGTGTCAATCTGACCCACAGTGGCTAGTACATTGGGGTCAGGTATCACCTCCCCCACCACATCGTCTGCCTCATCATTGTTGGGCTCGTCGACCACAAATTGGTCATTAAGGGGGATCTCTTCCTCCATAGGGACATGGTCCTAGTCATTGGCTCTGCGGCGAGAGCACTCTAGGGGTGGTGATCCATTCCTTGCTCCGTTGTTGGGGGTGGTAAGTCTTCCTTCGTGCCATTGAATGTATATGGCAGCGAGCTAGTAGCTGTAATGGCTAGCGTCATTCCCACAGACGGCGCCAATCTATTGCGTCAAGAAATCATCGAGCGGTCCTGCGAGTACCATCACCTGCAAGTGGACTAAGGGGTCAACAGAGAGAACCGGTGTGGTTCCGGCCTAGGGCTCTCCGATGCCAAAGTTAGATCTCCTGAGCAAATAGATGAATAGTGATTATATAATATGAGTTTTTATGTCGCCTGATGGGTTGTGTACTTTGCCTTTTATAGTAGTGTATGGCGGTGTGGAGAGTCCCAGTTTGATGGCGAGTGTGTCATTGAGTGGATAGAGGCCCTGGGTAACGGGGCTCTATCCTGATTGGCCTTCTCCCCGTGGGAGGGAGTGTCCTGGTGGTATCAAGATCCTTGGCGGATAGATACCCACGTGTGGTGATAACGTCATTGGTGCTTGAATCCGTCTGGGTGATGTGATTTCTAAGCAGTGGCCTAGAGTCCTGGTAGTGACATGAGTCTGTAGTGACACGATTGGGTTATAGACAAGTGGCCCCGGTGTCCGTGTACATCACATCTATGTCCACGAGGCCACGCCTGGGTGCAGGCCGTGCCTAAGTGAGAGGCCACTCCTGAGTGAGAGGCCGCGCCTGGGTGCAGGGCGCGCCTAGGTGAGAGGCCGCACCTGGGTGTAGGCCGCGCCTGGGTGAGGCCGCGCCTGGGTACTAGCTGCGCTCGGGTGGGACCCCCGATTGGTTCTCCTTGGTTTTGGAGTGGGTTGCTCTGTGACACATGGCAGCCGCTGATTGGTCCGATGAATCTTGGATGTATCAAATCCCATATGCATGTCAAATTACATGTGATTGGTCTCTTCGGGCCCAAGTTGAGAGTCTCAAAAACGTACATTCACTAATGAATTCTTCAAGGATCTCAGAATGCTATAATGTGCCTCACCTCCCTGGGGTAGGGCACAATATAGACTCACATGATTTTAGTTTGAAGATGAATTCTTCAAGGATCTCAGAATGCTATAATGTGCCTCACCTCCTCGGGGTAGGGCACAATATAGGATCACATGATATTAGTTTGAAGATGAATATGCATGATGCAACTAACTTACAAACAATGAATGTAGTAATAATATATGCAAGGAAGTAAATAGAGAATGGCTTACAATAAGTGTTAATGTCCCCAACATAGTTGCAGTAACATCCCCATCAGAGTCACCATTGTAGGATCCATAAGTGATCAAAATGAACGCGTGCTATCTTGGGGTGCCCACTTCTCTTGATCTTTCTAGGGTTCAGAAGCAAGGAAAGGACAAAGGGCAAATTATTAAATGTATAACCCAAAGAAGATGGGATTTGAATTGGTGTATTTCCATTTATGTAAGTGTACTAATTTATACAAGATTACAAGGGTCAATCACCTAAAATTAGTCCCTAATTAACTCCTATGATTGAGTAATGAAATCAATTATCCTATGATTGTGTAATGAAATCAATTATCCTAGTCAAAAGATTAGTATGAAAATTCATATGGTAAGACTCCCCCTCAAGTTAAAGCGTGCAGATTACAAACGCCCAACTTGGAGCTTAGACATTGAAACGGTTCCCGACCAAGGGATTTGGTGAAGAGATTTGCAAGTTGATCAGAACTGGAATTCTTTGTTGGTCGAATGAGGCTGTGTTGAAATTTTTCACGAACCACATGACAATCAATTTCTATATGCTTTGTGCGTTCGTGAAACACCAGATTTGATGCTATGTGGATTGCCACTTGATTGCCACAAAATAATGGGATTGGAGATGTTGGAGTAATTCCCAAATCCTTCAAAAGATACGATAACCATGATAGTTCACAGGTGGCAATGGCCATGGCCCTATATTCCGCTTCTGCAGTGGACCGAGAGACAGTGGTTTGTTTCTTGGTCTTCCAAGAAATGGGGCTGGAGCCAAGCAAAATGCAATACCCCGTCATCGACCATCTGGATATGGGACAAGTTGTCCAATCAGAATCACAGTAACCTCGTAGATCAAGTGATGATGTAGAAGAAAGTAATATTCCTTGCCCTAGTGTAGCCTTCAAAAATCTAAATAAGCGATGCGCAGCGTCCAAATGGGTTTGGCGGGGCTGATGCAGAAATTGACTTAGAATATTTACCCTGTGAGCAATGTCGGGGCGAGTTACTATGAGATAAATTAACCGGCTGATTAGGCAACGATAAACCGACGGATCATGAATCAAGTCTCCTATCCAATCTGTAAGATGCAAGTTTTGCTCCATTGGTGTATCTGCTGGCTTAGTCTCGGTGACTCCACAGTCTTTTAGAAAATCCAAAATGTACTTGCGCTGTGATAGATAAATGCCCTTACTAGATCGCGCGACCTCGATGCCAAGAAAATATTTTAATGGGCCAAGATCATTGATATGAAAATGTTGAAATAAAAATTCTTTGACTGTATCAATCAATGGAGCAGTGGTGCCGGTGATGATAATATCATCCACATAGAGCACTATATAAACACTTGCATCTTCCCTTCGCAATGTGAACAAGGAATGATCGGCCTGTGATTGGGTGAAACCAAATTGGAGGAGAGCGTGTGAAAATTTTGAGAACCACTGACGAGATCCTTGTTTCAAACCATATAGTAATTTTTCAAGCTTGCAAACGATGTTCTCCCCCTTGCGTCGATATCCAGGGGGTGGTGTCATGTAGACATCTTCGTCGAGATCTCCATGTACGAATGCATTGTGAGCGTTCATTTGATGTAATAACCACCCCCGTACAGAAGCAAGGGCTATGAGAGTGTGAATTATTACAAGCTTTGCGACCGGTGCAAAAGTGTCGTGATAATCGATTCCTTCCACCTGATTGTAGCCCTTGGCTACGAGACCAGCCTTGTAACGTTCTATTGAACCATCAAAATACCGTTTTATTTTGAATACCCATTTGGACCCAATGGGTTTTTTCCCTTGAGGTAAAGGAACAAGTGACCATGTGCAGTTCTCGTGTAATGCCACAATTTTGGCCTTCATTGCATCACGCCACTATGGGTATTTCATTGCCTCGGCAAATGTCGCAGGTTCACTTGTGGTTTCTAAAGAGGAGAGGAAAGTAGCATGTTTGGGTATTATAGTGAAGAAATTTATTCAAAAGATGAGCGGTACCTTGGACCGTCACTGAAGATGGTAATTGAGAGTGGGTAAACGACCATTGGGAGTCTCGTAAATAGCTTGGTTGGATCCAATTGCGCTGGGGACGTGTTGATGGAACTTGAAAAACTTTGCTCGGTTCTGGATTTGGAGTAAGTAAAATGATGGCTGGTGGTGGAGGTTCAGTTGCACTTGGAGGTTCAAAAACAATTGTGGATGGTGGCGCGGTATCCGAATTTTCTAAATCATCCTCATCAGTATCATTTAACGGTAGGGGGCACACAAGAGGGGATGGGGTGTCCAAGGTATTTTGAAATGGAAAAATATTTTCATGAAATAGGACATCCCGTGAAACCAAAATTTTTTTGTGGCTAAATCATATTTGCGATATCCCTTTTGCCCAAATGGGTAACCAAGAAAGACCCCTGGTGATGCTCTTTTGTCAAACTTATGCTGGGGTGCGACATTTTGAGCAAAATAGAGGCATCCAAAAACTCTTAGGTGAGAAAAAGAAGGTTTCTTACCAAAAAGTAATTTGTATGGTGTTTTCCCATGTAGCACAGAGGTGGGTAAACGGTTGATAATGTGAGTGGCGGTAAGAACACAATCCCCCCAAAATTGTAATGGCAAATTGGCTTGAAATCGTAGCACACGGGCTACATTGAGTAGATGACGATGCTTACGTTCCACCACTCCATTTTGTTGGGGGGTGGAGATGCAACTTAATTGATGGACAACCCCCAAGGTTTGAAAAAATGGCTAATTGGATGATTTAAAAATTCAGTACCATGTTCAGAACGGATGACTTTTATAGTGGTTTCAAATTGTCGATGTATCATAGCAAAAAGGGATTGAACCAAAGTGGGTACTTCAATCTTTGTTTGCATAGGGTAAAGCCAGGTACTTCTAGAAAAATCGTCCATAATTGTTAAAAAATATCGTGTCCCAGATAAGGATTGGGTACGATACGGTTCCTAAACATCCAAATAGATCATATCAAAACAAGCAATTGTGGAAATGGAACTAGTAGGAAATGGTAATCGGTTCTGTTTTGCCAAAGGCCAAACCATACAAGTGCATTTTTTATTGAAGGAAATAGAAGAGTCTAAATTTTGTAAGGAAGAGAGAATGGAAGAACCCGGATGACCAAGGCGGCAATGCAATAGGTAGTTGGATGAGCCATCAACAGTAGCAATCGAATGTTTTAGAGTATCCAAATAGTAGAGATCACCATGACATTTACCTGTCGCAAAAATCCTCTTCGAGCGAGGGTCTTGAAAAATACAAAAGGTATTGGAAATTTTAACTTCACAAGGAGTGGTAGATGTGAGCTTGGGAATAGAAAGTAAATTGAAACGGAAGGTGGGAACATAAAGAACATTCTCAAGGGTCAATGAATATGATGAATGAATAGTGCCAACATGAACGACAGGTGTTTGAGTGTCATTTGGTAATGTAATTGGTAAAGCATAAGTGGGATTAGAAATATTTGAAAAAATGGATAAATCGAAAGAGATGTGATTGGTTGCCCCAGAATCAATTATCTAAGGGGAGGACTCGATAGAAGAGGCCAAACAAAGTTTACCTGCAAGATTTGCAAGGGGATGAGTATTACCGACAGTGAGTAACGCCAGCAGTTGTTGAATTTGATTAGCAAAGAGAGATGGCGCTGAGGTGGTGGTGGCTGCGACAGTTCCTGGTTGATCAGAGTAATGGAGGAAGTATGGAGATGAATCTCCAGTAGACATCATTGGAATGTAGAGAACGCACAAGCGACTTAGACTGATACCATATTAAATGTATAACCCAAAGAAGATGAGATTTGAATTGGTGTATTTCCATTGATGTAAGTGTGCTAATTTATACAAGATTACAAAGGTGAATCACCCAAAATTAGTCCCTAATTAACTCCTATGATTGAATAATGAAATCAATTATCCTATCAATTATCCTATGATTGTGTAATGAGATCAATTATCCTAGTCAGAAGATCAGATATGAACACTCATATGGTAAGACAAATACCTGTTCTATATTCTCCTCTATGATTCTTTTGTTTGTTTTGGAATTCTTTTGAGAGTGATCATTTAGATCAAGGTCTAGGACCGATTAATGTTTTTCCCTTTTGGGAAAAAGTATTGACTTTATTGGATAAGGCAAAGGTTATAGTAGATCTTGGAGTAAGCTCAAAGTTATGTGCTAGGAAGGTTTTACGCACCCAGCCATGACCACCTAATAGCCGTTCTCTTTCTATGTAGACCAAACTTCTAGCTAGGCTAATCATTCCTACTAACTAGTCCTAGATATTTGCTTGCATGATAATAATACTACTTAAATGTAAATGAAAGTTACAACGTATGGATGTATGCAATATGTGCGATAAATGCGAAATGCAAGGGGGGATGTGTGCATTTGAATGCGTCTGGACCAAAGTATATGCTCATCTAGCTACCTACGTATCCCGAATAGTTTTGGGAATCAGGTCTTTCGCATGCAAATATGGATGAAATATTGGGATAGGAGTCATATTATAGATGCATGAGTGTGTGTGCAGTTATATGTATGTTGAATGATATGATATGCATGTTATACTATATGATATGCATATAATGACCAAACCTGACTGAGTTAGGTTGCCTTCGTGCTTTGTATAGGGATCAGGTCAACCATAGTTCCAGAACTTAACTGTCAGAATTCTTAGGGTTTTGACTATATTGGGGATCTAGCCATTGGTTTTGAAAAGGTTGGGCCTGATGACACTATTCCAGTGTCATTGGATTCTTACTAGAAGTTTGACAATATAACGGTGTACCGTATGCATGTTTTGGAAAAAGACTGGCATATCAACAACGTGCTAGAAGTTTTGGAAGCACATACACAAGTATATAATGCTAATATAACATGGAAATGTCATAAACAATAATTAAAATAACATATTTCATCATGTCGACAAAAGCCTGGGTTATGGTTCGAAAACCCTACTTTGGTTGCACAAATACACAAAGCAACTACATATTCATAATCTATGTAGAAAACTGGGTATATGTAAAAAAGGAAGAGAATAAAAAATACCTCTTTGGTGCCCAAAATAGGCTTATTGGATGATTTCTGGAAAGTTGTACGAGAATTTCAGAATTTTGATATACACTATTACGATCCTGTCGATATTCTGGTACCAATAATGTCTTGAAGATTATTCAAGGTATTAGAAATTTCTGGGGAATTTTCACTCTCCGCTAGTTTTTTTGTGGGATTTTGCTGGATTTTAGGCCTTCTCCAAGCTTTCTTGGCTTATTGAGGGATGAAGCTAGAGAGAGGACAAAGGTCAAAATTTAAAAAAAAAATTAGAAGTGCAAAGATTCTGAGGTGTCTATTTGAACCTGGGTCAAAGCCCTATTCATAGGAAAAGAGAAAAGGTTTAGGACTCCATTAGACGATTCAGATCCTCCAATGGAGGTTAGGCAATGCTGTCTAGCCTCCCTTGGAGGATCTGCCATGGTAGCCTCAAGTGGCTCAGAAAAGTGGGGCCCTTGGGAATCTGTGTTATTGCATTTTTGCGATATTCCAATATTGATTCTAGAAGATCCAATCATCAAATTTTGGCGATCTATATATCATCAAAAATATTTTGAATGCACTTTCCAATTATGCGAGGATCCACCATAGATTTGGTTAGGGAAATAGCTAGATCTGTGTCCCAAAGTAGGCAGGGGCTACAAAATTAGAGTTTGAGGAGATGATGGCCAAACTATGTCAAATTTGCACTAAATTAAATTCATGTCTTAAAATCATGGAAACATACTATTCGGAGAGTTTTAGTCCATTCTAACAGTGTTTGGAAGTCCAAGTGGCTTCAGTGACAAAACGGTCATTTTCTATCAAAAAATCCTTGAGAAGTATTTTAGACTCTAATCATTGGCAGCAAGTAACGAGATATATTGAAGTGACAAATTTATTGTCTATAGAATGTCCTTCTTTGAATGAGTGAATGTAGTGGACGAAAGTCAAAGAAATGACTCTAAATTTTATCACAATTAAGCCAAAAGATTCAGATGATAAGATTGAATGCGAGTGCAATAGTGATCGAAAGAATTAGGATATTATTAAAATATAAATGAGTACATCGAGAATCATGATTCCAATGTTCAATCAATCTATACACGAGTACATCGGGGATGGTCATATTCAAAAGGGTTGATCAATCTAAATGCAAGTACAAGAAGGATCAAGGGGATTGAAGGGGTTCGATCAATTTGTACTTGAGTACAATGAGGATTAAAAGGATCAAAGTTTCGATCAATCTATATGCGAGTACAACGAGGATCAAGAGATTATAGAGGTTTGATTAATTTGTATGTGAGTACAATGGAGATCAAAAGATATAAAGGTTGATTAAATTATACACGCGTATAGTGGGGTGTCAAAAGGTTTAAGGATATAACTAAACTGTACGTGAGTGCAACGAGGATCAAGAGATCTAAGGATTGATCAAACCTGTATGTGAGTACATCGGGGATCAAATGACGTAAAGGATGATCAAACTGTATGTGAGTACAACAGAGATTATAAGATTTATGGATGGATTTGTTGGACATAGAAGGTTCCATTTATATAGTATGTATCTTGGATATGAAAACCATTGTGTGAGGTATGTTTGGGTGTACTAACATGTGTGCTAATGTACTAAGAGATTGATAATACCCAAGCTACTGAAGAGGTACAGTTTAGAGAAGAACAATTGATTCCATAAAGAACTGGTGAATACAGTCTTCCGCGTACAGGGGATGATTTTCTGTGGCTTGAAAGATCAAAGAGCTTAAAGCAACATCAAGTTGAATGATTCTTTCAAGGACTATTGGAACTAAAAGATTCTAATTTTATATTGAGAGTTTTGGATATGAAAACCATTGTGTGATGTGTATTTTGGGTATACTAATATGTGTACTAAATATGCTAAGAGACAGATGTTACCCAAGTCGTTGAAGAGGTACAGTTAAAAAAATAACAAGACATATTAATCGGAAGAAGAACTATTAAAGATGGTCTTCCGTGAAGTGAGGACGGTCTTCCATGAGCTTGAAGAAAGTTTGAAGGAATTTAAACTGATAATCCCAGATGCACTGAGAGGGGGGTTAATCAATGTCTTCGAGAATTCTTCCAAACTTGATCTCGTGGCTATGACAATCACACGCAAAGATTGGCCGAGGTAGTCCTGTAATTATCAATCACACATGCATGTCCACCTCATAACCACTATGTGGTCAGGTCTACCAGATAGTGCATCATTACTCTGCAGCAAACACACTCCAAGAATACGAAAACAAAATAACAAGCACACAATACACCAAGTATACGTGGTTCGGCCAAGCTGCCTACATCCACGGAGGAATACCCTTAAGGGTTTCATATTTTCTCAAATACTCAACTTGAATTCGACTACTACAATAGCTTAGGTGCTACAACACCTACTTCTGACTCTGCAACAACAAAATCTAGGGCTACAACTCCAATCCAATCAAGCCCCAACTTGATTGGTATTACAATATGAATATCAAAAATTCAATTACAAGTCCCTCCCAATAACATAAACAAACTAGGATTTTCTTAACATGAATCAAACCCTAGATATAAAATAGGACTTATGAGAACAAAATATTACCTCTCCCTAATTAATTCCGTGACCAATCCACTGCTTGAAGCCTTTCTGATGTCGTGCACGTTCTACAATGTTCAAAGCAGCATCTTAGAACGATCAATTAGAGTTTTCCATGTATAATGTCTTCTTATATTCGTTTTCTGCCTTTTAAAGTGGCTCTAATGAATAGCTATTGAAAAAACATCTAGTTTTAAAAAAAAATTCGTCCAATTTAGACTCTAGATGGTCAAGATACGACTTTCTAAAGTTAAATGCTCCAAAAATTAGTAACCAGTGGCAAATCTGTAAATAAAAAGATTCTTCGTGACAAACCGTGCACCAAAGGAAAATGCTTCAGAGATTTTCACACTCTTTGCCTTCGTTAGAAATGGGGGTGATGTCATGCCGACATCACTCTCCACTACAAATTAATTATTTCTTTTATTTTCTCCTTTTTTTTTCTTTTAATAAACCAAATCTAATGCAAGATGCCGATCCAATGCTCGAAGAGATTCTGGAGTTTTAATAAAACAATGGAAATTTTCTGTTTACAGAATCACACTAAATATGTAAGTCAGAATTTTGGCTAAGTATATAAGCTTTTGCCTATTCCAGATTTGCTCCATTTTTGCGCGTCGACACAAAAACATCTATAACTTTCTCGTCCAACATTGAAATGATACGAAACCAATTTTTTTGGAACCACAACTCAACGAGCTTCATTTCTTGTGAAGACCACTTCATCTAGAATTTCCATTAAACCTTTCAAAAATAACTTTAAAGTCACTACCATTGCATGAACCTATGAAATCATAACTTTACCAGTATGAAACCTTCACCTGCTGCTTCGCTCCTTTTCCAAACACTATATAAGGACTTAATATGCTGTTAAATGGTGTTCTTCAAGTGCGGGTACCCCTGTAACCCTACCAAATGACCAAAATACCCTTATAACTATGTAGGTGATTGTTTGACCATTTCAGCTCTTCCAACTCATCAAATACCACTACCGCATCACCATTATGGCTAATAAGGTTGCCAAAAATGACAACACTACACCAACAAACTTCAGTTGACCAATACAAACATTAATTTTTGGTTTGGATGACTCTTTCCACTCTAATTTACAGATGTAGACACCTCATTTTGTCACTCTCGGTGGCGCTCCTAGTGATGATGAGTACCCTTTCAGGTGTAAAGACCGGTTATATGTAGATGTAGGGTAAGTGTTCATTTTTTCGAATACATCCACAAATTTTTTACTCAAAATAACCCTGAGAGGAAAAACCTCAAAATCCTATGGCAAGATTGTCGAAAACATTTGGATAATCAACTATTTCACCATACTTCAACTTGGTATGAAAATATGCTCATATGACCCCTTTACTGAAATAAGATTCCTTTTTGACAAGAGGGATCCATATTGGAGGTAGTCCATGCTGACTAGTACTATCCTCAATTCTCATACCAAGCCACAATATATGAAATATTGAGAAGAATGACTCTTAAATCATCTGATCCAGACATATGATGTAACACCATAGTCCGGGGATAAGGAAAAGTGTAACCGTCATGGACAAATATCGTAAGATTATAAAATTAAATTCAAATGTATACAATTCCGTAACTAACTAACCATAAAACATTTTGCATTTAACTATGTGTCATTAAACAAGAGTACATCGCATCAGAATAAATAAAATAATTATTGTGTCTTTTTGGTCCCCTTTTTCCTGATGGCTTTGGTGTATTATGTACACCCCTCCCATATACAAAATAAAGCATTATTCTATACATGCCCCCTGGCAAAACATCTATGGGGGTATGAATAAATGCTTGTATCAAATACAAATACAAAAAGATAAAGTCCTTGCATTCACTCTTCAACTAGTGAACTCTCCATTTTCTACATCTGAAGACTCTATAAAAAGAAAGTTCACGAGGAATGAGTACAACAGCCCAATGAATAAGAGATACTCCAAAAAATTTCCACCATTTTACACATTATTATATAATTAGTCACATCTTTAATTATCTCAATCATGCTCATGTTCATGCTCATTCATGTGTATACGATATGCAATACATCACAACAATCATCACATTCAAATTCACATCACATCAAAATACCACACCCACACCTAGGTGGAGTGGCATCTACCTCATTTTCTTCTTTTCCCTTCTCTTTCCAGAACCACATGGTGGTGGAATTGTTACATCTGCACCCAATTCTAACCCGAACCTTGTTTGTAGGTCCAAAACCCGTGGTCATAACCCCCAATACCTTGTGGTGTATTGACTAGGTAATTGATCGAGAAGAAGGAACCCTAGTGGTAAGTTTTATATGCCAGAGAGGAGACGAATACCTCCTCCATGTAACTGCAAAGTCCACCATTAGATGTACAATCATAGTAAGTACCTCTAGCTAACGAACCCTAGTTATAAACTTAATGTATTAAGCTAGGGAATTATGTTGGGGAAGCTAGTACGCGAAGATACCAACACTCGGGGGTGATTTGACAGTGACTCAGTAAGGAACCACACTCAGGTCGATGTTGCATCAACCACTCCCATCGACCTGAGTTGCATTACACATTGGGATTGAAATTATAATGCAATTTAACCAAATGGTCACCAAACTAAACAAGCCCTTAGGCCACATCTATATAAACTAAACTACACTCTAGGAACCCATTCACTGTAGAAATCGCTAGAATAAGGAGAGAAAAGAAGAAGAAAAAGAAGAGAAGAAGGAGAAGAAGGAAAGAATAGGAAGGAGGAGAGGCCTAGGCTCCTAAACTTAGGTAAGAGACCTCATCTCTCTCCCTCTCTCTCTCTCCTCCATTTTTGTAGGACTTCATAGGTTACTTGCTAAACCAAGATTCTTTTTCTTTTGCTTAGTTTAAGTGTGAGAGACCAAGCTTGGAAACCCATCCAATTATTTTCAATTTTAAGGTAAACTCTGAACCTAGTCAATTCCCTGTTTCTAATCTATTCCTAAGACCTAGGGTTAAGTATATTTCTGAATTTAAACAATGAAATTAACATCTAACATGCCTACATATGATTCCATCTTATATTTGGATAACTACAAACTCAAAATCCTTCGTGCATGCTTAATCCCAACTAGAAGACCTAACTCTAATTCTGGTTTAGACTAATTGCTAACGATTATCACCTTGTATACTTAAATTATAGCATTTAGAAATCAATTCCAGCCATGCATGGCTTTTGGTAAATTTGAACCCAATCCATCATGCAATACCCCAATCCCCATTTAAATCATCAAATTGCCCATTTTCTAGACCTAAATTGAGTTATAGGAACTCAAATTCCAGTGTAGAAATCATCCCTTCGGACAATTGGATGATTCCATGCCAAACCCCACCCCCCCCCCCCCCAAAAAAACCATGTTTTCCCTTTTGAATTTGTTGTTGCGACATCTCTGGTTGGTGTCTCCGGTCACCCATCGACCAGAGAATGGTTTTCTTAGGAAAATTATTAGCTCAGCTACTGCAACTCTCTGGTCGATGTCTCCGGTTGGTCAGGACCGACCATTCCCATCTACCAGAGTTGTTGTCAAGCCAATTCTAGTTTTTAAATCTAAACAAACCTAATCCTATGAGAACCCTAGGGTTCCATCTTCACTCAAACATAATTTAACACGTATAGATAAAATCGATCAATCAGCGAGACCTATAGGCAACTGTCTTGAGAACCAATTCGATTACGCAATCGCATACTTAGCAAAGTGAGTGTGCATAAGCATTGAATTCTTTTGGCATGTTTGTTTAATTGAATATTGAATGCCATCATGCATGTATGATGCTAACTTACATTATACTATTATAATTAATATGCTAAATTATTCTTCTACATTGCCTTCGATATAGGGGATTATCAATGGAAAATGCTAAGATATCATGATGTGTTGGAATGTGTGTCAATGCAATATTAGCTTAAATGTCTTAGTCGGCTTGGAAATGAGATATGTGGTGGCCCGTAGTATGGGATGCGGATGGCACCACTCAACTCATACTATGTCATAGAGAAAGCATATGGTTAGGATTTGATACTCCCGTATGCTATGACCCTTACCTATAGGGGTTTATGTGTTGGGTAATCATAGCTACCTATTGTCTGAGGAGTTGTCATTTGTCCAGGATAGGATTGACTTGTCCAGGATAGGATTGACTATGTTATCAGGGGTCTGCCAATGGATGGTATATGATGCCATAACCTGTGTGGGCTCTAAGTGGCAATTGAGGTTGCATACAAGGTGATGATAGGAAGAAGTCGGGTATACCTCCCAAGCTGTTATAGTAGCATAAGCCTAGGGACTTAGTCATTGATGTTATGTGGTTTATAAAGATTAAAATTGAACCTCATGCATCTAGAATCATATACTTTGTAACTACTTGTGTGGTTTGTCTTCATTCATGAGGCTTAGTGGAGGTCATCCCAGTGGAATTTCTTCTTTAGATGATTATGCAGGGGGATATAACATTGTTGGGGAGGATTATTATGAGCCGAGAGGTGATGATGAAGGTGACTATGCTGATCTGGACCTCGAGGGGCATGGTCCGGATTGTATGTGTGATTACTGTACCCTTTCCTGAGTGACGGGATGAATTGAGAACTTTGATCTTTTCTTTTTGATGGTTTACAACATTCTTTTTGGTGGACAAGGATCCACTATGAATATTTGTAAAGTCTTAACTACAGTTCTATTAGGTTACGAGTAGGATGTAACCCACAAGTCTTGGGAAAAGTAAAACAGTAAATGTCTGTATATATAAACTTTGATTATTTTTTTTTTTGTAGTTAATGGAAATCTTCCTCTGCACTCTGTTCATCTTATTATTTCTCTATCATTGGTGCTTGGCTTGTGAGGTGTATTTCCTAAATCTGGATCCTGGAGGTGATTGGATACGTCGGGTATCCGGGTCACATACCAGACCCTTCTCGCGATTGCGTATGGGGTGTGACAGAGTTTGGTATCAAAGCGAGATGCTCTAAACACACTCACAAGCAACAGAAGTAAAAGTAAAGAGATGGGTATAGAGCCAAAGAAATTAAAAAATTTTAATAACACATAAAACAAATAGGGTAGAAGAACATCATAGGAGACTAGTTAGGTGCAAAAGTCGACAATGTATTATAATATAAGAGTATAAGCTTATCGAGTTTCTTAAAACATGATATAATAAATGAAATACAACTTAGAATAGAGGAAATAAAACAAGAACATAAGCTGAAATTCCTAGAAATTATAAGTTCTAGGTCTACTCTTGTGGAGGATCCTGAGAAGGCGGAGACGGATATGAATTAACCTTGAAGTGGGCATCCCAAAAGTCAAATCTCTGCTAGAGGGTACCTACCCTACCACTCAGAGAAGTCATGCCTCCTCGCATGTCTGCAAAGCCCTACTGTATCATGGTGGACATCTCAGTAAATCTATTGCTCATACTATCGAAAAGGGCCATCATGTCATGCCAACCATAATCCCCAGCTAGCGGTGGTGGTCCCCGTGATGATGAAGCCTCAATGTAACCCCTAGCAGTGACATCTACACGTTGCACCCCAATGTCCATAGGATCATTCTCGTGAGGCTCTTCCTCCACATCGCTTTCAGGGAGATCAAACATCCTCATCCTCTTGAGGGAAGCCTTGTTGATTTGCTTTGTTCCCTCTCCAAATGTCGCCTCCGTAGTGAAATCAACTCTAAAGTGTCAGAAAACTTGAAAGAGAAATCTTCTGTAGGGAAAATTTCTGTCCTCCAGATTCCAGGCATGATACACCATAGTCTTCATAATGAGGTAGGGCAAACAAATCTGGGGTCCTCCTACACCCGCCATATATAAGCAATAAGTGATGTAAGCCCTCAGTATAGCGACATCACTCATATGCCCACCCTTTGGGTATATGTTGTATTGGATAACTCGGCTCAAAATCCTAGGAGATGGTTGTACTCCACCTCAAATGTGGGAATCCGGTCGCCACCTGTCAGTGTTTGAAACACTAGTCTACGGATCTCCAATGGAATAATATCTGTGGTGTCGACCCTTGGCCTACAATAGAACCTCTCCCCATCGTTGACAACACCCAATATGATGGCTAAACAATGCGGGGTAAGCATGATGTCGACCCCCTTTACTCGGCTCTTCAAACAGTAGCCCAAATTCGTCTCGTCAATTACAAGTGCCAAGTTATAATAAAAGTGTCGAACCAAATTCGGGTACCAAGGTAACTTGGGCGACAGCATGGAAGCCCAACCAAGGGCATTGAATCGCTCGTATACTTTAAACCTCTTTAGGTCTTCTATGTTGACCTCCTTTCCATTCTCCACCTTCAAGTGGAACGTGTTCCATTTATGTGAGTTGTGGTAACTCAAAAACCAAAACTCGTCGAACACGTGTTCTTCTTCTTCCAAAGAGCTATGGTGCGAATAATCCCCGGACGATGGAGATGGTGATGGCTCACAGCGTGTGCACTTACTAGCCAAGGTCTTCCTTGGTGCCCCACGAGTCTTGCTTGTAGACATTTCTACAAGAATTAAACAAAAGAGATAGAAAGGGAGAGCTTAGGGTTTGCAAGAAACAAAAAAAAAACATTTAGAGTTTTACATGGAGAATGGAAATAAAAATGAAAATAGCAAAAAGAACTTACCTATTCGTGGTGTTAGGAGCGAAAACCTTGAAGGAGAGTCTTGGAATGATGGGGGAAGTGCTATCCGATCGCTCCTAGAGTGCCCACTCCACTCAAAATTAAAAAACAAAAAAGAAATGAAAAGAGTGAGTTACGATTTGGGGTTTTATGCTGTCCGCGATACTCTGGTCGATGTAGGATCGACCACTCCAATTGACCAAAGTCAGACAGAACAACATTTTTTAAGATGGTTTTGACCCATCTTGTGACATATAATGAGAGATTCCCCATCTATAGTTTCACTCATGCTCTCACATTTAATCTCACTCACATTCTTAATCACGCTCTCCCACATAAGAAGTATTAAAGCATTAGTTTATGCATGCAAATGATGGGAATGCTTAACATAGATTGAACCATCTCTAATGGACTAATGCCCCATTTTCCTGAAATAGGAAATGGTCATGTTGCCCGGGCTTAACCCTCTCCCAACAACATGTATTACTTTAAACAATTAAGGAGATGAATAGCTCGACTTGAAGGATTCAAAGCTGAAGCAAAGAGACAATTAAAAAAACACATAGCTTGGGCTTACATCTGTAGGATTGAAGAGCGGAGATATTTTCTTGAATTGGCAGATGAGATTAGGTGTGAATTATTTCACATTGACTTAGAATTATATATGAGCAGAAAAAGATTTGAACAATTTGCTTTCTAACTGCATGAAGTACTTAAGTCAGCTCAAGAGTCAAATCTTTGAACTTAAACACTATCATTGAAAGAACACTGAGAGAATACGAAGAATCATATAAGACCTGTAGAACCGAAGAACGAGTCAACTACTCTTGGTTGATAAATGAACAATGCCAGATTATAATTTTGCGTAGCTGGGAGAAATATAATCTTGAACTTGAACTCCAGCGGTTAGCCTTTTAAAGCCTACAGGTACCTTGCATATATATATATATATATATATATGAATCTTCTCTGATAATTATCAATTTAGCCCTCTTGTGTAATATCTCGAAGTAAAAACTCTATATCTGATAATTATCACTCATATCATTAATTGATCTGAAATTATATGTGGCAGCATGTGATAGAATGAGAGATTCTCCATGTCATATTTAGTAACCTTATGTTTTAACCCTCACAGAAGAAAATTATGGTTAGAACAATCTTGGGCTTACCTACTCTCTCGGGTAGGCACTATAGCCAGTCGACAGAATTAACTGATGACCCGGTTATTTAATCGAATAGATATAGTTTTTGCTAGAAGTTTACTCTTTTTTTTTTTTTTTTTGTCACCATAACCGGATTGACACCCAGCGAGTTGGCAGAATACCTACGAGTCTGGATAACCTTGTTGAGCTTGTTTTACTTATTTTGGCTAGAGGAATCTAATGGGATTGGAGTTTAAGGGTTCCTCTGTTTATTGTAACACATGTTTGGTATTATTTATCAGCAGGTGACATGAGGTTGGATAACCTCGAGTGTTCAAGCGTGAACAACTGACATTCTAGTACGTGACAGTGAGTGGGACTTACTTTGGAGCTTTCTCTCCATGTGGTGTGGATGCATGTTGATCGATTGTATCTATGTGCAATTGAATATGAGTATGTTGTAAAACATTAAATGAATTGTGGACATGGGTTGCATGGGATGGAGTTTGACATCGTTTCCCTAACGGTACAAATCAAACAAAATCAATACTGCCACAGGAAGGTATTATAATCATCTTAATTATTTGCATACATCTTCAAATTTATTTCTATATCACATGGGAAAAATATGAGATGATATGGGATGACTCCCTCTCTCCCATCTTCTTTCCATGGATTTCATTCTCATGGATTTCTTGCTAATAGACAACCACATCACAAAAAGAGATCAACCTATAAAATAAAATGCACTAATTGCAAGAAATCCCTCAATAGGAGATGCACCCATAATTAGAATCACACAATACATCTCTTCTTGAATGTGACAAAAATTAATTCAATCACAATATTAGGATCCCATCAAAGAAGCACATGTGTAGCCTAACAAATTCAAGAAACCACATGTGCAGCCCTAACAAACTCAAGAAAAAGGCACATAGGTTGCACAATGAAACAAAATAAAAGAAATAAAGAGAAAATTTTTTTTTTTCTTTTTCTTTCTTTCTTTCTGTTTTTCTCCCCCACCCTTTTTTTATTATTGCTATAGTAGTTGTTGGCCACGGCCAGTGGCTGCTGCCCTCATGCCAAGGCCCACGGCCTAGTTGCACACAGCCACGGCCTATTGCTGCCACTGTTGTGTGCGGCTTGCGTGCGCTCAGTGCACACGCCTGCAGCAGTCGTAGGTCACGGCCTGCTGTTGCTGGCAGGCTTCTGAGTAGCGCCTCACGGTGAAGAAAAAAGAAAGAGAAGAGGGAAGTGAGAGAGGAAGATGGGCATAGGCATGGGCAGCATGCCATGGGCAGCACCCATGCGATTTTGCCACTAAAACAGAAAACCAAATTCCTTCTCCATAAAATAAATCATATGTCTTCCCATTGCATGAGTGAACCAAAAACTTATGGCTCTGATACGATTATTAGATCAATTGATTCAAGATTCAAATAAATTCGGTTTGGATCATACCTGAATGTTTATGGGAAGACAGCGAAAAATAGATCACGAACCAAGTTTTTGGTTACGAGCACACGAACAAATCTTCTTCAATCTCTAGATATCTTGAAAGACTTCTCTATAGAGAACTCCACACCACAAATCCTTTGGAAGAGATGGAATTCCACAGAGAACATAAATACTTGGAGAGTAGAGAGAGAAAGAGAGAGGAAATTTGGATTCTAGTTATATGGCCTTAGGGTTAGAAGTCTTCTATTTATAACCAAAACCCTAAGGCCCCCCCTTTTAGACTCATACCAAGAATCGATCAAAAAGGAGGTGGAGGAGAGTCAACTACTTAAGTGGCGGCTCTCTCTCCCATGCGCGGATTGGGTCTCGCCTGCCCCTTGTGGGAGGCTTGGACCGGGCCTTGGGCCCATGTCCGTTCTACAACAGCCAAGAATGATATTATGGTCTATGGATATCATTTCAGCCGCACAACGATGACATGATGGGTCAATGAGAATACAGTTTATGTGTGAGCAGACTTGCTCCCCCCCCCCCCCCCCCCAATCCAGCCCTTGTGCTCATGCTTGCCATGCTCATAGAAAAGCTTTAATTTTGGCAAAGATTTGCAATTCCATAGTATTCTTTTCCACACTGAATCAAGGATAAGGTTCTGGGTGTGATGATGAGAAGGATGCCCTTTGAGATTAAATTTCAATCTTTTGGTTGAAGAGAAGGTAAAGTATTGTTTGACTGAAAAAGAAAATCTCATTTCTAGTTCCTCCCCAGACGAAAAGAAAGCATCGAGCAGGCCAAGGTGCAGAGAGATAGGTGCTAACTAGGAATAATTAGGATTCTGGAATACCTAAACCTACGCTTTGTAAAACGGTCCAGAACCGGGTTTAGTTCTAGGAGAGTTGGTGTGATCCCGATCCGGACTGAGTCCTGCCTCGGTTCTGAAAAGTAATACTTGTTCGATTTCGGTTCGTTTTTGTTCAGTTATATATTATACTATAATATTAGTATATATTATTTTTTTTTTAATAGTAATATATATTATAATATATTAATATAACAATTAATGGGAAAAAGAACGCTACCTGGTCGTGTGGCCAGCGTGGCTCCTGCACCTAGACACAGAACTGCCCTGCCCCCATGGAAAGGTGGAAATCCCTCCCAGGTTAATGCTTGCGCTCGCGATTCCATTGGCCAACGCGTGTGTGCAGGCTCTAGAGACCCAGGGAGTGCTCTTTCACCCATAATTAACATACTAAAATAACTTGTTATCCAATTTCGGTTCGATTCTAGTACCTAAATTCAATTCCTATTCTATAACCAGATCCGAATTGAACTGAGTTTGGTTCCTGCATCCCAGTCCTGGATGGGTAACTAAATTCCATTTGGTTCAAGTCAGTTCCGGTTATAATTTGATACCCTTGGTACTACTATTATATATTTTATATCCTATCTGCTATACCAACATATGCATACGAAACGTGCCAACTACTTCATGATATTGATGTTGGGCCCACTGTCGGGCTTGATTGGGTTGGGTTTTGGGCCTCAAAACCTCTTCAGGAAAACCAAAATTTGGGCCGATGGCTCAAGAGAGTTTAAACAAAAGGTGGCCCAGTTTTATTAAAGTTTGAAATTAGGCTAGTTATAGCTGGTATTTTTATCTGCTCCATTTCCTGTCTGTTCCATTTCCTCAAGTTCCTCTAATAGATGGGGTAGACCCCACCTAGGCAGTGTGTTTGGGCAGGGTTAGGGTGGTCATTTCAACCTCCCCCCCCCCCCCCTCATCTCCATTAGAGGAACTTGGGGAAATGGACCTGCCCTAGAAATGGAGCAGATAAAGAATGCCAGCCTAAGCCTAGTAGAGTTCTTTGGATTGGGCTGAGCCCAGTAGATCATAATTATGATTACAATACATGTGATAGAATGAGAGATTCTCGATGTCATATTTAGTAATCATATGTTTTAACCCTCACAGAAGGAACTTATGGCTAGAACAATCCTGAGCTTACCTACTCTCTCGGGTAGGCACTATAGTCGATCGGCAGAATTAACTGATGACCCGGTTATTTAATCGAAGAGATATAGTTTTTCTTAGAGGTTTGGTCTATTTTTTTGTTTTTTTCTTTTTATCACCGAACTAACCGGATTGACATCCAGCGAGCCGGCAGAATACCTACGAGTCCGGATAACCTTGTTGAGCTTGTTTTACTTATTTTGGCTAGAGGAATCTAATGGGATTGGAGTTAAGGGCTCCTCTGTGTATTATAACACATGTTTGGTATTATTTATCAGTAGGTGACATGAGGTTGGATAACCTCGAGTGTTCAAGCGTGATCAACTGACATTCTACTACATGACAGTGAGTGGGACTTACTTTGGAGCTTTCTCTCCATGTGGTGTGGATGCATGTCACACCCCAAACCACCCCCTGGGAGGATCAGGTAAGTGACCCGAATTGCACGACAGCAATCCGCCAAACCCCAAGGATCTAGAAGTTGTTAATCCATTCACAGACACACACATCCACAGTGACAGTGAGTGGGACTTACTTTGGAGCTTTCTCTCCATGTGGTGTGGATGCATGTCACACCCCAAACCACCCCCTGGGAGGATCAGGTAAGTGACCCGAATTGCACGGCAGCAATTCGCCAAACCCCAAGGATCTAGAAGTTGTTAATCCATTCACAGACACACACATCCACAGTAATACAAAATGTAAAACACAGAGTGCTACAGAAAGCTATATATACATTAAACTAGAAAGAAAGTAAAGAAAACATATATATAAAAAAGGATTGTTTTAATTCACTCTCTCTCACTCTTAGAACATCTGCAGCTCCTGACTCTATCTGACATAGCTTTACAAAGAATATAAACAAGGCAAGGCAACCCGAGCCCCAAAAACAAAGCTGCACAAAAGAGAGAAACTCCAACAAGAACAAAAAGGAGTCCCACAATCAAAATAGAGTCAGTTGCACCATTCAAGGGTCCTCATTAGCTACCATCGAGGATACTCGTACCAGCGGTTTGACCTCCATCTGGGTCCATACCAATATCGTCATAACAACCATAGCTTGCCTCCGGGAGATAAGCCTCCCCGCCATAGTAACATCCACCTGCAGGATCATCTAACAAAACATATATAATAGAATATGAGCTCCACCGAGCCTGTAAATGAAATATCACCATGCATGTACATGTAATCACAACCATATGAGTCCTACATGAGGTGCAGTTCATTTTATATATTAGCCACCTAAATCACAACTAAGGCGGGTTAGTGCTACTATAATCCCCAATACATGTATCCCTGGTGCGGACTTTTAACCCCTTCCCGTGATACACCCATTGAGTTATCGGAGAAGACCAGTCGGCTCCAGCGTCCCTTCCCAAGGTCAGCCCGACCGGCCCTCTGGGATTAACCTGTGAGGCATCCATCATCTTTTCACATATCATATTTTTTTTTTCCAGCTTATAGCCCCATAACCACCTTTTCGGTGCATCACAATTCCATTTCTTTTCTCTTTTCATTTCTTTTCTTTTTCTTTTTCTTTTTCTCTTTCATATGGTCACTCTCACAGGCATCCAACACCTTAACCCCTGTTGGCAAGGGTGCGCAGCATGAGTGATGATACTCTAGCCCAATGCATCTATATGGCATAGTATGAGTTAGGTGGTGTCAACCGCATCCCATTCTACAGGCTACCACATGCCTCATTTTCAAGCCGGCTACGACATCTAGTCTAGCAATTCACATACAGCATTGATTGTCCATTCATAGTGTTCACCAGTCAAGCATTCCTTATTAACAGAATTCACAGTAATTGAAATAAGAGAATAGTGTAATAGTATTATTATAATTTGTTTTAACATATTAGCCATGTTGCATTTACACACATGATGTAATTTCACTCACCTTGTTCTGGTCCTACTGGTTCAGCTGTCGGTTCGATTCTGGTTGGTGTCTAACTGTGCACCTCGAGCACGGGATCAAAACCTAATTCATTGGATCATAAATATGTGTCAATTAATATTTAAAGTTACATTAATATCCTAGTGTTGGTCTAGGCTTACTGGTCTGACTTTGTATTCATATAGGTATTACTTGGAATTCCTCTGGGTCTTGCACTGGGCTTTCGGATCTATCTCCCAGTGCATCATCCAGAGATGTGGAATTTACTTGACTTGGTACACAACAACATGATCTGCCAATACATGCTCCAAATAACCACACAAACCAATACCCAGGTCAGCAGTTCAGCTGAGCCCAATCCTGAGCATGGTTACCTGGCCCTGTGGGGCCCACTTAAGCACCCAGGGTATGGATGACAGCAAGGATAAGTGGAGAGGGGTATTTTGGTCATTTACCACCCCATCACATTGTCCATAGGCCACTGGTGAGGCTCCAAAAAGACAGATCACAATCTAAGCCCAGTTTATATCTCTGGGCATTTCACTAGGTGATTGGACAATCGCCGAAAGCCTATTTAACACGGGTTTGGGCAAATTTTCTTGGATTTTGCAGCAGGGGCTGCCATGATCTCGAGCTGGGATGCAAGGGGGATGATCATATACCATATTTAGGGCTGAATTCATTGGTCTAATTAGTTTTGGGTTTGTTTTTCCCATTTGGAAGCCAGGAGGTACTCTGACAGCACAGAGAAGGTTGTCTAGGCTGAGCTCAGGCTCATGGATCCAGTTTAGGCTGCATGCAAAGATCCATGCCCAGACTGCCTATTTTGGGTGCAACTGTGCAGTGCAATCAAGCACAGAGACTGTCCTCAGTCTCAGCTGCAGAAACAGCAGCATAACTTAATATTTCATGACCAGATCTTACATGCAATGGTTATGCATGTCAGATCTGATTCTTCCCTAGGCATTCCCATGGTGTTCTGGACATTACTAGCTAGAGATACTACCATCAGAGCAGAGATCAGAGATCAAACATAGAGAACAGAAACATACAGAGATGGTGATTATTACCTGGAGGTTGTATGCAGCTAGATCAGTGCTCAGTATGCAGCATAGGTCCCCCTTCCTTCTTCTCCCCTTCTCTTTCCTTCTCTTCTTCTTCCTTTGCCTTCTCTCTCTCTTTCTATTTCAGCTACAGTAGCAAGGACAAAATGGCAGCTGCCCCCCTCTAATTATAGAGCTGGGCTGACTAAGACCTATGTGGCCTCAGGGTTCTTTTCTTAAGAATACATTTTTAAGTGCATTTTGGGCCATTCTGGCTGCACTAGTGGGGTCCACATGGTTCCAGAGGTGGGTAATGGTTTTTAAAATTTCCATCTACCCCTAGAGGGTGTTCATGGTCTATATGGGTGGTCTCCACATGTCTGGAGTCCAAATGAACAGTTTCAACCACTCTGAGCGATTCTCTGGGCCTTTGGGCAATGGCCCAGTACATCGCCCAAAGAATGCAACATTGTTGCATTGGCCTTGGGCTTGCACAGGTGCTTGGCCTATGGCCTGGGCATTGCACCAACACGTCTTCCAAGGTCTGATACACATCTGAACAGGTGTGGGCCCCACATAATTGGGTAGGAGAGAGAGTACCTAGAGTTTATATTATACATCAGGTTGTGAGTAGTGCAGCAACATGGGTCTACAACCCATCACCTAACAAGTATGTAGGAGGACATCCCTAGGGGTTCTCCACTGAATTCAACCACTGGAGTGATGCTCCATAGTGTGTTTAGATGTCTGGTCAGAGGTCCCGGTCCTTCATCCAAAATTTCAGTCAGTCAAGGGTAGGTTTGACAATGCATGTTGATCGATTATATCTATGTGCAATTGAATATGAGTATGTTGTAAAATATTAAGTGAATTTTGGGCATGGGTTGCATGGGATGGAGTTTGACATCGTTTTCCTAATGGTACGAATCAAACAAAATCATTACTGCCACAGGAAGGTATTATAATCATCTTAATTATATGTATACATCTCCAAATTTATTTCTATACCACATGGGAAAAATATGAGATGATATGGGATGACTCCCTCTCTCCCATCTTCCCATGGATTTCATTCTCATGGATTTCTTGCTAATGGGCAACCACATCACAAAAAGAGATCAACCCATAAAATAAAATGCACTAATTGCAAGAAATCTCTCAATAGGAGATGCACCTATAATTAGAATCACACAATATATTTCTTCTTTATTTCTTCTTGAATGTGACAAAAATTAATTCAGCCACAATATTAGGATCCCATCCAAGAAGCACATGTGCAGCCTAACAAATTCAAGAAACCACATGTGCAACTCTAATAAACTCAAGAAAAAGGCACATGGGTTGCACAATCAAACAAAATAAAAGAAATAAAAAAAAAAAAAATTCTTTTTTTTTCTTTCTTTCTTTCTGTTTTTCTCCCCCACCCTTTTTTTATTATTGTTACAGTAGCTGTTGGCCACTGCTACTGGCTGCTGCCCTCATGCCAAGGCCCACGGCTTGGTTGCACACAGCCACGGCCTGTTACTACCACTGTTGTGTGCGGCTTGCGTGCGAGTAGTGCACACGCCTGCGGCAGCCGTACGTCACGGCCTGCTGCTGTTGGTGTGCTTCTGGGTAGCACCTCACGATGAAGAAAAAAGAAAGAGAAGAGGGAAGTGAGAGAGGAAGATGGGCATAGGCATGGGCAGCCTGCCATGGGCAGCGCCTATGCAATTTTGCCTCTAAAACAAAAAACCAAATTCCTTCTCCATAAAATAAATCAAATCTCTTCTCATTGCGGGAGTGAACCAAAAACCTATAGCTCTGATACGATTGTTAGATCAATTGATTCAAGATCGAAATAAATTCATTTGGATCATACCTGAATGTATGTAGGAAGATAGCGAAAGAAAGATCACGAACCAAGTTTTTGGTTACGAGAACACGAACAAATCTTCTTCAATCTCTAGATATCTTGAAAAGCTTCTCTACAGAGAACTCCACACCACAAATCCTTTGGAAGAGATGGAATTCCACAGAGAACACAAATACTTGGAGAGTAGAGAGAGAGAGAGAGAGAGAGGAAATTTGGTTTCCAGTTATATGGCCTTAGGGTTAGAGGTCTTCTATTTATAACCAAAACCCTAAGGGCCCCCTTTTAGACTCATACCAAGAATCAACAAAAGTGGCGGCTCTCTCTCCCATACGCAGATTGGGTCTGGCCTGCCCCTTGTGGGCGGCTTGGACCAGACCTTGGCCCATGTCCGTTCTACAATAGCCAAGAATGATATTATGGTCTATGGATTCCATTTCAGCCGCACAACGATGACATGATGGGTCAATGATGATGAGAAGGATGCCCTTGGAGATTCAATTTCAAACTTTTGGTTGAAGAGAAGGTAGTATATTGATTGATTGAAAAAGAAAATCTCATTTCTAGATCCTCCTCAAACGAAAAGAAAGCATCGAGCAGGCCAAGGTGCTAACTTGAAGTGATTGTCTGAATGTTCTGGGAATCCCCATTAGTAGAAATGATTATTTCAAAATGGTTACGGCTAAGGATGTTAAACGGTTCGGTTCAGTTCGATTTTGACTGCTTGAGGGTAGAAACCGTAACCAGACCGTTTAACTAAATGGTCTCATAATCAAAACCTAGACCGTTTGGTAAACGGTTTCGGTTAAATGGTTCTATACGGTTTTACACGATTTTGGTTAGACGGTTCTGTACACATTTTTTACTCTATTTATTAATACTAGTTATTAGTAAATAGTTATTACTTATTACTTACTAAGTTATTAGTTTTTTTTTGGGAAAAAAGAAATCATTAATGAAGAAACGTGACGGCCTAGTAGTTGTTACTTGCTAGGTTTTGACTTTTTGTTTATAAAAAAACAAATTTGTTAAGTTTTTAAACGGTTAGCGGTTTGGTTATAATCGGTTTTAATTAGATTACACGGTTTGAAACCGTTGGATTAATCGGCCTAAACCGAACCAAACCGATTAAATAAACGGTGTTATTTCTAAAACTATAACCGGACCATTTAACTAAACGGTCTGCTAGTTTCGGTTTAAATGGTTCGGTTCAGTTTTCGGTTTAGTTTTGACACCCTTAGTTACGGCTTTATTAAGGGGGTTAAAAGAGTCATGGATCAATGCAGTGAGATAGGTGCTAACTAGGAATAATTAGGATTCTGGAATACCTAAGCCTACGCTTTGTAAAACGGTCCAGAACCGAGTTCAATTCTAGGAGAGTTGTTGTGATCCCGAACCGGACTGAGTCCTGCCTCGGTTCTGAAAAGCTATACCTGTTCGGTTCTAGTTCGTTTTTGTTCCTATATATATTATACTATAATATTAGTATTAGATACTAATATTAATAATATATATATATTTTTTTTGTTGAATAGTAATATATATCATAATATATTAGTATTATAATTAATGGGAAAAAGAACGCTACCTGGTCATGTGGCCAGCGTGGCTCCTGCACCTAGACATAGAACTACTCTGCCCCATAGAAAGGTGGAAATCCCGCCCAGGTTGATGCTTGCGCTTGCGATCCCATTGGCCAACGCGTGTGTGCAGGCTCTAGAGACCCAGGGAGTGCTTTCTCTCCCATAATTAATATACTAAAATAACTTGGTATCCAATTTCGGTTCGGTTCTGGTACCTAAATTCAGTTCCTATGCTAGAACCAGATCCCAATTGAACCGAGTTCGGTTCCCGCATCCCAGTCCTGGATGGGTAACTAAATTCCATTTGGTTCGATTCGGTTCCGGTTAAAAATTTGACACCCTTGTACTGCTATTATATATTTTATATCCTATCTGCTATACCAACGTATGCATACGAAACCTGCCAACTACTTCATGATATTGATGTTAGGCCGATTGTCGGGCTTGATTGGGCTGGGTTTTGGGCCTCAAAACCTCTTCAGGAAAACCAAAATTTGGGCTGATGGCCCAAGAGAGTTTAAACAAAAGGTTCAAAAGATTTCAATAAATAACTGATCATGACTTTCCTATCCATAGTCCATAAAACCTGAAAGTGCCCTTACATATACCTATGTTTCCGTTTGGCTGCAAAGAAAATTAAAGGAAGGGAAACTTTTGTATTCATTACCTAATATGGAAATTCTTTGGATTGGGTTGAGGCCCAGTTTTATTAAAGTTTGAAACTAGGCTAGTTATAGCTGGTATTTTTATCTGCTCCATTTCCTGCATGTTCCATTTCCCCAAGTTCCTCTAATAAATGGGGTAGACCCCACCTAGGTAGTGTGTTTGGGAGAGTTAGGGTGATCATTTCCGCCCCTTCTATTAGAGGAACTCGGGGAAATGGACCTGCCCTAGAAATGGAGCAGATAAATAATGCCAGCCTAAGCCTAGTAGAGTTCTTTGGATTGGGCTGAGGCCCAGTAGATCATAATTATGATTACAATACAAGGTGGAGCGTCATTGAATGTTTACCATAGGAGGGAAGGAGGTTCTTGTTGAGATTACAATACAAGGTGGAGCGTCATTGATTGTTCTTTGGAACAAAGTTTCCCGAGAAACCCTAAAATGGGACTTAAGGCTATGTTTGGTATCCAAGAAAAGAAGAGAAAAAAACAAAAAAAGATAAAAATCATGATGATACAATGATTGATTTATGTGTCTATCTCCATCCTCAAATTCAAAATTTTTTGAATTTGTTCTTTTTTTTTCTTTTCTTTTTGTGGCTTACAAACATGGCCTAAGGGTGGACAAAGCTTGCTCGAAGTCCAGATGACGGATTATTATCCTCTCCAATTCCCTATAGGTCAACAATGCGGCAGTGCTAGTGTGGATTTTCGACACGTGGCAGCTCGGACATCCAACGGTCTGAGCTCAACATAGTCAATGAGCTCGGACCATTGGATATCTGAGCTGCCCCGCGTCGGACATCTACACTAGCACTGTCGCACTGCCGGACTATGGGGGATTGGAGAGGATAATTTTCTCTGGCGAGACTCAACGATCGACCTGCTCTGCTCTAAATGATCTTTTGAGACTCCAAAAGCTCTAATTTTTGGGGCATTCTTTCTCTTTTATTTAAGAGAATGGTAAGGAGAGTTAGTAAAGACTTTTAGCACTTAATTAGAATATCAAAACCTTTAGTCTTTAAAGTTAATCTTAATAATCATTATTTTTCTTAGGGGTTTATGACTTTTTCAATTTTTTGTGAGAGGAGACACAATCGTGCATACTTACACAGCCGTGTATGAAAACATTTCTCTTTTTCTAATTTGTAAATATCCCTACTGAAGGATTTATGCTTAATTTGTAAGTACTTTACTATTGACCATTGTAAAACTCTTCATTGGAAGAGTGGTATAGGAGATTGAGTGTTTCTAAATTTGTGTAATCTCAAGGGTGATTTGTAAGGTGTGATTACTTCCGTTGGAAAAGAAATAAAAAAGATCAATTAATTGATGCCATTGGGAAACCAATTTGTGAGAAGATTTGAAGTATGCTTTCACGAACGAGAGGATTTGGATTGAAGGAAGATATCATGCTATCATACTAGTGAAACCATTTCATTCATTCTGTTTACTTGCAGCTTGTTGAGTTTAGAGGATATGGTGGACCCTTATAAGAGACGGATCTAAAATCCGAATAGTAACCGATTTTGATTTGAAAAATTAAAACCAAATAGTATTAAGTTGGGAATCAATTTATATAATTACATCATGAATCGAACCATAACAAACTATTTAATTGGAACCAAATCCATAAACACCTTAAGCTGGATTACGAAGGAACAAAAGATAAATTCTTCTTTAAAAATTGGCGAATAAAAAAATTGCTCTATACCTACTACATATATTTATTTATGGAGAAGAAAATACATAATGGACCAAGGTTTCAAACAAAGATTTTTTTAAAAATAAAAAATTATAGTCTAGGCATATCCAGATTGAAAGAAAACAAAAAACGACAAACCTTTGGTTGGCTCCACTAAATCCTAGTCTAAAAAGAAAACCCTAATAAAATTATTAAAAGATCAAAAGTTTCACGCCTATCAGTATGGCCACCTTTGTTTCTATCGTAATTTTTTAATTATATGTCAATTTTAGATCTAAATGAATTTTACGAAATGGTGAAGATGAGCTTCTAACTCAGTGGCACGCCGCTAGACAATTTTATCTAACGTAACTCTCAGAAGAGGTCAGAAGTTTGACCCACCTACTCTCCACTCTTTCTTGGAACTGTAATTGTAGTAATAAGTGTGACCCAGTGGGTCCCTTTGTTGGCCGTTTGTGGATCTTTATCCGGCCATTGTGGGTCCCTATCTACCCCCAATGGGTTCTAGTTTGGATTCAATGCACGGTGTAGCATAAAAAAAATAATTTTATTAAATGAAAAAATAAATTTTTGAAAAATTAATTAAGATTATAAAATAATGGACTATTGTTAATATGAACAGATATGCATACATGACAGGTATATAATTGAACTTGTCTCAAACTTGCCAGATGACGTATCATCATTTACTTTCCTTTGTGTATCCTTCGGTCAAAATTATCACATCATCCTACCACATGACAAAAGGTGAGCCAAAGATAGAAGTCTCTACACTAGAATATGTAAAGTCTAAAAGCCTTAATTAAAATTCTTGAACTACTTATATATATTCTTTCCTGGTGCGTTACTCTCCAGATTGAAAGAGAGGTTTGTTCATTGGCAACAAGTGATGTGTGTTTGTAGACACGAAACATCTTTGAATATATTTAGAAAAGATTAACTTTAATAGACAAGAAGCAAGTCCAAGTTTAATTAAATTAAACCAATAAAAAATGCAACATATGATATATTTTTTTAGTACCAAAAATATATATATTTTTTATAAAATAAAAGTCTTAACGTATGACCAAAATCTACCATATATCATTGTCGCACATATTTGTGCCATATGGTGCACTTAGACTTCCATCTCTCTTGATCACCTGAAGTATGATTTTCTTTATTTTTTTTTTAATTTTATTTATTTATTATTATCAATTTTTTTTTGTTTTTTTGTTTGCATTGAAAACTAGACTCACTGAACTTTATTTTGAAATATAACTCAAATGACTTTCACTAGTTAGTGGGTTCAAGTTAAATTCCAATTGAAATTGCAGGTTTTTCCTTTAAAAAAATATTTTTAAAAAAAATTAATATGATTGACCATTTGAAGGCAAATTATTTTATTTTTAAAATTCTTGAATCAAGCATTAAATTTATTTTTTTTTAAATCTGACTACAAAATAAGGTCGTCGAGAGTTTTAATCAAACAGAGGAATTTTTGTGTAGTATTACTTTAACATATAAGTTGAGTTACTAAGGTTAATTAGAGGTTCTTAAAACCTTTTAATTTTTTTTAAGGAAAAAATATTGCTACGCTCTCCTTATACACATTCCTTTATAATCCTCCACATATAATAAACAGTGGAGCCCATTTTTCATAAATATTTAAAAAACAAAACAGTGGAGCCCATTTTTCATAAATATTTAAAAAACAAAACAGTGGGGCCCACCCTTTCATTTCACTTAGGGGTGCAAGTTTGGCCCTATCGGCCTGAACCTGCCCTGAGCCCACCCTGAGCCCAAATAGGGCCTGGGCTATACCTGATCCAGAGGGTGGGTCAAGGCTGGAAATTGCTGGCCCTGAGTCAGGGTTGGGTCGGGTTAGGGTTGAGGCCTTAGGCTGAGCCCGGCCCGGCCCAGTCCTAGCCTGTTTTAAGTTATACCATAATATATATATTGATATACTATAAATATTATAAACTTTAATGTCACACATATTTTGTTATATAATATATTATATATGAAGATAATAAATGATAATATATTTTATTATAGTGTTATTTTATATAAAATTGATAATTTTCTCCTAGACCCTACCCAACTCACTCCAATCCATGCATCTCTACCTTCGTCCACTCCATGATTATGGCCAATCAAGGTCAACCCGGCCTAAACCTGAGGGCAGGTCAGGGTTGGATTTTCCAGGCCCTGAGTCAGGGTCAGTTCGGGTCCGGCTTGGGCCCAACTAAGGGGAGTTAGGGTTGGACTGAGGTTTTGAAAAACTCGGCCCAACCCGACCCTGTTGCAGCCCTAATTACACTTTCCTATTCTGACCATATGGGCCCCAAGTAGGCCCCATAGATGATGCTATTTTTCAACCGTGTGGGCTCTAAATATGGATGATGCTATTTTTTATTATCTCATTGGTTGTAGTGTGCACATTCCTTCTTACAACTACCCTTGTAAGAACCCTCTCTTTTTTTTTTTGAATTTCTTTCCCTTTTGAGAGTACAACCCTAGACGGCTAGAAGCCTAGAACTAGACATCCTCCAAGCATGGTCCAAATTGGTGCTCAAACTCTGGGTTGTTAGTTAGATCAACGAAACAAAATTAGGGGATATCAAACGACGTGTGAGGCTGCATCTGCATGGTCTCTCAACAGTCAACACAAAGGTTATATGCAGTTTTTCTTATTAATTTTTTTTTTGTGGGACCCATTTTGAAAGATTTTTTTTATGTTAAGTGGACTCACCACAATGGTGGCCCATAGAGGGAGTGGGCGCCTAGTGAGCCCAGGGGTAGGGGTCGCTACATAGTGGTGCATGGCAAGGAGGGATGCATTTGTGAGGATTTGATCAAGTCACCAAACCTCGGTCATTCTTTCTACTAGGCAATGCCAAGACGCTAGATCAAAGCGGATCTAGCTCCTGTGCAATCGTGGTGCCCGACGGAAGCTGGATCATCCAGCCTTACTAAACGACAAGAAAAACAAGGGTGGGGTGGTCATTTCACATGTGAGGTCCAGGTGGGATCCACCTGTGAAATGACCACTCTACCCTTGTTTATCCTTTCGTTTAGCGGGGTTGGATGATCCAGCTCCTTCCATCCTTTTCCGGTCAAAGCCCAAGTGTGCCACTTCAAGAGTTTGAGCCCTAGAGCTCCTCTCCAGCACACTTTTGCATTGCATGGCGTGCAGCTAGGGAGCCTCGATCCATACTACCGCACATATCCTGGTGTATTGATGTGTGGATCGAGACCTCCCCAGCCGCATGATGTGCGCTCCACACCGTGCAGTGCAGGAGAGGAGCTCAATCCGAGTTTGAGTCCTTGACAACTTCACTGAATATGTGAATTGAAAGGAAACGCTGAAGCCCTCAAAGTAAAAGTGTAAAACCAACCAAAAGTAAACCCGAACAAACTCACAAACTCGAATCTTGGGGTACAGATTGGGCAGCATACACGGACAAAGATCTTTTTAATTAATTTTTCTCTTTTTCCTGGATTCCTCAACGTGCCCAGGCGAGAGGATCAACCTATTAACCATGGTTTTAATGTACGGTATCGGATTGGGTATGTAACGTTTCAAATCCAGATAAAGATATGGTGTTAATTCTTACGAACCGTCGGTAAACAATTTTGAAATCTGTAATCTACTATGTACATAGGGAAATAATGTATTAGAGACATCAGAATATCGCAACGAAAATACTGCAAACATTTCTATAAACTGTAAAACACTGGCACCTCCATCTCACATGATAAACATCTAACTATGATACATTTCTGAATCTGTCTTTGTATTACATTAAAGTACTGTCTATCGCATTTATGCCTCAAGGTGTATATCTATACAAAAAAGAGTCTATGATTTGTGTTCTCTCTCTCTCTAATCAACTACTCAGAGGGTCTGATATCTTTTTTCTAGCTCTTTTTGTGCAATCAGCACAGTTGCACTCCACATACACATGTTCTGTAAAAACAATCATAACTATGGGGTGAACTAACTAACTCAATGAGAAAGAATAAAGTTCATATCATGCTCATGAATGTAAACAATCATGCTATGCTGATAAATCATGCTAAGAAAATTTTCACATACCTCCCTTGAGGTATCACATAATTATAAAAACACTCATCAATTTTGAAAAATTATGCATGCCCCTACTTTTGTAAAAAATTAACAAATGCACCCATTTTGTTAACTTGGGACTCACGTTAGCATTAAAAAAAAAATTGACGGAATTAACTTGGGACAATACTGAACCGCTTGACACCCTTATCTCTAGTCTCTCCAATAATAAGATAAAATTTCTTCAATCACCAGATTTGTATGTACTTTGTTTTCCTCGACATTGCAAGAAAGCCCCTGTCATGAACCGGTGGCAGATGATGGGGTTGCAAGAGGGAGGAGGAGCCGATGATACTTCTAATTAAACGTGGAAATGATGCTCCTACTCTTCAATTTTGAGACTTGTGAACACGTGCTCATAAAATTCTCCACATAAATGACCAAAACACATAAATGAGAGGATCTATTTGTTGCTTGTAGTTTTTTTTTTTTTTTTTTTTTTTTAAATAGAAACAAGCTCCATAAATGATACCAAATGCAACCAAAAACGTTTTTGTGAGCAAAAATAAAAAATAAAAAAAAATTTTCCTGAGGTAGTTTTCCTTCACTCTTCGAGGTTCACATGGTGTGCAAAGGAACATACCTCAGTGAGCCAGAGTCCTTGTTTGTCTATCTTCCGGGTTCGAGCTTATCAATAAAATTCAGACGAGAACATTCCCAAAATACTTTACATTATGATATGGGGGTGAAAGAGACACCTTTGCCATTCCCATTCAAAGCAATGAATAAAACGTACAGTAAAATTACAAGGGCTTCTGTTATATAATTAAGAAAAATTAAAATAAAAAATAAAGAGGGGGAAAAATAAAGAAACAAATCTGAGGAAATGAAGCAGGATTCTACACAAGCAATTTGGGATACAGTAATCAAAGGCTGCTGAAAGGATGAAGAACCTGGTTACGCACCCTCTGCTGGAACATGGCCCAAGATGCCAAAATTGTTGGTCTGTTTGGGCCTCCATTTGGTTCTTCCCCTCACAACCTCAGCCCCGTTCTCAAGACGCAGCAAATGCTCACATTCGATGCCACCAACATCTCGTGATCCACCATCACCATCATCACAGACTGCAGTAAGGGATTGAATCACATTGTCCCTCCCACATTCCCTCCTGTACTCCAGAGTTAGGCTATAAAGCTCATTGCTCTCCAAAATTGAGATCGGAGCACTCTGTGACACCAATTATAATACCATCTTTCAGTGGAATTGCTAAAAACAACTTAAAATGATAATTCAGATGCAGAGAGAAAAGAATGTTTTACAAGCCCCCATCATGGACCATGCATGGAGTGAGGTCACACGGAGGAGATTCAACTCAATGCATTCAGAAAAGATCTTCATGTCTAAGCTCATGAAATGTTGGGAAAGATGCAGGGTTCAATTCATATATATTACACCCAACCACCCCTCGAACTTAATATGTGGATCTCCTATTCAAATAATAATAATAGGGTCACAACAAATTTATCAAGGGTAATGTAGCTGTTTGGGTTGCAGAACAAATAAATGTTAAAAATGTACTCTCAACTATCTATTCACACAGTTCACAAATTTCTGAAACCAAAGGGAAAATTTTCATCCAAGTCGGTTTCAAAAAATGGAAGCCCAGATCCAGAATCACAGGTATCAAACCAGACCCTCAACTATCTATTCACACAGTTCACAAATTTTTGAGCAAAAGTACAACTGACCAGAATATAACTGTCTCAATTCATCATGCCAGACCAAAGTAAATAGCAAGCATAATTGATAAATGTACTCAAAACCAAAAAAGAAAACAGAACTAATTTGCAACAAGAATCTACCTCAAGAATCCACCCAATGTACTTCACATTGTTCACATGCTGATTGACATCCAAATCATTCCACCGAGGCTGAGATTTATGGGATTTAATTTGTTATCAGCATAAATATAAATTCAACAATAAAAATGCTAGAAGAAAAAATGTAACCTTTAATTTAACCATAGACTTACAGTTAAACCGGTTCGGACATAGTCTGCTGTGCTGTCATCAAGTTTTGGCAGCTTTCTGCTATCATCATCGAGGATGGGAGCAGAATCAATGAAATAAGGTTCTATTTCTCCTCTAACCTCCTCTGGCATTTTAGATAATCTCCTTGTGTGTTTATTCATCATCACCCACACACTACCGGAAAAATAAAAACAATCAAAACCAGAAAACTTCTAGTCAGCTACATTGAAGATGCTAATATAAAGCACATAGAACATAAATGAGAAATGACCACCAATAACTGAGCATAATTAATCATTAAGTTTCTTGCCATCACTTTCTGACCTGGTAGCACGTGTGAGAGTTTCACCAGTCTTGCAGTCACGGATAAGCCAATCACGACGCATGCCATTCTTCCCGGATGCACTGACCCAAGTATCAACTTGAACAACATCACCCCTGCAGTCAAAAAACAGAACCAGCCTTATTCCTCAACATTTCAATTAACACATCAACAACTGTTCAAATCCTCTGAATCCCTACAACTAGGATCTCATCAAAATGCCAAAAAGCAATCAAAGAAAAGCCCGTGATCAGCATATAAATATCACTACCTCTGGTTAGGGTTTCCCAGATGTGTAAGTGTAAATAAAAAAAACAGAATATCAGATTATTAACACAATTTGGATGACTAAAATCTAAAATTCTGTGATAGAATAAACTTTCTTATCTTTTCAGAGCTAATGCTAGTATATTTGCTCCAAAAGCATAATAAGCAAAATATGAACTCTAAACTTCAATAAAAAAAATCCATTTCCCATAATATCAATTAAAATTACACTGGTGAGGCAAACAAGATCAGCTTGATTACTTCCTTTGTGAAAATTTTTATGCAATTTATTTAGAAAGTTAAAATGTATGAACATGGTTTTAAGAGTCTCTTCTTTTTTTGTAATCACTAGTTTAAGAGGTGAGGTTTACTGTATTAGCTGAAAATAGCAAAACCATACTTTCCCCGTAATCTAAGTTCCCTGGATTATTAAAAATGCAATAGAGTTCAAAGCTTAAACCATACTTTGAATGGTTACAAAGAAATGCTGACAAAAAAACCTCAGCAGGACCACAGAAAATTTAGAGTAACAAAATTCCATGGGATCAGAATCTAAAATCAACCACATTCAGTTCGCACAACCAACCACTGGTTATACTTTTAATTCTTAGATGTAGAAAGAAATTGCAGCACAAAAAACTTGGAAATATAAATGGGGAGGTTGAAGAAGACAAGCATAAAAGATCTTTTGTTGACAAATTGCTAAGGTAAATCAAAGAATAATTTATGCAGAAATCAAGAGATCTACAATTTCAATTGCAAAATGCTGGTCTCATATTCTTATATGGATAAACATTGATAACAAACTCAGTAGGCTGAAATATATCAGGTCTGACAACCATTTCCCATCCCTATCCACATCCTGAGAATCAGGGTGGCAGGTATACATGATAGGGAAAATAAGATCTACCATCTGAGGCTTACTTGAACCAAGATATTTTCTAGTTAATTTCAAAGTAATTCAAATTAACCACACCTTCCTCAAGCACATAGTAAAATACAGCAAGTCAGCTTTATGACTCTCAAATCAGCAAAAAACTACAATATTGGGGGGGGGGGGCTATAATGATATCCTCTATTCATGCATAGAGTGTCAGAGTGACATCTCCAACTATGCTATTAGTTACAAAGAAACCATGTAACAATTTCAAAACATGAAGGCTGTAAAAAGCAGTAGTTAAAAGCAAATATACACAAGTATTGCTTACCAGGTAGGATAGCAATCGACCAGAACCTGCATCTTAGTTACCACCCATATCAGGTTCCTTCTACTCATTTCTGGCGTTGAACCAAAACCATCACCTAAAAGCCCCGCACTTCTAACATGGTTAAGTGCTGTTTCCTGTGCAAGCCGAAGCCCGTGAGACATTAACCACAGATCATTTTTGTAGTTGAAAAATAACCTCTTTTCTGAGAGTAAACAAAGAATAATAAGGAACGATCTCCTACCTGTAAATGATTCATCAACGTTTCTATAGAAGCTGTCTGGTCAGCACCTATCTCATATGATCTAATTGAGAAATTCTGACTGAAAACAAGCCCATCTTGGACAATCCTCCCAAGACCAAATGGGTCAACAAGCATGTCAGGGCGCCTAGGTTTCCAATCAATAAGCGTCCACTGCTTCTCAGCAGCCAAGAAGATTGTCGTGATCGCAGCAAGAAGCACACTCCAATCAGGTAATTGATTAATAAAAGTCCTTGGGGGAGGCGATGATGTTTCATCTTCCTTCCTCAAAACTTCGGTAGGTGTCGCCAGACTAACCGGGGTACCATTGATCTTATGAGGAGCTTGGGCATTTGTCTTAACATGCAAACCACCCGAAGAAGAAGCAAATTTTGACTTAATTCCTCGACTATCCAAATTGTCTGATGCTCCTCCAAGCACCATTGATGCCTTCCCCGATGATGCCTGGGCAATGGGGAAAAATGCTGAGCTGGCAGCTGCGGCAACCATGATGGAAAGAATGGGACCGTCCAACGCAATTAAAAAATTTCACGCAGATCAGAACACTTCCACTAATGATTCTCCCACTCAAGCGCCCAAAATGTGAAGGAAAGTCTCAAATATTGGAACATTCACCATAATCCATCAGTTTCTGGCATTTTCCATCTGCAAACAATGTAAGAAATATTTCAAGCAGAAGCTCGAAAGAACCACACAAAGCTTCTCCGTTTCTGCTCCTTCCAACGGATACCAGAATCAAAAATACCAAGGCAAAAAATTTACATTTTTTATAATTGATTCCCCTGTAAGAAAGACAGGTAGGGAAGGGGAAAATATATAATTTTTATAACAAAAGCCAAAAAATATTAATAATAACCCCTAAAAATAAAAGAAAGTTGAACTATGTTTCTGGAATCCTTGATAATACAATATTAAGAAAAGAAATAGAGACAGAAAAAAAAAAATATGAAAATTTTAATGTCGAATACAGCAGAATATTTTGAACAGAGAGAGAGCAAGGCTGAATGCGGCGGATCTCAAAGGACAGAAAGAGTTCCGAAGAAATGCCAGCAAAATTCAAAAGAATGGAAGCATTGAAACATCGGATCTACAATCTAAGCACAGAAAATAAAAGCAAGGAAGATTAACTTAATGAAAACCTAAAAATCCGAAACCGATCTACAAAAGAAATTGTCAAACAATCCCGATCTTCTCTCCATTTACAAACATTAAAGACGAATTACGGGTTTAAGAAAAAAAAAAAAAGGTAAAATATAATCAAACGCCACACTTTAAAAACCGCTAAGAATCAAAGTTAAATAACATTACAGAAAGCTAATATCGTACCTTGATCAGAAAAGGCATGAGTAAGCACCTCAAAAACTTTAACTTCGTGCCTTCTTTTACAGTTGTAACTGCTTTCGTTTCCTTTTTAGGGTTTTGAATCCTTCCTGTTCTTCCCTTTCTCTGGTTTTAGCAGGATTTTCGATTACTATTGAGTCACAGCAAAACTGAAAGTGACATACGTAACCACTTTTTTCACAAGAGAACGAAAGAGAGAGAGGGGTTGGGCCAGCGGCTTTTTGGATGGAGAAGAATTGTCTGTCCCAAACTCCCAACACCACCTCTTTTTATACCATTCTCCCTGGGCCTCCCGCCTCCCTCATTCAAGTTCCGAATTCCATACATTGTGCATCTGTCATATTACGGAAATGCCCTTCTCAATTTACTATTTGCTATTCTTCTTGCCTCAGTTTCGGATAATGGTCTTGGTTAAATATAAATTAATGCAGTAATGATACAAAATGGAATAAATTATATTATCATAAAATGCAATGTCACCTTACCAATGCAAGTCAAAGTAAATTGTTTGAATTTTATTTTGGTAAATAAAGTAAATTGTTTGATCACCAACTCGATAGCACGATAGCATTTAAACGCGGACAATTGAGTTGCTTAGTTGGTTAGCATATGTCTCATTGGAGCAAGTCCTTGGCATTGATCTCAATTTTGAGTATCACCGCATTTGCAGTGGTGCTGGGTCCTACCCCATCCATGGGTTGCATTTGAATATTAGGAATGATTAAAAAAGAGAAAAACATTTATAGTTAAGGGTGTCAATCGGTTTGGTTTTGGTTATTTGGTTTCGTTGCGGTGTGGTTTATTTCTTGATAAGGTGAAATCAAAATCGAACTAGATAGGAATCAACCAAAATTAGAATCATTTTTCATATAATCCAATTTTACCAGTTTTCATTCGGTTTTCGTCATCCAATTCATAATCGGTTTACATGCGTTTTGTGTTTTGGTTTTGGGAAACAGTAATAACAACAATCTTGGTTTTCATGGGCTTTATATTCCTGTGTTTCCCCATTCTCTCCCGGTCTCCCTCACTCATCATATTTCTCATCCCTATGTGATTAAAAAAAAAAAAAAAAAATTCTCATCTTCACCTGTCCTTCTTTTCCTTTCGCATTCTTTGTTTTTCCATTTTTTTCCTTCTCCACTTTCACATGAGAAACAAATTATTTCTTCTATTAGAAAGTAGGGTTTTGTTAATCCTTTTTAACATCACTTCCAATTCATACTTCAACAAATATAATGTATAGTTAATCCAAGACATTTTACTTATTTTATATTTCAAGTATGATGTGATAATTGTTGTTTATTAAATTAATTATCATGTTATTAATTAATCCAATTGATGCATGGGTCAGTATTCGAGTAAGAGGTACCGGTTTCTATTCGATTTTTTTTTCGGTTTAAAACAGTAGTTTTGCGGTGCAAATCGAAACCGAACCGAGAAGAGAACCTATAAAATAAAAACCGGATCATTTTTCTATGGTGCACACGGTTTGATTCAATCGTAAACGGTCAGTTCCAATTCTGATTCCATTTTGACACCCTTAATTTAAATAAGGATTTTCTTATTTACACCCCCTAAAATGTCCATCTATTTGTAAGCTTACTTTTTTTGCCCCTTATTTTATTCCCAACTATTTAATGTAGTACTTAATGTGGATCCGACACCTCTCCAGGGAGCTCAGCGCCCAGGGCACGCCCAGGGGGCATCCAAGGGTTGGGTTGTGCTACACAAATCTCGATGCACGTCTTGGGATGTGTGCGGCACAACCCAATGGCTAGATGCTCCTTGGGCATGCTGGGCTCCCTGGAGAGGAGCTCAACTCACTTAATGTAGGGGTAAAAAGGGATTTTCAAAAAGTGGGAAGACATTTACCTTCATTGAAAAAATTACATTCAAATGCTCTTGAGAAAAGATGACAAACCTATAGATCCTTGGACTCAATCTCCTTGAACTTCTGGTCTAATTCCACCCAGAACAAAAAGGCTTGTCATCTTATCAGTTGGGATAGAATCTGTCGCCCCACTACTGAAGGGGGTCTTGGGCTACACAAAGCTGAACATCATAATCAGCCCCTCATCATCAAGCTGGGATGGAGACTCATCAACGAGACATCATCTCCATGGTCTAGGATCCTCCGAACCAAGTATTTTCCAAAATTATCTATTTTTCATCCAAAAACTTTGGCCCGAAGGGGATCCTGGACCTGGAACAACATTTCAAACACACTTCCAATTCTCAAAATGATGGTGTCTAGACAGATTGAAAATGGGAAGACCACTTCCTGCAGGTATGATCCGTGGATCCCCTCCACGAATGGTAAGTTTATACCCCCCAATGTTATATTCTCTAATGACTTTCATTTGGTTCATGATCTACATAATAATGGTATTTGGGATAGAAGTAAGCTAATTTCTTGCTTTGATATTGATTCTATCTCACTCATCGAACAGATTCCTATTTCTCACCATGAGGATGTGTGGAGGTGTACCCTCAATAAAAAAGGGACTTTCTCCACACAGCTAGTGGCCAAGCATCTTCTAGATTCAACTAGCCCATCTAGGCCTTTGCAAATTCGGTGGTGGAAATTCTTTTGGAAGCTTATTATTCATCCTAGATTTAAAATCTTTTTTTGGCGTGTTTTACATGCAGGAATTCCTACACGGGCCTTTCTCTCGAAATGGATTTCAGTCGACCCTACATGTGTATTCTGTGGTTCATACGATGAATCAATCTGGCACCTCTTCCTTTCATGTGATTTGGTTAAGCATATTTGGGCTGCTGGCCCTCTTGGATTAAGGACTGAGCACCTCTCTGCACCCTCTTTATTGGACCTTTGTGTCTCTCTCCGTGGCACTTTTGCATCGGATAAACAATCTGGCATTTGATTTTTTTCAGTTTTTATTATTACTGTTTATTTCATCTGAGATGAAAGAAACAAGATTTTATTCTGTGCTGTCAAGGCTGATCCCATATCGGTCATCAACAATGTTAATAGATGGCTAAACGACACTAGCATTCATCCCCCTAGTTACCACCCAACTCCTGACCATACCACTGAGAGCACACACATTCCCATCTACAATTTATCAGTTACTAACTGTAACTCCCACTTACCTGGTTTAATGATTGCAAGAATTTTTGAACCCGCACTTAAACTAGGTCAATGGGCTTTTTACCTTTTGATAGATGGACATCATATGCTAACAGATGCAGGTTGCTTACGAACTTTTGATAGTATGGAAGCGGATCTCCTTGGACTCTTCTATGGGTGGCAGACGGCAAGAAAAGAATCAATCCAGTTGAGGAGCATATGGACTACCAACAAGCGACTATGTGACCTGCTTACTTTTCCTTTTTCTCTCCCCGCCCCGTGGACTTCGATAAGTGTTTATTATGACTTAATAGACCAATTCCTGAACTCTTCTAGGGTAGGTATATATAATTTAACTCTAACACCCCACAAACAATGCTCGGGGAGGATCACTTAAGTTTGTATTTTGTCTTGCTTTTTAATATATTTTTTTCTTTTTTATCAAAAAAAAAAAACTGGGACACTTACATGAAGTTGTCAAGTTCTAAACGTACCTATAAAAGTGTCATTACCATACTCCTTCAAATAAATAAATAAAAAAAAAAGAAAAGAAAAGAAAGAGAACCATGAAAGACAGTGTGGCCCCCTACACCCAGACACAAAAGGGCGTGAAATGATCGTCTAGCCCCTCATGAAAGATGGAAATACCTCCCATGTTGATGCTCCCATGTATGTTCCCATTGGCCCCCCGCGCTTACATAGGGCTATACTGCCTTTCAGGAAACCCTCTCTCATAAAAAAAAATTAAACTTAACAAGACTCTTTTTTCTTTTAATTCTTATTAATCATAAAATACACTTTTGTAACCTTTTATTATAGTTCAATTCAAATCAATGAAACATTATTCCAATTAAATAGATCAGTTACTCTACTCTTATTCATTTATATTTAAACTCGGATTAGCGGTCAACTTAAACTATCTAATTTTCTCTATGTTGTAAAAAATATGAAGGGAAAAAGGACTCTATGCGGGAGCATAGTTCCTGTGCCCAGACAATTGATGGGATGAAATGATCGTCTCGTCCCTCATGAAAGGTGGAAATTCCACCCCCTTTGATGCTTCCATGCATGGTCACATTGATCCTCGCATTGGCGTAGGGACCACATTCCCGAACAACGAACTCTACCCCAAAAATAAAAGATAATTAAAATTCCTTTCAAGTTCAAAGATACAGAATAATTACTGGCTTGCAATATGAAATAGTTTAACTTCGTTTGTTTTTTTTTTTTTTTTTTTCTCTCTCTCTTAAAAAAAATTGGATTGTGTTTGATTAAGTCAAAGCATACAAAGAAATTTATTCTACTCAGGAGAAATTATTAAACACAATTGATTGGCTTAAATAGTGATTCTGTAGTAGTTACCTTCACAATCTCTCAACTAGAAGACAAAACATTCTAAGCTAGACATTTTCAAATTAAAAAAATAATACCGTTAGCACAACGTTATTTAGAACCCTATTTACTAAGAACATGTTTCTTACATCAACAAACATTATGTAACAACAACGTTGCAAATCATGTTAAACTAACAAGATGAAGTATTTTGAAATAAAACAACTTAATGCAACTAAGTTGTTTCTTTTCATTATTTTATAAAAGATGGCATCTCAGTCTCTTCTCCTTTTTTTTTTTTATGTGTTTTTTTAAACCATAGTTGGATTCAAGTTTTTATTTTTTGATACATTCGATGGACCATGAACTGTCAAAAATAATTTTAGGGTCTTAGCCGTCACTATGCCTAGTGAAGTATAATCTTTACATACTATGCTTCCAAACTGAAAAATCATAAGGGAATTGGATTAATTGAATACAAACGTATAAGAAAAAGATGTATCTTATAAAACTTATGACTAAATATTCTCGAACAATAATAAATTTGTAACAATTACCCTTTTTTTTTTTGTTGAAAAATTTGTAACAATCACTTATAACTAATTATCTCATGTTAATTTTTTTTCTTTTAAAACAAAAAATCAACCGCCACTTTTAGTTATAAGAAGTCTAATTGTATCTAAATTTAATGTGCACTAAATTTAAAACCATTACTTGTGGAAAATGACTTGCCAAAAAAGTCTCCCTTTAATAGTGTATGAACACAACTTAGTTTCTTAAGTTTGAGTTTTGCAATTGAAAAGATCTCCATGTGGTAATTCATGAACTCAACATTTTTTTTTTTGCTAAAGACAAGCAAAGAATTAAATTAAAGAATAAAGAATATACAAAGGTAATACTAGGCATACCCAGTCATAAAACAATAACGAAACTTTGACTCCACTTTCGACATTACCATCAGCAAAGACCAAAACAAAAAATTGGCTTAGATGACCACATAGTTTGGTAGTTATGAACCCTGAAATAATATATCCTATATAAGACCATCTCTCTGGCTCTTCCCCTCCCCGCCCACCCATCTCTCTCTCTCTCTCTCTCTCTGTCTCTCTCTCTCTATTAAATTGATAAGTGCTATTTTCAAACAAAGTGCTTTTTGGTTAAAGATGAAAAACTTATGTGGAACATGAAAGGAAGATTGAAGTTATAGAGAGTGCAGAGAGTAGTCATATTGCTTAGTATTGGTCTAGCCAAATCATATATTGAATAATAATTAATCTGCTACTTTATTATATCAATTATAATATAATACCTAGTTGCCCATAAATTAGGTTGTGAAGCAATTACAAGCTATGCCAATGGTTATGGATTCTCAAGTCCCAATGCATTGATGGATATCTAAACAGACTATTTGTTTTTCTTCAAAAAACCAAGTACTATATACATGGAAACGGATCATATATATATAATGAAATAAAGTATTTCACTTATCGGGAGTAGTGTTTGAATGACACCTCTATAGGTGTATTTAACACGTGATATTCTTTTATTACTCTGTATATTGTTCACAAAAGTTTTTAAGATAGAGGTATAAAGAATTTTTATCCTCTCAAGTGCGGTGCACTGCACTTGAGACTTGGATTTTTATCCTCCCAAGTGCAATGGCCACCGTCCGATATACTTTAAATGTGTACTAGGCAGTGCACTACACTTGTGACGATGAAAATACAAGTATAAAAGTATTTTAAAAAATAATTTGAAAATGAAATATTATTATTTATAAAAAAAAAATGTCAAAAGATATCATTGTCATGCATATTTTTTGAATATGCATGTGATATAACACTATTAATCTCATTATAGAAGATTGTGTATCATACTAAAAAGGTTTAAAAAAAAAAAAAGATTACAAATTATTTGACTCCTTGAGAGGTGTCAATAAGAAAATCTCTTATATAAATACATTTGTTGTCAAGATTTTTTTAAAAATAAATTAGCACGATTTATAAGATCGAATACTTAAAATGAGCTATACATGAAAATTGATGCAAATCTTTGCATTCCTTAAAACTGAGGTATATCTGAACTTGATCTGACCTTTTTGAGCCACATGGGGTGCCTCTTTGATAGAAATCAAAACTTGGATGAGAAGATCCCCCCTTGTGTTAGCCATATGTCGAGGTTCGGTTCCGATTCCATCAGTCTATTTGTCTTGCTGTGCTAAGATTTCTATCTTTGTATTTTTAATTATGGAAATTATATTAGGCAAAAGATTTCATGTACGGTCAGGACCCTTCGATGGAAATGAAGTCCCTTTACAATACCAAAACACACCTTCCTACGAAGGAAGCTTTCGATTTCTGAAAGCACTCTTACACAAAATCCCTCCCCATTATAGTGAATGTTTTTTTTTTTTCTTTTGTAATAATAATAATAATAATAATAATTATTATTATTATTATTTTTATATTAAGAAAAGAAGGATAATTCAAGAAAATTTTAAGAAAAAGGTGAAAGTTTTTTTTTTTTTATCAAGCATGATAAAGGGTTCAGTCACAAATCTACCATCATCATTACTCTCCCCCCATGACAGGGTTTTAGTGCATGGTATCCATCACCATTGATACAGATATCTTCCAAAATAAGCATGATTGAAAACGGTACATCCTTAATTCTTTGTTGCAGATAAGAGACAACGTTCATATTATTTGCTTCAAGTATCAGTTGTATCAGGCCAAATCGAACTGTTTTGCCCTTCAAAATATTGATACTAAGTTATTTATTTATTTATCATTTTGCCTTCCCTTGCATTGATACAACTGATTTGTATCGATATCAATCTAATTTTACATTTCTAAGGTTATAGTAGAATCTGGATTCTGGTCGATTCGAAATTGAATCAAAATCGACCAAGACCAATCCAAATCCTGGTACTGCTCAATCCGAACCCGGGGTCGATCACTCTTTAAGACCCTGATTAGTGGAAAAGATTTAGGTGGACTTCATCCGTTACAGCATCTTCTTATTAATGAGACTTAAAACTAGCTCCCTATCTCTTTCTGAAACGTCACATTAAGGATTTAGTTTAACTCCTTAGTCTCATCACTATTTGAATTTGATACATGCGTTACTCAACCAGCTTTAAAATGGGCCATTCCATGCACCAAAGGTAGTAGTAGACTAGTCTAGTCTAATCACGTAATTATACAGTTCTAGATCTCTGATTTCGTGTGGTTCTCAATTGCCCAACAAACCTTATTTAATGCGTTTTCAAGTTTTATGGATGGATGGATAGATGGATGGTGGATCAACTGCTTTTTCGGCTTTGACCGAAAACTCAAGGTCAAGACATTAATTCAAGAGGACCATTTTGTTTTTTATTGTTTGTTCTTTTCGCTTTAAGGAGGGGGAGGGGGGGGGGGGGGCGAGGGGAGAGAGGGGTGCATTTTTGGCACAATATGCAATCCAAGAGAATCGTGATCTTCTGGGGGGGTATGTATTCAATTTGCAATGCCTCCAACCAATCAAGCGGTTGTTTGCGGTGAAAGTTGTCCTTTGAAGGCTTTTTATAGCATATTAAGATCAAAGGATGTAACTGAAAATAATGGCACCGTTTGTCTTGTCGCCAATTGTATTTGGCCTTTTGAGTTCGGGCGTTTGGTAGTCGACAGTGACGATGATAGAAGACAGACCAACTTGTCAATATCAGACCTAATCAATCCGATCGAAATGCAAGTGGATCTAGTTAACCATGGTTTAGTGCATGGTATCGAAACGGGTATCTGTCAACTCAGAAACCAATACGGTATCTGCACGATCGACTGTATTGGACAAATTTGCCCATAATTTTCCTTTAAAAATAGGTTTTTGACCAATTTACCCCTTTTCCTTTCGAGTTTAGATCTGCTACCCACATGGGGGTGGGTGGTGACAGATCTGAACCCTCCATGGGAGTGTGGGACCCACGTCCCATGGAGGGGCCAGATCTGTCCCCACCCATCCCCATGTGGGTAGCTGATCAGGATTTTTTTCTTTACAGTGTCCCTGATACGGTATCAACATGATATTGGGATCGATCACTTACAAGTTACAACTCAAACCATGAAGTTAACGTTCATACAATTAATTTAAAAAAAAAGGGTGGGTTGGGCTGGGCTTTTTAAAACCCTAGCTCAACCCTGAGTCCTCTTGGTAGGGATAAGGCCCGGCCCAACCCTGACCTACCCTCAGGGTTGGGCCGGATCATGAAGTGGGGGAAGGGAGAGATGCATGGACTGGACTGAGTTGGGTTGGGTCGGGAAAAATTATCAATTTTATATAAAATAACACTATAATAAAAAATAAGGAGAATGTTTTCTGCGTGGGACGCAAGGGCCACGCCCACACACAACAGGGACCAGAATGACCGCCATGCCCCCCATGTATGGAAGAAATTCCATCCCTTTAGTGCCACCGCATGCACTCTAATTAGTTAGCGCATGCGGCGTGGCCCCTACGTTCCACCCAGAAAACGACGTCCCTAAACTATATTATCACTTATTATCTTCATATATAATATAGGCAAAAGTTTTCATGCATGGCCGTGCATGTGCACGACCTACATTTAATGCATTTAGATTGGCATAAATATCAATTCAAAATGACATAAAAGCCTCTACACTCCTTATTTGATGGAGTTGGTGGGAGAATCTCCCGTGTACGAACACCTTCCCCTATAATATATTATATAATAAAATATGTGTGATATTTGAAGTTTATAATACATATAGTATATCAATATATATTTTATAGTATAACTTAAAACAAGGTTGGCTCAGCCCGAGGCCTCAACCTTGGCCTGACCCGACCCTAACTCAGGGCCAGAAATTTCCAACCTTGATTCTCCCTCAGGGTCAGGTATCTCAACCCAAGCCTTGTTCAGGCTTAGGACGGGCTAGGGGGTTCGGACCAACAGAACCAAACTTGCACCCCTACCCTGCACATACTTTATTAGTATCATCAGCCCCACATTGGTGTAGGGCCACACAACGAGGTAGCAATCTCATGCCGGCCCATTAGTTTTTTCATGGAATATTGCTACCATGGCCTAATAGATGATGGTCGTATCATCCTCTATGGCTCTATATCTCCAAAAACAACACATAGTCGATATCACAGCTTTAGAATCAATATCGGATATGAGAACCGTCTCTCTCATACCGATCCAGATCACATATATATGACATTTCCCACCTTATTGCATCCCTTGGGTTTGTAATAATTTTAAAACAACCTAGGACTTATATTGCTCCAGTTGACCGAATTTCTAAATATGCTAGAGTTAACAAATACTCTACGAACAACCTAAACTCTACTACAAGTATTATGTTTGATTAGCTAAAGCTTGTTATTATTCACCCAAAAAAAAAATTGGGAAAAGGTTTTCTGAGTTGCCTAGAGCACACCATGTTTGAGTCTCTATTTTCCTATTCACATGAAATGACCTTGTTGCCTCCTATGTATATTCTCTAATGCGTGTTTAACACATGTAATATTCTTTTGATTACCTCATATCTTATTTTGAAAATACTTTTTTGTCGAAAGATTAAAAAAAAATAAAAAAATTCTTCAAAACTGACTTATCATTATTTCATTTTCAAAAGATATCATTATAACAAGTCCCAATCAAAGAAGAGAATTCTATTATACTAAAAGGAAAAAAAAAAGATTAATTATTATTTAACTTCAATGTGTACAATATACCATGCATCAACGATGATATAATTGTACAATTTAGATCTTAGAAGACATTGAAAATGATCTAAATTTCAAAAGAGGAATAAGGAAAGCAAACCTCATGGCTCTTAACCGCACAAGCCGGAAAACATTTTTCTATATTCCACGTGTTGGAAGGAAGAACCTAGAGCTCCACATGTGATGAAATGCCGTTGAATCACGATATACATTGTATATGGATTTATAAGGACTTAATGTAATATTCTAATTGAAGGTTATAATTATTTTTAGGGAGAGGTTTCTCTGAGCAAGCTGCATTGAGACATGGTTTCGTACATGGAAAGGTGGCAAGGTCATTTTATTTGAGAGAGAGAGAGAGAGAGAGAGAGAGAGAGAGGATGCATAGGAAAAATGTTCTCTGAACCACCAGTGTTTCCTACATTTTTTCATATTAAGTTTAATTTATAAGGGAACATGACTCGTGGACAGGAGTGTAAGAAATTTCTAACTCATTGTGGGCTTAATTAATTATTTGGACCGGTCAATTGATGGGGATCCTACTACTGCAGCTAGTTCAAGCATGTCACCCGGTTTTAATTGGGATGGGCCAGCACTAGCCCATTGTGAAAGTGGGTTAGGGTTTTGGGACAGTATTTTATAAATACTAATAAGGAGGGTCCCTGTAGTCACGTTACTTGACTCCCCTATTTCTCCCACAAGAAAAGGGTGTTCATAGTAAGAGCGGAAGACTGCAGAAGATCCCTTCAAGTTTATTGGTCTAAGGCTGCAGATTAAAGAGGAGATTTCTTGGGTATTCTAATATTATTCTTCGTCAGCATACAAAGGTGAAAGGTACAATCTCTTCCCTTCTATTTCCATTATCGTTGTGTTCTAAGATTTCATATGGGCATGATAGTGATAGGATTTATCATTGTATGTCTAATTTAGCAATATCCCCCCTCCCCCCCATTGAGCCTGTTTTACAGGGGTGGGGGTCTTTGGTCATTTCAATGCCCATCCAGCTGTACTCAATGCAGGCCGTGCACATACATGAAAACTATTGCTCTGTTTTTTTTTTAATACAGAAAAATAAAAAAATTCATATGAGGGAATGTAGGATATGTGGGTGGTTTTATTTATAGGGCAAGAGATCACTATTTGGTCATGTAAACCCTACAACAACAAGGGGGACAATGAGAGCACACACACGGGCATCAATACGGATGAGATATTTTATTTTAGGAGGGGTTGGGCGGCAATTTCACTCGCTCTTGTGTCTAACCATAGAAGCCACACAACCAAACAGAGTTCTTTTTTCCTTTTATTTATATATATTGATAACAAATAAATTAAAACCAATAAAAGATCAAACCAACTAATATGACATTTGAAGTGGCAATTTGGACCATTGGGTATTTGAGAATAATTTAAAATTGACCACATGACAGATATGACCAATAAATGATCAAACCGACTAATATGACATTTCAAGCACTACCATGCATTCTCTTAATGGGTTTAGATATTTTTTTTTAATCTTTTATATGTCACTTGACCTACTTTGTTTGTGTCGAAATTTGACATGCAAGCAAAAAACATTCTGATCTATCAATCTACAAAATTTGTCTCATCCAACTTACCATATTACAAAACTTGTTGCCTACGTTTTTAAAACCCGTTCCCTTTAGAAATTACAAGAATATTATATAAGATCCATCTTTTTCTTGTGTGCTTCTACACTACATTACACCACAAAAGGGATTACATTGCAAGAGGGGAGAGAGTGAAGAATTACTGCATTTTTATCCAAAGGGAAGACAGGAAAATCAATCCCTTTCCTTTTGGGGACCTCGCATATGCTTGCAGGAGTACTATCTAACTGTGTTAGTAGTGTTCTTCCAAAAAAAATGTCATTTCACCATGATGGAATCTAATGTCACTTCCTAAAATTCTCACTTACAACTCATTTTTGAGGCAATTCTCTGGGCCTGATACTTTATTTATTATTTGTTTCCGTGCAAGGGTTGTGGTGTTGAATAATATAGACATATCCTAATTTGCCACATGGCAAGTGGCAACAAGTTTTATGGGCAGGGCTTGTCCATAAGATATCTATGAATGATCCTCCTATTTGTACCATATAGCAAAACTGATTGGAGAAGGGATGGGGGGGCGGGGGAACTGAAATTTGATAGAGAAATAGAACCAAAGATCCTTTACTCACATGTCAAGTTTCAGCTAAATTGAAGTTGGTCAAGTGACGTAATAAAATTTAAAAAAATTCAAGATTAGTAAAAGATTTAAGTATGTAATTTGTCAACTGGCCCAATCTAATCCAATGGTCAAAATTTCCACATCTTCAATGAAATGGCATTCTCTCCCTATTGGGGGAGGAGAGAGATAGACACAGGGAGTGATAGTGTAGGCCACGCTCCTAGCTAGACAGAGAACAATTCCCATACTTTTAAATATGGGAAAAGGTTTTTTGAGTTACCTGGAGCACACCATGTCTGAGTCTCTATTTTTCCTATTCACATGAAATGACCTTGTTGCCTCTTATGTATATTCCCTAATGCATATTTAAAGCATGTAATATTCTTTTGATTGCCTCATATCTTATTCTAAAAAGATTTTTTAGTCAAAAGACAAAAAAAGATAAAAACTAAAATAAAAAAAATTCTTCAAAAATAATTTGAAATTGACTTACCATTATTTCAATTTCAAAAGATATCATTATCTTTTATGTTTTTTTTAGTACACATGAAATAACAAGTCCCAATCAAAGAAGAATTCTATTATACTAAAAGGGGAAAAAAAATTATGTATTATTTGATTTTTATTATTACTTGTTATTTTATTTGGGATGTAAGAAACAAGGTTGTTATGCGTGGCTTACGGGCCAACCCGCTTCTTATTATTAACAATGTTCTTAAATGGGCAGGTGATATGAATATCAGACCCCCATCCAAGCCTACTACCATGTTGGAGCAGCTAAAATGTAATTCCGATCCTTTATGGTTGCATGTTCCTACTAACTCTCTTTTAAAATCACATGATTTATTGGTCGCAGGAATATTTGAACCCACTCTTAACTTAGCAAAGTGGACCTTTAAACTTTTGATAGATGGGCAAGATTTTCTAACAGCTGCAGGTCATCTTTTAACACAGGATTCACAAGAGGCTGAACTTTTGGACTCCTACAGGGCTGGGAGAGGGCAAAGGTGGAGCTGCTCACTATACAACATGTGTGGCTTTCTAACAAAGAACTCTACAATCTTTTACGTTCTCCTCATAGTCAACCTATCCCCTGGAATCTCGTTCAAAGTTTTTTGACTTTTGCTGATGCAACTTTTAACTTTTCTAATGTTATCTTTCATTACTGTACAAAGGAACAAACAATGCTAGGTACCCAACTGTAATCTTTTCGTTAGGTTAATACCTCTTTTTTTTTTCATAAAAAAAAAAAAAATGTATATAATATACCATCAACGATGATATAATTATACAATTTACATCTTAGAAGGCATTGAAAATGATCTAAATTTCAAAAGAGGAATAAGGCAAGCAAACCTCATGGCTCTTAAGTGCACAAGCCGGAAAACATTTTTTCTACATTCCACGTGTTGGAAGCGAGAACCTAGAGCTCGCACATGTGAAGAAATGCCGTTGAATCAAGATATACATTGTGTTAGATTGCACTCACTCACACAGAAGATAATCACACACACACACAGAGAAGAGACAGATGTAACGTGGTTCGGTACTCCCAGAGAAGGAACCCTACTCCACGATGAACTTCCTCACTCAACTTGATTGTTTTGAGGAGGACTCTTTATCCTTAAATAGATAGCTATACAATTGTTGAGGTAAGGCTACACAATGTGAACAGCCTGTAGGACAACCTGTAGAACTACAAATTAATCTATCTTGAGTAAGAGCCAGATTCCCAGAGATATTTGGAGAATCAGTTATACTAGTCTGATCACTCTTTCTATAAATCTGTGAATCCATTATACTAGCCTAATTATTCTTTCCATAAGTCTCGCCAACACTCCCCCCTCCAAGTTGGAGCGAAAATATCTTCTGAGGTCAACTTGGACAACATGTCACGAAACATCCCTCCAGACAAAGCTTTGGTGAACATATCTACAAGCTGATCTTTGCTTGAGATATAAGGAGTCTCGATGATTTTGGCTTATACCTTTTCATGCACAAACTGGCAATCAACCTCTATGTGTTTTGTTCTTTCATGAAAGACAGGATTTGCAGCAATGTGGATAGCTGCTTGATTATCACAAAATAATTTCATAGGTTTGTGAGAAGTATTTAAGCCAAGATCTTGAATAACCAAGTGTAGCCAAACAAGCTCGCTAGCAGCAGATGCCATAGCTCTGTATTCGGCTTCAACACTTGAGCGAGCAACAACGGTTTGTTTTTTGCTTTTCCAAGTAACAAGGTTGTCTCCAACAAAAGTACAGAAACCAGTGGTCGATCTTCTGTCCATAGGACACCCTGCCCAATCTGCATCAGCATACCCAATAATTTCAGTATGACCATTTTCTTTCATCCATATTCCTCTGCCAGGGCACGATTTCAGATATCGTAGGATCCGGTCAACAACAAGCATGTGTCCCTCAGTGGGAGAGTGCATAAATTGTCTTACATAGCTAACAGCATATGTAATATCTGGCCTGGTGATGGTTAAGTAGATTAACCTTCCGACAAGTCTTTGGAAATGACTGCTATCAGATAGACGAGAATCTTTATTTTCAAATTTGCTACTATAGTCCATCGGAGAGTCAACTGGCTTGGCTCCAAGCTTACCAGTTTCTTTCAGAAGGTCTAAAGCATACTTCCTTTGGGACATAAATAACCCCTTGCTTGATCTGGCAATCTCGATGCCAAGAAAATACCTAAGGCGCCCCAAATCTTTAATATCAAAATTTTCACTCAGATACTGCTTGAGTTTGGTTATTTCTTCAGGATTGCTGCCAGTGATGACAATGTCATCGACATAAACTAGATCAATGACAGTTCCTTTGTTGTTCCTCTTAATAAACAAGGAGGAGTCAGATTCTCCCTTTTTAAAACCACCATTTATGAGAGCAGAACTTAGTTTCCCATACCAGGCACGAGGGGATTGCTTAAGACGGTAGATGGCTTTATTGAGCTTACAAACCAATCCTTCTTGACCCTCAAGAATGTGACCAGGAGGAATATTCATGTACACTTCCTCCTCTAGGTCACCTTGCAGGAACACATTTTTAATGTCCATTTGGAACAAGGGCCAACCATAATTAATAGCCACAGATAATAGAACACGAACGGTGTTCATTTTGGCTACAGGGGCGAATGTTTCATTAGAGTCGATCCCATAGGTTTGGGTATACCCCTTCGCGACCAACCTAGCCTTGTGTCTTTCTATCGACCCATCACTTTTGTGTTTGATTTTATATACCCATCGACACCCTACAGGGCGCTTCCCTTCAGGAAGTTGAACAATCTTCCAGGTAAGATTCTTGTTGGTTCCTTCTCTGGGAATACCGAACCACGGTACATCTATCTCTTCTGTGTGTGTGTGTGTGTGTGTGTGATTATCTTCTGTGTGAGTGAGTGCAATCTAACATGTCAAAGCGGAATCATCCTGGTATTCTCAAACTCTTGAAGTCGATGCTGGAAGAGTGAAGATCTGCTGTCTCTAGTGATCGATCTGAACTCGGGTCTCAGCTAAGTTTTTCTTTCTTCTCTTGTTTTTAATTTGTTCTCATGGGAGGTGATTCAAGCAAATCATCTGGTGATTCATTAAACTCATCTAGTTCGACTGAGGTTTCAAAATTTTCAACTGAGACTAATAATCAACTTACTTCTATTAGTCTTAATGGTCGAAACTATTTGCCCTGGGCTTGGGCTGTAACAATAGCCCTTGGTGATCTTTCAAAACTCGGCTATATCAATGGCAGAGTCACACCACCCGATTCTAAGGACCCAAAATTTGCTGAATGGGAGGTCAATGATAATCTTGTTATGAATTGGTTTTTTAACTCCATGGACTCCCAAGTTTATGAAATTTTTTGCTACTATGAAACATCTAAAATACTGTGGGATTCTCTGAAGGATATGTATGGGCATACCGAGAATGCTTCTCGGGTGTTTGAGTTACAACAATAAATTTTCAAAATGGAGCAAGTCCCTGAGCAGGCTTTTACTGATCATCTTGGTAGTCTCAAACGCAAGTGGGATGAATTAAGGCAATATCGCCCTCTTGCTACTACTGTTGATGTGTATGTCAAGCGAGAGGAACAAGATCATATTTTCCAATTATTGGCCAGTATTTGACCTAAATACGAAGATCTAAAAAGATAAATTCTGATGAGTAGTGCTTTGCCTACCTCACATCCATTTGTTCCATCATTCAACGTGAAGAAACACGGCGTCGTGTGATGAATCCTAATCCTAAAACTGGAACAAATGTGTCTGAAAAACTCTGCCAATATTGGAGTCTCTACAAGTAAGAAAGGAGGACGTGGTGGTGGTAAGGAGGCATCATGATACCATTATAACCACTGTGATCGAGACAGTCATACCAAAGATCGCTACTGGATCCTTAATCCTCATTTACGTCCTGCCAAAGATAAGAATGTTGATGCCAAAGGGGGTGGTGAAGCCACTGCCGCTTCTAATGTTGTGTCATCCGAGATCCTTGGACAGCTAGCCATGCAATTCCAGAATTTTTTAAAGACCAACAATAGCTCGGCAATGGCACCCACTGGTTTTGCATCTTCGGCTATTGCACATACTGGTAATGCTCTTGCACTCAATGCATCATCTAAAAACTTCGTTATTATTGATTTAGGAGCCACTCATAATGTGTAGAAATTTGGGTGCTTTATCTCATATAAGTCCTAATTCGGGTCACTCTCCCATTACTATAACCAATGGGACCCATGTCCCTGTTCAAGGATCGGGTAAAATTGATTTGTTCTCCAATTCATCAGATGGCTTGTTTGTTCTTGCACTTTCCTTTAATCTTTTATCTGTGAGTAAGCTAACCAAAGATCTACACTATGATGTTATTTTTTCATCCAATAAGGTAATCTTTCAGGATAAAATATCAAAGAAGAAGATTGGTGAAGGCCGATGTCAAAATGGGTTATACATTCTTGATTTTCCAGGAATAGCTCTTGTGGCACGACCAAATAAAGAAGTTATGGGAAGGATCTGGCATTGGAGATTGGGACACCCATCAGATCATATTTTACAGTCCTTGAATAATTCTGTTTCTTTTCAGTCTCATGCTTGTGATATATGTCACTACTCTAAACAGAATCGGCTGCCCTTCCCTCATAGCTCTACTATTTCTAATAAATTGTTTGGCATTGTTCATTCAGATGTGTGGGGAAAAGCCCCTGTTGACTCTCATGACGGGTTTAAATACTTTGTCACCTTTATTGAGGATAAAACTCGGGTAACCTGGTTATACTTTCTCACCTTTAAGAATGAAGTTTTCAATGTTTTCAAAGAATTCTATCACATGGTTCACACCCAGTATGGTACTCACATTCAGGTGCTTCACACTGATAATGGCACTGAGTACACTAATGGCCCTTCGAGTCCTTTTTAAAGGATCAGGGTATCCTCCACCAAACATCTTGTGTTGGAACTCCTCAGCAGAATGGTGTGGCTGAACGAAAAAATCGCCATCTGGTAGAAGTTACCCGGGCTCTTTTATTTCATGCTAATGCACCAAAATCTTATTGGTCTGATGCTGTGCTTACCAGTTGTTATTTAATTAACCGGCTTCCTAGCAAGACCCTCAACTTTAAAGCTCCTATGACTGTTCTTCTAGGACATCCGGTTAATATCTCTCATCTTCGAAGTTTTGGTAGCACTTGTTATGTTCATTCTCAAGATGGTGGAAAATTGGGTTATAGAGCACGTATATGTATTTTTCTAGGATATTCTTCTCTTAAAAAGGGATATAAGTATTTTGATCCTACCACTTGCAAGGTGCTCATTTCTTGTGATGTTCAGTTTGATGAAAATACTATGTTTTTTCACAGGAACCAACTTCAGGGGGAGACTGGTGATTATGACTATAACCAATTTAATGTGGATGTGGAATTTGTTCCTATGCCTATTGCAATAGAGCAACCTGAGACTATCAAAATGGAAACCAAGGATACCGAGGAAGAAGAGGTGACTAACACCAAAGAAGAAGAGGTGACTAATGCCTCCCCTCCTGCTCCTGCTATCAATATGGAAACCAAGGATACCGAGGAAGAAGAGGTGACTAACACCGAGGAAGAAGAAGTGACTACTCCATGATGAACTTCCTCACTCAACTTGATTGTTTTGAGGGGGACTCTTTTAAATAGATAGCTATACAACTGTTGAGGTAAGGCTACACAATGTGAACAGCCTGTAGAGCTACAAATTAATCTATCTTAAGTAAGAGCCAGATTCCCAGAGATATTTGGAGAATCAATTATACTGGTCTGATCACTCTTTTTATAAATCTGAGAATCCATTATACTGGTCTGATTATTCTTTCCATAAGTCTCGCCAACACATTGTATATGGATTTATAAGGACTTAATGTAATGTTCTAATTGAAGGTTATAATTATTTTTAGGGAGAGGTTTCTCTGAGCAAGCTACATTGAGACATGGTTTCGTACATGGAAAGGTAGCAAGGTCATTTTATTTGGGAGAGAGAGAGAGAGAGAGGATGCATAGGGCAAAAGGTTCTCTGAACCACCAGTGTATCCTACATTTTCTCATATTAAGTTTAATTTATAAGGGGACAAGACTCGTGCACAGGAGATTCCCCCCTCCCATCGAGCCTGTCTTACAGGGCGTGGGGGTCTTTGGTCATTTCAATGCCCATCCAACTGTACTCAATGCTTGCCGTGCACATACATGAAAACTATTGCCTTTTTTTTTTTTAAAGACAGAAAAATAAAAAAATTCATATGAGAGAGTGTAGGATATGTTGGTGGTTTTATTTATGGGGCAAGAGATCACTATTTGGTTGTGTAAACCCTACAACAGCAAGGCGGACAATGAGAGCACCCACACGGGCATCAACACTTAGGGGTGCCAATTCCAGGCCCAGCCCGCCAGGTCCGACCGAGCCCGCCCGGTTAAAGCCCAGCCTGGCCCGGCCCGATTACTAAACCTGTCGGGCTACACGTTTAGTAATCGGGCGGTCCTGGTGTGGGGTCCTAGCCCGTCGGGCGCCCGACCAGACCGATCGATTCCAGTCCCGACCTAGACCGCCCGATTATAGTCCGACCTAGCCCGACCCTTTAACTTATAAACTTCCCCTCCCCTTCCCTTCAAATTTCCTTTTTTTGTTTGTTTCTTTGTTGGTCTTTGACATTTATTGGTTAGATACACTTAACGTAAGTGAGATGAGGCTTAGTTTTAGTTTTTGGATCTTACTTTGTTAGATGTGCTTCTATTCGGTGTTGTGCTGCTATTTTTTTATTCCACTCTACTTACTTTGTTAGATGTGTTTCTATTCGGTGTTGTGCTATTATTATTTTTCCCTCTACTTACTTTGTTAGATGTGCTTTCTATTTGGTGTTGTGCTACTATTTTAGTTGGGATAAACTTTATTTGACTTTGGGTTGAGATGTACCGTGACTGCCCAACGATGTGATGGTTTGAACTTAAAATTTTGGTTGCATGTCAATTAGTAAGCCCACACTGTTTAGAGACCATTTAGAGTTAAATGGCTCATTAGCTCATTTTGGACCAGGTTTAGGCCCGTTTAGCCCGAATAAAGCCACCCCGATTAAAGACCGAACACTGATCGACCGAAATGAAACCGTACCATGCCCACCCAAGGCAAGCCCGAATGCCTAAACGGTCAGACACGGTGCAGCCTGTAAAATTGGTGAGGCCCGACTAGGCCCGACCGAGACCGACCGAGGCCGACCGGCTGACACCCCTAATCAACATGGATGAGATATTTTATTTCAGGAGGGGATGGGCGGCAATTTCACTCGCTCTTGTGTCTAGGCGTAGAAGCCACACAACCTAGCAACGTTCTTTTTCCTTTTATATTGATAACAAATAAATTAAAACCAATGAAAGATCAAACCAACTAATATGACATTTCAAGTGGCAATTTTGACCATTGGATATTTGAGAATAATTTAAAGTTGATCACATGACCAATATGACTGATAAAAGATCAAACCGACTAATATGACATTTCAAGCACTCTCATGCACTCTCTTAATGGTTTTAGATTTTTTTATTGTTTTATTTTATCACTTGACCATCGTTTATGTTGAAATTTGACATGTAAGCAAAAAACATTCAGGTCTATCAATCTACAAATTTGTCTCATACAACTTACCATGTTACAAAACTTGTTGGCTACGTTTTAAAAACCTGTTCCCTTCGGAAATTACAAGAATACCATATACGATCCATTTTTTATTGTGTGCTTCTACACTACATTACACCACAAAAGGGATTAGATTACAAGAGGGGAGAGAGTGAAGGAATACTACATTTTTATTCAAAGGGAAGATAGGAAAATTAATTCCTTTCCTTTTGGGACCTCTCATATGCTTGCAGAAAATGCCATTTCACTATGATGGAATCTAATGATACTTCCTAAATTATTTTCTCACTTGCACCTCATATTTGAGGCAATTCTCCTACTTGTTTGGGGCCTGATACTTTTTTTTTTTTTTTTTGGCAACAAGTTTTATGGGCGAGCTTTTCCATAAAATATCTATGAACGATCCTCTTATTTGTACCACATAACAGATCTGATTGGAGGAGTGGGGAAGGGGACGGGGAACTGAAATTCGATTGAGAAATAGAATCAAAGATCCCTTACTCACATGTCAAGTTTCAGCGAAATTGAAGCTAGCCAAGTGACACAATAAAATTTAAAAAAAATTCAAGATTAATAAAAGATTTAAGTATGAAATTTGTCAAATGGCCCAATCTAGACCACTTTAGATGAATCCAATGGTCAAAATTTCCACATCTTCAATCCATATGACGCAATTAGATGGATCACCCATAGATACTCAATGGACGGACACACCCATAAAACTTCTTACATTTTTTTTTCCTCCTCTTTTTCCTATTCGTTATCACCTCCAATTCCTGCCCGCTCCAATTCCCTCCATTTCCTCACATAGGAGCGGAAATGACCTCCTTATCCCCTGCCCAAACACACTGCCCAAGGTGGGGTAGGGTGGTCATTTCTGCTCCTATGTGAGGGATTGGAGGGAATTGGAGTGGACAGCGAATTGGAGGTGATAAAAATCTTCTTTTTCCTATTGGAACAAACACTTTTTCCAAAGAATAATTATCACCTCCAATTCACGGGCACCTCCAATTCCTCCAATTCCTCTAGTAGGGGGGAATGGACCCCACCTTGGGCAGTGTTTTTAGGCAGAGGTAGGATGATAATTCCCGCCACCATATGAGGAATTGAAGGGGATAACGATTCCTTTTCCAAATTCTTATAATCAAAAAGAGAAAATTTTCAAAATTGTCTTAGTTTTCCCTTCTATAGGTACAATTGCATAAGTCTATCACACAACCTTGCAATGTGTTGTTCTCCCGTGAAAGAGTGGGCAGATATTAAATAGTTGGGAGTTTGGTGAACCACCATTCCATCTTATTTAGGATAAGGCCTTGATCATGAACCTTGACACTTAGACCCTTTGGTTCCATTACTCTTTAATTTAATAAGCTGAAAAAGTTGGGGATGGCCAGTTATAGTGTCGGTTACCCATGAGGATTGAGGGACTACTTTCTGCATTAATTACTTTGATTTCACTTATGTGGTGGTCCAACAATGACACAAAGTGGCTATCTAAATGTAACTGAATGCTTGTACCAAAATAGGGAAAAAAGGTAACTCAATAAATGGAGACACATTGAGAGAAAAGAAGAAATCAAAGTCAGCACAACTCTTTTGTGACATTAGTAATTTGTTATGAAGGAAATATCCTTTTCTTTGGGAAGAAGGAATAGGGAGTGGCCACCTAAGATCCACATCAATGACATAAGACTTCATTTGAAAAAGTCTAAAGTTCTGATCATGAGATCAGGTTTGAGTTAGGTAGCAAATCAAGGAAGGTGTTAGGTACTTTGGTTAAACTGGTCTTTCTATTTATTTGATATTTTTATTAAATAATAATCATTAACTAAACATACATATTATAACATATCATGATGTAATTTAAAGTAATAATCTACAAAGTAAATTTTCAAAATTTTAAATAAAAGAAATGAAGACTTATTTATGTGCATGTTTTTTTTTTTTACCCTGAATATTATCTGGGACCCAGGGGCGGCCCCTAACTTTTATTTAAAAAATTGGACATAAAACCAATTATAAGGGGGGACATTGCCGCCTTTACCACAACCCATAGAGCTCAAAACTCTCAACCTCACGAACAAAGAGAACCCTGCCCCTTACAACAGAATGAATAAAAAACTAAACAAGCAACTACTTTTTTCTAAGGACCGGTAAACCAGTCCTATCTTCCGGTAAAATACACCGAAGCTCCCCTGGAAGATCCTCCCCCATATGGAAAAACCTGTTGGCTGCCATTTTGCAAGCAAGATTGGCCAGCCAGTCAGCTGCTCTGTTACTTTCCCTGTAAGCAAGAGTAATAGATGCCCTAGTGGAAGTGCAGAGGTCCTAGATTTCCTGAAACCAATACCACCCCTTCCAAAGATTACATTTATTCTGATTGACCACTCTAACCGTGGAGGCCGAATCTGAATTTACCACAACATCTGTAAATCCCAATTTAGAACACATCTCTGAAAGCTCTTAACTCTGCTACCAAGTTAGTGCATTTCCCATAGAAATTAGAGAATGCAGCCAACACAACTCCATCTCTGTTTCTTACTACCCCACCTCTGCCCCCTTACCTTGGGTTGCCCTTAAAGCTCCATCGACGTTTAGTTAGAGCCTCTCTAGCTATGACTGACTGCCTGACTTTGGACGTGTAAGGATTACCCTGCACCCAATCCTTGATTTTTTCAATAATAGTACCCGCGGTGCGCCTGGCTTCACCATGTCTCCTATTATTCCTTTCCCGCCAAAGATCCCAAATAATAAACGATGGAAGCAAGCCAGTAATGACCCGGCAAAAGCTTTCGTCACTAGCTAAATTCTACCAAAAAAGGAATTCGGCTCCGCACCTCCTGGGCAATAATAAAATCCACATCAAATAAGCTTGTAAAGTAATGTCATACCTTCTACCAAAAAAAAAAAAAAGTAATGTCATACCTTTGCCGCAGTTCTCCCCCAATCAAGCAGTGGTTGGCCGTGTCTCTCTTGGGATTACCACAATAAAACAAGATAATCTTAACCTATTGTTTATTAGTGAAACGGAAATAAAACTCAAAGTTATGAGCATGTAATATTATAAGAAATCTATTTTACAAATTATAGATAAAAACATCCTAATTAATGAACAAAAATAAAATTCAAAAAATTGCACAAGTATTATAAGTTGAAAGCAGAACAGATAAAAAATAATTATCAGAAATAGGATAAATAAAAAATCTGACTCTACAAAAATACACAAAATGATTAAAATGTGCTTTCTAGCACATGAAACCCTAGAATACATAAATTATGCAAGTACAAATTATTTAATTATGAATTAACCCTAGGAATATATGATTCTACCCTAGAAACATGAAATGGAATAAACACAAAAATTTAAAATTTAAATAAAAATAAAAGGATAAAATGACCTAAATACTTTTACATGCAAAATATTATATAACATAAAAAAAAAATTAAGAAAAATTACATAATGATAAACTATCTTACTCGAACATGATTAATCTAAAAAACCATTGAAATCATTATAGAAAATAAAAAATATAAAAATACATAAGCAAAAATACCATAATCCCTAAAATACAACTTTGCATGAAATAATATAAAATAGAATCTATAAAACTCTAAAAATATCAGAAACATGAGAACTATACTTAAAATATAGAATATGTAAATCTTAAGAAGAAAAATAAAAAATAAAAATGAAAAATATTAAAAAAATTTTTTGCACAAATTAGGTATTAAATACCAAGACCTAAACAAACCAATAATGTAGAAATGAAACATGTTCAAATTTGCATGAAAAACATTTCCATATCGTTGATGCCCAGCTTGGGACAGTAGTGATCTCAAGACAATAACTTGAGAAATAATAAATAATCAACTCAAATGAAACAATAGGTAGATTAAAATAAACTTACATAGATATAAAAAGATATTATATAGATCTTGAGGACTTGCACTGTTAGGTATTTTTCAATGACGATGTGTGGGCTTGATTAATTATCGGGTCGATATTGATGGGGATCAAAAAATACAAGGGCTGACGTGGCTTCATACTATTTTATTGAGATGGACCGGACCCGCCTGACCCATTGTGGAAGTGGATTCGGGTTTGGGAGTATTATAAATACTAATGATGAGGGATCCCTACAGTCACTATTCTCTTTTTTCTTTTCTCCACAAGAAAGGAAACTCTGTGGGAGAGTCTAGGAGACTGTGGAAGATCTCTATCGCGGTTATCCAAAATCATTAAAGGATTCGCAACCATTATTTAACGGATCATTATTGTTCTTCGGCGTATTCTCATCTATTCTTCGCCAACATACATAGGTGCTAGGTATGCCTTATTTCCCTGTTCTTTTATTCAATCGTATTCTAGATCTTTATATGGGGATGGATTCGGGTTTGATAAAACCCAATGATTTTCTAACTACTGGTATCAGAGCCATCCATACAAACCTAGAATCAATTGATTGCTTGTTTAAGAACATGAATAGAATTTTCAACGGCGAAGATCAGATTTTTGATTGGATTTACAGCGAACCCGTACGCTTTTTGGCCGCTGCCGAATTTTTTGACCGGAGAAAAATTAAAATTTTATACTGAATTGAAGGGCTCGGAGAGAAGAGCTTCGATGGGTGGATCACCACCGCCGACCGTCGGACACGCCGGCCAAAGTGGCGAGTGTGATCCACTCGCCGATGAAGTTTAAGAAAAAAAAAATGATAATGATTATGATGTCATCATGACGTTGTAGGGCTGACATCACTATGACGTTAGCGGACTACTTGCGGGTCACGTTTGACCTGGTCAGAGATGGACCCGACCTGGGTCAAAGGTAACCCAGACCCAGTCAAATGGGACCCGGTCAAGGGTGATACGACCCGAAACTTGGTTGGATGGATCGACGGTCCGGTTTGGCCTGAACCGGTTCGATTCTTCCTTAAATAAAACAAAAAAAGGGGGCAAATGACCAAAAAACTTCCAGTGGCCCGTGTGGATTCGTTTGGATGAATTTTGAGGTGCGGTTTTTTCTAGTGTGTCTATTTTTTCCTGCTCTTCGTTTTGATATGCAATTTGGCATATCTTGGGTAAACGGAAACCATGGTTTTTGTAGTTTTTACATTTTCCAATAATCTTGAATCCTTGGTATAATGGACGTGGAGCATCGGATTGAGCTCCGGTTTGGACCAATGTGTCCGGTTTTCAGAAATTTAATTTTGGGTATCCTATTTGAATAATTTTGATGAACTTATGGGACCCGTTAATGACAATTATGTCATCTTCGGGTGGTGCGTGGGGCGAATGGAGCATCAGATTAGGATCTGGTTGGTCTTGTTTTGTTCGTAATTTCAAGACCTACTTGCTGGTACCTAGTTTTATGACGTTTAATACTTCTAGGGACCTATTTTGGACGATTATACTACTTTGAATATATTTGGACTATTTTGGGTTGACTAGTGCAACTTAGACGATGAATGTGCATATCACAACACATTATGGACGTTTAATGTGTTTATTTTTACTTATATTGCTGCATATCAGGTTGAAGAATTATGAAAGGGTAAAATGGTGATCCGTCAAAGTGGTCAATTGAATTCTTTTATGGTTCTGTCAAAGCAGTGGAGTAGGTAACATTAGCCCAAAGGCAATGTTGCCAAAGATTGATGAGGTGATGTGCACATAGATTGGAAGGGATAGTAGTCTAAGGGTTTCAGATGCCCAAAAGTGCTGGGATTTTTGAAAATTACTGATCTTTTCTTGGAAAGGCAGTGTGTCCATCCAAAGATAGTATACTCAAAGAATTTGGGATGCGTGGCCTAGGGGTTTTCTTATCACCCAAAGGTGGAGAAAAATCTTTGAAAGTCATCGATATCTCACGGTATTTGCAGTGCGATAAAATTATTATAATTGAGGTGCATAACCTAGGGGTTTTTCTATCACCCAAAGGTGGAGGGAGATTTTTGAAAGTTGTTGTCATCTCGCGGTACTTGCAGTATGATAGAGATGTCTGCATTTGACCCGAAAGGGCAAGAATGCAATATTGTGAAGAAGTATTGTTGATTGATATTTATCACCTAAATTGCATACATACATATATTTGGTGTGTGGATGATGATAAAGTATAGAATCACTTATTTTATGGCAATATGTTGATACATGTTTGAATGATGAATGGATACGCGATGGTGAAAGAACATGTTGATTATGTCGTACGATATAGAAACCTTCCATATTATGATGTTGTGTTATGTTATTGACGAATGATAACTTATTATGGTAGATGAAATAATAAGTGAATGGTTATGGTAACTGACGGTTAACCAATGTGGATAATGAATCATTAACGAAATAATTCATCAATAAGAATTGAAATAATGAAAGATTATGTTAAAAATCAATTTGTAAACATATGGGGTATAATTAGCCTTGAGCCATTTGACGAAAGCTACTTCGGTGGCATGGATTGAAAGTATATCAATAGTATGGAATGATCAGACTAAACACCAAAATAGAATAAGAAATAATGAAGATGAATGAATGAGCGAATAAAATCATGAAGAACATATTAAAGAAATACTGATGCACTTAACAAACTACGATTATATCCTTGATGGAATTGATATCTATTTATGAACAAGAAAGGAAAGAAGAACATTGAGAGTGTTGACTTAACTGAAAACAAAAGAAGTAATCAGTTTGAGTAGTTTGATAGTTTTGATTACTTTATGCAGAATTTATGGTTTGAATCTTTACTTTCAAACTTGGCTGATTCGGTTTATTCTATTCTCTTGATCGGTGGGAGTACTTCTTTACATGATTGATCTGTTTGTTGAGTGGGAGTTCTTCTTTGCTCAATTGATATGCTTGTTAAGTGGAAGAACTTAAAAGATATATGTTTCGTTTCAATTATAACTGTTTGAGTTAAAATAAAACCGCAAGCGTACGGGTCAATCGTAGCTACGGGTCGAACACGAGGAGATATACGTCACTTTATTTAACTAACTTAAAAGTAATGCAAAGTGAACCGAATTAAAGTGTTAAATTAAACTAATTAAATTAATAAAAATTAATGCATCCTAACTCATAAGCATCTAACAGAATTAAGGGATTAAATTGACGTCCTAACACATGAGCATCTAACCTATCAGACTAACGCAAATTGAAAGGAATAAAAATACAGTCACACATAATAACCACATAAAAAGGAATAAGGGAATAAAAGTGCATCCACAAACCACAACCAAATAAAAAAATAAAAAAAAAAAGAAATAGAGGGAGAAGAAGAAGAAGATAGAGAGAGATAGAGGAGAAGGAGAATGAGATTAAGGGTTTAGAGAATGAGATACCTTGATGTGCTTGAATACTTGAATAAACTCTTCATGGCTTCCTCTTCTAAATCTCCATGTCTTGTCATCAACATAGGAACTTAGACTAAGAAGCTTTAAACTAAAACTATTACAACCATTAAACTAGACTTATGAAATCAAAACTAGGAACTTGAAATCAAAACTACGAACTTAAGCAAAAAATAGGAAAAGAAGAGAAAATTTCACTAAGTGAATGAAGTAAAAATTACACTAAAAAACTGAATTAAAATTGAACTAAAAACTGAACTAAAAAACTAACTTGTTACAACCCAAAGGGCAAGGGGTATTTATAGGGGGAAGAGAGGAGAAAAGAGAAGAGAGAAGTGTAGGAGAAATATTCCCTAAGAAAAGAGAATATTCTCTTCTCCTTCCTCTTTTACAATGCCTTGAATCCTAAGAAAAAAGAGAAAAAATGGAAAGAAGAAGAAGAGAAGATTGTTTACATAAACCTATTTCTAGAAAAGTAAACTTTCAATTCTAACAAATGCTTCCTTTTCTTTGTAGATATGTTCTCTAAGCAATAAAATCAAAGCATCTTTGATTTTTTAACTTTCCATAAGTGAGAGAATATCTTTCAAAATAAATCTATCCCAAGTAGAATTTCAGAAGTGCCCTTGAGAAGTTGGAGGAGAGAGAGAGTAAGGGTGATGACTAGGATTCCTTCAAGAATAAATAAAATACCCATTCTATCCTTCAGGAAACGTGGAGCATGGGGTATTTATATAAGCCTCACCATTGTGTTTCTTGCGAAAAATCACCCAAAATAGACCCAAATTTCTTTCAATTTGGAGTTCGGGAGCCCAAGATATCTCAAGTTGAAGTTGGACTGTCCAGAGCCCTCCAAATGGAATCTTTCGGGTACAGGAAATATAACTTCTGGTTATTTCGTTAAGGCCTCTAGAATCCGAACTTTTGCTTCACTGTGTCTCCGGCCTACTATCAATAATTACAAATAAACCCCTACAGACCATTTTCACGCTTCGTTACGGAAACGGCCATAACTTCTTCGTTTCAACTCGGAATCAAGTGCCATTTGAATCGTTACGAAGCTGACTCGATGGGCTACGCATCCAAGCTATTAACACCTTTAAACAGCTTAAAAACATTTCCTTAGCATCATCTCCTCCATTTTCACAAGAATTCACCTAAAACCTAAAAAGCACAAGAAAACACCGAGTAACTCTGTCCAATGTGGTAAAATGTATGTTTTATGCCCTAAGATTTCACACATAAATGTGATCATCAGATTCCCCCACACTTGAATGTTATTTGTCTTCAAGTAAAGTAAAAACAAAAACTAACCTAGAATGCAGAAAATCCTAACTCACTTTCGTAGGAATCACGGTTGTACTTAGCATGTGCAACAAGCCTTTAAACCCCTAGGTTACCCCTAGTGGACGAGTTGTGTCTCGTGGGTGTTTGCAGTGAATATACTCCCAAAATTCAATTGTAAATGAATGCTGTAAATTTTAATCATGGCATAAGTAGGACAGTGCACATAATCCCAAAAAGTGTTCAACTAAAGATCAAGGAGCCAAAGGTTCCCCCACACTTGAATTTTATCACCCCACATCAATTCAAGTAACAAGCATGCATCAAGTTCAAGGGACCTCCTCATATTTTCTAAATACTATTTACCTTCAAGTAAACCCCCCCATAGCATCGATGGAACCAAAGACTTAGGCATTGAGTATTGTTGACCATACTTTCTTTTTTCTTCAGGCATTAAGGCAAAAGTTTTTTTTTTCTCAACCACAAACTCTATTTCTACTCCACTACTGTTCTCTGAATGACACTACTGTTCTCTGAATGACATGGTGGAGCATACACCAGACACCCAAATACTTGGTAGCTTCGCTTTTTGCATATATCCATAGAGACTTTGAGACATTGATGCAAAAGTTTTTTTAGTTTTCTTCCAAGGAATTTCGATCAAGTCACCCTGCTTCATGAGGCACAGTGCCCTGTCTAGTCCCAAGGAATTTCACTTTCTTTTCTGTTCCTTGTTTTTTTTCTTTTCTTTTTTTCATTCACTTCCACTTTCATGCATTGCCTTGCCACAAACAATTTGGTCTCAACTACTAGCCAAAAGATCAAAGGGTCCATAAAACACGTAGAAGAATCTAGCCATCAAATGAAATAACGCTCATATTTTCAAACTCAATCCCCATCACCGGATACAAACCAACTACCATCCTTGAAAAGAGATTTTTTATTATTTCGCATGCTAGGACACCTAATTTCCTCTCTCTCTCGTTTTGCAATCAAAGAGATATATGCACAAAACCAAACTATTGCCACAATCAAAATTCACCAATTAAGCCCAACATCCCCCCCCCCACACTTAATTCATGCAGTGTACTCAATGCATGCATAAAAGAAAAAAAATAAGGACAAGGGAGGAGATGAAGGGGCTTACCAGATATAATTAACAAAGAGGATCATGAAGAGTCATGAGCTCTACAAAAAGTGCTAGGAGCAGCAATAGAAATCTCAATCCATGGCCAGTAAATGGAGAAATAGCTTCAGAACCAGAAAACACTCGACCATGAATTTTAGTAAAGCGAGAAATAATACGGAAGTTAAGCACAACTGAGAAATATCCAATAGAAAAATCTGTCCTCATGGGACAGTGAAAAATGAAGGCAATAAAACTCAGGCCATAAATCCTTCCCTTCTCTCCCATTTGCAATGTAGAACACCTATCATTCTTTGAAAAACCAACCAAAAACGGATCACAATAAGCATAAAAAGGATTATGAATAACCTCATCTAAATAATGATAAAAAATTGGAGGTTTACTCAAATCAATCCTAACAATATAACTATCCGCTCTTTGCATAACTTGGTTTGCCAAATAACGATCATGGAAATATGCTTGAAAGGCATTATGACTAACATTGTCCTCCTCAATAAAATCGTCAAACCTAGGAGGTTTGGACAAATCAACATGTGAGACAATGGAATCCTTAAAATGATAATTATCTAAGTTTTCCAAAGAGAGAGGGGGATATCGAATTTCCTGGATTTCTATGTTATCATGAAAATCTGATTTTAAATCAATAAAAACACTAGGCTCACTAAAATAAAAAATTTCAGGAAAAAGTTGGACTTCCCCGGGTAGCTCATCAAATCTCACTTCACTAATATCCTGAGGAGACTCAATCTCAACAAATAAATCATCATGAAAAACAGCTTGTTGGGAATGACTCTCATTAACCTCAAACTGGGGTGGTGGACTTTCAATATCATTAAACTGGGGATGGGGTGGTTCAAGATGACTAGGTAATGTACCCGTTTCCCCCTCTTGCACCATGGTTATCAGTTGATAGAGTTGCTTCTCCATGGTATTTTGGCTTGTTGTGAGAAGGTCTATGTATTTCTCAAGCTCATTCAGTCTGGCCTCCTCACCCATGTTTTGAAACTCAAGGGGTTGGTGATATAGTTCAAGGAGAGGTGGCCCATTAAGATTTAATGGAGGGTTGGGCATTGGAGGACCAAACTGACCATGATATTGAAAATTGGGTGGTCCAGCTTGGTTATTCCATTAATCCCACAAGAAATCGGGATGATCACTCCACCCCTGATTGTAAGTGCCAAAAGAATTGTATTGAAATTGAAGACTCACATTCTCATCACCATAGTTACCCCCATACAGATTAGGGCATCCTTCCATAACATGGATTGTTTGAGGATGTAACCAATCAAAATTTTTCGAAAGCCCATAGTTGGGTTAGGGAGCAAAATTGTACTGGGTGGTGCAAAATTGTTCTCTATCTCACTACTTTTGGCTTCCCTAATCTGTTTAAACATTTCCTCCAAAATCATGGTTGCCTTAGTATAAATCCATCTTTCCCCCAAAGTCTTATTTGGAAGTGTATCTCCCATAATTCTAAACTAACCACCTATCCCAAATTGAGGTCTCCCATAAAAAAAAAATTTTAAAGAAAAATAAAAGACTAGAAAAAAAAAAAACTAAAAACAAGAGGGAGCCCAAGGTAGATAGTGCATCTATCCCTCAGAAATCAAAACAATGGTTCCAAAGCTGTAAGGTTGCCATATAGATTGACAGCAAGGGAACCCGTATAGTCTTCACGAGCCACCTACGGGCGACTCCAAATGGATTCTGATGTAGGGTGGAGGACTACTATACGTTTATGTTTCCAACGCTCTCACTATGTCGCTTTCCTGTTATCAAGAGTGGTCACCTCCAAAAATAAGTCACATGCCAATCCAAACCACCCAACGAATCAAGGGGCACCAAAATTAGCTGGGTTTGGGCATATGAAGGACTTTAGATTGGGTGCACACTATTTGAAACAGAAGAGAAACAAGAGGAGGTTTTCAAAAAATGATTTTTTTTTTTCAGAAAAAGAAGAGAAAATAATAAACTAAAACACTTCGAACTACTTAAAAATCAGAAAAATAAAATGGACTATAATCTCCCCGGCAACGGCGCCAAAAACTTGTTTGAGTTAAAATAAAACTGCAAACGTACGGATCAATCGTAGCTACGGGTCGAACACGAGGAGATATACGCCACTTTATTTAACTAACTTAAAAGTAATGCAAAGTGAATCGAATTAAAGTGTTAAATTAAACTAATTAAATCAATAAAAATTAATGCATCCTAACTCATAAGCATCTAACAAAATTAAGGGATTAAATTGACGTCCTAACACATGAGCATCTAACCTATCAGACTAACGCAAATTGAAAGGAATAAAAATACAGTCACACATAATAACCACATAAAAAGGAATAAGGGAATAAAAGTGCATCCACAAACCACAACCATATAAAAAAAAAAAATAAAAGAAATAGAGGGAGAAGAAGAAGAAGATAGAGAGAGATAATGGACAGGGAGAATGAGATTAAGGGTTTAGAGAATGGGATACCTTGATGTGCTTGAATACTTGAATAAACTCTCCATGGCTTCCTCTTCTAAATCTCCATGTCTTATCATCAACATAGGAACTTAGACTAGGAAGCTTTAAACTAAAACTATTACAACCATTAAACTAGACTTATGAAATCAAAACCAGGAACTTGAAATCAAAACTAAAAACTTAAGCAAAAAATAGGTAAAGAAGAGAAAATTTCACTAAGTGAATGAAGTAAAAATTACACTAAAAAACTGAATTAAAATTGAACTAAAAACTAACTAAAAACTGAACTAAAAAACTAACTTGTTACAACCCAAAAGGCAAGGGGAATTTATAGGGAGAAGAGAAGAGAAAAGAGAAGAGAGAAGTGTAGGAGAAATATTTCCTAAGAAAAGAGAATATTCTCTTCTCTTTCCTCTTTTACAATGCCTTGAATCCTAAGAAAAAAGAAAAAAAATAGAAAGAAGAAGAAGAGAAGATTGTTTACATAGACCTTCTATTTCTAGAAAAGTAAACTTCCAATTCTAACAAGTGCTTCATTTTCTTTGTAGATATCTTCTCTAAGCAATAAAATCAAAGCATTTTTGATTTTTCAACTTTCCATAGGTGAGAGAATATCTTTCAAAATAAATCTATCCCAAGTAGAATTTCAGAAGTGCCCTTGAGAAGTTGGAGGAGAGAGAGAGTAAGGGTGATGACTAGGATTCCTTCAAGAATAAATAAAATACCCATTCTGTCCTTCAGGAAACGTGGAGCATGGGGTATTTATATAAGCCTCACCATTGTGTTCCTTGCAAAAAATTACCCAAAATAGACCCAAATTTCGTCCAATTTGGAGTTCGGGAGCCCAAGATATCTCAAGTTGAAGTTGGACTGTCCAGAGCCCTCCAAATAGAATCTTTCGGGTACAGGAAATATGACTTCTGGTTATTTCGTTAAGGCCCCTAGAATCCGAACTCTTGCTTCACTTTGTCTCCGATCGACTATCAATAATTGCAAATAAACCCCTACAGACCATTTTCGTGCTTCGTTACGAAAACGGTCGTAACTTCTTTGTTTCAATTCAGAATCAAGTGCCGTTTGAACCGTGAAGAAGCTGACTCAATGGGCTACGCATCCAAGCCATTAACACCTTTAAACAGCTTAAAAACATTTCCTTAGCATCATCTCCTCCATTTTCACGAGAATTCACTTCAAACCTGAAAAGCACAAGAAAGCACCGAATAACTCTGTCCAATGTGGTAAAATGTATGCTTTGCCCTAAGATTTCACACATAAATGTGCTCATCAATAACACTTATGCTTGATGTGATGAATAACACTTGCATGCATGCATATGTCGTTGATGTGTTGAAGGCCATTTTGGTCTAAGAATGTTTGATTGGCGATGAGCCAAGTCGTTCGACTATTTCTAGCCATGGATGTTCGATTGGTGATAAGCCAAGTCGTTCAATTATCGACGAATATGACGATGTTCAAAGGTAATCTATGAGTCGTACGATGCTCATGATACGTTTGAGGACCCACAAGGAATGATGACGATATTTATGTGATCACAGACGTGTACGACATTCTTTTTACAAAATTATCTCAAGGCGGTTCATGTTAGTAAGTAAATCTTTGTTTGTAGCTGACAGAAAGTGGTATGCCGTATGATGAGGTGTATTTTCTATTATTGCTCGACATCGATATATTTGCTAACTGGATCAAGATTTAGTAGCATTATAGTTGTGTTGAGATTCCATGGCGACATCTGATAATGATAACTTTATAATTAATCGAGCCCAAGTGGGAGATTGTTAGGTATTTTCCAATGACGATATGTGGGCTTGATTAGTTATCGGGTCGATCATTGATGGGGATCAAGAAATACAAGGGCTGACGTGGCTTGCTACTATTTTATTGAGATGGACCGGATTGGCCTAGCCCATTGTGGAAGTGGGTTAGGATTTGGGGAGTATTATAAATACTAATGATGAGGGGTCCCTGTAGTCACTCTTCTCTTTTCTCTTTTCTCCACAAGAAAGGGAACTCTGTGGGAGAGTCTAGGAGACTGTGGAAGATCCCCATCGCGGTTATCCAAAATCATTCGAGGATTCGCAACCATTATTTGACGGATCGTTATTGTTCTTCAGCATATTCTTATCTATTTTTCGCCAACATACGTGGGTGCCAAGTACGCCTTATTTCCCTGTTCTTTTATTCAATCGTATTCTAGATCTTTGTATGGGGATGGATTCAGGTTTGATAAAATCTAATGATTTTCTAACATGCACGACATAAGTTAAAGAGTTGGCAAGTTGTAACAATGAACAAGGAAATTCTATCTTATGTAGATGGAATATTTTTCATTCCTATTTAATGGATCTCTAGAATATAGCAAGGGTCTAGATTTATACATGATGAGGTATTTATCCTCCCAACTTCATTTTGAGACTAAATTCATTTAAATCTATTGGATATTGGATGAGATATGACCAAAATAAAATCAATGGCTCAAAACTGAGCATGATGTGTTCAATATGATCCAAGAGGTTTGATTACATTAAACATGTAAAAACCAATAAAAAAAAACCTTCTAAGAGTCCAAATAATCCATTTAGATTGAAAAACTATTTTAAAGAGTTCAATTTGAACTCAAGCTCTAAAGATTTAGAAACAACCAAGAAATATGAAGAAAATGTTATTGGTGAAGTCGGATCTTAGTCTAATCCATGAAATACTATTCACTTTTCTCCAACTCCGATGGTTCAAATTCTTGGAGACACTTTTTACTCGGGTAATTTTTATACTTTTGAGAATTAGGGCTTTTCTATATTGTAATGTGTGCCAACTCCGATGGTTCGAATTTTTGGAGACACTTTTTACTGGGGTAATTTTTGTACTTTCGAGAATTAGGGTTTCTCTATATTGTAATGTGTGTGTGTATGTGTGTGTTGACGGCGGCAAAAGAACATTGATACAAAACTAATAGATCAAGGATCTTGATGAACACATGCGATAACAAACAAGCCGGGTTTGTAGGTTATGTACTTAGAACACACAGTGGCATGTTCCTCCAAAGGAATGTAGTACAAGGTCACAATCTTCGTCGACTGCACCACCTACAATGACCAAATCCTTGCTTGAAGAGGAAGAAGACTTTTTTTTTCCCTCAAGTTTTCTTTTCTCTAAAAGAATAATATTTTGCAAATAATGCTTAGTGCAACTAGGGTTTTAGCAAAACTTCTCTTGCATAGAAGAGGCTAACTTAAGAGGTTACAATCTAATGAACAAGATCGCATCAAGTGATATTGTAACGTGCCGTGGATCTGGAATATCTGAATGTTATGTACCTTGGACAGGGGAGTGGGATGAAAAATGGTAGTTGCCATCTAGATTTTAGGTCTAGAACCCATGAATGGTGCCCTTCCCTCACAAAAATGGCATTAAAATAAATCCAAGACTCAATGGTTGGTCAGGTTACGGGCTGGGAAGGTGTTAGGCACCCAACAATTGTCCGATCGACGATTGATCTTCTACACCACACTCTTTGTTATACACTTGTTGGTTATACGTATTATATATGCAACTAGTTAACCTAATTTTTGAAAGATTTAATCTATCTTGGTTGAAATGTATGAGCTTAATCATTTTAATCAATATTAATGTCTTAATTCTAATTACTAACTTTAAGTTAGGTGATTAAGTGCATTATGGATTCTATTTTGATCTGATTGATGCATTTTCCTTAGTTAGAAATTCGACATCCTTAGGTCAACTGTACAAAATGGTTAAAAACCTAAACTAGGTTTATCATGATGAAGAATGACATGTTATTTGAATGACAGTTGTAGATGCTGATTTTTTGTCACCTCCTAATTGGCGATGATGAAAACGGGACATAGACGATGGACGACGCAATCTCCCTCTTTTCAGACCCAAAGATACCTGACCCATAAGGCCAAGAATCATACTGAGCACAAAATGACCCATTTTAGGCCCAAAAACAAGGAAAAATGACACTTCGCTCCCACGGCGTCGTGGACTCTTCTCACGGCACCGTGGACGTCTTCCCACGGCACCGTGGGGATGTGTACCGGATTTCCACAGCGTCATGAGGGGGTGTGACATCAGCCTGCTGACGTCACCCACGGCGCCGTGGAAAAGTCCCCCACGGCGCCGTGGAGGACTTATCCGGCCAGGAGAGAGAAAGGGTCCCCTCCCACATTTCCCAAGAAATTTTGGGTGGAAAGACCCTCCCCAAGTGATTCCTAGCTTCTTTTCCTCCCTTTTCACCCTCATTTTTCCTCTTTCTCTCATGAGAGTGTGAGTGCTTGAAGTTTTCTTGTGGCGGACAGATCCTTCGATTGTCCCTCTGAGTATAGAGCGCTTTTGTTCCTTAGCGTTGTTATCCCGTCTGTACACGGATAACCATCAAAACTCCTTTATTACAGACGTTATTCTGTCTGTTTATCCCTCTCCAAATCATTTGAAAGAGCCGTTACTCTGTCGAGAAAGAATCGGCGTCAGTCCATTCGTCTATCTCCCCTGAGCCAGGGGAATACAATCATATAGGTATAATTACTGCATTTTTATTGATTCAATATAGTCCTTTCATATTTCATCATTTTAGTCCGCATTTATCATATATGTAATATAGTTTATTATGCTTTTAGTTCAATTCATAACATCTGAATGTAGTTCATGATATCCCCCATCCCCGTAATAAAAAAGAGAGAACATTCGTCCTTATGTAGCATCTAACACAGAGAGACCGGCTTCGGCCAGGCGAGGTGGGTGCCTAACACCTTCCCACACTCGTAACCTGACCCCTTACCCGAACCTTTGGTCGGACCATATGGAGTCACGTAGCCCGATTTCGCTCACAACGGATAGTGCTATACTTAATGAGTCCTAGGCCCTAACCCTAGATGGCGACTTCACGTTACATTAGCATATTTTAATGCATGACCCCAATCCCCTATTTATCAATATTATACATTCACAATGTTATCCACATCCATACACACACACATGTATCTTCCAAAACCCTATGTCGCCATATACCACAAAGGGCTGAGGAAACCTTCGTCCCGAAGGACTGCGGTACTTACAATAGTAAACTTTTAAAGCCAACTTAGTCAAAATTATGAAATTACCTCTAGAGGGGCTAAAATATTAATAAGTGCATGAAATGACATATAAATGTTATAGATTATTGAAATATGACTAAGGTATATGCAGGTGACTTATTGAAAATATTCACAGAGTCAAATAGTGCAAAATGATAAAATTATCAAAATGCCCCTATTAGGGCAAAAATGTAAAAATGCATGAAAATGAACCTATGATGCGTGGAAACTATGAGGGATAATCCATAGTGGTTTAAAATACCAATATGGAGGGATTTATGGTCCCAAAACAGAAGTTAGGCCTTGTCACTGTAAAATGACCAAAATGCCCTTATAGGGCAATGATGCATGGGATATGTTGAAAACATTGTAAAAACAAAATTTTAATTAAACAATATAGAGGATAAAACATAAGAGCTGAATGACTAGACCCCTTCCGGAGCTTTAAAAAAATTTTGGCCACAAAAGAACCAAAATACTCTTAGAGGGTAAAATGGTAAAAGTACTAGGACATCATCCTAAAATCATTCAAAATATTTGAAATAATTTTAAGCATCCTAAAAGGATAGAATATTCAAGGTTTTTATGTTAGAAAATCACTTTGGGCTTGCACTTGGTGAATGACCAAAATGCCCTTGAAGGGCAAAAAAATGTCTTTTATACATGAATGTGACATGGAATGAGCATGCATGCAATGTGCAAATTTTCCAAAATCATTTGAAACAACATGGAATGCATATAAAATAATTTTCATAAGTTTTAGATTTTTACTTATGAAATTATGAATATGCCCCTAAAGTGAAAAGATGCAAAATATAATGCATGTTGACATCCCCAATTGAAGGGGATTCTCCTTAAGTCATGTGAAACACATCAGGGGAAACCTACTAATTATTTAGGACTAAGAAAATCTTAAAAAATAATTTTTTTTATATTTTTCTAGTGAAAATGTAATGAAGGGTAAAAATGAAAATGTAATTTTAGAAAATAGCATGGTTATTTTTTTAGATGCATAAAAAATGTGCATGATGTCTCTACATACTTTTATGTCATAGACAAACACTAAGATGGTTGAAATTCATCATGGACATATCATAATGATTTTATGATGCATATGTACCCTATTTATGGAAAACATGAGATATATTAAATAAATATATTTAAAATAATAATACATGATTTGCACATGCAAGGACATATTAAAAGTGGGTTATGTCATGCTACATAACTAAAAACCATAGAAACAACATATGTACATTTTTTTTTTTTTCATTTTTTGCAGTAAAACCTAGAAATGACATTTATGTCGTAGGGGATGGAGAGCATGCACAACATAATACATGCATAGAAAATAGTGGCTATTGAACTTATAAAATCAAACATGATGATAAGAACATTCTCTTTTTTTTTGGGGGGGAGGGATTTTCTGCATTTTTAATATTTATTATAATTTTTGGAATGCCATATCAGGGGTAAAAATGAGAAAATTACTAAACCTAAGTAGAGGTCGATTTAGCTCAGATAAAATTACATGCATATTAATAAAAACATGTGCTTTAATCCTGGAACAAAGACAAAACCCAAAATAGCATGCTCCATAGTTCAGATTTTACAAGTTCTTAAAATGATCACAAGGGCAAAAATGTTCAAATAATATATTTGAACCCTGAAAAAATTAGTGAACATCAAACATAGTGGGAGACATCTTGAATAAGTTTTCAATTTTTTTGTAACAGAGGAGATCTGTTTCTTTGGTTTTTGGGTAGAAAATAAAGTAGATCTGTTTAAGAATTATTATACTCAAAATATTATATTTCCACTAAGAAAAATTGAAATAAATACAAAAATTCTTCAAAAAATTAGAAAAATTACCCTTGAAGTGTGAGAGTGCCCTAGCTCAATGTAGGGGCCCTCGGATGTCCAGAATTTGTTTTCGGAATCCACCAACAGCCGCTCCAAATGTGGTTGCTCCAAATGGCAAAATTAGTAAATCAAGGGTATTTGGGGAATTTTATAAAAATATTGAAAGGGGTATAGGGGCATTGTAAATTGCACTTAAAAGAGGGGAGTGAGGTATTCAAGACGATATTTGTTTCACGAATTTTCCTCATCTCTTAGGCCTCCAAATGGGGGGGGTCTGCTTATAGCTCCATACGTGCAGGACAAGGGCAGGCTGGCTAGGCCAGCGTGTGTAAGCTAGCACGCACATATAATGCAATAAGGTGTGGGGTGGTGGGCATGACATGCAGGTTCTGCGCGTACTAGGCATACGCAGGCCCTGCACGTACGCTAGCCCTACGAGCACACAAGCCTTGGAAGGGCATGCAGTAGGCTTGCAACCCATGTTGCCAGGGGGTTGTGCCCTGGTCAGGTCAGCTCGTGTTGACCTAAGTTGACTCTGGTTAACCCATAATACTTTATCTTATTTCATTTTTCAAAGATTTTATTTTAAGGGTTGGGAATTAAAATATTAATTTCTTTCAATCTGTGCGGCCAATTTTAGCTCCACATATCTACATGAAGCTCTCGACATGTACTTTCCATCTGTATGGAGGTCATTACCAGATTCTTCTAAAAAGTGGCATGGAAATCAAGGAATCCATAGAAATGATGTTGCACGTTGTTTAAGGTCCAAATGATATCGAAATTTTACTTGCAAGCTTAATATGACCAAATAAGATCATCCAAAGGGTTTTAGACCACAACGAGAGGTCCAGATCCTGAGAAAAGTACCAGGAGAAAAATGATTATTTTGCAATTAACAATGTGTCAAACGTTGGTGGGTTGGAATGAAGTCTTACGTGTATGTTCAAAATAGCCATATGAGACTAAATGAAGAGTTTTGGCTCAAAACGAGGTGGTTCGAATATCACAAAAATTTCCAAGGGCAAAATGATCATTTTTGCAAATGTGTCGGATTCGGGTGAAATTTCACATAGGGGCTTATAATGGTTGAATATAGCTATCTTAAAGGTCTTGGCTCTATTTAGGACAATTTGGGTACAAAAAGAAGGGTAGGGGTAAATGTGGTAATTTCTGCCATTCGGTTACCACAGGAGCTTATTGGACCTGGATGATCACCTCTGAGACGATCTCCCAAGGTGTCAATATGCACTGTCTATAGTTGTGATCCTAAAAGGATAGCCTTTAAGTTGTCTTTAATTGCATAAAAGGACAACACTACAAAAGGCGTAACTTGAAAACCCCCAATGGTAGATATTTTCATTACACTTCTCCCCCACAACACCAATATCCATAATGGACCTAATAACCATGAAATAAAATCACCGCCACATAATTAAGTCCATTGTAATAAATAATAGTAGTGTCATGACCAGTGATCAGACCCAAAACATTTAATAACACTTTTCAAAAATAATTTAATTATTTACAAAACAAACACCTGGTCAGGACTTTGATTAGTCACAGTTTAACAACTCTCTTCCTTGGATGGTCACCCTATACAGACAATGGAAACCTTATTGAGTGTCACCCACATTACCATCCATACTGAGTACGTCAAGCGGCCAGTGTACAGTTAGTCCTGGCAGTAGACATCAATCATTAACTCATCACAAGTGCAACAAATATAAATATAACAATAAATGCCTCACACAGTCTCACATATGGGAAAAAGAGACTACTAGAAATTCCTGTTATCAAACACAACTGACGCTGAATCACCAAGATTTTCAAATAAATCAATGTTCAACACAATAAAGTATCTACATTTATATTTTCAACCAATTTCCATTAGGGAAATATACAATATAGCAATCCTAAAATAGAGTACCCAAATCTGTCCATAGTTGAGAACAAATAACGGTACTATTGTGCAGTTGCACAAAAGATAACAATTATAACAAGTACATAATAAAATTCTAATTAATTAATTTAATCTTCATTAAATTGGGTTTGATGGATACACATTAAATGTCAAAATGTAAAACAATATATATATATATGAGTGATCTCGTAAGGAGACAAGGGTGTGAGGGTAATTTCTTCATCAGAATAGTAGAAGCTCTAGTTTATCGCTCGACTGTGGATGTAGCCCATCTTGGATGAACCACGTAAATCATTGTATCCTGTTTGTGTGATTTTCTCTTGTTTTTTTAGCAATTGTTTTTCTTTTGCATTGTTATTTGCTAACATAAACATTTCTATCATTCAGCTTAGATCCGATGCTTGATGAGCCTAGCCCAACGTCGTATGGGCTTGGGCTGGCATCGGGTGAGCATCGGTTCAGCCTTACCCAATATCAAATAAGTTCCATTGAATACCACATAAGGTACGGGTTGGTTAAGTTCAGGCAAAATTGCCTCAGATCAACATAGTTTATTTCATTTTACCTTAAAATCTTTGAAAAATCATAAATTTCAAATAGTAAGTCTAAATTTTGCGATCCATATGTCATTGAAAAGATTGTTGTACGTATCATCTAATAGTGTAAATAGAAGCCAGTTTAGTGAGAGAAAAAAAAAGATTGAAATTTTCATTTATATGTCGATCCCACAAAGCTAAAAATAAAATTCTACATTAAATAATAGACAAACCAATTCATTATAAAAGTATTTTCGAATACAAGGATTTAAATGATGAAAAATACCTATTCATAAAGGTTGAACCGAAATTGAGTTCGTTTTAACTATCCTTTGACTCGATTAACTTTTCAAAAGTATTTTGATCATTTTGAAAGACTACCTCTCTCGGCCATTTTGAAATGGTTCAAAACATTAGCTAGCAGTTACACAAGACCTCCAAAGCAATAAAATAGACCCCACACACTATTCAAAGACATCCAATCTTCATTGTTGTGTATGGTTCCAAAGAATGAGGTGTCTACACTCCTGAATGCATCAAATAATGCAAATTCTACACATCATGTGTTTGCACCATCTTAGGCAACTATCGTTGTATCCTAACAATTGTAGATGCATGTGAACAGGTCACCCAAGAAGCAAAAGTTCGAGTAGTTGGAGGCTATGGAGAAAGAGCATTAAGATTGAGGTAACAAGCCCAATTTAACTGTAGGATCGAATGCAACCCAAGAGTGGGTGAATTGGGTTGTATCTGATTTTAATAAAATGTGTAAGAAATAAAACATAAATTCAAAACTAATTCTAACATCACATAATGGCATATGACAAAATAAATAAGAAACAAACATAGAGATTGTCATGGAGGATATTATTAGTAGTTTGATGTAAGCTAAGTGCAAGGGAGAGATAGAGAGCAAGAGACAAGTAAGCACACATAGTGATTTAGAGTGGTTCAGAACAACTGTCCTACGTCCATTACCTTGATCTTGGACCAATGATTTTTCCACTATTCGATTCTTTTCCCAGGCAAGAATCAAGTCCTTACACAACTCAACAACTGTCCTCGGATTGAGCACCCAAACCACTCTTGGTAAAAGATTTCCACCCATGCCACATAGGCCAAGGATTTCCTTCTCAAAGCCACACAAGCTCAACTTATAGTAAAAATGATTTCTTCTTTCACACCTGATACTGTAAGCACAAATTATCATTACAAGATGTTTTGCTTTTGAACTTTAACACGTTATAGCTCTTGTTTGCAATCCTTCTCAAGATGATGTATTTATTGTAGCTCAAATATAGTAGCAACAACTTCTTAAGATGATAGAGACAATGAAATTCATGTTGAATTTATTGCATTTGATGTATGTGTCTATCAAAACCAATATAATTTTATTAAATTAATTAATTACATTTCTTATATTATTATGTGCTTGTTGTAATTGTTATACTATGTGCAACACCCCAAAAAGTACCGCTTATTCTTCACTACTATGGACAGATTTGGGCACTCTGTTCTAAGGTTGCCATATTGTATATTTCACTAACAGCGATTGGATGGAAACATAAATATGGGGCACTTCTGGTAGTTACTTTTTTCTATACCTGAGAAGCACTTACAATTACGTTTATATTTTGTGTGCTTGTGGAGCCAATGGTTGATATCTACCGACAAGATTGACTGCACACCGGTCCCTCGGCGTATATGGTATGAATGGTGATGGGGTGATGTTCAAAAAGGTTATCATTACTAGTTAAGGGAGATCATCTAAGTTAGTGAGTTGTTGGACTGTGATTGGTTGAAATCTTGGGCTGAGGTTGTTGTTTTGTGAAGAATTTACAAAAATAGATATTATTATATTATATTATAATTAAATATATATGAAAACTGTTCCAAATTGTTTTTTAGTCAAGGCATTGGTCACGACACTCCTTTAGTTAATTGTAGTGGATCCGTTTGCATGGCTGTGATTTTTGTACTGTGGTTGCAAATCCACTGTGAATATTGGTTGTGGTGGGAAGAAAGTGTAATGAAAATATCTACCATTGGGGGTTTTCAGGTTACGTCATTTGTGGAGATGTCTTTTTGTGTAATTAAGGATAAATTAAAAGGCTACCCTTTAGGATCACACCACTTGCCGTGATCTTGTCAGTTAGATTGTAATCTCTTAAATAGGCTTTCTCTATTTAAGAGAAGCTTGGCACAAACCCAAAATTGCATTACATTTATTGTTTTAACAATATTCTCTTAGAGAAGAGAGAGAAAACTTGAGAGAGAAAAGGGAGTCTTCTTCCTCAAGCTAAGGATTTCTGCCATTAAAGTTGGTGCAATAAAAGAAGTTTGTGATCTCCTAGTACATTCCTTTGGAGAAATGCGCCACTTGCGCATTCTAGGTAACATACCTAATGCAAAATTGATTCGTTATCTTCCACTTGCTCGAATGGGATCATAGGGCCATGAGGCCACACCAGCCAACAACAGGGCTCTAACCCAACTATTGCACACACAAGGGATATGTTCTACACATATGACGGCACACCAGCCCACAACAGGGATCACTGGGGCATTATCATCCACTTGTTCGGATTAATGCCCCAGTTGAAGATAATGTATGAGACACAATATTAAGTGTTTCAAGAATTGTAACGACTTAAGGATTGGCATCATAAGTGTGTGATGCAAGATCAAAAGCGCAGAAGAAATCGGTGGACAGGAGCGGCCTTGATTTTGTCGCAGGTGATATTAATGGCCAAGCACAGGAGAGCCTTGTGTGCGGCACAACATGGTAGTGCTTCCATTATCCAGTGTTATGTGAACCATGATGTGTCTATACAAGATTCCATTTAATTAGCTCAGGAGAATCGCACTTGAAATCTATATTGTCAAGCGATCTTCAGGAATCCAACAAACCATATCTAGCACACCATTTCGAGTTTGATCCGACGGCCATTAAGGCTGTCGATGCGCTGTGATGAGCAAAATGTAACTAGGGTCTATGGTAAACCCTTATGGACTCTATCTGGACCATCCACTTGTCCAATATGATAACACATATTCAAATGAGGATTTTGAGCTCATCCCAAAGTCTTTTTGAGCTCTGTTTTCTTAGTAGTTTACTAAGAATGAGGAGAATATAGCTACAGTGTTTGTAAGAGCTAGAGAGAGCCCTAAAACCCAGAGAATTTGAGATCTTCATGTTCTTGAGCATTTGGGTGAATTTGGTTGAATTGAATTGGCTGCATCAATTTTTACCAAAAAAAAAAAATTTGGCTGCATCAATTGGATCTCCGAGGAGCTGTAGAAGGCGGTGGAAGTGGTAGATGACAGTGTCTTTCTAAGTATTTGATCCACTCTGGTAATCTCTAATCAAATTCCCATTGTAATTAGCTAGGTTTTGATGATTGATGATGTATAACCTAGCTATGATGTGTATGGGTAGGGAATTTGTATTTTCATATTGATTTCATCTATGTAAGAGTCTATTGGGTAGGCACTCAGTAGGTGTTTGATTGAATGTTCAGTAGAGAGCTGGACAAAGGAGTTGTAGTCCTGTGTTCTTGTATGATCAAGGACTGAAGCAAGATAAGTCCTGAAATTTAGTGACAAGTGAATTGAGGTGTGTATCGAGCAAATACAAAACCCTAAGGGGGTATTACTCTGAGGATGTCAGCAAACTGCTAAACCACGTATGTTCTATGTTGTAGGTGATTATAACGGAGATAAAAGTGCATTTGTTTTGCAGAATGGGTGTACATCTCCTGTTAGGCCTGACCAATCTTGGTTGCAAGGCAGAAGTGCATACGATTGTGTGTTGGCTAGTAAAATCGAACTGCTCCAGCTAGTCTTTGTTTGCAGGGATTACTACAGTCTCAGGGACAATATCATAGTAACAATACTCAGGGTTTTGAAGAAGAGGTAAAATTTTAATACACTAATTCACCCCCTCTCAGCATTGAAGCCAATTCAACAATCAGCTCTCGGAATTGAAAATATAGATGCAATCAAAGGATACTACTCCATGGTGGTAAGGTATTTCTTTTATGAAATTTTCCAATACCCCAAGTACGGCAAAAGAACAAAAAGGACGTACCCAGTGCACAAGGCTCCCAACACTGCGGGTTTTGGAAAGGGTCATTAGGTACGCAACCTTACCTCCGCTTCATGGAGAGGCTATTTCCAGAGACTCGAACTCGTAACCACTTGATCACAATGGAGCAAACCTTACCGTTGCACCAAGGTCCACCCTCTATAGAGTCTCCAGACTACCATCATTGGCTTTATAGATTCTTTGGCCCTGTTTAGCTGTAAGTGAAGTGAATTAAAGTGAAACTATAAAAATTTCAATGGTTAAAGTGAAGAACAATGAAATGAAAAGAAATTATAAACAATTTTTTTAATTGGGCTGTTTAATTAGAAGTAGAGTGGATGTGAAATAATATGACATACATGTAAGGCCCTTAGTGTTAGACAGGTAGAAAGTGAAAGAAAATTTCGGTAAAATATTGTTTATAAGTATACTTTTGAATTAGTTACACAATGATTCTTAAACATTATTATTTTAATTTTAATTTTACTCCACTTAAACTTCTAACAAAAATGTGCCTTGTATTTTACACGTCAGGGCGCCCCAGACACAGCAATGCGGTAAAAAGACCGCCTTACCCCTGCCTGAGTGCCTTGCCAAAACAGGGGTAAGGCAGTCTTTTCTGCCTTGCTGTGTGTGGGACACACGGAAGTAGGGGCAGCTCGGAAGTAGAGGATCCAGTTCCTCTATTTTACTTTCAGTCTGGGAATGTATGCAATTTTGTCTGCTCCATTTCCTACCCGCTCCATTTCCCCAAGTTCCTCTAATAGAGGGGATGGACCCCACCCGGGCAGTGTATTCGGACAGGGGTAGGGTGGTCATTCTGCCCCCCCCCCCCCCGGCGCTCTATTAGCGGAACTTGGGGAAATAGACCTGCCAAGGAAATGGAGAAGATAAAGGTCCATTTGATCACAGTTAACAGATTTCACCAGCAGGAAAAGCAGGTAATATAAGGTAACTTACACAAATTTCTGTTTTCTGTGGCAATAAACACATTCCAAAGGTACCTGCCCAATGCAGCAGTTCTTTCACTTTCATCCTAAGAACCATCATCCTGAATCCGGCTAGCCAAGCAAATGAAACTCATAATGCCAAAACTGCAGTGTTCACCAAATTCTAGATCTCAGTTTCATTGTAGAGATTTAGAGAGAAAATTATGGCCACAAACCAAGTTGCAAAGAATTGCCTCACCCTTCAGTCACAAAGGCTTTTAAATACATTCATTGATTTCATTGAACAGGGTCCAGTAACAAACGCTACATCATCTCTCTCAAATTAACATATGGAAAGGAATAGAATAGAAATAGCATTGGATGAACTCAGGGTAATCCTACATGTATATATAAACACGTCAAGGTCGGAACACAAGTTGATATATAATATCTTAACTTGGAAGGTTGTCCGATCAAAAAGCAGTGCTTCCATATGCATGCACACCAGATGACTCATTGCCTACCCTTCTCTCACCTTGCCGTCGATTGGAGTTAGCTGCTGAAGGTGAGGCCCCACTGTTTTCACCTACCTCACACTTGCAGAGGGGACACAATGCATTAATCTTCAGCCACTTGTCCACACACTCCATGTGAAAGAAATGGGAACATGGCAACTCCCTCAGCTCATCATTGTCAGCGAATTTCGCCAAGCAAATGCAGCAGACCTGCAACCGTTTAAATACATTGTTAAGAACCAGAATATGAGAGTCTATATACATCTTAGCTAGCCATTCAGAAACGAATTTATAAAATATAGCTTTCTGAAGTTTCTCTGTTGTGGATTCAGTAATGTGCTTGGCGGATTCCTAACATGGTTACCTCTTCTATCTTTCTATTCAAGATTACAGGTCAGTTGCTGCTAGTTCTACACTCTCTGCCGCAACCCATTTTGCTGTTCTGATTCATTCAAGTTCTTATGGTTACTGTGCTGAGATGGCTATAAACTGGGACATCAGATTCTGTTATTTAACTCTCTGAAGTTCTGCTCCAAGATCTGAATTTTCTAATTGATATTGCCGCTCTAGTTCTGCTATTAGTTTTCCTAATAACACGGGACTTCTCCATATGTTGTGATCAGAATTCTGTAAAATTCTACAGTCCAATTCTTCTATTAGAATACACGAGTCAACCAAGGTACTGGACTGTTCTGAGTTCAAAATAGAAAAACTCTATATTCTGGTCTATATTCTGTCTGCGATCCCGTCTGTATTAGTCTGTAGCTGGATTTTTTTGGTTCGAGATTATTCTACAATAAATGCATTGTTAATCAAGAAAACCAACATTTCTGGCTTCAACATGTCACTTAAACCCAACGCCACTATAAAAGAGAGAATATAAGTGCATATGCCAAGCCAATACAAACATCAGTTAATGGCCAAAAGTAACGTAAATGACAGATTGTGCCAACAGATCAGTAACATTCTTGGGACAGCTCAACTAGGACTCATCTTACATGGGATCTGCTAAAATAAACCGGTTAAATGAGGAACATAACCAGAGTGAAAAAGATCGTGCCAGCAGATCAGTAACATTCTTGGGACAGCTCAACTAGGCCTCATCTTACATGGGATCTGCTCGAGTAAACTTGTTGAACAATGAGGAACGTAACCAGAGTGAAATGAAAATGATAAACCAACAGGAAAAATGCACTAGAAGGTTCCTAGAAAGCATTTTAGATGATGAATCATTCAGCCAAAGTCAGTAACAAATTTGCAGGTGGTTAGGGTAAACCACACTACCCTTTTTCCATCTCAGGAAAAGGAAAAAAGTGGGGGACGAAGGAAATGGCACTACACATACAACCTATCCTACTGAGATCCAAGACCATGATTGATTTGGTGGCATGACAATATGACATAGTCAGCACCCTGTTTTGCAACCCAGAATACAAAGTGGACCGATAGCAACCCATCATTTGACTATGTGAGAGTGCAGACCTGCAATCGTGACCAGTAGAGAAGAAGAGGGGAGACGATGGAGAAGAAGAAGAGAAGAGAGATCGATAGAGAGAGCCAGGAAAACTCCCTCATAATTAGAATCGTGAGGGGGACAATATTACTTATATTGACTAAAACAAATTACAAGAGTAAATACCTAAACTACCCTTAATATAGAAAATAAACTAGAAACATAAATAAGACAGAAATCAAACCAAACACCCCCCAGACTACTTAAATCTAATCGACATCCTTAACACTCCCCCTCAAGCTGGAGCGTAGACATCACCAAGAACCAGCTTGGAACAACCAACCAAGAACTGAAGTCGAAACAAGGCCTTCGTATACGTATCTCCAAGCTGAAACTGTGAACGAACAAATGGAGTGACAATGAGCTTCTTCTGAACAGCATCTCGACAAAATGACAATCAACTTCAATGTGTTTGATCCGTTCATGAAAGACAGGGTTGTTGGCAATGTAAATAGCAGCTTGGTTATCACAGTACATCTCCATGGGCTGATCACTGGAATAACCAAGCTCAATAAGGAATGAACGAATCCACATCAACTCTGCAGCAGTATGAGCCATGGCTCTGTATTCAGCCTCAGCACTGGAACGAGCTACAGTCGTCTGTTTCTTGCTCTTCCAAGTGACCAAATTTCCTCCAAAGAAAGTACAATAACCTGTGGTCGATCTTCTATCTCCATCAGAACCAGCCCAATCCGCATCAGAGAACCCAACCACGTTGGTATGACCATGGGGACAATACACTAATCCCTTACCAGGGGGGACTTTTGAGGTATCTTAGAATGCGATAGGCAGCATCCCAATGTACCTGCTTAGGGTTCTGCACGAACTGACTAACAACCCCTACAGCAAATGAGATATCAGGACGAGTAACTGTGAGATAAATAAGTTTACCAAACAAACGTCGATACTAATGTATGTCACCAAACTCTTTGTCATCAGAAGCACCAAACTTGATGTGGGGATCCATAGGAGTATCAATAGGTTTACAACCTAACATCCCTGTCTCATCAAGTAAATCAAGGACATACTTCCTCTAGGACAGGCTAAGACCTCGAGAGCAGCGAACAACCTCAATGCCAAGAAAGTACCTGAGGCAACCTAAGTCTTTGATCTGGAAATTATCATGTAAATAAGTCTTCACCTGTGCAATTCCAGAAGCATCATTACTAGTAACAATGATGTCATCGACATATACTGCAAGAATGACCACGTTAGACCCCTGACACCTAAAAAAAATAGAGTGATCAGAATAGCACTGAGAAAACCCATAACCAGCCACAACACTGCTGAATTTATCAAACCATGCACGGGGAGACTGTTTCAGTCCATAAATTGCCTTATGAAGGCGACAAACCCGGACACTATCCTCCCCCTGAGCAACATACCCAGGAGGTTGCTCCATATATACCTCCTCCTGGAGATCACCATAGAAGAAGGCGTTCTTCACATCCATCTAAAATAGAGGCCAATCAAGATTGACAGCCAAGGAAAGTATGATACGAACAGAATTCAAACAAGCAACAGGAGAGAAGGTCTCAAAATAGTCGACCCCATAGGTCTGTGTAAACCCTTTCGCAACCAAACGGGCCTTGAGCCGTTCCACAGTTTCATCTAGATTGTACTTAACTGTATACACCCAACGACACTTAACAAGATCCTTACCAGGTGGTAGATCCACTAATGACCAAGTCTTACGAGATCAAGGCATCCATCTCCACATCCATAGCATGTTTCCACCCCGGGTGAGACAAGGCAAGGGTATAAGAAGTGGGAAGAAAGGTAGAGTGTAATGTAGTAGCAAAAGCATGATAAGAAGTTGGGAGATGAGCAACAGAAACATAATTTGCCAATGGGTAAAGTGAACTATTTTGAGTGCAAGTATGAGTACCTTTGCGCAAAGCAATAGGACGATCATCAACATCTAAAGGAGGATCCGCAAGCAAGGACTCAGCTGGTGGAGGTAGAGGGGCAACAACAACATTTTGAGGCGGCACAGGCGGCGGCTGCTGTTGGGCCCGACGGTGATAAATCCGCAGAGGATTGGCAACCAACGGAAGAGGAGGAACAGTAGTAACAACTGGACCAACACCAGTATCAACAGGAAGATCAATATCACTGGGAGAACCAGGAAAATAAGGAGTATTTTCAAAGAAGGTCACATCAGCGGAGACAAAGTGTTGATGAGAAACAGGATCAAAACATCGATACCCCTTCTGGGTACGAGAATAACCAAGAAACAGACACTTGATAGCACTAGGAGACAATTTATCAAGGCCAGGGCGAAGAATATGAACAAAAAATTGGCAACCAAAAACACAAGGAGGAAGAGAGAAAGCAGCCCGCTCCAGAAAAACAACATTAAAAGGAATTTGATCATGAAGAACCGAGGAAGGCATGCGATTAATCAAGAAACAAGCAGTCAACACTGCATCAGCCCAATAGAGTTTAGGAACATTCATATGAAACATTAATGATCTAGTAATGTCTAACAAATGGCGGTTTTTGCGCTCCGCCACACCATTTTGTTGTGGTGTATAAGAGCAATTAGTTTGATGAAGAATGCCATTGTCAGAACAAAAGAAAAAGATCTCATGTTGAACCAGTTCCAAAGCATTATCAGTACGTAAAATTTTCAAATGAACACCAAATTGAATACGAATTTCATTATAAAATTATTTGAAAACAGAAACAAACTCAAATCTATCCTTCAAGAGGTACAACCATGTCATCCGAGAATGATCATCAATAAAACTGACAAAATAACGAAAACCCAATCGACTCTCGACCCTACATGGACCCCAAATATCAGAATGAACTAACTGAAATAAAGAAGTACTCCTAGACTCTAGACTCAAAGGAAAAACAGTACGATGATGCTTGCCAAGCTCATAAGCTTCACACTCAATACGGGAGACAGATTTGCAGCTAGGAACCAGATGTCGCAGCTTGGATAAGGAAGGATGTCCTAGCCGATGGTGCCAATGTAATGGAGAAACATCAGAAGAAGTAGCAACAGCTCCTGTTGGAGAAGTTGCCAAATCAAAATAATAGAAACCATCCTTCTCATGCCCGCCACCAATCGTCGTCCTCGTTGCGAGATTCTGGAAGACACAATGAGATGGATGAAATGTTATAGAGCAATTTAAAGATTTAGTTAACTGACTAACAAACAAAAGATTAAGAGGCAGCCTAGGTACATGAAGAACATTAATCAAGGAAAGATTAGATGATAAGGGGATATCCCCATGACCAGCAACAGGAATAAAAGATCCATCGGCAATGGAAATCCGAGATGAAGTAGACAACTGAGTAAAAGAGGAAAATAAATTAGGCTTACCAGTCATATGAGAAGAAGCACCGGAATCAATGACCCACGGAGAGGATGAAGAGGCGAAACATGCAGTAGTACCTGAGTGGGTGAGAGTAGCTGTAGGAGTAGAAGATGATGATGCCTCCAGTTGTTGAACTCGTTGTAACAGTTGAGAAACCAGGTCACTAGAAGTACTACCACCATCAGTAGGAGACCAATGATTAGTGTTAGAAGGATGCACAGAATCAGCCGCTCCATCAGAGACTGCGGCATTGGCAAACTGCTCACGAGCCCACTGTGGTTTGCCATGTTTCAGCCAGCATTTTTCAACAGTGTGGTTAGGACGACCACAATGAGAACACCATCGAGAACCACCATCACTAGAAGAGGAACCAGCAGGGTTCAAACCAGCCCCTCGACCACCAGAAACAGCCCCACGACCACGACCACGACCACCTCGAGAAGAGGTACCACCACCACGACTACGCCCTCCAGTAGAAGTAAAAAGGGCAAAATTATCCTTAGAGACAGGAGCTGCATCAGATTTGACCGTGGAAGGAGAAACAACCCTTTGTATGCGATGAAGCTTCATTCATAGACGGGATCTTCTCACCAGTCAATAATTGGCTTTTGACGATCAAGATCGAATCTAACCGAGAGGAACTTAGCAACAAGAAATTCAAAACGTTGAGCCTTAATCACAGCAGCATCAGTAAATATAGGCTAGTACACATTGAGTTCCTCCCACATGCCCTTCAAAGAGCTGTAGTATTCGCCAAGCGATTTTCCCTCTTGCTTGAAGGAGAAAAACTTTTCATACAAATCATAAATCCGTGAAAGATTAGTGTCTTGAGAATAGCTCTCCTTGAGTTCTTCCCAAACACCCTTGGCAGTTTTATGACACATCACGCTTGAGGCTATGGAGGGCTCCATGCTATTCCAAAGCCAGCAGAGGAGGGTTGCATTCTCAGCCATCCAATCTTCATATGTATCATCAGTAGAGGCTGGAGGAGTCATAGTAAGGTAAGACATCTTCCGGCGAGTAGTAACATATACCTCAAAGGCTTGAGACCAAAGAAAATAGTTCGAAGCACCATTCAACTTGGTGGTAGTAATCTGAACATTAAAGTGATCTGTAGGAGGCTTAGAATCAGCCATGATAACCAAGTAGATGATATCTCAAAGCTTGGACAGATGCAGCCAACAAATAGAACAGGTCAAAACAAATCGATTTCAACCAAAAAAACCCAAAATAGGGCAGAAAAACAGAGGACCCGATAACCTTGAGAGCAGCAGCCAAAAAAGGAGACCAATTTATGGCCAAATAATCACCAACAGCAGAGAATAAAACCCCAGACCAGCAGCCAATGTAGAGAAAAGAAAAATCCAGGAGAAGCAAAATCGATTTCCACAGGGTTTTTTTGTTTTTGGAAAATCGATTTCAGGTTGGGGTAGAAAACACTTCAACCATCAAACTTGCAGACAGCTAAACAGTAGCACAGCAGGGAACCCTAGTCCTTCATCATAATATGACTAGGGTTCAGGCAAAATAAGGCAGCATATGGTTGCTGTGGACCACGACAAGAGAGAACACAGAAAAGTCTTCAAAACCGCAGGAGAGGAGCAGATCGTGGATCAGAATTGCTGCTCTGATACCATGTGAGAGTGCAGACCTGCAATCGTGACCAGTAGAGAAGAAGAGGGGAGAAGATGGAGAAGAAGAGAAGAGAAAGATAGAGAAGAGAGATCGATAGAGAGAGCCAGGAAAACTCCCTCACGATTCTAATTAATTGAATCGTGAGGGGGACAATATTACTTATATTGACTAAAACAAATTACAAGAGTAAATACCTAAACTACCCTTAATATAGAAAATAAACTAGAAACATAAATAAGACAGAAATCAAACCAAACACCCCCCAGACTACTTAAATCTAGTCGACATCCTTAACAGACTATATATAGCACCCCATGGCCCAATTAACACATCAACTACAAGATCCCATTCCTTCAACATACAAACTAATCTGTTGGCTGTGTCAGACATAATCAGACTGTCCAAAGTAAATTTATTAAGCAGAAACTCACACCCGCCAACATAATATGAAACCATAATTAGCAACTCATCCAAAGGACTGGGGGAGAAGGTCAGAAAAAAGAATCCTGTTCCCATCAAAGGTGTTTAATAAATTGGCGTATGAAGGTCAACAGGCACATATGCCAGATCTGTCAGGAAAAGGTAAAAACCCATGACAAATTATGTATATTTAACACCACAATTTCTTGGCATATACTACAGAATACAGATATAGAAGCTCTAACGCACCTCTAGAAGAAAGAAAACTTACCGCATCTTCACCTGAAATTACACGCTCCTTATCAGTTCCAGCTGCCAAGATCCCACCATCACCCACTCCTTCTGAATTGATTTCCCGGTCATCACCATTTCCAGTTTTCTTTGACTTGAATTTGTAGGTCGGAAGAGCATTAATGGATTCTGGAGAGGCTCCTCTTGTTTGAGTCAGATCCTCTCGGAAGCCTAATATGGAAATTATACAAGGCAAGCAGCAGCAGATTGTTGCACAGAGAATAAAAGGCATGGCATACCCAATACAGCTAAAGGTAAGAAACACTATACACAACCTGCAAGAAGGCCAGGAGTTAGGTTAGTTGGTTAACTACTTTTATATAGGTTTTCAAACAAAGGAGATAATGTATTTGAGGCCATTTGATCAATACCTGTACAAGTTGGGAGCCTCAGAAGAAGAAGAGTGCCCTCCAAAAATCCACACATTACCGACTACAAACCACACTGCAAAGAAGCAATCTAAGGCCATTTTGAAGTGATCCACTAGCACACTCAGTCTACCAGGCGCAAACCATCTTCCACATCAATCAATAAAGGTGTTGTAGTTTAGGTTTGCAAACATCCAGATGTACAAAGATTAAAAACAAAAGAAATAAATAAACCAAAAAAAAATAGCATGAGGTTAAATATGACATTCGGAACAAAGCATAATGAAATAATACAGATTTTTCTGCAATAAAGAAAAAGAAAAAGGAAAACAAAAAAAAAAGAACTCTGACCCAAGGCACAGTGACTACTACTCAAAAATTCTTTACAGGACGCAAAATGAGATTAATATTAGAAATAGGAGAACCTCTAAAGAGATGTCCCTTGGTAGTAAATAAGCTACACACTAGCAGTCATTTAGAGCGAAGTGCAATGATGCTAAGAGGCTGCTTCTTATGCATCAAAATTGCACCAAACTTGAACTTTGCCCACGTGAATGACAATCCTCAGTCTGACTGAGAACATTAAAGACTATCTTTTAGCATCATTTAGTAAGCACCAGATCTGAGGTTCATGATCCTCAATGTGAAATATAATCCAAAATCTGACAACCACAACAATGAGTGGGTATATTTTTTACCAGTTTATTATCAACAGTCATCTTTTTTAAAGCTTCCTTTACTTAAAACACCTAAATTCCCCCCGCATGAATGACAATCCTCAGTCTGACTGAGTACATTAAAGACTATCTTTAGCATCATTTAAGTAGCACCAGATTTGAGGTTCCTGAACCTCAATTTGAAATATAATCCAAAATCTGACAACCACAACAGTGAGTGGGTATATTTTTTACCAGTTTATTATCAACAGTCATCTTTTTTAAAGCTTCCTTTACTTAAAACACCTAAATTGAGGAGAAGCATTGAAATTCCAATTTATAAAAATAAAGGTAATATTCAAAGCTGTAATAATTATAGAGGAAAAAAAATTATGAGCCATAATATAAAATTCTCTGAGAAAGTATTTGAGAACCCGCTTGAGACAATAAACTAATATTTTGGATAACCAATTTGGTTTTATGCCAAGAACTCAAGAAGATCAATCACAGAAGCTATTTATTTGCTTAAGAAACCAATGGAAAGATTTAGAGACTATACAATGGATCTTCATATGGTCTGTATTAACTTAGAAAAAGCTTATGATAGAGTCCATAGAGAGTTAATTTGGTAAGTGTTAGCGAAGAAAAGTGTTTCCAGTAAATATGTGGACATAATTACAGATATGTATAATGGTGTACTAACCAGTTTAAGAACTGTGGGGAGACAAGGTAGTGAATCCCCAATTACAATTGGATTACATCAATCAGTTTTAAGCACGTATTTGTTTGCGCTAATCATAGATGAACTGACTAGAGACATTCAAAATCAAATCCTTTGGTGTATTTTTTTGCTGATGATATTGTTTTGGAGGATGAAACAAAAGAAACGATAAATGCAAAGTTGGAATTATGGAGATCAAACTTGGAATCAAAAGGTTTTAAGATAAATAGAATAAAACCAGGGTACACACTGTGTAACTTTAGTAATACTAGGATTGAAAGTGGGGTAGTGAAAATTGATGATAGGGAGGCATAGGAAAGTGAAAATTTAAGGTACCTAAGTTCAATCATAATCAAAGGAGAAATAGAGGATGGTGTTGCACAAAGAATTAGAATATGGTGGATGAAATGGAGGGGTGTGTTTGGAGTGTTGTGCAATAAACATATTCACTTATTCACTTAAAATTCGAAGAAAAATTTTACAAGACTGTTATATGACCAACAATGATGTATGGAGTTGAATGTTGGGTAGTGAAAAAACAACATATGTACAAATTCAATGCGACTGAAATGAGGATGTTGAGATGGATGAGTGGTAAAACTAGAAATGATAAAATAAGGAATAAACAAATTATAGCTAATTTAGGAGTAACTCCAATCCATGATAATTTGCAAGAAAGTCGTTTGAGTTGGCATGGAAATGTGCAACAGAGGCCTTTGAGTGCTCCAGCATGGAAGGATAATTTGATTCAGATTGAAGCAGCTACAAGAGCTGGGAGTAAGCCTAAAATTATTCTAGGAGAAGCAAGGGAAGACATGCATAGCTTAGGAGTGGTAACACGTATGGCTTTGAATAGTTAGAGAAAAATGATTTATGTACCTGACCCCATTTAGTTGGCATAAGGCTGAGTCGAGTTGAGTTGTGTTTTATCAACAATCACCAAAATGAAGTTTCCAAGAAAATCCAATCTAGAAAATAGTAGAACACAAGATGTGAGGTTCATCCACATGAATGATAACCCTTAATTTGACGACTACAAAGGACTGGAAGCGTTTTTGCCGGATTAATCTCACCAGAAAAGCGATTTGATTCTAATTGAAGGAACTAAAAGAGCCAGGGGTAGACCTAAATTGACCCTAGTAGAAGTGGTGAGGAAAGACATGCATAGCTTAGGCCTTGTATCAAGTATGACCTCAAATGAGCTGATTGGAGGGTAAGGATCCCTATAGCCTAGGAGAAGTGATGATCATTATATGACAGTCAGGATAGGATAGGAATATCCAGAGATATACATTTTACTTGATCATTATGATGACCTGAATATCTTGCCCTATGGGTGACTTCCAACACCCGTCAAGTGAACCACTAGCAATCATAGTTGTCATGGCGTCGCCATATCGGCGCCATGGCGTCATATCGGTGGAGAAGTGGGCATATCGACCATCGATATGGATGATGTAAGAATATCGACCGATATGGCCTCCATGACGTCGCCATGGCGCTGCCATGGACGCCATACCACGACATATGGCCATATCGGGCGACATGGTTGTTTCAAATTATAAAACTTAATTTTTTAACGATAATTTTTTTAACCATTTTTTATTTTAATGCTTTTTCCTTAACATAAAAAAAATTAAAAAAACATCAAACAAAAAACACTAATACACTATTGACTAATACACAATCACATATTCACATCAGCAATTTTTATTTTTTTATTTAGATGGGTTGTTTATTAGCTTTATTCACTCAATATAAATTACATTCTTGTAATTGTTTTTTTGTTTTGTTACTTTTGTAGTCACTTTCATATGAATCATATCTCAACTCTCATGATTTTTCAATTTTATTATCAGCAAGACTATTGCTATCAATTATTTGATAATCCATGATTTCATATACACTGATGGATATTACACTTTCATGAATTAAACCATAATAGATTAGTAGTACACTTTCATGTTAATTTTTTATGTTATAGGGCATATATTATAGCATACTAAATGACATTAAAAATAGAGAAAATAAAAAATAAAACATGGTCGATATGATCGCCATGGCGGGCAACATGTCGATATATCAACATGACACCCCTCCACCGACTTGGATCGCCATGACGACGTGACAACTATGCTAGCAATGTCACTATCTTGATCCTGAAGGATAGATTGTAATGATGCAATAGGTTGTTTTTCTAAATTTATCATTCTAGTAATTGAAAATCAAGATATTATGATTAATAAGCATGTATTATTTACTCCTCTTCAGTTGCACCATAACCTGTTACAGTTCCAAACATGCTGCTTTTGACTGGCTCCAATTTCACCGATTGGCACGAGCAACTTATTATTTTTTGCTGCTATGGATCATGATCTGGCTTTACGCACTGACAAGTCAGTTGTTCTTAGTGCTCATAATACTACTGATGAGATCTTTTATGAGAAATGGGAACGTTGGAATCGGCTGTATTTGTTCTACATGAAGATGTCTATCTCCAAGACTATCAAAGGTTCCACGAAGACTTCTGATAGTTCCAAGGTATATCTGACCAACATTGTGAGCCATATTTTTCAGCAACTAAATCTTTGGCAAAAACTATGATGGTCCAATTGATCACCATGAAATAAAATGGAACTAATGGTATAGGGGACCATATTAATGAGATGCTCATATAACTACACAACTAAAAACCCTAAAACATAAAATTAATGAACCCTTCCTAATTCAATTCATTCTGACTTCACTTTCTCAGAAATCGGACCTTTTAAGACCCATTATAATACAAATAAAGATAAGTGGACTCTAAATGAACTTCAGGGCATGTGTGTCCAAGAGGGAATGAGACTGAAGGAGTAAGGGAGTCAAGTGACCAACTTTGTAACCAAACCAGACCAAAAGAAAAAGAGGAAACTTTAAGAACAGTAAGAAGGTCGGACATCAAAGAAGAAAGCAACAATCCACAAAATGATAAGGAGAAAAAGCCCGACAAATTGAAGTGTTTCTTCTGTAAGAAGGTCGGACATTTTCAGAAAGATTGTCAAAAATGCAAGGCTTAATTTGAAAAGAAGGATACTGATTTTATCCTTATATATTTTGAAACAAATCTTGTTGATATTCCTTGTAATACATGGCTGATTAATTCTAGAGCTACTGTTCACATTTCAAATCCATGCAGGGATTTCTTACAACCCGGAGTCTAAACCAAAGTGAGTGTTGTCCACATTTGAAACCAGATGGAGTCTAAAGTTCGAGCGATTGAAACTTACAGACTCATTGTGGACACCGGATTTTAGTTGGACCTAATGGACACATTATTGTCTCTTTTGGATTTGTTGAGAACACATTTGACAACCGTATATATCTGAAACTCAGTGGGAGCAAGTTTATATTTCTGGTCCTATATGTGGATCTCAGTGGGAATCCCTTAGTTAGCAAGATTGAGTTTCCTTTATTAAATCCAAGTCTAATATTAAGATATACTTTGGCCAACAAGTTATGGTCGCATGGAAAAAATAATTAGAAAATTAATAAATTAATTAATTAATACAATCTCCTACTTGAACCATATGACCACATAATGATGATCTCAACATAATCTAGATTTAAAAATCATGTTGTAGTAGAAAATAAACCAAAATCTGCTTCCATAGTAGGAAGTAGACACACAAGTTTGCTTCTTGGACTTCTAAGAAATTGCTCCACCAACAAATAGAAAGACATATCTTGATGTGGACTTTCTACTGTTGAGGCAACCTATATAATCATAGTTTGTATATCCAATCCTGTCCAATTATTCAGATCCTCTATAAGCAAGCATGTGCTATCTTGTTACTTTTCAAATACCTCATAACCTTCTTCGTTGCCCTAATGATCCATACCAGGATTACTAACATATCTGCCTAAAATACTAACATAACTGATGTTCGAACAGGTGCAAATCATAGCATACATGAGAGTCCCTACTACAGAAGCTAAACCCATATCCTTCATTTTGAAGTTCTTAGAAGAACGATTTTGTATCACTCAACAAACCAAAGGTCATTACTAGCAAGTAAGATGTCATCCACATATAGGACCAGAAGTATAAACTTGCTCCCACTGAGTATCAGATATATACACCTGCCAAAGGTGTTCTCAACAAATCCAAAAGAGACTAATGTGATTGAACTTAATATACCATTATATTGAAGCTTGTTTAAGTCCACATATGGATTTCTTAAGTCTACACACTAGATTATCCTTTCCTTGTTCATAATGAGCCACCAAAGCCAAAATGATTCGAAGAGAATCTTTCTTAGATAAGAAGGTCTTATGGTAGTCAATGCCTTCTTTCTGAGTGAAATCCTTTAAAACTAATATGGCTTTAGGTCGTTTAACATTACCCTTCGAGTCACGTTTGGTCTTAAATACCCATTTACAACCAATCGCCTTAAAACCTATAGGTAGTCCAACGGGTTTTCAGACATCATTGTCACTCATGGATTTCATTTAATCTTTTATTGCATTTATCCATTTAAGATAATCATTAGCATTTATAGCCTGTGAAAAATTAATTGGGTCATCCTTGATCCCTATATCAAACTCTGATTTTTAGAGATATACTATATAATCATCCGGAATGGCAAACCTCCTAACCCTTTAAGGTCTTTCCTGAATTTTTGGTTGAGGTACATTCATAGTATTCTCTGTGACAACTTCATGGACTGGTACATCTTCTGTAATTTGATGTTCCACAAGATCATTATCAGTAGTGATTTGTGGGCATAGTTGTCACGACGTCTAGGCGATTCAAGATGTTGGAGAGGGGACAAAAGCAAGGCACCTGGACGCCTAGGTGTTGCCTAGGCGACACCTTGACAACTATGTTTGTGGGACAACAATACTTTCAAGATGTCCTGGTATCGGTAGAGAAATCTAATGATCCTCATACACCACATTCGTGATTTATCACTCTCATGATGTTGTCATCCTCTAAGAATCTAGTAGTTCATGTTTCAACAATTTTGGTACTATGCGAAGGTGCATAAAACCTATAGCCCTTTGACCAATGACAATAACCAATAAAATAACAACTTATGGTTTTAAGGTCAAATTTCCTTTCATGCAAATTGTACAATTTTGCTTCAACAAGACAACCCCATACATGAAAATGTCATAAACTAGGTTTCCAACTAGCCCACAACTCATAAGGAATTTTTGGAACTGATTTATTAGGAACCCAGTTTAAGATTATACACAGTTGTCTTTAATGCCTTTCTACAAAAATTTTGACAATGAGGAGTTACTCATCATGCTACTTACCATTTTCATGAGGGTACGATTGCGTCTTTCTACAAAGCCATATAGTTCAGGTGTACCATGAGTTGCGTACTAGGACATTAAACTCTTCAACTTGAGGAATCGGCAAATGGTCCTTACTTTGCCTAGGTCTATATGCCTACCATGGTATTCACCCTTCTATCAGATCTCAAGGTCTTGATCTTTCTGTCTAACTTATTTTCAACTTCAACACAGAACACTTCAAAAGCACTCAAGGTGCCAATCTTTTCCTTTAACAAGTAGACATAAAAATACCGTGAATAATCATCAATAAAGGTGATGAAATACTTTTCACCAATAATACAAGGATTTAAGTGTCCACAAATATCAGTATGTACAAATTCTAGAAGCGTATCAGTTCTTGTAGCGGCTACTTTATTTGTGTTAGATTGCTTACCTTTAACTCAATCTATACAAGTAGTGAAATCAGTAAAGTCAAGATTTGACAATATTCCATCCTTCATTAATCTCTCCATTTTAGGTCTAAGAATATAACCTAATCGTCTATGCCATTAGGTTGAGGAATCATCATTGTTGGATTTACGCTTTGATCCAATATTCCCATGCAGAAATAGAATGGATCTTTCAAAAAGGTAATCCAAATTAGGTTTATAAAGAGCATCACATAAATATCTAGAACAAACTAAATTATTATCTTTAAAACATTGACATTATTACCAAAGTTAAAATTCATCCTTCACTACCAAGTCTAGATAAAGAAACTAAATTTCTAAAAACTGAAGGAACATAAGAGTATTTATTAGGTCCAACTGAAATCTGGGATCCATAACGAGTCTGTTAGTGCCAATTGCTCGAACTTCAGACTCCATCTGATTTTCCATGTAGACAACACTCTCACTTTGGTTTGGACTATGGATTGTAAAAAATCTTTGCATGGAATTTAATATGTGAACAATAGCTCAAGAATCAATCCATCAAGTATTATAAGAAACATCAATAAGATTGGTTTGAAAACATACAATGATAGAATAATTACCCTTCTTTTAAACCAAGCCTTGCGTTTCTGACAATCTTTCTAAAGATATCCGACCTTCTTACAGAAGAAACACTTCAATTTGTCGAGCTTCTTCTCCGTGTCATTCATCTCCTTGTCATCATTTTGTAGATTGTTCGTTTTCTTCTTTGATGCATTATTCTTCTTAAAGTTTTCTCTCTTTCTTTTGGTCTAGTTTGATACAAAGTTGGCCACTTGACCCTGATATAGGACAATTTCAATGGATTGACCCGAACCCATTTGTGAACCCAGACCAAGATGAACCGGGTCAGATTTGGGTCTTTTAGATTTAGTAATATCTTGGGAATTTATTTTATTTAGCAAGATAATATCTTTTATTTTGGGTAGGGAGATAAGATTGTGTTTTCGATTTCTTGGTTAGTAAGTTTCCATTTTATTTTCTTTAAATAGGGCTGTAATCCACAGTATTTGAATGCAAGAATAAATTAAAGAAAAAGTGAGAGTGCGTGTGCACACCTTCCCCCCTTCCCCTCCTTCTGCTGCGTCTCCTTCTCCCCCTTTCTTCTGTGTGATTTCTTCCCAACCCCTCTGGTTTCTCCTTCTATCTCCTTCAATCCTCTTCTCGATTCCTATCACATTATTTGGTATCAGAGCCGAAGGATCCCATCTTCTTCCTTCGCTTGTGATCTCTTTCCCCCATTTTATTCTTCTCCCTTCTTTGTCTTTCCTATTCCCTCTTTCCAGTTACAGTTCTGCGTTACAGTGAAAAAAATATATATTTTCCATCGATTCCTGCTGCACCCGCCAACCCCTTTCTCCTACCCTCCATGTCCCCACCTTCTTCCCGCTGTGAAGCACCCATCCATTCGATTCCCACACCAAAAAAAAAAAAAAAAGGCAACCCCATCCCCACCGTCCAACTGGAACCCTACCCCAACCCAACAACCTATCGACTTCAGTGAAACCACATCCCATTCAGCCAAAAAAAAAAAAAAAAAACCCTGTGTGTTGAGAATAGAGAAGCCAAACCAATACCCCAACTTTAAAGCACTAGTTAGGGAAATTCAAGCTGAGCTGTGTGCCAGCAGAGAAGCTCGAGAAGCTCACACTGATAACCTTCGTACCCTCGAGCGTAACATCAATACCCTTACCAAGAGGCTTACTGTTGTGGAAACATCAGTCCCATGCATTGATAGGCAGTCGAACCCCGATGAACATGATGATGCCTACTCTAGGCGAGCAAAGCCCTTGAATTTCTGAATCTAGATCTTCTTCGGCTGAGAGATATCGACTCGACACCAGATCTGGTTCTGCAACTGCGCCAGATTTTATTGCAGCAGCGTACTTTGATATTCCGCTTTCTATTCAAAGATTGGAAGTTCGAGATTACATAACTCTAGGCAAAAGCGACCTCGTCCTAAAGTTTCTGGCCCATCCGAGACCAAACGAAGGAGTTCTCTCCTTCTGCTCCTGGGTTTTCCGCCATGGATTTCAGCTGAAGGAAGAGACGATTTCTCTTTTGTGCCTTATTTTAATACCTTACTTTCCAGTAATACCCCTCACCTATCCCCATATTCCTGTTTGTCCTATTTTAGTTTTTAGTTCCAAGTCTACCCCCCATCTCTCACGTGTCATCCAGAATTTTAGTTGAATCTCCATAATTACAAATCTGCCATCCATTTAACAATTTCAGTTTAATTACAATTCTGCCACCCACTTTTAAACTTCATTGTATTTCCAATTGTGCCATCAATGTTCTCCAAACCACCACCCAACCGAATTCTTTTAGTTACAATCCACCAGCTGCTCTATCCTATAACTGTGAAAGTGTTGCAGCAAGTGTTTTCTCCTCATGGATTTGTTGAAAAGATCAAGATATTCCATCAGTCTGCTATTGCTTATGTCCAGTATCAGTCACTCCTGAGTGCCGTTTCAGCAAAGAATATTCTTCAAGGCCGTAATATTTATGATGATTGTTGTGCACTGAACATCCAATCTTCATGCCTAAATGAGTTACAAGTGAACTGCAATACTGAATGGTCATGGGATTTCACGAACAAATCAACACAGGATAAAGAGCTCTCGAGACTTGAACGGTTGGATCATTTGATTGGAGAGGTCTTGAAAAATCTTCCAATTACCCATGAAATGCAAATGGCTGCCCCACCTGCTAATAGGACAGTCCCGGAAGAGCCTGACGTTGAAGCAACGTTGATTGAGAATGAAGAAGTTTCAGTAATTTCTGTCTTCAAGGAAGATCCAGCCCGCGAAGTCCCTGTTACCGACACTCATGTGGAAGATGTCGAAAGCAATACGGTCGCATTAGTGGACACTGAGGTCGAAACCAAGGGACTTGGCCCTTTAACAACTGTGATGATCATGACTAGCCAAGAGGATCCTAAGGAGCTTGAGATTGACACTATGGAGGTCAAGAACACAATGGAAGGCGACACATATGACCCTATGAATACGTCCGACGACGTTAAGGTTGGGCACGTAAAATTCGTCATCCCCTTGAAGTACTTTGAGAACTATCATCCTTGTCTTTACGATTACATCCGTACGTTCACCCAATCCAAGCCGTTGATCGTGGATGTTGATCACGTGGTGTTGATCCTCCCCTTTTTTAAAACTCGTGGTCGAGTTTTTCTCAACATTGGGAGAGTTGATGCAAGACAATTTCAATGGATTGACCCGAACCCGTTTGTGAACCCAGATCAAGATGAACCGGGTTAAATTTGGGTCTTTTAGATTTAGCAATATTTTGGGAATTTATTTTATTTAGCAAGATAATATCTTTTATTTTGGGTAGGGGGATAAGATTGTGTTTTCGATTTCTTGGTTAGTAAGTTTCCATTTTATTTTCTTTAAATAGGGCTGTAATCCACGGTATTTGAATGCAAGAATGAATTAAAGAAAAAGTGAGAGTGCGTGTGCACACCTTCCCCCCTTCCCCTCCTTCTGCTGCGTCTCCTTCTCCCCCTTTCTTCTGTGTGATTTCTTCCCAACCCCTCTGGTTTCTCCTTCTATCTCCTTCAATCCTCTTCTCGATTCCTGTCCCACATTAGACCCCCTTACTACTTCAGTCTGATTTCCTCTTAGGAGACGCAAGCTCTAAAGTTCATTCAGAGTCCACTTATCATTATTTGTATCATAGGGGATCTTAAAATATCCAAATTTCTGACGAAGTGATATCAGAATAAACTTAACTAAGAAGGGTTCATTAATTTTAACTTATAGGGTTTCTAGTTGTGCAACTATGTGAGCCATTTCATTAATGTAGTCCTCTATACCTTCTAGTTCCATTATACTTCATGATAACCAATTTAGCCATCAAAGTTTCTGCCAAGGATTTATCTGCTGAATCAAAATGGCTCTCAATGTTAGTCAGATATACCTTGGCACTATCAGAAGTCTTTTTGGAACCTTTGATGGTCTTGGAGATAGACATCTTCCTGTAGAGCTGACATAGCCGATTCGAATACTCCTACTTTTCATAACAGATCTTCTTATTAGTAGTACTCTGAGCAGTGAGAGCAGCCGGCTTGTCAGTATGTAAAGACAGATTATGATCCATGGCAGCAAAATAATAAGTTGTACATGACAATCAATGAAATTGGAGTCAGTCAAGAGCATAGTACAAAAACTCGTTTCGTCTCGGTCGAGATTTCGAGTTTCTCGGTTGAGTTGAAACAAAATGCAACATCGAATTGAAAAAATGCAATATTTCAAAATTTTCGGTCGGAAAATTTCGGTCATCTAGTTTCGAAATCTCGGTAATTTCAGTCATCTCGTTTCGGAAATTTCGAAAATCTTGGTCATTTTGGAATTTTACACCTATAGAAAAATCCTATATTTTGACGAAATTTCGATATCTCGGAAATTTCGGAAATTTCGGTCAGACCGAAACACCGAAACGAAACGAGATTTTAAACCTTGGTCAAAAGCGGCACATTGTTTGGAACTATAACAGGTGATGGTTCAACTAAAGAGGAGCAAGTAATGCATGCTTATTATTCATAATATTTTGAGTTTCAATTACTAGAATGATAAATTCTAAAAAACAAAAACAACCTATTGCATCATTACAATATATTCTTTAGGATCGAGACAGTAACATGCTAGTGGTTCACTTGACGGGTGTTGGAAATCACCCAATAGGGCAAAATATTCAAGTCATCATAATGATCAAGTAAAATGTATACCTTTGGATATTCTCATCCTATCTTGACCATTAAACTATCACATACAAATCAACGCAGTTTAATCAAGAATGTATACCTTGGATATTCTCATCCTATCCTAACTGTGACAAAAAGATTACCACCTCGAATAGAGTTGATTGGAGGGCACGGAGCCAAGGATCCATTTAGTTGGGATAAGGCTGCATTTGTTTCGTTGTACTCTCACCAGAAAATAGTTTAAAAAACAAACTCTAGCATGAAAATTTAGATTCTTATGGCAAAATTACATGAATGGTTTCCAAAGAGAAGCCTAGAATAAATCACAATTTTATAGGTACCATACACCATATATAATCCCCCTTCTCTTGTTATATGACCAGTTGTTGACCTTATTTAAAATTAGTAGGGTAGAGGTTAAAAGTAGGATGACCTAATTATAGAAATTAATAGAATAAATAAGTTGTTGCAAAGGATTTCTCTCCCTCCCTATTCTTCTTTGGTTTCTTTAATTGCCTCTTTGCAGGGGTGCGGGGTTGTGATGGTGAGGAACCTCCACTACTCCTGCAATTCCTCCCCCTCTTTCTCAAACCATTATCTTTGTCTTTCATAAGAATTCATGAAGGGTTTTCTTTTCTTTCATCTTCCCCTTCTCTTGTCAAATCCAACAATCATTGCTTCGTTGATAACTTGTTGACAGTTGAAGACCACAAATTTACAGTAAAGCATTTGATACAAGACATTACACACCATCAAAAAGCAAATATTTTTGTATTAAAGTAGCGAATGAGAAAAAGAACTGAAAAATAATTACTTCTTTCAATGTCTAAATTCCCACCATAAAAAAGAACCAATTTCTAACAAAATAACAAAGACAAGAACCCTAAATTGAAATAATGGTTGTTAACGCACCTGGCAACTTGATTCAAGTTGTCAATAGATTGCCTAGGCAACCAACTTCCTGTTAGTGCCCATCTAATTCATGAGTTAGTTGTTCCATGTCCCCCAAGTGACTGGGCACCAAGTAGAGCTTTCAAAACACTACCATAGATATACCATATACTTCAAAAGACGTATATAAAAGCATTTAGAATAGAAACTTGTGGAAGTCTCTTTTTGCTTATGAAAAGAGAAGAGAGATCTATTTAAAACTTAAAGTAATACCTAATACATCTAAAAACTGGTAAATTTTGTATTTCCTATGATTATTAGCCATTAGAATGATGACCATAACCTCATTAGTAAGCATCTGATAGGAATTGTTAATATACCATAGGTACTTCATCGGGATCAATGGAACTGCTAAAGACAAGGAAATTTTTTAAGGCCTTCTCTAGTATGACTGGTGATGTATTTACTTATAAGGAGGATGCAGGGATCATAATGATGAGTTGAATCTCATACCATCTAACACAATTCAGACATTAATTAACCAACTTTTGAACAATGAAGTGCACCTTTAACATGTGTCAAGTTTGGATGAGCTGTGGCAACATTCTACTAACTGCTAAATTATCTCTGACTGCAGTTTTTAAATAATGTAAGTGACACAAATTGCTTCCTTCGGAATCCAAGTTAAACAGCCAAGCTGAGTTCACCTAAAGTTTTTGTCCTGGAACTATCTCATTGGCTCAGTGAAAGCTTTTCCAACTTGAATACTATGCAAGAAGTATGAACGTTGAAACATCTTGACAATATTTTAAGCCTGCAACAGGTCACAAGGCACAATCTATGCGATAACTGCAGATAGATAAGACAAATTTGATTTGATTGAGACTACACAAAGTGTGTCTCAAACAATATGCATGTAGTTTCCCATTAAGAATAATAATATAATAGCTGATCATCTGAAGACTAGAAAGGATTGAATCAGTTGGGAAAGTAAACCAACATTGTCAGAGATGTCCAACCTTGAACTGTCAAAAGCAATATGATACTCGCCCAAAACAGAATCATATGTATTTCCAGCAAAAAGATTTTTTCTGGAGTAACGTCGGCAGGAGCAGGGGCACATTATTGTGACAGTGCCAGTGGGAGTCGTACCCTAGACCTGGGAGTCCTGCCTTCATCTCTTATGCTATTAACATATAACTAATGACAATCTTACTATGAGAGAGAGAGAGAGAGAGAGAGAGAGAAACAGCACTCCTATGGAAAAGTTGTAATTGAATTTCATTTCTGACTTCTCAGCAAAGGAGATAAAAGAGAACATTATAAATCACTCCAAGCAATATAGATAACATCATAAACAGTATACCCATGCATATTTCAAACAAGACAGAAGTTGCTCCACATTCAAAGGAAATGCCACAGGCCCACAACGGCAACAGCAACAACTTCCACTGGTACAGGGAGGGGGAGGGGACATGCAGAAATGAGAACAAAGAAAAAAGTAGTACCTCAAATTTGGGGTGGCTGTAACTGTGGTATGTTGATCTTCACCTTCTGAGGAATGAGTAACTGAGATAGCAGTGTAAGACGTTGGTTCTGAGGGGTTGCTGCTCTGAGAAGTTCCCTGACGTGGGTGTGCTGAATCTTGTGTACTGCCCTGGTTGTTGCGATGACGGTAACGCCAATAAAGAAGAGGCAAGGTTGCAACACATCCGGCTGCATAACCCACAACCCACTCGAATAATGGTGCTTGTGGTTTCTCATCTCTTGACAAAGATAAAACAACAATGGATGCAACAATCTGGCTCACGGTGACTACCAGCTCGAAGGAAATCCACAAACCAGAATTCAATGGGCTCCTATGGCGACGGCCATACCCATCACCTCTTCTAATGGAAGAGGTGTTTCTGGTGTTTGACCCATTTGAGGAAGATTGAGAAGTGGGGGCATGTGTGCCACTTGAAGGTCTGTCTTCATGGTGTGGCAGGTCAAGGGAAGGCAAAGGATCACTGTGAGATGAGCCAGATGAGGACGCATCACCACCCCTCCCAATGACTATAACATGTTCTCTGTCACTTTGGCTATCTGGACGCTCCATTAACAAAGGGAATCGGTCAGCTTGGCCTTCACGGTGTGGTTCTAGTGAGGGAACGGCCATCTAAGTCCACCAGCAAAATTGGAATTAAACAAAGCATAGAATGTTAGTTATAGATTTCTGTCTTTCTGGAGCTCTTCCGCCCTGCCCTTCTTAAACAAATTTTGAACTTGTGATATAAGCTCACGATCTCATACAGAACAACCTGCATTTAGCCAAAAAATATGCAGAAAGTCAACATTTTCACCTGTTAGATACATGCTTCAATAGATCATACTTTTTATTTACCTTAAAAAACATAGCAATTCCATAAGGAGGCACACTCCTACAGAAAAACCCTTGAAAGAACTAGAAAATAAAGGCAATGCTCTCATAATAAAAACTTAAAAAGCCAATAGGATACTACAATAGACCATAACTTCATACTCAGGGCATAATTTGTGTCAACTTGGAAAGAAATGGTTTCAATGAGGCTACCACAGCATCTCAGCACAAATCTTCTTTACCGATAATGACTGCTTTATATTCATTACTAAAATATGGATATAGTAAACATGGCGTCTCTTAGTTCAATATGGAGGGGACTATATTTCTAGTTCCACTAATGAAACTAGTCTGAATCAAGAATCTAGATGAGTCCATTTTAAAATCAGTATATGTATAAAGACGATTTGAGAAATCAAGATTAAATGATCTTATTCAGGTGGAAAAAGAAAAGCAACATCTGATTTAAAGTATATTTTTATTATTCCACCACTTCACCATTACAGTAGCCAGTTAGTTGGCCTCATAGAGTTGCAAATACCAACCTAAAAAAAAAAAACAAATTACTGCCTCTAAGGAGATGGACAAAAAGAGCAGAACACCAATTGAAAAGAAATTAATTCATAAAGAAAGAATACATAATAGATTCCCTTGCCACTGACCAATTCAGGGAAGTGCACTATATATATGCTAAAAAGATGAAGCAAGAGAAGACACAATCCCACAAAGGGGAACCATAAAATAATCAAGAACACCTCAAATTCAGCAAAATCTCAACCTCACAAAATGAACATAGAATAGTAAAAAAGAAAAATCTCCACGCACGGTCAACCCACCAACAGTGACTGGCCAGAAAATTCAACCAAATGAAACCCAGACCTAATACAAGCTCGTGAACAAAACCCATAATCCAGTTCCAGCTCTTTCTTCTAGACAACAGATCAAACGGAAACCCTCCAAAGTGCGAGGCCTGACTGACTCAGAGAGCTTAAAGAGTTAACCGATCAAACACTGAAGACAACGAACCGATTCGAGCACCAAATTTAACCAAACACACAAAGATGCAAGTATTAACACAGCCCAATTGATGAAAATATCAGAAAAGAAAACCCTAGATGAAAAAGAGGGTTTTGAATCCGTTTGTTCAGGAAGAACAAAAATAAATAAATTGCAAATAAGAAATAGAAAATTAAAAAAAAAATTTACAATGAGTAGTTGTCACTAACCAGACCCGATTGAAGAGATAGTAGAGAGGAGAGAATCGGATAGGCTCTTAGGTCTCACACGTTCTTCTCTTTCAACCCTTTCCCTGGCTCTTCTGTTCTTCAGAAATAACGTCAGCTTTCATCCTCCATTGCTTCACAGAGTCGTCTTAGAATAAGAGAGAGAGAGAGAGAAAGAGATTTGATTACCAAAAATAAAAAAGATAAAGAGATTTTTCTTTTTTCTTTTTTTATTATTATTTTTTTTTGTTTTATGAAAGATTTTTCTATTTATTTGCTTCGTGATATTTTTTATAAGAAATATTTGTTTTGGGTTACCTTTTCTTTGTTAAGGTTTAAATTAAGAGAAAAGAATAAAGTACAGACGGTAATATTCTATAAAATTATGAGAATTCTCTATACCGTTTGATCAGGTATGATCTTACGGTCTGAACATCTCTTATGTTTCTATAATCTGGAAAGACGGTATCCGTGTTGGTACTTTAATAAGTCATAATAATACATGTTCCATGACATCATTCACATCGCAGAGGGGTAATTTCGGAATTTAAAACGCTCACTAACTTCTTTTTTTGGCCCTTTTTGGATAATAACGCTCGCTAAATATTAAGTCGACTGCTTATCTGACATGTGAGTCATGTGACTGCCGCTTCAGTTTTGACGTCAAGCATCTAAATGACTATAATACCCCATCAGCTGGAATCAGTCAAAACCTAAGAAAAGGAGAGAAGGAAAGCTTTGGTCACAAATCTTTATTTTTTTAGAAATTATTATTTAAAAATCTTATAGATTTGAATTATTAATTTTATACTATTTTTTTACTGATTAAAAGAATGAAAAAAAAAAAAACAAAATGAGAATCGAAGAGTATTCATAATTGATTCCAAAATAAGTTGTGAAAATCAACATAAATCGAAATCGTGGTTGATCAATTCCATGAATTTGGGTCTGATTCTTTAAACCATGAAGAAAATACCAACGGGCAACTCCAATTCCAACCGTAAGAATCATGCACCATGGGCTGAGTGGTAATTAAACCAGATAGAGCCAATCATCACATCCAAAGAGGAGATGGTGACTTGGTGGGTTGGAGTGTTTGATAAAGAAATGCATTTTTTTTTTTTTTTTGGTTGTTGGTGAAAAGAAATGCACTTTCTTAATTCAATGTACAATGTCAGCTTGGGGCATGAAACTCAACCAAGCAACATTCTATAGGATCGGGTTCCTCTGCGGCCTAAGGTTGTGCGGCCATCGTGCTAGCGTGCAATTCTCAAGTGGCCACCTCAGCACATATGCCCATCCAATGGTTGAGCATCGAACTTCTTTCAAATTTAAATTTTGAGCGCCATTTTTGAGGAGTTCAATGCCCAACCATTGGATGAGCATCTATGCTGAGGTGGCGACCTAGGAATTGCATGCAACATGTTGGCCGCATAATCCCAAGCCATATAGGATCCAAATCCTATTCTATAATCACCAAAGACTTGTACATTTAAGCATTTTAATAACAAAAATATTATATTAAATAATCATTTATATTTAGTCTACTATTCAAATTACCCTAAAGACATGGTTGAATCAACAGAAGATGATTGGATATAGTTTTTATTTTCCTACTAGAAAGAAGAGTTTTTATTACACAATGCAGGGGAACAATGTCCCACAAGCATCCACATACAACAAATATGATATAAAGTTGGGACGATACATCTTCCAAGTTACATGCTAATGAACCTACTGTTGGCTTGAAGCCAATGGTGCAGCGGATTGAATCGTAGAACATTCCTTTTGCATTTAAATTTCGGACAAACATAAATTATACGGGAAAGGTTTGGTTACCTTAGAACCGCAAGTGAAGCTCCTACTCTAGGTAATAGCTCTTCCATACCGAACCAAGAGATGAATTGGCTTGATCAACACTTTGTCACCGTCAATCGTCCACAAAATAATATAGAACACCACTTACTAATTTCTTGGGTTTCACAAAACCCTCACACACACACTCACACCTCAAGAGAAAAGGAGGGAAGAAGAGAAGACTTGGGAGAGAAAGGGAGAGGAGATACTTCAAACCATGGAGTGCTCTCTCCCTCTCCTCTGTTTTAATTTTGATCTCATGTGGGATCCTTACTTGGTCAAGTACACTTTCCTAAATTGATACTTGTCAATTTTCTCTTTCTCAAATATGGTTTCCAAAAACCAAAATACTGTTAAATTGGTGAAATTCTCCACTTTCTAAATTTATGTAACATCTTCGCTTCTTAGATGGAAAGAGGTTGAATCTACAAGTGATTGCTATATGTATGAATATGCCAACAACATAAAAGTCAAAGATGTGAATCCTACTTGTCATATTAAAAAGATAATTAACCAATTAATATTCTCAATAATTTATCTTACACAATTAAACTCTTTAATTTATAAATAAGATCTTCCACTAATCGAATATCTCATAATAAGTTATAGGGCATGTAATTAAATACTGTCAACCCCCAACTCATTGTATAAGTTCATTTCAGAGATTTTGTAATCATGATCAGACGCCCGAAAAATATTTCAAATAAATTTAAATATATAAATAATTATTTTTCATATTACAAATAGTTTTGTAAATAATTTACAAAAAAAAGACACTAGTATCAGATTTCTGTCCAATCCTTCACAGACTTTTTTTCTCCTTGATATTCCCGAATTAATGATACTAGATTCCATGTTGAGCATCTCTTTCTGATGCAGCCCTAGACCTGGACCACGAAGAAGCCGCCACCTCACACCCTAAGGTTCTTCGAAGATTGGTTCGGGTCTAGGAGAGGCATGCCAGGCAAGGCCAGCCCCTACAGGGATAGTCCATCCATTCCTTATCTTCCTAGTAATTTTAAGGAAAGAAGTTGCACCTAAAAGAGAGAAGATTTGGACTGATTTGGGATTATTTCTGTTTCTAAATAAATAATGCCTAAATAAATAAAGGATCAATCAGTTAGTTAGTATATTGGGTTGATTGAAGATTTGATTGAAAATTGAATTGAAGAGTGGATTTCTAATTGAGAGTATATTGGGTTGATTGAAGAGAATATTGGATTCTGATTGAAGTATTTTTGGCTGATTGAAGATTAGAGATTGAAATATTTTCTTTGTTTTCTTTTCTTCCTTATTCATACTCAGTTCTAAGTCTATATATGTAATCCTCATTGATTGAATGAAGGCAGATTATGAAATTTAATGAAAATTGCTCCGTTGAGTATTTAGAACTCTCAAGTGGAGTTTCCGTTACAATTTTTAATTTTCTTGTTCGATTGATCAACTCCTAGTCACGTAGGGAACGTGATTTCGATTCTCCCAATCCGTAGCTTCCAATGAGGCTGCATTACTTTCATTAACAATGCATGATCACGTGTCCAATACGTAGATATATAATCCATAGGACATCAACCATTGGCTTACCAAAACAAGTGACCCAGTATTGCAACGAATAAGATCTCTCAGGTCAAAGGTCAACTGACGGGTATGAAACTCGTTCTCATACAACTAGCAGTAGCACATGTGAGCTTCATACCATATTTTTTTTATACACACAATATGTGTAGTTGTATACCCACATTTATGCATCGAAAACTCATTTCGGGTAACATACAATGCGATGACCATATGAATGGGACGTCCGGTCCTGTCCCTAGTCGAGAACTGTTTTGGGTGTAAATCCATGGAACAACTTATAAGCCCAATAAAATACATGTCATGTGCAAAATAAAATAAACGTTTCATTAATATTAACCGGTTTGATGGACACGTATCCAACAACCTCCTACTTGTACATCAAAGCCAATCTCCCATATGCCTTACACCCATAGAATCTACATGTTTTAAAAACACAGCTGGTGTTAAGCCCTTGGTCATGGGATCCGACACATTGTCTGATGAGTCAACCTTCATGATAGCTACATCACCCTGTTGGATGATCTCACTGATCAGGTGATACTTCCGTTGCACATGCTTGTTCCTCTGATGAGCCCTAGGCTCCTTTGCTTGAGCTATTGCCCCTTTGTTGTCACAATACAATAAAATTAGATCTTTGACAAGCTCAGGTACAACACTACGATCGCTTAAGAATTTCTTTAACCAAACTTCTTCTTTGGCTACATCACTAACTGCAATGTACTCAGCATCAATGGTAGAATCGATCGTGGACTTTTGTTATGCACTCCTCCAAACAACACCTCCACCACCCATCATGAAAATCATCTCCGACGTGGATTTTCTATCATCTTTGTCGGTCTGAAAATTAGAATTCGTATACCCCATGACTGACAATCCTTAGTATTTCTTAAATACTTAAGGATATTCTTGGCAACATTTCAATGCTCACGTCCAGGGTTGGACTGATACCGGCTCACAATCCCTACAAAATAGTAAATGTCCGGCCTTGTACACAACATGACATACATGAGACTTCTCACTGTCAAAGCATAGGGAATTCTCTTCATCTCCTTAATGTTCTTTTGAGATTGAGGGCTTTGGGATTTGGAGAGGGTTACTCCATGCTTGAAAGGAACGTTTCCTTTTTGGGAGTTCTCCATATCAAACTTGGCTAAGACTTTGTTTATATATGTGGATTATGATAAACTCAACATCCTTAGCTATCTCTCACAAGCTTAATCCCAAGGATGTAACTGGCTTCGTGTAAGTCTTTCATTGAGAACGTGGAGGACACCACTTCCTCACAAATGAAAGCATAACTACATCATTTCCTATAAGTAGTATGCCACCCACATACAATAATAGGAAACAAACCACACTCCCACTGAGTTTCTTGTAAATGCAAGGTTTATCCATGTTTGTTCAAAGCCAAACATTTTGACTGTTTGATCAAATCAGATGTTTCAACTTCTGGAAGTTTGCTTGAGACCATAAATGGGTCTCTACAGTTTGCACATTTTGTTCTCATCAACACTTGAAGAGAACCCTCCTAGATGATGCATGTAGATTCTTCCTCGAGAAATTCATTCAGAAATGCAGTTTGTACATCCATTTGCCAGATTTCAAAAGCAAAGTGTGTTGTGATGGCTAATAAAATCCTAATTGATTTCATCATCGCTATTGGAGAAAATGTTTCATTATAATCCATACCTTCTTGTTGGGTGTATCCTTTAGCTACTAGTCTTGCCTTGAATCTTTCAGCGTTCCCATCAACGTCTCTCTTCCTTTTGAAGATCCACTAGCATCCAATGCGCTTAACACCTTGTGGTGAATCAACTAGAGTCCAAACATTGTTTGAGTGCATTGAATCGATTTCAGAGCGCACAGCTTTCAACCACTTATTTGCATCTACATCTTTAAGTCCCTTAGTATAAGTATAGGGATCATCATCCGTCTCAGTGGAGACCATATGGAACTCTTCCATAATCTTCTTTTCTACCGTAAGAAGAGTGAAATGTTCAGGTGGCCTAATAGACCTCCCACTATGTTGAGGCTCTTAAGTGTTTGCAGGAGTATCGGATTTGAGTTGACTGACTCATCTATGGGATTGTCAAGTCAGGTTTAAAAGACTATTCTTCTATAACCACTGGTTCAATTCTTTTAGAGATTAGTTCCTCCTCAATGAAAGTAACATGCTTACTAACTATCACCTTTTGGTCAGTGGGATCATAGAAATAATAACCTATTGTGCTCCTGGGGTAACGTAAGAAAAAAAAATTTAGCAGTGCGAGGATCCAACTTATATGTTTGTTGCTTGTGAACATGCACCTGAAAACCCTAAACCCTAAAGTAATTTAGGCTAGGCTTACACCCGTACCACAATTCAAATGGGGTTTTGGATATAGACTTGGTTGGTACATTATTCAAAATATAAATCGCAATATCTATAACATACCCCCAAAAAGATAAAGGTAGCTCACCAAAAGTGAGCATAGTCCTGACCATGTCCAACAAGCTCTTATTGCGCTTTTCTGACACCATATTCTTATGGTGTACCTAAGTTTATCAATTGACACAATTCCTTATGAAGTGAGATATCCTTTGAACTCATCTGATAAATACTCCTCCTCGATCTGATCAAAGGGACTTGATGCACTTGTCTAATTGTCTTTCAACCTCTACTTGAAACTCCTTGAACTTTTCAAAAGTTTCAGACTTTTTGTGCATCAAGTAGATGAACCATACTTAGAGTAGTCATTAGTAAAATTCACAAAGTATTCGAAACCATGTCTCAATTAAATGTTCATGGGTCCACACACGTTAGTGTGTATAAGTTCTAACAGACCACTGGCTCTCTTGCCTCTATTGCTAAAGGGCTTCTTGATCATTTTGTCTTGAAAGCACAATTCATAAGTTGCGTAAGGTTCGACTTTTAGACTTTCTAATGGTCCATCCTTAACCAACATAATAATCTTAACTAAGTTAATATGGCCTAAACTGAGATGCCATAGGTATGTAGTACTCACTGGAGCTCTTTTATGTTTCAAATCAACATTTGAAACCTCATTCATTCTTATAGGTGAATCTAGAAAATACAAACCATTTTGCATATGTCCAGAAACTATGAATTTATTGTTCAAATGAATCGTTAGAGAAGTATTCAAGGAAAAACTATACCTTCTTTAACTAATTTAGAGACTGAAAATGATGTTCCTCTTAAAAGAAGGAACATGATAACAATCCTTTAACAAAATAGTACTAGAATCAAATTTTAAACTAAAATCATCAACAACCATCGCCATGGCTTTCGATCTAGTGTCGATCCTCAGAATCACTTCATTCTTATCTAGTTTTCTTGTTACTTCGAACCCTTACAACATATTGCAGACATGGACAGTGGATCCAGTATCCACTAACCAAGAGTTAGATTGCTCAAAAGACAAGTTTGACTCATAAACTACAAGAATGGTAAAATTACCTTCTTTAGGGGTTTCATTTGACTTCTTTTTTATTTTAGGTAGGTAAGCACGACAGTTTCTCTTGAAATGACCCTCTTTTGAACAAAAGAAGCATTTCCCCTTGGGTTCTGCTGTTTTTTTGTATCTTTCCACCCTTGCCCTTAAGGGTCTTACTCTTGTTGGCCTTGTTCTTCTTCCCTTTATTCTTGGAATTTGAACCTTTGACTTCTGTAGCATTGACCTCACCCTTTTCCTTCTTAAGTGCTTCTCCACCTCTTGTAACATATTGCCCACCTCAGTCAACTCAACATCCAACCTATTCATGATGAAGTTGCAGACAAAAGGGCTATATGCTGAGGGGAGAGAGAGTTGAAGGTCGCATTTCTTTTGTACTTAAGAGTGAAGGAAGTATCCAAGGTTTCTAGTTTCTCGAACAAATTTCTCATCTTCGTGACATGATCAATAACTAGAGTTCCCTCTTCATCTTGGTACTATGGTTAAGACCAACAAGCTCATGGTGCTCATGCAAATCAGTCTGATTGAAAAGTTCCTTAAGCTTATCATCATGTCCTTGGCAAATGTTATGCCTTTGACATAGTCAATGATCGATTTATCAACCGATTCAAGGATGTATAGCATAGCCTTTGAATCACATGAGTGAAAGTATTTGTAGACTTCATGTTGATCATAATCATCATCAACGGGTTTCTGAGGGGCCATCTCATCAGAACTCCAGACAGACATTCCGCAATCAAGAGTAACATAATACTCTGATGCCAGTCATTATAATTGGGTCCTTTCAATTTATGGTCATTGATAAGGATCAAGAGGGCAGAGTTTATGGAGGCTGTCATACTACAGCAAAAGTAATTTATGGCAATGGTTAAAAATTTTACCATTGCCTAATATTATTTATCACAATGGTAAATCTATCACCGTTACTCAATAGAATTTATAATAACGATAAATATACCATCGTCGCCAAATATCAACTAGAGCGACGAAACATATATTACCATTGCTAAACATTATTTATTATAATGGTAATATAACAACTGTTGCTACAAATGATTTTTAACCACGGTGATATACTAACCGTTGGAGGACAACCTTTATAAATATCTAAGGTTTTTTATTGTAATGGTAAATATTAACCATCGCAGAATATAATGGCTAAAATTACCTAAGAGTTTTTTTATTGCAACAGCATCATATAAATCATAGCAAAAGATTAGTTTTTATGGCATTAAAGTATTAACCTTTGCCTAATTCTATTTATGACAATGGTTTAACAACAACTGTATTGGATTATCTTATAGAGTAACACAATTGATTTTCCCGCAGCAATATACATTTAATTTTTTCGGGGTTGCATTCTTTTCACCTTCCAGCTTTGTCTAGTCCCATTCCCGCACTAAACACTCTCCACTATCTCTTCCTCTTCCTCTTCCTTTCCATCTCTCTCTCCAACCTCTCAGTCCCACCTTTCTTCTCTCGCTCTCCCTTTCGCAAATCTCCTGTGTGCAGAACACTAACCCCCTTCTCTATAGCTCGCCTCCCCCTCGGAGCTACTCGCACGACGCAGAATTTTATTTTTCTGTGGAATACCCGCTCTAACCCCTTCCCTAAAACCCCTTCTGTACAACCCCTCTCCCACCCCTTTGAGGTACCAACAGAGACTTGAGAAAATCAGGAGCAGACGACACCAGAATTGGAGAGGTGTTTTAGACTGATAAAATCGATCAGGAGGTAGGTTTTGTTCTCTCACTAACGCTGACTCCTTTATTTGGATTTCAGGGTTTTATCATCGACTTTCTTCCACTGGGTTTGGGTATTGGTCAATCTCTGCAAGGTATCTCTCTCTCTCTTTGGCTTTGGAGTTCTAGCTTCAAAGTCTCTTCCAGTTTTTCAATTTTTCAAGTTTCAACCTTTGAATAACAAAAGAAAGCAGAAACTGGAAACCCTAAGGCCAGCAGTGTCTGTGTTGTATTCATGGACCTTTCAACTTGACCTTCAATGCCAAGTGTGAGGATCCGTTCAGCAGATGCGTTGCTACGCGCGGGGTTAAGTTTTGTTATGTTCCTCAGTTGTGAGAGACAAGGAATGCATCTTCTCAAGATTATGATTATCAGGGGATGGGGGTCATATAATAATATGTAATGGAGTTGCCACCTAGGATTAGGGCTTAGGACTCGATTGAGGTAGCCCTGTGAAGGGCTACATGATTCTGTTTGGTCTGGTCAAAGATTCGGGGTAAGTGGGAAGGTTACAAGAGTGGGAAGGTATAAGGCACCCACCTCACCCGGATAAACCGGTCTTTCTACTAGATGTTGATTTTTGAATATTCTCCCTTTTATGAATGTCCTATACCCACATGCTTGGCTAAATAATGATTCACAAACTACTTAAATGAATTAAACTATATTGTACTAACTACTGTATACACTATACAAGAATACTTAAAGGACTACATCGTGCCAAAATTAAAGATTAGCGATGAAAATGTATACCTGTTCGCTAAACCAATGCAATTATGAGATATACAAAACGGACAGTGTTCCCCAGTTCAGGTGGAGGCAAATGACTGGCTTTATCCTCAATCGGACAAAGTAATGGCTTGCAAGTGTTGGATCTTAGATTCTAGGACAGAATAACGACGTCGTAAGGTTTTGGGAACTGGAAACCCGAATCTCGGGCATAATGGTTATGCCATGGAAGATTTCTGGGAGTCAAGCAAAAAAGGGACGAAGAAGCAGGATTTGGATAATCCAAACTTTGGACATGGGGATAAGACTCGAAAGCTCGGAAACGAGTTGGGGAAGGGCCTCGGAACAAGGAAACTAGGAAACATCAGAAAGTTGTAGCTTTGGGGGTTCCCCCTCTCTCGAAAACTTGGAATATGAAAATGAGGAGGTGAGGGGGTATTTATAGGCAAAAATGGGCTCTGCGGTGCTGTCGTGGGGCTGCCTGGGCGCTCGCGGTGCCGCCTGGTGGGGCCGCGCCTATCTGTAGCACCGTGCAGCATGGCTGCGCCTATTCGCGGCATTGTACGATGGGACCACGCCCGTCTACGGTGTCGCATGGCAGGGCCGCGCCCGTTTGTGATGCTGCGGGGCAGAGCTACACCCGTCTACGGTGCCACATGGTGGGGCTGTGCTTGTTTGTGGTACCTTCGTGTGTGCGGTGCATGCCCCAAGAATGTTTTTGGGCTTTTTGATGCTTTCAAGCGTGCAATACATGCTCCAAGAGTGTTTTTTTGGACTTTTTGGTGCTGGGAAAGGGGTTCCATGGGACTTGGCTAATCATTCGTGCCTTATTGTCGTCATTACTGGGGGGTAACAAAATTCAACATTTATAGTTTGCCCCTTTTTGGCCGAGGCTTGTGCCAACAACCGAAGGGTGAAGACAAAAGATCGCTTGATTTTGTCACCAGGAGCATGTACTGCCGCCACTTTGCTCATAAGTGGCGGAGTTGAACAATAAAACCGCATCTTGGTAAACCATTCGGAAAAATAAATGTGCTCGGTAAAGGCAAACATAATAAAGAACGAGGGCCATGGGCCACTCGTGAGGGTCATAAAGAACCACTCAACCAATGATGAAGGCCATGAGGCCACCCGTGAGGGTTATAAAGAACCGCTCAACCAATGACGAGGGTCGTGAGGGTCACCCGTGAGGGTTATAAAGAACCACTCAACCAAAGACGAGGGCCATGAGGGCCTCTCGTGAGGGTTATAAAGAACCATTCAACCAAAGACGAGGACTGTGAGGGCCATCCAATGCTTTGATCTTTTGGGAATGAGTTGGTATTGCTTACCTGTGCTTTTACCTTTTTGAAGATGAGGTGGCATTGCTCGCTCGTGCTTTTACCTTTTGAGAATGAGGTGGCATTGCTCGCCAATGTTTCATGGCGTTGCTTGTCGGTGTTGCTCGCCAGTGCTTTGATGAGGTAGCATTGCTTGCCGGTGCTTTGATGAGGTGGCGTTGCTTGCCGGTGCTTCTGATCTTTCATTTGTATCATGATGAGATGACATTGCGATCAAATTTTTGAGAGATGTGACGATGAGACGACATTGTGACCAAGCTTTTTGAAAGATGTGATGATGAAATGACATCATAACCAAAATTTTGAAAGATGTGATGATGAGACAGCATCGTGACTGAATTTTTGAAAGATGTGACGATGAAATAGCATCGTGACCAAACTTTTGAAAGATGTGATAATGAGACGGCATTATGACCAAGGTTTTGAAAGAAGTGATGATGAGACGACATCGTGACCAACTTTTTAAACTATGTGACGATGAGACGGCATCGTGACCGAGCTTTTGAAAGATGTGATGATGAGATGGCATCGTGATCGATCTTTTGAAAGATGTGATAATGAGACGGCATCGTGACCGAATTTTTGAAAGATATGGCTAAGTGAAGGTATTACGCGGTCGTAGTTTTTTTAATTTTTTTTGCATGGGGCCACGGACCGAGGCAGCACCACCATGCGCGAATTTGCACTGCAACTCTGGGTGCGTGCCCTGGCTCCACAGTGCTGCCGGCTTCCAAATTGCTATAAATAGGGGGGCTCCCTCATTTCTCACTTCCCTCTTTCTTTTTCTTTGGATTGCTTCCTGGGGCTTTGCTCTCTCTCCTATTTCTCTCTCTTGCTTTTCTTTTACCTTTCTTTTTCTTTTTTTCTTATTTTTTCTTTCTTTTTCTCTCTCTACCTTTGCTATGCCTGCAAAGAAGCAATCCCGACCTAGGGAGCCTTCCTTAGGAACAGTGGGCAATATATGGGCAGAGTGGTACACGGGTACCACCTCGAAAGACACGGCTCACCATAAGTGTTGCACCATTTGGGGTCAGGGCCTTAAGAATGTAAGTTACTTCTGCCTCTTTTCCTTCATAGTGCACTCTACTATGTGTTTGATCTCTGTTGTCCATTTTGTAGGACCTTTTTTGCCCTTGTTACAAGAAGTACTGCCATACGGACGATGTGCGAACGTGGTACTGGCAACTCCATTTTGCAGTGAGGGAGAGGGTGGATCGAACGATGTTTGATCGTACAGCCCAAGTTGTTGCCCCGAAGCTTGATACTCCAGTTGTTCGAGCTCTCACAGACTATTCATGGCTGGCAATGCATACATTTCATCTTCCTACGAGGGAGGTAACCATCACTCCCTTAGACTTTTATATGATTGTCGGGCTTCCCTTTTCTAGGAAGCTTGTCTCCTTGACTCCTATGGACTGGATGAGGTCTTTAGAGGATATTAGCTGACTTCTCAGCTTCAAAGTGGTGGATCGTGTCATGCTCTTGCCTGCTTTGAAGAAGTAGTGGGATGATAGGGAGATAGATGACGACTCCCTTGACCAGCTGTTATACCAGGCTGCTAGGAGCTTCCTCCTCTATCTAGTCTCCAATGTCCTTTTCTATGATGGACGGGGCCGCATAGACACTTCCTTTGTCTGTTTCTTCTCAGACTTTAATGAGGTGAGGTCCTTAACTAGGGTGGATTAGCTTACGCCATTTTCTAGAGATGTTGGATCGTCTGCCTCTTGGGGCACCTGGTCTCACTGGCTGTGCTTATGTGTTGTGGGTATGTTTCGGCTCTCTTGCCTTTCTTTCCTTGCCCTCCTCCTTTTGTTTCTTTTTTGATATAATTTTCTCATGCTATCCTTCCTTGACAGGTGTGGTGCTATGAGGTTATGGGGATCCATGTTCCTTCTTTTCCTGACAAGGCAGCTCCTTATATTCCAAGAGCCACACGCTGGGGGATAGGGTGACACCCCGCTATTGATGATCACCAAGTGCACCTGCAGCTTAATGAATTGACAGCCATTAAGGTAATGTTAGAACCTTCCTTAGCATTATTACTCAAGTATGACAATTGATCTTCCTTGGTATTGGTTGTAGGTCCGATGGAGGCCCTATAATGAGGAGGAGATCACCGAGGAGGGTGACCATGATGAGTATGTTTACGCTCTTGTGCTCACCCCAAAGCAGATAGCTTTTGATGGTCCGAACAGGGTCGAGCTCTATTTGGGAGAGAGGGTCACACTTTAGTGGTCTCCCATTCAGCTAGTGCCTCAGCCTCCCCCTTATGCATACTGTTCTTTTGTCACCTGAATTGCTGAGTTGAGGGTTGGGGTCCCTGCCATAGAGCTGACTTTACCTGACCAGAATTATTGAGAATTCATGTATCGGGAAACAGTCTACGTCCCTTTAACTCGGGAGGGTCCTGTGGTATTCCCCTAAACTCCACTTCATTGAATGTTCTTTTCATTCATTCCTTTCAACCTTTTCTTTCATTCTTTTTATAGTATCCAGGTTGTCGCCTAGTTCCAGGTGTGTACGGGGAGATCCTTCATTCTGGTTGTGGTGCTAGTTCTCGTCTGCCTCAGAACAGGAGTCTTGCTTTTTGCATTTTCGGCATGAGTGACAACATCCCAAGGTACCAAGGATGGACCATGCCTTCCATTACGGATGCCAGTCTACATGTTGTTCTTCCTGCTTGTAGTGTTTTTTTATCATGACTTAGGGCTCCCACTTCCCTTTGAAGGGGTATGTCACTTTCCTTCACCCTTATTGCATTATTCAGCCTTGATACTGATCTTAACTTGTGTCACAATAGGTTAATGCTGAGTGCTATGCTGATGTGCGCCGAATGTAGGCAAGCATGGATGTGGAGCTTTTTGAGCAGGCAGGTTTCATCCGACAGTTTGTGGGCACTTTCTCCTTATTGTATTTTCTTCTCTTCTTCCTCCCCTTTTTTCTCTTTTTTTTTTTTACTTACTTTCTTGAAATGAATTTTTACTCTTTTCCGCTAGAGTGCCCAGCTTGGCGACATGAGAGAGTCTCGAGGCCTTTTTGAGGATCATAATCGGATCCATACGGAGGAGATATGACATCTCCGAAGATAGATGGTGTTTGCAGGACTTGTCCCTATTCCATTCATGCCTCATGATGGTGATGGCAGCGAGGAAGATGGAGATGAAGATGGTGGTGATGACGGTGATGATGAGGAGGATGGTGATGATGACCAGGATGTAGAGGATGAGACTTTATCCTCCGGTGATGTGAATTAGACCCCCTTCCTCTCATGACTTTATTACATACATTATTATATTTTGTTGTAATTTTTATAGATATTTTTTTATGGTTTTATGACAAGGATTGTTTATGGATGATTATGCTTTAAACATACCAAACATTTAACACACTTGTTCATTTCTTTGCAATGCACAATTCCAGACATTTTTATTAAATTTTTTACCATTATATGGATGATAAAGAGGAAACAAAAGAAAAAAATAAGATGGGACTGGCACATAGTCCAATGATATCACCCCACAATTACATATTTCATCCACAACTTGTCTAGTAAGCTCATAACCTTAGGCGTTAACTCTACAGGTGGCTGAATCTTTGCTTCCATCATTTCTGGCAATGATTGGTATTGTGTGGGCACGAGATGAGGCAAATAAAAGGTAGTATGGGTTAAACCCATTAACCTCACAGAATTGTAACCTTAAGTCTTGAGGACTGGGGCTTCCATTGTCCACCAATGGCAATTCCATTGAATCTGCTCATTCGTTCTTTCTTCCAAATACTTCCTCCAATCCTTGATTGTGCGAAATTCCTCCATCTCTCTTCAAATTTGGAAGTGCTTTGGCTACAGCTTGGCGTTGGATATAGGTTTGACTAACCGTAACCTGTCCATTAACCATATTTGCAAAATTGTGGGTAATCCCGTACAATAATCTGTTCCATACTTTCGGGAAACACTCATTCCATCCAAGCCTTTGAAAGTTTCTGCCAATATGGTAGGGATGATGTCGCGCCCTTCTAGAAGTTGCCAAACAAGGTTTGCAATTATAGGTGAGACACCTTTCTTTGGAGTACGTAATAAATACCTTTCGATCATGCAAAAGAGGTATGCCCTTCTTCTGTTCTCTTGTTGGACTCCCTCGACACCTTTTTGCCTTGAGAAAACCTTTGCTACTTTTAAGATATCCACTTTGCCATAGTTCATGACTCCTTTGACTTCTCTCTTGGTCCATCCGAAAAAATCTTATAGACTTTCTTTGTAGTTGTCGCGTAAGGGCGGGTAGAAGAGTCTCCCTGACGGTGGTGAGATCATGCAAGCTTGGAATTCTTCAATTGTAGGTGTTGTCTACACTCCTCCAAATTTGAAAACATGTAGTTTCGGATCTCAACATTGGTGTGCTTGTCGAAGCATGTCGTGATGAACTTCCATACACATGATTCTTCCTAGGACCGGTAATTGAACATCTTCCAAAATGGTCGGATCATCGAAATTCATGTTAATGGTCCACTTGCGCAAGATCTCATCGAGGGTTACTTTCTTTGGGGGATGCATGTTGCCTGCACTCGATCAAAGAACTTTCTTTATAAATTGGAAAAGGTCACTTTCCTCTTTTCTTTTTTTTATTTTTTCTGTTTTTTATATTGATAAGACTTAAGGAATGGTCAACTCCTATTAGTAACACATAGAAGGATGTCGAACGACAGATTTTTTGTTTGGATGACAGACAGAGGTGCCAGGTGGCAGAATTATGGGAGACTCCTATTACCAACTTAGGAAAATGCTGAATGGCGAAGAGAGTTTTTGAATGACAGAGGTATCGGGTGGCAGAATTAGAGACACGCCCCTGGTGGGGATTGGTTATTGAGACCGAACTTGAGCATGCCAAGTTGCCTATGTATCCTTTGAAAAGGAATCAGGTCAAAAATAGTTTATGTAGGCCAGATGGCTGCACATAATATTTTTTGAGTTGATCTATATTGACAAGGCCCTTCAGATCTTCCCCATCCAAGTCAATGAGACGAACTGCTTGCCCAATCAAGATTTCCTTCACTTGATAAGGTCCACTCTAATTAGGTCTGAACTTGCCCCTTGAGTCGTGGATAGGTTTCCTTTGCTCTCAGAGAACCAAATCTGCTTCTTCAATGTTGTGAGGGTGAACTCCTTTTTTTGAATGCCCTTGCCATCCTAAGTTACTTCTTGAGCTGATCCATAGCTTTCATCTTCTTTTCATACAACAAGTTGAGCTCATAATGCCTTGCCTGTATCCATTCTCCTTCAGGTAATTTGCTTTCCATTAATAATCTAAGAGATGGCACTTGGATTTCCACGGGTAGCAGTGCCTCCATTCTGTAGACCAATGAAAAAGAGGTTACCCCAGTAGAAGTTCAAATTGACGTCCGATAGGTCCATAATGCATACGAGTGCTTATCTGCCCAATCCTTGTGAGTATTAGCAATTTTTTGCAATATGACTTTGACATTCTTGTGGGCTGCTTCCACTGCTACATTAGTCTGTGGTCTGTAAGTCGTAGATCGATGCCTTTGGATACCAAACTTGGTGCAGAATTTGTCCACCTTTCCCTAGAAATGCGCTCCTTAATCGGATATAAGGGTATGTGGTACTCCATACCTGCATATGATGTTCTCCCTGATGAACTTTGCTACCTTTGCAGCTGTCAAGACAGCATAAGACTGTGCCTCCACCCATTTGGTGAAATAATCTATGGCAACGAGGATGAATTCGTGTCCATTAGATGCCTTTGGCATAACTTTCCATATTATGTCAATGCCCCATGTTGAAAATTGCCAAGGAGCATTCAATGATTGAAGCTCCATTGGAGGAATATGGATGATATTGGCAAATATCTGACATTTGTGACACCTCCTGATGAATGATGCACAATCGGCTTCCATGGTTGTCCAATAGTATCCCATTTTGAGGATTTTCTTGGTGAGCATCCTGGCATTCATTTGAGGTCTGCAGATCCCCTAGTGGATTCCTTCCATAATCACCTGGGCTTGGTCTTCGTGTACAGAACAATTGTATGCCGTCATAAGACCTTTTATAGAATATGTCACCTTGGAGCATAAACTGTGTGCATTCTTCCGTAATCGCTTTTGTTCACCTGTCATGGAATTCAAAGGATATTTCCTTTCCCTGATAAAATTGATGATAGGTGCAAACCATGTCCTTTCATCAGCCGTTAGAGCATTTATCGATTCTTCATACGTTGGCTTGCATCTTTTATCTACCAAGAATGGGCGGATCTAAGTATTTGGACTGCATTCGACCATTGAAGCCAAAGTGGCTAAGGCATCTACGAATCTATTGTTATCCCTTGGCAAATACTCGAAGGTGAATTCATCAAAGCTCTTAATCAAGCTCTCCAAACGTTCTGGTAGGGCTTTAATTTCTCATCCTTCATTTTTCACTTTCCTTGGGTCTGGTAAATCACGATCGACAAATCCCCATAAATCTTTAACTTTTTTATTTCTAGTGCCATGGCAGCTTCGAGGCCAATTACGTAGGCTTCATATTCTACAATGTTATTAGTGCACGGGAATTCTAGTCGGAATGCAAATGGAAAATAGAGATCATCTGGGGTTATCAACAATATCCCTACCCCATATCCTCTCTGATTGGCTGCATCGTTGAAGTACAATTGCCACCGGTCTTTACAGTTTTCTTCTTCCACAAATGCCAAATTCTCATCTGCGAATGAGTCTTCTAGCGGTTGTGAATCTACCCCGATTGGGTATGCGACTAGATAGTTTGAGATTGCTGGTCCTTTTATGGACTTCTGGTTGACATAGGTAATGTCAAACTCTGACAACAGTAACAACCATTTGGCCATCCTCCTTGTCAAAGCTGGCTTCTCAAAGAGGTACTTAATTGGATCCATCCTTGAAATGAGCCGTATCGGTTGTGTGATCATGCAGTGCCTTAGTCTCCTGGTTGCCCAAACTAAAGCGGTGCACATATTTTCCAATGAGGTGTAGTGAGTTTCATACTCCAACAGTTTCTCGCTTAAGTAGTAAACTGCATGTTCTCCTCCACTCTTCTGATATTGTTGTGCCATCATTCATCCCATTGATGTTTCCTAATAGACAGATATAACAATAGAGGCTCACCCAATACTGGCGGAATAAGAACAGGTGGATTCATTAGTTATTCTTTTATCCTTATGAACGCCTCTTGGCATTCATCATTCCATTCCTTTGGTTCTTCTTTCCCCAGGAGCTTGAAGATGGGTTCATAAATTGTGGTTAAACGAGCTATGAACCAACTTATGTACTGAATTCGGCCTAAGAAGCCTCAAACCTCTTTCTCTATTTTTGGTGCTGACATTTCTGTTATACACTTTATCTTGTTGGGATCCACTTCTCTCCCTCTTTCACTAACAAGAAATCCTAGGAGTTTTTGTGTTGTTGCTCTGAACACATACTTCTAAGGATTCAAATTCAACTTGTACTCTTTAATTCATTTGAAGAAGTTTCTTAATACCTCAAAGTGCCCCTGTTGGGTAACTAGTTTGACAATCATGTCATCTACGTACACTTCCACCTCTTTGTATATCATGTCATGGAAAACGGTTGTTGCTGCTCTCTAGTATGTTGCCCCAGCATTTTTCAAGACAAAGGGCATTACCTTTTAACAATAAGTTCCCCCATGATGTGGTAAATGCTGTCTTCTCTCTGTCCTTCAGGCACATGCTGATCTGATTGTACCCGTCCATGAATGATAACATGGCATGTTTTGTCGTGTTGTCGACCAATATGTCAATGTGTGGCAAGAGTAAGTCGTCTCTAGGGCTCACTTTATTGAGGTCCCAGAAATCCATGCACATTCTCACCTTCCCATCTTTCTTGGGTACAGGGACAATATTGGACAACCACTGGGGGTACTGTGTTACTTGTGGGAATCCTGCATTCCACTGCTTTATGACTTCTTCCTTGATCTTCTCGCTCCATTCAGGTCACATTCTTCTGGGCTTTTGCTTGATGAGCCATGCATCTAGATAAGTAGGTAGTTGATGTTGCACTATCTCTGGATCGATATCGAGTATATCCTTATAGGACCAAGCAAACACTTCTTGGAATTCTTTCAACAGGGCTGTCATTTGACCAACTTCCTCTTTGCTAAGTGAGGAACCAATTTTAACCATTCGGGGGCATTGTTCTGTTCCAAAATTTATGGGGCATATGTCCTCTCGGACAGGTTGGGCCTTTCTTTGCTTCAATTGTTTTATTAAATGGTGATGTTCAAGGATATCATCATCATCAGAAGAAGAATCAGAAGAAGAGGAGACATACTCGGAATGGGCGATTTCATTCATGATAAAAGCAGGAGTACAAACCGACTCGACAAACTCATCAACAGATATAACTAACTCAGAGCTGACCACTCCTTGAGATTCTTTCTTTCTGAACCTTTTAGAGACACTAATCCAGTTTGCAATTGGTTCTTGGAGTGGGTGAATTAACAGATGAGCTCTGGCCACTCTTTATCTCCCGCAAAAATCATGGCTATCTCGAATAATCCTCCGATGTCCAGTTCCTCTCTAGCAGCTTTCAGTTTCATCTATTCTACTTCGAGGGTGACCCAATCGATATTGTCCTGAAAGAAGACTTCAAATTCTGGTTGGAGACTTCCAGCGTCATGATTGAACCAAGGCTCAATGTTTCCACAGTAAGGGAATCTATCCCCTTCTTTGACGAAGTATCCATTCAAAGTCTTGAAGTATGGAGATGGTTTCTTCATCTTGAAAGCGCTTGCCTTCTGGTATTCTTGGCTCATCCTTTCAGGCTTGCTTCCTTTTTCTGATGCTTTATACCCTAATCTGTGATGGTTATCCTATTTAAGAAATGCTTACATCCATTATGTACATTTGCATATGCTGAAAGTCGACCATTGCTGCATATATTGCACATTATCCCCCTAAGAAATAACCAACTTGAGCACACTGACCATTCGAATTTGCAGAATAACAATTGAAGGAAATGGCTCAAGAAGATTCAACAAGATTGGGGTGTTCTTGATAAAAACCTTCTAGGAATGTCTAATGTATCAGTTCTTAAGGAAGCCTAATATGTGGTAAGGAGTCAAGGATCTTTTTGGAGCTTAATTAGCTTATGTCCTACAACCTTAAATCCTATATCTTATTTTCAATAGGGATATACGTGCGAGTTTATGAAGATCGAATGGATCTCTTAAAGGCTGCCATTGTTGGAGCATATGGGACACCTTACCAGGATGGCTTGTTCATATTTGACATCTATAAGAATTTGTATGGATGACATATGTTTTCTCTACATATTTATTTATCAAAAAGTTGTCTCATGAGGCATATACTCCACAATTTGAGGCTTAACCTTGTGTCTTGTAAAAATGGAAGGCCACATGTCATGCATAATTGATCATTACCATTATAAAAACTGCCATAATGACCCTTTCTAGTTTACAGTTCATTCAACCTGCTAGATGAAAAGAGGATGAAAGCCATGGACCACCTCAAAAAGTACCAACTCAGGAGCAAGGGCATTCAACAAAGGAGTTTGCCCATGCAATATTAAAGAAGGAGATTTGGTTCTCCAAGAACAAAGAGCACCCATCCACGACCCAAGGGGCAAGTTCAGGCCTAATTGGAGAGGACCTTACTACGTGAAGGAAATCTTGACCAGGCAAGCTGTTTGTCTCATCATGCAAATCAGTCTAACCGAAAAGTTCCTTGAGCTTATCCATCATATCAGTGGCAAATGTTATGCCTTTGACAAAGTCAGTGATCGATTTATCAACTGATTCAAGGATGTATAACATAGCCTTTGAATCACATGAGTGAAAGTATTCGTAGACTTCATGTTGATTATAATCATCATTAATGGATTTCTGAGTGGCCATCTCATCGAGAACTCCAGACAGACGTTCTGCAGGCAAGAGTAACATAATACTCCGATGTCAGTCATTATAATTGGGTTCTTTCAGTTTGTAGTCATTGATAAGGGTCAGGAGGGTAGAGTTTATGGAGGCCGTCACACTACAACAAAAATAATTTATAGCAACGGTTAAAAATATTACCGTTGCCTAATATTATTTATCACAATAGTAAACTACCACCGTCGCTCAATAGAATTTATAACAATGGTAAATATACCACTGCCGCCAAATATCAACTAGAGCGACGGAATATAGTTTACCGTTGCTAAACATTATTTATTAGAACGGTAATATAATAACCATTGCTACAAATGATTTTTAACCACGGTGATATACTAACTGTTGGGCGACAACCTTTATGACAATTTAAGGTTTTTTATCATAACGGTAAATATTAAACGTCGCAGAATATAATGGCCAAAATTACCTAAGAGGTTTTTTTTTGCAATGGTAGCATATAAACCGTAGCAGAAGATTATTTTTTATGGCATTAAAGTATTAACCGTTGCCTAATTCTATTGATGACAACGGTTTGACAACAACCGTAGTGGATTATCTTTTAGAGCAACGCAATTGATTTTTCCGTAGCAATATACATTTACTTTTTTTGCCATCCCTTAGCAAACAAACATGGACCAGCTCAAGAAGTACTAAGTCTGAAGTTTCCTAAACAAAGGAACTGCGTTTGAGCTGATCCCTTAAAAACCTAAGGGTGCGTAAGCATCTTAGTGAAAAAACACCTAGATTGGTCACTTCAAAAAAAAAATAATAATAATAAGGAAATGAGTCCATTAAAGTTAAATCGCAAATTCATAAAATTCTTATGGAAAAGTGAATTTCACCTGCGATATTTCTCTTAGGTACCACACCATGGAGATGTTGATCCTCATACCACTGGTGCTGAACTAGATGTTCTCCAAAGATAAAGGATGAGACACCTCAAATAAGAGGTTCTGAGTTCAAACCACCTTGGGACCTATCCCCATCCCCTATCCCCCCTATTAAAGCTCTCCAATTCAAAAAAGAAAAAAAGAAAAAAAAAAAGAAAAAAAAAAGAAGATAGAGGATGAAACACCTCGCCAGCTGATCAATCGTGTCGCGACTGGAGGAGTCAGTCACCGTCTTCCCTTCCCACTTGCGACGAAACCACTGGACCCCCTCAGGGGTCATCCCAAATCGAATTTGGGGTGAAACCAACAAGAAAATTCTGTTTTAGATTCAAAAATCTCGTGTTAAACAGGGACTGGGCGATGCACTTGGCGTTACACCCAAACGCCCAGTGTTGTTGTTTGTGGTCAGACTTGATCCTAGCCTTTTGGATCCTTACCCACAACCCTAGAACAGCATGGGAGACATGAAAATCATCTTAAAACCCTACCCCATCCACCCTTGCTGATATCCATACCCTGGGTGCAACAATGGACCCAAAGGAGGTCAGGAACCAACACTGGGTCATAGACCAACTCTGGGGGGGATCTTGCCATCACTTCCCAAGACTGCTAGGACTAAAAGTAAGTAAACCCTATGGGAAAATCCATAAAATTTCTGTATTTTGCATCTTTGGATGATTTATTGGGTGTTTCACCCTAAGGCCCAGTGCAAGTCCCAGAGATTGTTAACTTAACTGTTGGGCATCCAAATTTTAACCCAACCTACCCTAGGACTCTAACCTTTTCTAAATAGTATCTAACATGTTTTAGTGGCCCCATTAACATAGGTTGTAGCCTGGGCGTACGAAGTGCTGTGTCAGAGTCCAACCGGGACCAGGCAGACCGAAGGGCAAGCAGGACTTGAACAAAGTGAGTGAAAGTACACCATATGTGCATGTGTAACGTGACTGATGAATCATGACAACGATAATAAATTTTATTCTACTGTCTTAATTTACATTCTCTTGTTTTATTGGATCTGTATTGAGAATTGTCAATGCAACTGCTTACTTATAATCTGTTAGTTTAGATATCGTAGTCGGCTTGGAAACGGGGCTTGTGGTGGCCCATAGAATGGGATGCGGGGCACCACCTGACTCGTACTATGTCATATAGAATGCATATGATTAGGGTATCATCACCCATGCTACGAGCCCTTTCCAACAGAGTTTAAGGTGTTGGATGTCTATGAGAGAACTAATACCACAGGTATTTTTCGATTGGGTGCCTGTCCTCAAGAAAGATGGTATCACAGACCAATCATAGAGGGCTGGTTGGGCTGACCATGGAGAGGATGTTGGAGTCGACTAGTTTTCTCTAAGAACTCAATGGGTGTATGGCGGGAAAGGGTTAAAGGCCCGCACCAGGGATACATGTATTGGGGATTGTAGTAGCACTATACATGCCTTAGTCTGATTGTTAGGTGGCTTAGTAATAACAATGAACATCATGCATATAGTCTCATGGTTGTGCTTGCATATGCATGCATGGTTATATTTCATTCATGGCTCGGTGGAGCTCACACTCTTGTATGTTCTCTTTTAGATGATACTGCAAGTGGATATCTCGATGGTTGGGAGAATCGTCATGAGCAGGAGGGCAATGTTGATTTTGATTGTGTGGGTTTGGACCCCGACGGAGGTTATCCCTCTGGTGTGGGTGATCTGGGTGACCCTTGAGGATGACCCTTAAGAGATGGAGCAGCTTACTTAATCTAACCTTAGGGATTCTTTTGGGTAGATAGGATCTACTAATTTCCCTTCTTTTGTATAGCTTACTTGGGCTTCTGTTTCTTGCCCTCTTTTGTATAGCTTACTTGAGCTTTTGTTTCTGACCCTAGCTATTTTAGCTTTCGCAACACTCTGTATTCTATTTTTCCATTATTGTGGGTGTTTATGTTTGTGAGTGATATTAACTACTTCTGGATCCTGGGGATTTGGCGGATTATCATCATACATTCTGGGTCACTAGTCCAATCCTCCTGTGGGTGGTTTCGGGCGTGACAAAGCTTGGTATTAGAGCGAGAAGTTCTTTCTATACTCACAAACTGCGAAGATAGGGTAACTAACAATTAAAAGATAAGGAAATAAGGAAATAAATAAATATGAGATAAGCTTGTGAATAAAGCACCATAGAGACTAACAAAATGATTAGGAAACAAGATTCATATAATAAAAAGGGGCATGAGTCGGTACTTCTTGCTTCGAAACTGAAGGTACTACTTCTGATTACAACCTAGAAAGGAAAAGTACCAACTGGTAATAGGGAAATACATAAAGCATGAATTAGAAATAAAACATGGATTCCTAAACTAGAGACATCTGAGCTGGTAGAACTACTCTTGAGCTGGATCATCATCCTATAGGGGCTGTGGCTGACATGAGCTAATCTGAAAATGAGCATCCCAGAAGTTCAGCCATTGTTCAATGGAACCCACTCTTCCCTCTAGAGAAGTGAAACCATCGTCCCATCTTGATGACACCTGGGTACTGGGTACGTATACCCCTAAACTATGTCATCACGTCCTCCCATCCGAAAGCCTCTGGTGCTGGAGGTGGTGCCTGCGAAGTGGAAGCCTCCGAATGGCCATATGTGGGGAGATCCTAAAATTGTACATCGGGGTCTACATTGACATCCCCCTGGGTACCTACATCCCCAGCTTCCTCCTCCTCCTCTGTTTCTTCTTCTTCTTACTCCTCAGTGCCGCTCTCTGGCTCCTCTGCCATTTTCATTTTCTTAATGGAAGTTTTACTGATTGGCTTCTTACCCTCAACCCCCTCAAACTCTCCAGTAAGGGTAACCCCAAAGTGTGCAAAAACCTGGGTAGGAGACCTCCCATAGGGCAGATTCCCATTCGCTGGATTCTTGGCATTATAAAACATAACCTCCATCAGCGGATGTGGCAGGTTAATTTCGGGTCCTCCCTTACCCACCATCAGTAGACAATAGGTAATATATGCTCGCAACATCGAGATACTACCCCGGTTACCACCCTTGGGATAGATGTTGTAGGAAATGCAGCTACTTAAGATCCTCGCTATGGGCTTGTAGCTCACCTCAGACTTTGGAGCCCTTTTTGAACCAATGAGGTCCTTGAACACTTGACTCCTTGTCTCCATGGAAAACTGATCTGAGGCGTCCACCCGTGGCCTGTGATAGGACTTCTTTCCTCTATTGGGGAACTGAAGGATTTCAGCCAAAATAGCTGGGGTAAGTACTATGTCCACCCCCTTCACCCTACTCTGGAGCCCAAAGCCCCCGTCCCAACCGTTGGGATGAGATTTCCATAAAAATGCCGAACAAGGTTGGGGTAACATGGGAGGGTTGGAGATAGCATCGATGCTCAACCTAGGGCATTGAACCTTGCATAGAGCTTGAACTGTTAAAAGTCCACCTCTACCACTCTTTCGTTTACAATTCTCTTGTCTCGGAAATTCTTCCATTCTTGCTCATGTTGGTAACATGAGAACCAATATTGATTGAACTCATGCTCTTTGGATGAGGATCCATCACTGGCTGTAGGAGAAGGAACGGTCGAAGACGAAGATGAAGATGGATTTGACCATAGACGCTTGAGGGATACCGATTTCCTTGTTGTATTGTGCCTTTGGCTTCAAGATATAGCTACATTACAAACAACAAGAACCAGGTTAGGGTTTTACAAAGAAAAAAGGGTAGAAAATCTGGAAAATTTTTAGAAAATAGGCAAATGTCTACCATAGACTCACCTAGAGCTTGCGTGAGGGCGCGGAATTGTGCAGGGATGCCGTAGAATGCTCGGGAGTAACTCACAAGGCACTTTGGGTGCAACCTTGAAGCTCCAGACCTCACAAAATAGAAGAAAGAAATGAGAAAGTGGAGTTCATACTGAGTAAAATAGCAGTCACCGATTCTCTGGGCATTAGCACTGGGCCATACACCTAAACGCCCAGTTGAACGCCAAGAGAATGGCAGACAACTATTTTTTTTTTTGTGTTTTCTTTAATTTGGCTTGAACCAACTTACATAATAGAGATGCATGAACACTCCAAAGCATTTATTTGAACATGGTGATATTGGTCCATATTAAAAAAAAAATAATAATAATATAATAATGGTAAAATAATAATGAATAACCTATGTATGTATGGGTATGAATGTATATACATATACTGGTGTGTAGGAACTTGTGTGTGTGAAAAGTAGTTGAGAATCTATACATATATAGGTAAGAACGAGGAAAACTATACATTAATCTAACTGGATGTTTTCTTTAGGTGTCGGGAGTGACGTGTCGACACACGAGCACGAAAACTGAACTCACAATGGAATACTTTCTATGGCCAATTTCGGATTATCACTATGATGAGAACAACATACATGACCTGAATCAAAAGCTTGAGATTATGATAAGTGACCGTAGGTATCTACAAGACCAGATACACTATAACATGGACCTTATGACTAGGGATTTCAATATCATTGAAGGAGATTTAGTTACCTCCAGTACCACACCACTCGCATCGAGAATATATTTTGCCAATGGTCAGACCTAATCCAATGCTTAATATAGGAATGCAGGTAAGGGTATTTGTTTGAGTTAAAATAAAACCGCAAGCGTACGGGTCAATCGTAGCTACGGGTCGAACACGAGGAGATATACACCACTCTATTTAACTAACTTAAAAGTAATGCAAAGTTAACCAAATTAAAGTGTTAAATTAAACTAATTAAACTAACGAAAATCAATGCATCCAAACTCATAAGCATCTAACAAAATTAAGGGATTAAATCGGCGTCTTAACACATGAGTATCTAACCTATCAAACTAAAGCGAATTGAAAGGAAAAAAAATACAGCCACACATACTACCCATATAAAAAGAAATAAGGGAATAAAAATGCATCCATAAACCACAACCATATAAAATTAAAATAAAAGAAATAGAGGGGGAAGAAGAAGAAGATAGAGAGAGATAGAGGAGATGGAGAATGAGATTGAGAGTTTAGATAGTAAAACCTGGATGTGCTTGCATGAATGTAATTGAAAAGCTTGAATACTTGCATAAACTTAACATGACCTCCTCTTCTAAATCTTCAAGTCTTGTCATCAACTTAAGAACTTAGACTAGAAGGCTTAAAACCTAAACTAGAATTAAGAAATTACAACCCAATTGAAGACTTAAATTGAAATTAAAGCATAAACTAAACTTATTATAACCATTAACTAAAAATCATAAAAGCAAACTAGAACTTAAAAAAGCCAAAAATCACAAATTAGAAGGAGAAGAAGAGAAGAAATTTCACTAAGTGAATGAGCAATTTTTACAAGAGAGGTAGGGGGTATTTATAGGTGGAAGAGAGGAGAAGAGAGAAGATGAAAGTGTAGGAGAAATATTCCCTAAGAAAAGAGAATATTCTCTTCTCTTTCCTCTTTTACAATGCCTTGAATCCTAAGAAAAAAAGAGAAAAAAAAAAAAAAAAGAAAGAAGAAGAAGAGAAGATTGTTTACATAAACCTTCTATTTCTAGAAAAATAAACTTCCAATTCTAACATGTGCTTCCTTTTCTTTGTAGATATCTTCTCCAAGCAATAAAATCAAAGCATCTTTGATTTTTCAACCTTCCATAGATGAGAAAATATAAATCTATCCCAAGTAGAATTCCAGAAGTGCCCTTGAGAAGTTGGAGGAGAGAGAGAGAGTAAGGGTGATGACTAGGATTCCTTTAAGAATAAATAAAATACCCATTCTGTCCTTCAGAAAACGTGGAGCATGGAGTGCTTATATAGGCCTCACCATTGTGTTCCTTGCGAAAAATCACCCAAAATAGACCCAAATTTCGTCCAATTCGGAGTTGGGGAGCCTAAGATATCTCAAGTTGAAGTTGGACTGTCCAGAGCCTTCCAAATGAAATCTTTCGGGTACAGTAAAGTAACTTCTGATAATTCCATTAAGGCTCCTGAAATCCGAACTTCCACTTCACTTTATCCCCATCCGACTGTTAATAATTATAAATAAACCCCTGCAGACCACTTTCGCACGTCGTTACGAAAATGGCCATAACTTCTTCGTTTCAACTCGGAATCAAGTGCCGTTTGAACCGTTGCGAAGCTGGCTCGATGGACTAAGCATCCATACTATTAACACATCTAAAAATCTTAAAAACATCTCCTTAGCATCATCTCCTCCATTTTCACAATAATTCACCTAAATCCTGAAAAGCACAAGAAAGCACCGAGTAACTCTGTCCAATGTGGTAAAATGTATGCTTTATGCCCTAAGAGTTCACACATAAATTTGCTCATCAGTATTAGCTGGCTCCGTCTTTAAGTTTCCAAATATGTATATACCTAGCTTTTGTATTAAATTTGTGAGATATTGATGGTTGCATACACCCCTGAACCATTCCATCTTATGATTCTCCATGTGCGTGTTGCCAGAGTTCGTGCAACTATAAGTATGCCCATCCTAGGCTAAAGCAACCTTAGAGGACTAATGCCTAAATTTTCCATGGTAGGGAATGGTTGTGTTGTTCGGGCTTGGCAATCCCCAACGACATGCGTTACATTAGATAACTAAAAAAGAGACTAGCTCGAATCCAGAGGATTAAAAACCGAGCTGTAAAGTACCTCCTAGCATACCTAGCACATGCTGACACCTATAGCACTGAGGACCGCATTATTTATCTTGCATTAGCCAGTGAGGTTCAGTGTTACCTAGCATACCTAGACCTATAGGCTTATTTAATAGGAAAAAGATTGGAACAACTTACCTTCTAGACACAGGTATAAACCAAAATGTTTTCCTATCATAGGTTTTATTTTAGCTTGTCTTGTACAATCTTTCGTGTCGATTTATTTTCCTTTGATATATGATGTTACTACTATACTGTGAGTTGGAGGATGACAGCTTATATGCTTAAGGTCAAAACTAGAACTTTCCTTAGCTAAGAAATGAAGAGTTATTCATACATGAGGTCCTTTTCAGTGAGTCAATCCTGGTTAACACAAGATCCAACCGGGGTGGTCGGCGTGGAAGAGGCCCTCAATTCGTTCCAGAGGTTGGACTACTAGATGGAGCTGAAGCTCAAAACTTTGAAGTGTCGGTTACTTCTGCAAGGATGCCCCGAGTCATCCCGAATCCGGTGCCTACAGCCCCTCTAGCTACTGCAATTGCACCAACTCCAGCTATGGCCGCTGGCGAAGTGAATATCATCATGACAACCATGATGCGGACCATGCAACAACAACAGGAATTGTTGGGCCAAATGACTGCCCAGTTCAAAACCTTGATATAGCAGTGAGCAACACCACCACTACCCAATCGACCCTCGCAATTTCGACCACCTGTGCCCCAACATGCGGCCGATAACTCTACAACTAAAGTAATGGAGAGATTCAAGAAACTTCAGCCGCCTACATTTTCCAAGATCAGTTCGGAGGTGATGCAACCGAAGAGATGGATTAGCGCATTTGAGAAAGCGTTCAATATGTTAGAATGAACCGACGGCCTGAAGCTGGTATGCGTCGGGTACCAGCTACAGAATGAGGCCGAGGCATGGTGGAAAGTAATGCGACCAAATCTAGAGGCAGTTCATCCCAACCCTACTTGAGACCAATTCAAAGAAGTCTTCTTTAAGAATTACTTTCCAAAGAGCTTCAGGGATTGGAAGGAATTCGAGTTCTTTGCCCTTGTGCAAGGATCGAAGTCAGTGCTTGACTATCAACAGCAGTTTGAGGACCTGTTTCATTTCACACTGGAACATTTGAAGGGAGAGGTTAGTAAGATGAAGAAGTTTGAGAAGGGGCTTAAGCCTGAGATTGGTTCCATCCTATCAGTCTTGTACATTCTGACCTATACCCAAATGGATGATAAGGCCAAGAAAATGGAAGAGAGACTGAAGGAGAAGTCTACGGTGCCATAGGGGATTGGGAAAAGGTCGAGCACCTTCTAGAACTATAATTGACCCAATAAGGTTTAGAGAGGGTCTGGCCTAAATCCCAGCCCAAGACAGTACCGGCAGCCAGAAGTGGGCCAAACTTCTTAATCTTTTTGCCCTGCTTTTAATTGGACTACTTAATACGTCCAACCCACTCAAAGTCAAACAACAACAGCTGCCCCACCACCCTGACCAGTAACGAGCCAAGCAAGCCAAGTCTCCCCTTTAACCGCTCCATCCAACAGATGCTTCATGTTCAACAAGTTCGGGCACATAGCAAGAGAATGTGCCAGCCGGAGATATAGTCCCTACCTGCCATTTCAGTCTGCCGCCCGACCTTTCCAGCCCTAGGATAATAGAACACAAGGGAAAGTGTTCACACTAACCAATGAAGAAGCGGAGGCAAACCTGGAAGTAATGACTGGTACTTACCCACAACCCTGCCAGTTAGTGGACTGAATGCAAGAGAATTGATTGCATCATTATCTTTCATTCAAACCCAAGGTACATTAATCATATCATCCGCTTCTGCATGAGTGTTATTTGACTCTAGTGAATCCCACTCCTTCGTTTTAACCACGTTTGCGAATAAAATGAACATTCAGCTGAAGGACATAGGCCATAAATTAGTAGTTAGCACTCCGACTGGAAGTGTTGTGAGCTTGAGGGAGGTCTATGAGTCTTGGCCAATAGGAGTCTATGGGCGGAATTTGACGGCTCGCTTGATAAAGTTTGACATGAAGGATTTTGACATGATATTGGGCATGGATTGGCTAACGGCGTAAGGGGCAAACGTCATGTCTTCGGAGAAGAAGATTTTATTTAAATTAAAAGACAGTGTAGAATTCACCTACCAGAGTGAGCGGGCGAAGAAACCCAAGAAGATAACCCTATCCGCCCTCCGGGCACAAATGTTGCTGGAGGAAGGATGCCAGGGCTATTTAGCCATGTTAATGGATACCGAACAATGTTAGGTCATTGGAAGAACTTGATGTCATTAGGGAGTTTCCCGATGTTTTTCCAGATGACCCGACTCAGCTGCCGCCAGATCGGGAGACATAGTTCGTGATCGACTTAGTTCCTGGTGCAGCACCTATATCCAAGGCACCATACACGATGGCACCCATGGAGTTAAAGGAGTTGCAGGTTCATCTGCAAGACTTGTTAAAAAAAAGGATTTATCCGGCCAAGGGTATCTCCTTGGGGGGCACCAGTACTATTTGTGCGAAAGAAGGATGGAAGCATGCATCTGTGCATCGACTATCAAGAACTGAATAAGCTTACCATCAAGAACCGATACCCGTTGCCATGCATTGACAACCTGTTTGACCAATTACAAGGCGTGAAGTTATTCTCAAAGATCGATCTGAGGTCTGGATATCATCAGCTGAGGATCAAGAGTAGCGACATTTACAAGATGGCGTTCAGAACCCGATACGGGCATTATGAATTCCTAGTGTCGTTCAAGTTAACCAATGCTCCAGCAGCATTTATGGACTTGATGAACAGAGTATTCCACAATATATTAGACAAGTGTGTCATCGTATTTATCGACGAAAATGTAGTCTACTCCAAAAGTAAAGAAGCTTGACACCTAAGATTGATGTTACAGCAGTTGAGAGAGCATCAATTGTTTGCCAAATTCAGTAAGTGCGAATTTTGGCTCCACCAGATTGGGTTCCTCGGACATATCATCACCAAGGCAGGCATTAAAGTGGACCCAGACAAGGTAAAGGCGGTTCTTGAAGGGGAGACCCCAAAGAAGGCAATGGAAATCTATAGTTTTCTGGGACTGGCTGGATATTACGAGTGATTCATCAAAGACTTCTTCCGCATATCGGTACCAATGACAAAGCTCACGAAGAAGGGGGCAAAGTTTGAATGGACCGACGCGTGTGAGAAGAGCCTCCAAGAATTGAGAGATCGGTTGGTGTCAGCACCAGTATTAAATATTCCAGATGGTACCGGTGGCATGGTAGTGTACACGGATGTGTCCCAAGTAGTGTTGGGTGCCGTATTAATGCAAAAAGAGAAAGTGGTAACCTACACCTCCAGACAGCTGAAGGAACACGAGAAGAACTACCTTACCCACAACCTGGAGTTAGTCACGGTGGCATTTGCCTTAAAAATCTGGTGGCACTATCTATATGGAGAAAGGAACGAAATCTTTACTAATCATAAGGGCCTGAAGTATTTCTTCACCCAAAAGGAGCTAAACATGAGGCAGAAGAGGTGGTTGGAATTGGTAAAGGATTACGATTGCGACATCCAATACCACCCGGGGAAGGCCAACGTTGTGGCTGACGTGCTTAGCAGGAAATCCCAAACCATATCCCTACATCACTGGTCGTTAACGATCAGCTAATAGAAGAAGCTAGGAAGTTCGATCTGGAACTTGTAACTGAAGGAACTGCCACTCTGCTGGCAGCAATGGATGTGAAACCATCGATCAGCGAGGAAATTATTGAAAAATAGCCTAGAGGAAATTGGACAAGAAATTCACCAGGATCCAGACTTCTCGATCTCCAATGATGGAGCACTGAAGTTTAGAGATAGGTTGTGCATTCTAGCCGATTATGATGTCCAAAACCGAATCCTTAGGGAAGCGCACAATTCACCTTACTCAACACACCCTGGCAACACCAAAATGTATAAGGACCTGAAGAGATACTATTGGTGGATCAGGATGAAGCCACACCATAGCATTGTACGTATCAGAACGCCTCACTTGCCAGCAGATAAAAGCGGAGAGGCACAGACCCTATGGGTTATTGCAACCACTCCCGATTCCAGAATGGAAATGGGAAAGGATTACCATGGACTTCGTGACCAGCTTGCCAAATACGAGGAAGGGAATGAATGCAATCTGGGTAATAGTCGATGGCTTGACGAAAGCAGCTCACTTTATTCCCATCAAGATAACTTACTCCATGGAAAGCTCGCCTAGCTCTACATTAAAAATTTAGTCTGACAGCATGGCGTGCCTGTGAGCATTGTATCCAATAGAGATCCCTGATTCACATCAAGATTTTGGAAGAGTCTACAACAAGCCCTGGGATCTAAGCTAAATCTTAGCACCGCTTTTCATCCCCAGATAGACAGACAATCTAAAAGGACCATCCAGACTTTGGAAGACATGCTCAGAGCCTGTGTGTTAGAGATGAAGGATAGTTAGGACGCCCATATTCCCTTGGTAGAATTTGCTTACAATAATGTCTACCACTCCACCATTGGCATGGCACCATACAAGGCCCTGTATGGCAGAAGGTGCCGCACGCCATTATATTGGGACGGAGTCAGAGAATAGAAATATCTAGGTCCCGAGATGATACAAGCAGCTTGTGAGAAGGTGGTTGCGATCTGAGCGGCTCAGTCCAAACAAAAGAGCTACACTGACAACCGGAGGAAGGACATCAAGTTTGGGGTGGCGAAAAGGTATTCCTCTGGGTCTCTCTAGTAAAAGGCCTATTGCAGTTGAACAAGAAGGGGAAACTGAGCGCAAGGTACATTGGACCATATGAAATTTTGAAGAGGATTGGGCCGGTAACATACCGATTGGCCCTACCGCCATCTTTGGAGGGTGTCCACGACATATTCCATGTGTCGATGTTAAAGAAATACGTCAACAACCCGACACATGTACTCTCAGCAGAACCGGAGCATCTTGATGCCGATATGACTTATGAGGAGCAGCCATCAGAGATATGGGATAGAAAGGAACATGACCTCTACAACCGCACGGTTACATTTGTTAAAGTTAGATGGGGAAACCACCCACCTAAAGAAGCATCTTGGGAGCGGGAGGAAGAAATGCGCAAAAAATATCCTCAACTCTTTGGACAACAAGGTAAGCCAATTTCAAGGACGAAATTTCTATTAGGAGGGGAGAATGTTAAACCTGCCCCAAACTGACTAGTACCTTGCTATAGGATCAGAGCCTGAGGTCACTCACTCAAGCACCTTGTGGTGTATTACTTCGATGATTATGATCAGTAAGGAGCCCCCACTGATGGCATCCTACTTACCAGTAAAAGGATGGGTACCATCACCATGCAACTGCTTTGTGCATCATCAGATGTACAACTCCCACACCAGGTAATCACTGCGTAATAAATTCCTGGGGGCCATGCCCACATTCATACCTGATTTACCTTGGTAATGTCTGGGGGGGAATGTTCCCATGTGAAAGCCCCAACCCTTGTGCTGAGGCAATGCAAAATCAGCAAAAGCTGCATTCTCTGGGCGATGCACCAAACACCCAATGCAAGTCCTAGAGTTGCTAGAACCTGTATTTTCATTCAAGACTTGTGGGAACCATGTGCTTTGCTATTGAATTCCTTTAAAACACCCCTTAGGACATATAGGAGCCATCCCCCAGCCTTAGAACCATGTGGGCCCCATCTACATAGAGTTAAATAGAGAGAAGCAAGTGAAAAATGCATTTTCAATGGGAGCAGCCTTGGCCAAACAGGCCTTAGTTACCCAAGGCCTATAAATAGATGGCCCATTTTTAGATTTCATCTCCTAGTGTTCAAAACGTTGGAGAGGAAAAGAGAAAGAAGGAAAGAGAGGGAGAAGGTAGGAGAGGAAGAAGAGAAGAAGAAGAGTGAAGCCTAGGAGTCTTGGCCGAATTCTCTAAGCTTGAAGGTGACCCCCATAGAACCTATCCTACCCCCCCTCATGTTTCCCAGATTCTGTTCCATGTATGTGAATTCCAAAGACTTAATCATATAGCCATATCCTACCATGTTTCCTTGTGTAGAATCATGTAGAGTACATAGTTGAGACATGGATCATTGCATGCAAGCCTTCTTGCATATGTTTTCCTTCCCTTTTATGCTGTTACAAGCTGTAGGTGCATAGATTTCCTATTCTAGCCATGTGTATAGAGTAGTCTCGTGCTAGATCAGGTATGTATCACATAAACGATGGAATAGACACATAGATTCTTGCATGCATGTTGTGGTTATTGTTTTATAGCTTAGATTTGCTAATGTAATAGATAAATATAACCTGAATTCATGTTGTTTATGTGAATTAATGATGCCTATAAGTCTGATTATAGCCTGATTCTTTAATGAACCCAATCCATCAACCCATTAGCTAATCCTGGTTAGGATCATGTAAGCCCATTACAATAGCCTCAATATAAGTGTTACTACCCTCTGGGGTCATCCCAAATCGAATTTGGGGTGAAACCAACAAGCAAATTCTGTTTTAGCTTGAGAAATCTAGTGTTAACCAGGGACTGGGCGATGCACTCGGCGTTACAACCAAATGCCTAGTGAAACGCCCAATGTTGCTATTTGTGGTCAGACTAGATCCTAGCCTTTTGGATCCTCACCCACAGCCCTAGAACAACATGGGGCACATGAAAATGAGATCTTAAAACCCTAACCCATTCACCCTTGTTGATATCCATACCCTGGGTGCACCAATGGACACAAAGAGGGCAGGAACCAACACTGTATCATAGACCAACCTGGGGGGGATCTTGCCATCACTTCCCAAGACTGCTGGGACTAAGAGTAAGTGAACCCTATGAAAAAACTCATAAAATTGCTGTATTTTGCATCTCTGGATGATGCACTGGGCGTTTCACCCTAAGGCCCAGTGCATGTCCCGGAGATTGCTAACTTAACTGTTTGGGATCCAAATTTGAAACCAACCTACCCTAGGCCAACCCTAGGACTCTATCCTTTCCTAAACATTATTTAACATGTTCAAATGGCCCCATTAACATAGGTTATAGCCCGGGGTATGAAGTGCTGTGTCATAGTCCAACCGGGACCAAGCAGACCGAAGGGCAAGTAGGACTTGAACAAGTTGAGTGGAAGTACACCATAAGTGTAGGTGTAACATGACTGATGAGTGATGACAATGATAATAAATTTTATTCTACTGTATTAATTTACATTATCTTGTTTTATTGGATTTGTATTGAGAATTGTTGATGCAACTACGTACTTATAATCTGTTAGTTTAGTTGCCGTAGCCGGCTTGGAAACGGGGTTGGTGGTGGCCCGTAGAATGGGATGTGGTGTACCACCCAACTCGTACTATGTCATATAGAATGCATGTGGTTAGGGTATCATCACCCATGCTACAAACCCTTGCCAACAGGGGTTAAGGTGTTGGATGACTGTGAGAGAAGTAATACCATAGGTATTTTTCAGTTGGGTACCCATATTCAAGAAAGATGGTATCATAGACCAATCATAGAGGATTGGTCGGGCTGATCATAGAGAGGATGCTGGAGCCGACTGGTTTTCTTCGACAACTCAATGGGTGTATCACGGGAAGGGGTTAAAGGCCTGTACTAGGGACACATATATTGGGGATTGTAGTAGCACTATAGCTACCTTAGTCTAATTGTTAGGTGGCTTACTAATAACAATGAACATCATGCATATAGTCTCATGGTTGTGCTTGCATGTGCATGCATGGTGTGTTTCATTCATGGGCTCGATGGAGCTCACACTCTTGTATATTCTCTTTTAGATGATACTGCAGATGGATATCTCGATGGCTGGGAGAATCATCACGAGTAGGAGGGTGATGTTGATTTTGACTGTGAGGGTCTGGCGACGGAGGATACCCTTCTAGTACGGGTGATCAAGGTGGCCCTTGAGGATGATCCTTGAGGGATGGGCAGCTTACTTAATCTAACCTTGGGAATCCCTCATTTTGTATAGCTTACTTGGGCTTCTGTTTCTTGCCCTCTTTTGTATACATGTAAAGCTATTGGTTAGAGATGTATAGACCACCTAGCAAGTAATGGTTGAGAACAGAATAATGATGTACATATTTCTTTAAAGGTTTAATGATAAGGTTTTAGCTTCCGCAGCACTCTGTATTATATTTTTCCAATGTTATGGGTGTGTGTTTTTGTGAGTGATATTAACTGCTTCTAGATCCTGGAGATTTGGCAGATTGTCATCATACATTCCGGGTCACTGGTCCAATCCTCCTAGGGGGTGGTTTGGGGCATGACAATAATATTCTTGAGAGGTCTGGAATGATATTTTTTTATCCAAATCAACTCCACGTTCCATTTTTTAGTTTGAGATCCCTTTTCATATGATTATTTTTTGGAAAATATTTGGCTTTGAGGATTCTTGCCCAAAGTTTATCTGGTCAGATTAAGATTCTCCAGTCCAATTTCATCAATAAGGCCTTATTGTGGATAGCAGTGGATCGGATACCAAGGCCCCCTTGGGGTTTAGAGGTACAGATGGAATTCCAAAAGATAAGATGAAGCCCTTTTCCACACTCTTTCTGTTTCTTCTCTCTAAAAGGAAGTTTTTATTGAAGCACAACTTCAATCGGGGATCATATCACTCCTCCTTACTGAAGCCTAGGGACGTATCAATAAAGAGGAGTGATATGATCCCGATTGATGGTGCTAAAAGAGGTAGGGGTAGGCCTAAAATGGACATAGGAAAAGTTGTGCGAAAGGACATGCAAAGTCTAGGACTTGTACCAAGTATGACCTCCTCAATAAGGAGGAGTGATATGATCCAGATTGAAGGAGCTAAAAGAGGTAGGGGTAGGTTATTGCATTATGACCTTTTATTTGATATCACTGTGAAGCCATTCCATCTTGAGCATGGTTATGGCGATGATTTGGGTTTTTGGGAATTAAGTGAGGAATTGCATTATGGTCCATCTCACCATGAGTGTGAGCATGGTACAAATTTAGGTGTGAGACTAAGAGTGTAAATGGGATTTTCAAATTAAAGGTGTATATATCTGATGAATGTTATGCTTGTTTGTGATGATATTGCTAATTGGTAATGATTGGACTTTTCAAAAATGATTTTCAAAGAGAAAGGTTTTATAAAATGATTTTCAGTGGTTTGGAGTATTTTAAGATATATTTACTCATTGGGCCGTTGTAACTCAACCCTATTGGGGACCCCTCTACAATTTTATTGTAGGTATCACAGTGGTGAAAGGCCACGACTCATCAGAAATAGGCGGGGCTCATTACACAACTTGAACAGTGTTGAACAATGTTGTACAGGGTGGAGGAAATAGCCGAAGGAATCGGGATCACCACAGGAGATATGACATGTGCTCATGAGACCCTGGTCATCTCTACAGCTAACGTGTATTATATGCCTAAGGGCAATGAGTATATTGTATTCATCTCTAAATTGCTTTTGCTTATGATTGTAACTCTGACATATTGAATTTGTAATTAATAAGAGTTAAATTTTCATATATATTGTGGATTTACCTTTTAACCTTACGGTCAACACCCATGAGGGTGGCACCTTTCCCTTATCCCAGGATTGGCGTCACATATTCTTTCTTGATTGCTTCTGAGACTTAATTTCTTCAACAACTACTGAACTTGGGTCTTGACGAAACTTTCCACATTGATTCTTCAAGCCTCCATGACTTTGCTCATATGTTGAATCTTAATGGTCTTTCATACTATTGGGATTGTTTAATCCTTTCATATTCACATATGAATTATACCATGATCCAAATGATTGTTTCATCACCAAAACATGTAGCATGAACCAAAGGTTCAACTTAAATTTCTCTCGTCACATATCAGGTTTCAACAGAAACAAAGTTGGCAATGTGGCAAAACGAACCATTCGAAAATCTAGAACTATAGACATGGTACATAGGACTATTGAGAGAGTGCATGAATATACTTGGGAGGGTACATGACTGAATTTGAATCCAAAATTTGACACAACATATCTCAATTAGGGTTATACCCTAGATATCAAATGTCAGAACTACCAAAACAACCTTCCATGTAGTAGAACTAGGTATGTCAGAAAATACAGGTAAGAAAAAAAAAAAGAGATGGATACATATGTTATTAAATGGACCTGGAATTAAATAATACGTTAAAAAATCCCCGTAAAAAATATGTCAAAAGTTTATATATAAAAAAACAATTACTTTAATATGATTCTTGTTTACAACTTAGTGGAATATTATCATTAGATATATCCCAATTGACAAAAGAGATCTTAGGAGATTATTGGGATAGGTCCCAATTCCTTATATTCTAATTAATGGGGTTAGTAAACATTACTAATGTTTCAATTTTGTCTTTTTTTTTTAATTTTTTTTATTCATCAATCTATAGTTTACAATAATTACTAATGTTCACAAAATTGAAAACATTACTAATAGATTGATGAATAAAAAACATTACTAATGTTTCAATTTTGTCTTTTTTTTATTCATCAATCTATAGTTATTAATAATAGGGTTAAAACATTACTAATTTCATCAATCTATAGTGTGACTTTTTTTTCCCATGAAATTGGGCCCATGTTATTGTATTTCAATTTTGTCTTTTTTATTTTATAATAATTATTTGATCATAAGTAACTATTTACTCACATATATAATACGCTTTGGAAAGGATTCAAATGTTTTCGATTTTGTGTATGTTGTGGAGCATAAAGCTCTTGTATGTGGTCCATGAAAGTAATAAGCCACTTGCAAGGAAAGGAGAGACAGTCTTCCAACATGTTATACAACCCCAACCTAACGCTTTAACTTAGTAGAAAGGATCATTAGCCCTTAACGAAGGGCTACTATTTAGTTAGAGGGACCTTCATAATGATTATAATACAAGTGGGTTTTATTTTTTATGAATCCTATTTTCTTTTTAGGAGAAAAGAATGTTGCCTAGTCGCATGAAGTCTATACCCAGACACAGCTCCCCTGAAATGACCACCAAGCACCACTTTCAATAAGAAAAATCCTCTCTGGTCGATGCCCTTGCACGTCCCCTCATTGAACCCTACGCTGGTATAAGGACCACACAACCAGTTCAGGGACTACACGATCGGCTTACCCCTTGCTTTGTTTTTCAACTGTAGGAAGACCCCTAGATTGTTTTTTTTTTTGTTGATAGACAGTCATTACTCCCACGCTCCATTGGCTTGGTGAGGAGATTTCATTTCATGAGGGGTAGCATGGGAATTCCTTGTCCATAACAGGACCGAGTTTCCATTCACCTACACCATGAGCATTTGTACCATCAGATGTCTAAGGGGAGGTGTACTTTTGACTTCAAATAATATGGGGTAAAATTTTTTGATGAGACAAGAGTACCATCACATGATCACATCACCAGTGGTGAGGGAATTTTTCCTACCCCATAGGTGAAGAAAATTTTGGCCCCACAAGGAAAATGAAGGTTGTTAGGTTTTATGGATCCTGTTCCTAGATATAGAAAGGGCGAAATGACCGCCCCACCATCCATGAAATGAAAATCCCACCTCTGTGAGATGCCCTACAATCCTGCATACACACACTCTCATTGGCTTCGACACTAGGGCATGGGCTTCGCAACGATCACCCTCCTCCATAATATGTATGCAATTCACGAAAACTTGTAGGAAACCAAGCTCGGCTAAATACAAGGCAGATATGGGTTTAATTATGACGCTCGTACTAGTGTAGGACCATTTGGGCCTGGTAAATTACCACTCGTACCCACTATAAGTTTTGTCCTCATCCTATGAAATGTTAACTTGAGGCGAGGGAACGCCTCCATCTACCCTAGCCTATATAAGGTGGTTTAGGGATGAGGAAGGGTTTCTAATCTACAGTTGCTATGACGGCCCCCGCCGTCCTTGCTTTATCTAGAGGAAACTCTCTTGCGACTCGACTCGACACCTCCATCCTCTTAGGGCTTGTAGTTTGGTTTTTCTTCTTTCAGTATTTCTCCATCCTCCATATTTAGCAACTTCAAGGTACGATTGTTCAATTTAATTTTTTGTTTCTATAAATCCTCTCTCTCTGCCTCTTTCCTTAATGAATTTTTACATAAGAAAACTGAAAAGATTTTGGTTGGGATTGTAAACCTATATATTGATCTTGATCATTGGTAGTCTGTCTCCATTCTGTCCCTGCCTTACTTTCATCCATGTTACGTTGGAGCAAATTTTTTCTATTTTTCTAATTAGTCTTATTTGGGAAAGCATGTTTATTTATTTATTTTTTTGGATGAAAAAAAGCATTAGTCTAAGCTGTTAAATAATTTAGAGTAGTGGAGTTATTTAGGGTAATCATATGTGTATAAATCAAGGCATAGGGAATGGACATTGCCTCATTTGCTATGATCCCCCTTTCTAAAGAAAAAAAAATAAAAGAGACCATTCTAGTCTCATTAGCAAATGAGGCAATGTCTATTCCTTTTGCCTTAATTTATACGTATATGATCCCCCTAAATAACACCACCAGTCTAAATTATTTATAGCTAATACTAACATGCTTTGTTTTTTCATCCCAAAAGAAATTAACGTCTTTTACAAAATAAGACTAATCAGGAAAAGGGGAAAATTTTGCTCCAATGTCACATGGATGAAAGTAGGGCTGAAATGGGGACCGAAATAAACCAAGAAGATGGATTGCCAATGATCAAGAAAAATATATCAATTTTACAACCCCAATCAAAATCTTTTAAGTTTTCTTATAATAAGAATCATGAAGGAAGAAAAGGGATAGAGAGAGGATTTAAAGAAACAACAAAATTAAATTGAAAATTTATATGCTGATGTTGCTAAAGCTTGAGGATGAAGAAAGATTGAGGAGAAGAGTGAACATTAAATTTATTACAAGCCTTGGCTAAAGGAAGCTCATAAAGTTCAATTCAATTGGGTAAGTTAGAAATTTATTATATTTTTTAAATTTTATTGTATGTTTATTTTATTACAACTTACATACAACTAATTGTGATCACTCAACCGGTTGATGATTAAAGCCATTGCAGAATCTTCCATGAGTCTGCTAATTGAATTAGTACAGGTAAACATTCATGCTGTTAATATTTTCTTACTCTTATTGGAACTCATACATACTTTTATAATTGAGACACTGCCTGGATTTTCTTTATTTAAGTGATATTGATGACTTTGTGCTACTAGTTTCTAGTTGAGGGAATTTTGCAGTTGTGTTGGTCATATCACTGAACCACCTTCTGAAGTTTTTATTTCAAAGAAAGGTGTTTGGTGGTTTGTTTTGATTTCCATAGATGAGTATTTATGGAATATATATGGTTTGTCAGGTCTTTCTTTCTAAAATAGGGAAACTCAGAACAGCAGGCCAATACAAAAGTAAATGTGATTATTAGTTATGAATCACTGTACCATCTCAGCTGATGGTCTTTCCATTATACAATATTTGAGCAATATTACAAGCAATCAAATCTACTGAGGTTTGGTAACTTCAGAAATTTTAAGTCTTCCAATGGAAACCAAATAATACAGGAATGGTAAGAAATCCTTGGACTGTTATGGTAACAGAGAATGTAAAGATTGTAAGAGATCCAAGAGAGAATGAGGTGACTGACTAGCACAGTCAGAGATTGTGATCTTCGTTTGACAGTCATGTCTTTCTTTCAAACACTTCTTTTATGTCCTTTCTGATCTGCATCATAGTGTACATTCAGGTAGCCTGTATGAATTCCATTCTAGCTGAATTTCTTTTTTAATTTCTGCATGCTTTCAGTTTTCTTAGTGGCAGTTGGATTTCTCATAATACTGCTGTCATATAATAACCTGATTTCATTCTAACTTTGTAGACTTATTCTACTTGCTGATTTAACTCATCAACTGCATTTCAAACATATTTGATTTGTGTTGCTAAAATTATTTACAATTTTCTGTTTCTTGTGCTTATTCCTATAACTTGGATCTTGTATTTTTATTCTTCTATTCTTCTATTAGAGTGCTAGAAGTTTAGAATCCCATTAATAGGCCCAGGCCAAGGTCAAGATTCCTTTTTCTTGATACCTATCCATTGGGATGTGCATGTATATCTCTTTCTTTCTACATGTTTTATGAAAGATGGAATTGAGCAGTAAAGATGTGCTGACTTTTGGCCATGTTGACTATAACTTCTCATCACCACATCAGTTGTTGTAGTTATTGTTGAGTTGTCCTTGTTGTAAGGGAAGCTATGGTTTAGAATAATTACTGAGCTTCTTATCGAACTTTCAAGTACCATGAAGAGACTTTGTATTTCATTAGTATGGGTGTTGCTTAAATTATCTTGTAAACTCCATGTATGTACATGTAGAGCCTGAGTCATCAATGGTCTGTAACATGAATATAATCAGACTTCACTTCTTTGGAGAAATGTCTACTATTGCATCTTGTGCTGTTGGATAATGGGTTTCTAGTGACTAACTATTTTCCCATACAAGTCCTCTATGCATTATTACCATAGAAATTTACTAGCTCTATGGTAAATTATATCAAGTACAAGGGAAAAAAGGCAGCACAAGCTGTACAGATATTTGATTAATGGGCCACTAAGCTCAGTCCAGTTGATTTTGAGGAGTTCAGTCTACCATACTTATGTGGGGAAAGAATGTGATTGTCCCATCTACTTTTTTAATACTGTCGCACAAAGATTGTTACCGGAGGAAAAACCCTCAGGCAGTACAACTTTCAAGCTAGCCTTGGGCTAGGAATGAATTAGGGAAGAACAAAGCTAACACGGCGAAGTCTCTTGATTTCTTTATTGATAAAAGAATGGATGGATGAGTGAATGAATTTACATGAGCTCTAGGGCTCTTATTTATACAAGTTTGGGCCTAACCCCTTTCCTTTTTAGTTAGATGGTCCCTGCGTGCTCGGATTAGGAAACTATGATAGAGACCGAGATTCTCTCATTAAATCTTGAGATCCTTCCATATATGGAACGTGGGTTACGGTTAGCGGCATGTTCCCACTTGGAAGTTTTACAACCGTCTTTGCTGACGTGTTCTGGTTGGTATAACCGTCTCGAGCATGGCTCTTCGGATTCGGGTTTGGAAACTGGTTTGCATGTGGCCCAAGGGAGACCACATGTAAGGCAGAGATTGGTCACATAAAAAGTAGTGTATCATTTGCCCCCTACTCCCTTTACCTGAAGTGAGGTATGGGGAGTATATTTCTTTAGTATCCTGTGTTAGCTCAAATGTAGCTCAGATTATGTGTTCGGTGATGTTGGCAGTTGGTGAATCAACTCGTTTTATCTTTTGGGTCATATTTCTTCTTTGGACGACTTTACCCTCCATGGGTCTTTTATAATCGTGCCACCATTTGCCAATGTTTGCACGTGGGTGCAAAATATCTTTCGGTTTTCACGCCTTTTAAGGGAAACTTGATGGGATGTCATAAAGTTTAAATTTAAACTTTCTTGCTTTCTCGGTGTTTTCCTTGTAAAGGTAGTTTTTCTCATCCTCGACATTCGTGTCTTTTCTTCTTCTCCATCCGGGCATCCTGGTCGTTCAAGTAGAATGAATGGTTGGATTTGGAGGCTTTGTTCTATCGCCCCCCAAGAGTATAAAACGTTCTAGCTTTCCCTGTGTTTCCTTCATCGTTTGCAAGTTTTCTCGCTAGAAACTCTTGGGTTCCTAAAGTCATCTCGCTCAGTGCCTTTTTCTTCAACCGTATCCCTTCTTACCCAAGTAAGTTTTTTTTCTTTCCCTTTCTCTTTTATCGCTTTGCTTTTCTGTTCATTCTGGGAGATGGGGAAATCTAAGAAAAGCTCGATCCCTGAATCCAATCAAGAGGCGGACTCTCTGTTAGATGAGGGCGAGAGGTTGTTTCATGGAGAGGTTCTAAGAGAAAACCGAAGGGTTTCTCTCTGGTCATCCACGGAGGATGCTACAACTTCCAGGATCCCCATATTAATTCCTCGAAGTTCATCTGGCGCTTCTGCCAGTACTTCTAGCCGCGGTTCCAAGAAATCATCGGCTAAAAGGGGTTATTGTGTTCGTCAACCCTAGCACGATCCCATCATCGGAAAAGGGGTGGATGAGATCCCATCCATACTGACAGAGTATAATCTATTGGAGATCCGAAATGTTTATGCAATCCCAGAGTCTATTGATCTTAGGGTTCCATCTCCCGAGGATAGGTTAAACCAACCGCAACCCAATGAGGTTGGTCTCAGTCTAGATGCTTTTGAGGCGGGGCTCTGTTATCCTCTTCCTACCTTTATTTCTTTTCTCCTTAGGCATTACAGGGTTGCCCCCAGCCAACTGGTCCCCAACTGCTGGAGGTGTGTAGGAGCCTTCATTGTTGGATGTTCTAGGTTAGGTAGACTTCCCTCTCCTGCTCTGTTCATCAAATGCTTCACCCTGAACTCAAATAGCGGTAATCCGGGCTGGTACTATCTCCGTCAATGTGACGTTCCTGTTGTGGGCAAGATCCCGTCGGCCATTCATGGCTAGAAATAGAGGTTCTTCTGGGCTTCGTATAAGGGGCCCAAGTGTCCCATTGTGTGGGGTTACCTAGATACCACTACTCAGAATAGAATCCCTTTCCTTGACCCTAAGGATCGGTCCACTCTGGAGAAGATGATGACCGATAAGGCGCGTGTGGAAGTAGCTTCTATTAATGCTCTGGATGAACGATTTGGAGAGGGGTGAGCACCTCGAGGATTTGCCTTATCCTGTCTCCTTCCCGTAGACCTTTGCACTATACTAACTTTCTTTCTTATATTGGCTGTAGTGGAATTTTCTTTGAATTCCCTCACTACGTTAATGGAGGCCGAGAATCTCCAGGTAGCTGGGGATGTTGTTCTTCCTTCCCTCGATAAGAGTAAGAAAAGAAAAGTGCCTTCGATCGAGCATGACAAGGGTCTCCTTAGGAAGGGGTCCAAGAAACTTCCTCCCCCGTCTTCTTAGGGTCTCAAAATTCGAGAGCAACATTCGGATAAGGAGAAGACATCTTCCTCTTCCGGTCATACAACACAGGAGGAGGGCTCTCTCACAGTTTTCAAGGATCTCCCGCCTTTGGATATGACCAAGAAGAACAAGGGGAAGGAGAAAGCAAGCTCGGATGTGTTTGGTCCCAAGTGGTTGATTAATACCGACCAAAAAGTGATTGGCAACACCGTTGCTACTGAGAATTTGGCCCTGAACTGCATTCCTCCGATTGACCAAGAATGGCTCTTAGAGATGGATGATGACATGCTAGAGAGATCCACCCTTGCGCGGGCTTAGGAGGTAATACTCCTTTCTTTCCCTGAAGCTCGGATTTCAGGCGATCCTTGCTAATTTTTCTTATTCCAGGATTTGGCTTGTCTCCGGGTTGGTGGAGCGTAAGAGAAAAATTGCTTCCGTGTATACTGAACTGGAGAAAGAGAGCCGAGAGCTGAAGAGGGCTAGTTGTGAGAGCGATGATCGGATTTACCTTCTGGACACCGAAGTGAAGGACCTAAAGGCGGGAAGAAGACTGTGGAGAAGGCTCGCACCGAGGAAGGGTGAAGCTTGCGACGGCGGAGAAGCAAGTTAAATCTCTTTCTTCTTCTTATGAGAAGACTAAGGAGAAGCTGTGTGAGAAGGAGCAACTGATCAAGGATCAGAAGAATGTTACTGCTTTGAAGTCCCAGCTTAAGGATCCTTGCACCAAGGCCATAGAAGAATATATCAGCTCGGAGGCCAACACCAGAGAGCATCTAAAGATGGCCTCAAAGGTTTTTCTGAAAGTGTCTTATTCCATCTGGCGGCAAGTGAAGGAAAAGGAGCCCGATTTCGATTTTGGTGACATATCTGAGGTGCAATCCATGCTTGCTCGGCTAGAATCAGGTGTTTATGTCCCTACTTCATCTAAGGGTCAACTAGAGATTCCCTAGCCGCATCCTTCTTCTGTGGTTCCTTCTGTGGCTAGCACTAAGGTTGGGGGGGTCAACTTCTTCAGCTAGTGTGGTGGAGACCGGGACCCTGGCTCCCGAGCAGACTGAGGCAACTGCCCCCATTTTTGAGCAGGTCCCCGAGCAGAATACTAAGCAGAGAGTTAAGCTGGGAGAGGAGAATCCTCCGTTAGTACTCGTAGAGGGCGCGGTTCCTGCTTCGGATGCCCAGGATCCCGAGGATGCTCTTGTAGTTTAGCTCTCCTACTTTTTCTGAGTCTTTATTATGTGTCACTCTTTTTTTTTTTAAAAAAAAAGATGTAATTTGCCTCTAGGGCTCTTAATGAAGAATGATCATATTCTCCTTACTTTCTGTGCTTCTTATCCCATGTTGATTTCTTTGATTTTGCATTTATCTGACCATAACCTTTCTGTCTTGCCTATAGGATAATCTCTCGCTGCCCGATAGCACACAATCTGACATTGCGGAACAAGAGAAGGAACTACAAGCTCGGGTAACGGTGTATGCAAATGCAAATGCAAATGCTGTGCTGAGAAAGCGCTACTCTCGTCTGGAGAGTGAATTAGATTACCACAAGTCCCTTGAGAGCTGGGAGAAAGATCTATTGGCAAGACTAAAATTTACTTGGGATGTTGTAGATAATGTTGCTGACTATCTTTGGGCCGAGAAGTACGCTGTTGCCAACCTTACTATAGAGCACGTTGTGAAGTCGGCGGCCTTTCAACGCTCCAGCGAGGATAAAGCACTAGAAGGTGCCAGCGTTTATATGATAACATAAAGGAAGCTGTCCCCCATTTCAAATGGGGGAAGATTAAATTGGGCTTTAATCCTCGGATTCTTGGACGGGAGGTGGTATTAGATCCATCTTCCCTTTCAATACCGTTCTTCCCTCCTCAGAAAGTTCCAGGACCTTTGCCCCCTAATCCTCCACGTCCTGAGTGTGTATATTTGTAGATAATTCATTGTACCTCGGGCAGCGATAGCTGTCACATTTTATCTATGGAATTACCAACTTGCTCGGTATTTTTTTTGCTCATGCTGTTTAGTTTTTCTGTCGTAGTGAACAATTTCCTTCTTCCTTTCGTGTCGCTTTGCCCTTCCTTTTGTCAAGCATGGCCTTTATGACGAAGATCTTTTTTCAGGGGATTTTGTTTGTACTTCCCAATGTAACACGTTAATTGCCCGTGCCTCACTTAACGCCGCGTTTATTGCGCCATTAATGGAACTTAAGTAGGAGCCGAATTGTTGCCTCCATAGTTGAACCCTTTCCCAGTTCTCGAAAGGTACAGTTGTGATGAGATTGAGCCACGTGGCCCTGGCAGTTATTTCCCTTAATTTTGGTGGTTGTCTTTTGATATTCTTCTCTTGGATTGAACCATCGGTTTGTCCTTTAAATAGTGCCTCTACTCTCCGCTTCTGCCATTCATAGTGAAGCCATGAGTCCCCTTTGTATATATCCTTCTTGTGGTTTTGTTGAAGCTCTCATTCTTCTCTGGTGTTTTGGCTGCCGTTGCATTTATGGCTTTACAGGGTGTATGTTTTTGAAGGCTTGTCCTCCTGTAGATGCTACTATTTTTTGCTCCGATCTTCAATCAACATTGGCCCTTACAGCTTTGATCCTCAATCGACATACAGTGTCCTTTGGGTTTCCAGGATTTTGGGCCATCTCTCTGCGTAGTGTGCCCTTGCCAATGCTTGGAGGGATTACGCTGTCACAGAGAGAATGAGAGTCTTGAGGGGGGTGTTTCCTACCGACCCTAACCTCTTCAAGATTCAAGGTGTGGTGGTTTTGCACAAGCAGTGCGGCACGCTCGTCATCTTCATCCTCCTCATCTCTTGCAGATGTAGGACCGGTAATGGGGGCTATTTTGGGCTTTGGAGGAGCTTCCAGATGTCCTAATGGTGATTCTCATTTGGCAAAGCAGTCCCCCCTTGGCTTCTCAGGGTCGCTTTAGAACAGGTTGTATTGCGTCATGAATTTCAGGGTTGTTCATGCACTACCTGATGTTCTTGTTATGGCTACACCTATTTCATATTTCTCGTCCATTGGTTCATGTGTTCTTCAATGCTCTTCTCCGGAGGATCAAGACAAGGCACATTGGGATTGTGGGTTAGGCGCATTTCGATCTTGCCCGGCTCTCGTCTTCCAGGAGAAGAATCCACTTGGAACCGAGCTCAATTTAACCTTTGTATTTGCTACACTATTGGATGCTTATAACAATCTCATGTACTTGTACTAGCATTTTGAAATGTCAATAAAGAACTTTGTTGCTTTTGACTTGTGTTTGCTTGTATTCTTTCTATTGAGCTTTACTTTCTATGCTCGGTCTTTTAGCTCCATAGTAATAAAATGAACTCTGGACCTTTTTTGTAGCTCATTGTGCAATTCTTATTCATGCTCAGATCTCCGTTTTCTTCACTGGGGAAACGCCCCTATGGTGTAACTCACCATTATGGTCGGATGACTATTGTATTCACTGGGAAAACGGCCCTATGGTGCAACTCACCATTATGGTCGGATGACCATTGTCTTCATTGGGGAAACACCCCTATGGTGCAACTCACCATTATGGTCGGATGACCATTGTCTTCATTAGGGAAATGCCCCCATGGTGCAACTCACCATTATGGTCGGATGACCATGATCTTCATTGGCACATCATTAGTAACGACATATGAAATTTGTTTAAAAGAATGATTCCAAAGTTTTATTGCAAGAATAAGCGGTTGCTATAATTTGCTGAATAACCATTGACATCTTTATTAATGTCGTAGCCACATGAAACTTGGAAACAATTTCTATTTTGATTCAAAACAAATAAGAACTGACCTCATTGATAGAGTTTTTGTAAATTTTCTACATTCTAAGACCATGGTATGGGTACTCCCTCCAAAGTCTCCAAATGAAAAGCTCCTGGCGCCACTTGTTTGGAGATTCTTTATGTTCCTTCCCAATTGGGCACTAACTTTCCCATGGATCTCGGATTGGAGGCTTCTACCTTACGTAGAACCAATTCTCCTTGGTGAAATTTTCTAAGCTTCAACTTTGAGTTATAATGATGGGCCGTTCGTTGTTGGCGAGTAGCGTTCCTTACCCGAGCTATTTCTTGGATTTCTTCCAACAAGTCTAAATTCACTCTTAACTCTTCATCATTGACTTCTAGATTGTATAATTGCACCCTCATTGACGGTTCCCTATCTCCACGGGGATAACAGCCTCTGTTCCATATGCTAGCACGAAAGGTGTTTCTCCTGTCGCAAGTCTGGTTGTTGCCGATATGCCTATAGAATGCTAGGCAATTCTTTCGTACACAATCCTTTGGCCGTCTCCAGCTTCTTTTTTATTCCGTCCAGTAGGATCTTATTCATGGCTTCTGCTAGGCCATTGGATTGTGGGTGCGCTACCGAGGTCTTTCTTAGTTGAATTTCATACTGATCACTAAATTCCTTGAATTTTTGCTCAAATTGCTTCCCGTTGTCAGTGATGAGAGTTCTTGGAATTTCGTACCTATATATGACTGAGTGGAGGAAGAATTTCCATACTTTCGCGGCTGAAATTACCGCCAAAGCCTCTGCCTCTACCCATTTAGTAAAGTAATCTACGGCCACGACCACGAACTGCCTACCTCCTGATGCCTTTGGGAAAGGACCTAGGATATCCATACCCCATTGCACAAAAGATAACGGGCTTGAAATTGAAGTGAGCTTCGTGGTCGGTTGACGCGTGATTGGTGCAAATGTTTGGCACTTGAGGCATTTGTGCACAAAACTCATTGCTTCCTTCCGTAGGTATGGCCAAAAGTATCCTTACCTGATGACCTTATGAGCCAATGCCATGCCCCCCAAGTGTTGTCTGCAAATGCCTGTATGGGTTTCCCATAGAACATATTCTGCTTCGGATGGCCTGAGACATTTCAGGTATGGCATGGCATATTTTTTTTTGTACAACAATCCCCCAATCATCGTGTACCGTGCCACCCTCATCCTTATCTTCTTATTTTCATCCTTGTCTGTAGAGAGTGAGCCCCTTTGGAGATAGGCTATTAGGGGATCCATCCAGCAAGGTTCCATCTCAATGGGTAGTGTATCCTCTGCTTCTTCTATGCTTGGCGTACCGATCACGTCTATGTACACGGTTCTGTCGAGGTCTTGAAATTCCAAGGTGGCTAGCCTAGAAAGCGCATCTGCTGAGGCATTCTGTGCTCGGGGTACTTGTAGTATTTGAAAGCTGGCGAACTCATTAATTAAGTTGCACACTTTGCTCAGGTATTGCGCCATGTGTGGTTCCTTTGCCTCATATTCTCCATTGACTTGATTGACCACCAATTGGAGTCGCTATGCACAGTAATGTTCCTTACTACCAAACTCTTGCCAGATTCAGACCTACAATTAGGGCTTCATATTTTGCTCTGGTCTGAAATTCAAAACTTAGTGCATACTGCACTAAGAATCCCCCTGGACTTGTCAGTATCAGGCCTGCACCACACCCGTTAGCATTAGATGAACCGTCCACGAATAAGGTCCAAGTCTCTGTTGCCTCCCTAGCTTTAGTCTCTTGGGCTAACTCTTCTTCGGGTAGGGTGCACTCGACGATAAAATCCCAAGGGCTTGAGCTTTAATGACCGTGCGGGGCTTATACTGAATGTCGAATTCCCCTAACTCTACCAACCATGCAATGAGCCTTCCAGGATGATCGTGCTTAGCCAGGATTTTCTTCAGAGGCTGATTTGTTATTACTTCTATGGTGTAGGTTTGAAAATAAGGTCTCAATTTCTAAGCGGCTGTTATCAGAGCATAGGCATATTTCTCCACATTGCTGTATTTGGTTTCTGCATCTAGGAGTACGTTGCTAACATAATAGACGGGTCTCTGTACCCGTCTGTCTCCTCGGACCAGCACCACGCTTACCGCTACTGTGGTAATGGCTAAATAAAGCTGTAGCGTGTCTCCCGATTCTTGCTTGATCAGGAGTGGTGGTCGGGCCAAGTACCTCATCAACTCTGCGAATGCTGTCTGGCATTCATCCGTCCATTCAAAAGTGAGCTTGGTCCCCTTTGTTTCTCTCTCGCGCGCTCGGTTTTTTTAAGCCTTGAAGAAGGGTAGGTAGCGGTCACCAGAGGCCGAGATGAACCTCCCTAGCGCTGCTACTCTCCCCGTTAGCTCTTGCAATTCTTTGACTCTACCGGGTGAACGCATTTCCAGTATGGCTTTGATCTTAGCTGGATTAGCCTCTATTCCCCTTTCTGAGACCATAAAACCAAAAAACTTTCTTGAGGTAACGCCGAAAGCGCATTTTGCTGGGTTCAACTTCATCTTGCTTTTTCTCAAGACTTGAAACGCCTCATCTAGGTCAGAGATATGGTCTTCTGCCTTCAAGCTCTTTACCAGCATATTGTCTACATATACTTCCATATTATGCCCTATTTGACTCTTGAAGATATGGTTCACCAGACATTGATACGTGGCTCCGGCGTTTTTCAACCCGAAGGGCATACGAGTATAACAATATGTATATCTTCAAGCAATAAAAGAAGTTTTCAGAATATCAGGCTTGTACATCCTGATCTGGTTATAAACTGAATAGGCGTCTATGAAACTCAACATTTCATGGTTACCTGTTGCATCTATTAATAAATCAATACGAGGCAAAGGGTAGTAGTCTTTAGGGCATGCTTTATCCAGATCAGTAAAATCAATACACATTCATCATTTGCTGTTAGGCTTTTGCATCATTACAACGTTAGAAAGCCATTCTGGATAGATGGCCTCCTCTATAAAGCAGGCAGCTAACAGCTTGGTTACCTCCTCGATCACCTTTTCCTCTCGCTTTGGGGAGAAGGTCTTCTTTTATTAGAAAACTGGTTTGGAGGCAGGGTATACGCTGAGTCTATGCTCGACTAACTCCCGATCCACTCCCAGCATGTTGGATGCCGACCACGCGAATATGTCCGCGTTGGCCCTCAAGAAATTGATGAGGGCATTCCTCTGTTCGCAACTTAAGCTTGCTTCAATCTGTACTGTACGCTTTGCATCTCCTTCAACAATCTCGATGGGGACCAAATCCTCCGCTGGCTCTGTTCTCTTGTACTCGGTGGTATCCCAGTTATCATCCAGGTTGATCAAGAGCATCTGTGGCTCTTTTCCCTTGGCTCTTAGATATCCTTCGTAACATCTCCTGGAAGTTATCTAACTTCCTCGGCACTCTCCTATCCCTTGATCAGTTGGGAATTTCATTACCAGATGTGGGGTGGATACCACTACCTGTAGAGGTCGTCCCAATATTCCATTATGGGTAGAGTTTACTTTCACCACCAAGAAATTCATTCTCATTGTAGCGAGCTTGGGGTCCGTCCCCACCATCACCAATAGCTCAATCGACCCCTCAACATGTACCGGGGCCCCATTGAATCCATACAGGGGAGATTCAACTCATTTTAGCATCTCGGGTTTCAAGAGCATCTTCTCAAATGCATTATAATATAAGATCTCCACCAAGCTCCCGTTATCCATGAGTATCCTTCCCACCAAGCAATTGGTGATAGTCATCTTGATCACTAGAGCATCATCATGGGGAGACTAGATGTTGGAGAAATCTTCATCCGAGAAGGTAATTTGATGCTCGGTTCTCAGGGGAGATTCAATTCATTTCAGCATCTCGGGTTTCAAGAGCATCTTCTCAAATGCATTATAATATAAGATGTCCACCAAGCTCCCGTTATCCATGAGTATCCTTCCCACCAAGCAATTGGTGATAGTCATCTTGATCACTAGAGCATCATCATGGGGAGACTAGATGTTGGAGAAATCTTCATCCGAGAAGGTAATTTGATGCTCGGTTCTCCTCCTTTTGTCTGGCACTTCTGTTTGGAATATGCTCTAAGCGTGGTTTTTTCTTGAATTGGAGGTTTCACCTCCCAGCCCTGGGCCTTCATAGATCGTGGCTATTTCCCTTACAGGGGCATTCTCAGCATGTTGCTTCCCTCGGGTATGGTCCACTCTATCCAATCGAGCAGGCAATCGGGGCTTCAGCTTGGTTCCTGGGCGCGATAGTCTTGCCTCCTGTCACTACCATCTTTCTTGATAAACCGGCCTAGACGGCCTCTCTAGATGAGTGCTTCTATCTCGTCTTTCAGCTATCTGCAATCCTCGGTGTCGTGGCCAGGATCTTAGTGAAATCGATAGTATTTATTCTTATTACGCTCATGCGCAGGTTTCACCATGCCGGCCAGCGTAGAGTCACCTGATCCTTTATCTCGTTCAAGATGTATTCTTGGTTGTGGGTGAGGGCCGTGTAAACAGGCTCTGGCTCCACGTCACTCTTGGGAACCCATCCTTCTTATCCACTCTCTTCCTCTTTCCTTCCTTCTCATCTCTGCTGCACTTGGCACCGCTTTCCCCCACCTGGGTATCTTTCTTTTCTTGGCCCTTCTTCTCAGGTTTATCCTCTTTTTCTTGCTCGGCGGCCAGAACTTCAGCCAGATTGATGTACTTCTCACAGCGTGAGAAAAGCTCGTACATATCTCTTGGTTCATCCATGATTAAGGACTTCTTCAGCTCGACATCTTAGATGCAACTACACAACGCCTAAAACTTCACCATCTGATCCAGGTTTTGCACTTCCAGGGCCTCCTTATTGAATCTTGTAAGAAAGCTCCTGATTGACTCATCGGGGCACTGTTTTAAGGCCAAAAAATTGGCGGCAGTTTTCTTATGAACCTAGCTACTCACAAAGTGAGCAAGGAAGGCTCGGCCCAGGCCCACGAAGTTGGAGAAGGAGCGCGGCTGGAGCCGTGAGAACCATTGTCTCACCGCCCCCTTCAGGGTAGAGGGGAACGCTCTGCACATTATGGCGTCTGAGGCACCCTGAAAGAACATCAAGGACTTAAAAGTTTCCAGGTGATCTTCCGGATCCGTTGTGCCCGCGTATTGCTCTATGGCTGGCATCTTAAACCCCTTCGGCAGAGGTTCCAGCTGGATTTCATCTGTAAACGCCAGATCAGTAGTGAAGTGGAAGTCATGACTAGGGGCTAGGTTCTTTCCTCGCATGACCTCCTAGATCTGGTCCTGAAGTTCCAAGACTTTGTCATTCAGAGCTTGTTCAACTTTGGTCATCTGGGAACCCTGATTCTTGGCGTTCCCTGGTACTTCTCTGTCCTTCCGCCTGGCGTTGTTTGCGTTACTGTGATTCTTGCTATGCTCTAGGGAAGGAATTCTTTCTCTATCCTACGGTGGAGGCGGGGGTATTTGGATCCCTGCAAGAAGTCACGCTGCATCTCCATCATCTGTTCCATCTTGTCCTGCCAGTGAGTCTGCAACGCATCGAATTGCTCCACCGTCACGTACCACGGTGGGTCTCTGGGAAGTCTTGGATGAGATTCCTCCTGCTGTGATTCATTCACCTCGAGGATAGGATCTTTCGCCGCCTGACAAGAGCCCACAGGTCGTCCAAAGTTCCCCCCTGAGCGACGGCTGGAGGAATAGTTGGAGCAGCAACTGCAGTTGCGGCCCTGGTGACTTTGGATTGATTTCTAGTGTTACTCATGGTGGGAACTTCAAGGGTCTCTATTCTTCACTTCCCACAGACGACGCCAAAATGTTGCACAAAGATTGTTACCTGAGGAAAAACCCTTAGACAGTACAACTTTCAAGCTAGCCTTGGGCTAGGAATGAATTAGGGAAGAATGAAGATAACACTGCGAAGTCTCTTGATTTCTTTATTGATAAAAGAATGGATGGATGAGTGAATGAATTTACATGAGCGCTAGGGTTCTTATTTATACAAGTTTGGGCCTAACCCCTTTCCTTTTTAGTAAGATGGTCCCTGCGTGCTCGGATTAGGAAACTATGGTAGAGACCGAGATTCTCTCATTAAATCTTGGGATCCTTCCATATGTGGCACGTGGGTTACGGTTAGCGGCGTGTTCCCACTTGGAAGTTTTACAACCGTCTTTGTTGACTTGTTCTGGTTGGTATAACCATCTCGAGCGTGGTTCTTCGGATCCAGGTTTGGGAACTAGTTTGCTTGTGGCCCAAGGGAGACCATGTGTAAGGCAGAGATTGGTCCCATAAAAAGAAGTGTATCAAATACATACTGAAGTGTATCTAATAAGGATTAGAGAGTTTGATTTGGGATGGATTTGAGAGTTTTAATTTCCATAAGGATTTCCAAATCACTGTGTCGGATAGATGTCTACTTTGATAACAAGGAAGTTGCTTTGGTAGTTAGTAGGCCTGATTTTGTGAAAGGTGTAAATATGAAATCCTCATGCTGATGGGATGAGAGTGGAATTTGTATGATGGAATGTGCAATGTTGGGTGGGAAAATGTTTTGAATTAGGGCATGATTCCAAGTCCTTCCTGCCGTGAGATCTTTGACTTTTTTTTATATAAAGGGTGAGGTTCGAAGGAGGATGGTAATATAAAAATGGGAGAATGTTCTCTATGCCGCAGCGCAGCCTGCGCCTAGGCACATGGGCAGCCTGTGCAGGGGGCAGGGTGGTCCTTGCGCACACCCCCATGTGCCTGAGCGTAGGCTGCGCTGCGGCACAGAGAACAGCGCCCCATAAAAAATTTAGGGATCCATGGATGTGTCTAGATGTCTATAGTACACTCATTACCTACTTTCCAAAATAATATTCTTAAGAGGTCCGAAATGATATTTTTTTATCCCATCAAACTCCACGTTCCATTTTTTAGTTTGAGATCTCTTTCCATAAGATTATTATTTGGAAAATATTTGGCTTTGAGGATTCTTGCCCAAAGTTTATATGGTTGGATTAAGATTCTCCAGTCCAATTTCATCAGTAAGGCTTTACTGTGGATAGCAGTGGATCGGATACCAAGTCCCTCTTGGGGTTTAGAGGTATAGATGGAATTCCAGAAGATAAGATGAAGCCCTTTTCCACCCTCTTTCTCTTTCTTCTTTCCAAAAGGAAGCATTTATTGAAGCACAACTTCAATCGGGATCATATCACTCCTCCTTACTGAAGCCTAGGGACGTATCAGTAAGGAGGAGTGATATGATCCCGATTAAAGGAGCTAAAAGAGGTAGGTGTAGGCCTAAAATGATCATAGGAGAAGTTGTGCGAAAGGACATGCAAAGTCTAGGTCTTGTACCAAGTATGACCTCCTCAATAAGGAGGAGTGATATGATCCTGCTTGAAAGAGCTCAAAGAGGTAGGAGTAGGCCTAAAATGACCATAGGAGAAGTTGTGCGGAAGGACATGCAAAGTCTAGGTCTTGTACCAAGTATGACCTTAGATAGAGCCTTTTGGAGGGCAGAGATCCATGTAGCAGATCCCATTTAGCTGAGATTCTCCCGACTTGCTGGGTTGTGCCTCTTTCCTATTACTTTCATCTTTCATTTGTCATTTTCCTTTATAATATCTCATCTCTTTTCCCCTTCTTTTTTTTTTTTTTTTTTGTTTAGATCTCAGTTCACCCTACGTTGTTTTGTTTGGATCCATGTTGCCGACCCCATTAAGTTAGGATAAGGTTGTGTTGTTGTTGTTGTTTGTTGTTATCGAGTCAAGTTTGAGGCAAATTAATTTTGGAAATGGGGAGCAGGACGTGAGGAAAGCTGGAAAAAAATTAAGTACAGATTTGATGAGAATAGTGCAACCTACTTGGGAAAGTAAATTAACTTTCCAATGTGCCAATTAGTTTTTGATTCTGTGACATATTATTCAAGCAGTTGGCTCTAGACTTGGGAGGGAAAGGGGAGTTCCCAAGTATACTGAATCAGGTTTCATATCTTTAATTCCTAGAATCCTCTTGAAGGAGTGTCGAAGGTGGTCTAGTATGTTACTATGAAATAAAAAGCTACTTTTGTCAAGGTTAATTTGTTGCTCTAACAAATCCTCAAAGAGAGCAATGATAGATTTGATTGTAGTAACATCATCAATCATAGCACGACAGAAAAAGAAGGGTGTCATCTGCAAAAAGGAAATGGGTGATCTCTGGAGATTTCTTGCCACTTTAATGCCTTTGAAAAGATTGAGATCCCGATAAGTTTGGAGAAGACAAGAAAGATATTCCATAACTATAATGAAAAGGTAAGGGCTTAAGGGGCACCCTTGGCAAATTCCTCTAATAGGTTCAAAGAAATTAAAACCACTCCCTTGCATTTTAATTGAGAAAGAGAAAGCAAAAAGGATACAACTCATATCACACCAATGGTCATCAAAACCTAGGAATTCAAAGATGGCCTTGATAAAACCCCATTCAATTCTGTCGTAGGCTTTGGACATGTCTAATTTTAGGGCTAGGGAACCCTGTTTCCCTATCTTCTTTTTCTTTAGGAAGCTGAAGATTTCCTGGGGAATGATTATATTATTAGACATTTGTCTCCCTTTAACAAAAGCAGCTTGATAAGGTGAGATCAAAGACTAAAGGAAATGTTTGTCTGTTTGCAATGATTTTTTAGATAAACTTACAAGAGACATTGCATAGACTAATGGGTGCTCCATCTTTTTTTAGGATTAAGGGTATTAAGGGTATGGTTAACAAGAGGTAGGGTGAGGCTTGAGAAGAAATCCCTGACCATATTGATGATGCCAAATTTGATAGTATCCCAATTAAATTGATAGAAGAAAATTGCAAAACCATCGATCCTTGGAGCTTTGAAAGCTCCAATACGAAACACCAAGGATTTGATTTCATTTTCAATAGGTATTATTAAGGGAAATGAGCTCCATTTGTATTTGTGAGATCACAAGGTCAAAGAGACATTCCACAAAGGATGGATCAAGAGGATTGGTTGTAGCGATTAGATTCTGAAAATAAGCAGAGAACTCGGAAGCAATAATAGATGGGTCAGAGATTTTGCTTCAATTTGAATCGACAAGAGAAGGGATAGAATGAGATCTGATATTGCATTTTGCAATGGAATGATAAAATTTAGTATTTCTGTCTCCATCCTAGATGTACATATGTCTAGATTTCTGCATCCTACCGCTTTCTAAAATGAGTTGAATATGATACTCAGTCTCTTTGATGTTGGATATGACCTCGTCAGAAGGTTTTACAGTTTCCAATATGTAGAACTGATAAAAAAGGAATTGTTTCGGATTGGAGATTTAACCAAATACCTCTCTATTCCAAATTTTGAAGAAGTTAGAGAGGGCAGATAATTTGGTTGAGAGGTTAGCATCAAGAAGGAGGTTCCATTGTTGTTTGAGGAAGGAAAGGAAAGATGGGCGTTTGGTCCATGCTGCTTGGGAGTGAATTTTTTTGTTTTTGGTTATTGTTGTAACATTTTAGTGTTAGAGAAGTGCAACGTAAGAGCGGGTTATGATCAGAGCTAAAGGATGGCAGAAGTTGTAGTGTAGAATTAAGCCAAATGTTAAACCAATAGGGCATACTAAGACACCGATCGAAATGCTCTAGAGTTTTATTGGGTGGTTTTTGTTGATTGGTCCATGTGAACCAGGAGCCTGTTGATATTAATTCATCAAATTGGAATTTATTGAGCAGCTCTCTACACATCAAAGCTAAGGGGGTATTGAGGTTAAGAGGCTTACCCTCATACTTATCTTCAGGGTCGAGGAACTAATTAAAATCCCCTATAATGGTAATAGGGGTGGTACAAGAGGAAATGAATGAGCTTAGGTTGGACCAGAAATTAGTCATATCAGCTGGTTTAGGAAGTGCATTGATACAAATTAAACACCATAACTTGGAGTAAGAATGATCACCAATGAAGACAGCATCGATTCCCAATGAATGTATTGGAAATGAGAGATGGGTTCTTACAAAGTAACCAGAGACCACCACTTAACTTTTCTTCCCAGTACTTTCAATAATAGCAATAGAGGTGTAGGGGTTACAAGGTTTGGGGAGAACTTTTAGGTCGGGTGTGTGGATTTTGGTTTCGCACAGGAAAATAAAATTGGGTTTCCATTTATGTATGTGAGAGTACAGAACTCTTCTGGTAGTCTTGGATTTAAGACTTGTAACATTCCGATTAAATATGTACATGATCAAAGGGAAGGGACTTAAGAGTTAAGACGGAGATTATAACGTTTAGAAAACTTGAGCAAAATAAAGGATGTAGCAAGGAAAATAGTAATAACGACGAAACAGAAATCAGAAATGGAAAGCTTTACCGAAGAGGATGATAATGTGAATTCCTTGTCCGCAGCTCTGTTCCCAGCGTCTTGACAAACATGTATAGTTCTTTTTTTTTCTATGAAGAACGGTGGGTTCATGATGAGCCATAATTTACCCCGAGCAACACGTGTCATATCAGACCACACCTAGCAAGTTCACCCAAAACTCGGGTCAGAAACATGACCTCAGGATAATTAAATCTCGCCAAAAGAATGAATGGTTAATTGACTTAACCCAACCATGGACCTCGGTCAGGTCAAAATCACACTTCTTGCGTGACTGCAGTTATGATTTTGGCACGACCCTAGTCGATACACGTGTCGACCAAAGGTCGTGCCACCTAAGATTATATGAAATCAATACTATCGTCTAGGATCAAGCAAAGCTTGGATATCGTATAGAATCCAGAACCTATAAATAGACACACCTAGCCAAGGTATGGGAACTGAATTGATTCTTGCTTACTCAAGTTCCTTAAACTTGGGATTCTTATCTGTTGCAAGCTCTGACTTGGGCATTGAAGTGTACTAACTAGCTCAGGCTGGCACTTCTTTGTCTTTTGTTGTTTACTTGTGCAAGACAACCCGACCAGGTAGACCGCAGCTCGAATCAGAATCTGTTGCAAGGGTTCACAAACTCAGTCTTTCATTTGAGTGGAGAGAATGTCCAGAGATTTGAAGATTTTTAGGAGATCGGTTGAGGTATATATATTGTTAGCTTGGACATTGTGGACTCTTTTTTTTTTTGTTTTTTTTAACTCCCAATGTTGCTTGACTTGGTGTTTAATCTTTTCATCAATTTAATACACTATTCTTAGGTGAGCCCATAGAGCAGCAAGGCTGTATTATCTCATATTGCCTTTGTTTGATCCACATCTGCATTCTAGCTTTATTCTTCAAGATTATTATTATTTCACTATATTAAAAATTTTACCATCACTAACTACTGTGTACATACAACCTTCTGCTGCTAAGTTACTAGTCTTTTATTCTTCACAAATTTAGATTAATTTTCATCACTTCAAATCCAACCAAACACAGCCATTACATTTTTTTAGCTAAAAGTCGACAGGTGAGATGAGTGTTGAGTTACATAAGTTCAAAATCCTGCTCAAACTTGAGAAGTATCCTACAAATTAAGAAGCAAGCATGTTGAGGCACAATAGGTGACTAGATAATCCTAAACCACTTCCAGCTCTGATGACAATTCTAAAAAAAATTATTATTTCTTTCACTCACACAGGTTTCTTGATCTTCATGACAAAATCAATGGATACAATGTGATTCTCCCAAAAATTTCAATGTTTCTTAGTGTATACATTAACTGAATGTAATCACTGGTAATCAGCTCGTCAAAGCATTATTTTGTGCCCTGTACTACGAGAAGGGGCAGGATCTGTACTCAAAAAGATCGTTGCAAAAAAAAAAAAAACACTTCTTTGCCCTAAAGCATTATAACCTTGAAATGCTGCTGGCAGCAGCCCCTCAACCCACCACCACCACCACCTATTTTGTTGATCAAAAGGAGGCGAGGATAAGATTCAACAGCTCTCTCAATACAATGAACTAAATATACACATTTCTAACAGAATCCATCCTGCAACCAGGCAGAAGAAAGGTCATGTAGAGAAACAAAAAGGAAACCGAGTTTCAATGCAAATCAATTGCTCACCGCAAATTTGCTCAAAAAAACCTCATGGAACAATTTTTAAAAGGCTTGAGCTGCCTCCTCTCCTTTCATAGTATTTAGGTAAACTTTTTTCATGTCCCCAAGCCTGGCATGGTTGCAAATCTTGTAACTCTCTTGGTATACTTTTTTAGTCTGACTCTCGCAGATGGGTAAGCAGCAGACTTGAGTTTAAACGGTAAGGTCCTTGAAAGCCTCTAATTTTCCATTTGAAGAATGAGTTAGACGACTCCGAAAAACTTCCTGATGGCTTGGGACCCCATTTTGAGGCGCCTTAGACATCTTTTCTAAAGCATATTTTGCAATGGCTGAACTATAAAGGCCTTCAAAGTATGTCGAGAGAGGGAAGTACTCAGCACATCGTGCTTTCCACCCTGCACAAGAATAAAATCAATCTTGAATTCATCTAGGCAAGATGATATGTGGTTACAACAAAAGATCAATTCTTCCCTTGTATGGCCTACAGTCAATGATTTTTAGCCTTGTGGAAAGGAGTGGAGTGATAATCAACCAGATATCAGCCCATAATTAATAAAATAAACAAATAGAATTGAATTGTTCCAGGATCTTAGACCAAGAAGAACTACATCAAAAGGTTTTACTTCTGAAAATGGCACGAGTCGAGCAACCAATTAGACAAACAGAATATTACATGGTATTTAATCCTCTTAATTAATTATAAGTTAACCATTTCATTTTTGAACATATCAGAGATGAAAATCTTAATTTCCCCCTATACATCAAGTACATTCATGTTTAATTCATATTCCTCTATCCATATATGGGATATACATGACCATGTCTGTCAAGTGTGTTTGACAAAGAGAAAGAGCCAGTACAAGACCAGTATGGGATGTAAATTAGGCATCTATGAGGATCATCGCATGCATATTCAAAAACAAGAGGTAGGTCTAAAGGATTTCCAGAGTACGATGAAGGGCTAACTGGTATCAGAATAAATGAGAGAGCGAGAATGGACTGTCAAATCACAAGTTTAAACTAGAGAGCATTACTGACAACCCCCCCCCAAATTTAAGAATCAACTAGAACTTAGGCATATAAAGAGGAGGTCACCTAATGACTGTTGATTGACAATAACTTTTCAGTTTATGAAACTATAATACAAGAGATCTAGCAGTACGTGTCCACAGAAATAGAGCATAATGGATAAACTAGAGACGTTCTTTAGGAGTGTTAGAATATGACAATGAGCATCTCGGCATTAGCGCCAGTCTAGTGAGGGTATTTTGGGGCTTTTGGTCTCTTTTGTAATTTTACCCTATTCTATTTATAATAGTGAAGAGGGGAGAATAATCTAATTGATTGTTCTCCCCAAAGGATTACAGTCAATTGTTTCCCTCTTCTTCTTCCTACTCTCTCTTTTCTTCTTCTAATCTGTTATTGTTTACATGGTATCAGAGCTTGGCTCTTAGGAATCGATTTAATTTCCTAGGACCTACTCTATCTCTCTCGGTTCTCATTGGAGTTACAGTCTGAAGTTTTTCCAGGTTTGAAGTTTTTCGTGAATTTGGTTTGAAGGGGCTGCAGCACCCTATGCTGCGATTTTCGGAAGATGTTTGAGACTAGTTCATGAAGAAATAAGAAGAACTAGGTCTCCCTTTTGTGGTTTGTACCGATTCAGGGCTAGTAGTTGCGCTGAATTGAAAAGAGATTCAATTTCAGGTCTCGGCTTTTGATAGATTTGTTTGAACCTTTTTTTTTCCTGGATTGATTGTGGTTGAAGCTCGATTTTTGGCTTGTTGAAGATCTGATTTGAGATCAGTATTTTTCTTGTTGGAGGGGCATTATTTGAAGCTGCAAATTCCTTTTGTTTGATCGCAATGGGTGTCACAAGTGGAGATTCTAAGTTGTCGCAGAGGTTATCTCGGGTTCTTTCAAGTCTATCACAGAAAAGAAATTGGAGGGTGTTAGTAATTTCCAGCAATGGAAGAAAATTGTCTGGGTGGTTTTAATTGGTCGTGGTCAACAAAAACACCTTACCAAGGCCAAACCAGAAGATGATGAAATATGGGAAATTGGAGATGCCCGTATTCTGGGACAGATGCTGAACAGTATGACTTCCCAGATCATTGACTTAGTGACTCACATAGATACTGTGAAGGAGTTATGGGATTATTTGCATATTCTATATTCTGGACAGAATAATTTGTCTCGTATTTATGAACTATCACAGGAGTTCTATTGAACCGACAGGAAGGATCGTCCAATGACTCAATATTTTGTTGATTATAAGAGGATGTTTGAAGAATTAAATGCATTGCTACCTATTAGTTCTGATGTGAAACAAATGCAGGAACAGTGGAACAACTTGCAGTTAAGGGGTCAGTTATGGGGTTTTTAGGAGGTCTGGGTCCAGAATGACTCCATACGCTCAACCATTCGTGGAGGTGATAGAGTTGCCTCTCTTTTTGAAACTTTCTCTCATGTTCTTCGTGTTTCTTGCAATAGTTCTCATGAACCAGCACATAGCAATGGTGAGAGTTCAGCTCTTGTTGCATCTAGCCAGAAGAGGCAATGGTGGACGTACTGGGGACCGCGGTGGTGTCCGTGGTAGTGGAAGAGGCAGTAGTGGTGGTAACAGTGGTGGTACTGGTGGTGGTAATAGTGGTGAAAATTTTGGTCCTATCAAGATCTGTAATCATTGTGGTGGACCAGGACATATCCAACACTTTTGTTGGAAGCTTCATGGTAAACCACCACAACAATAATATGCCAATTCAGCGACTAATACCGAGTCTTCTGTTCCATCTTCTGAGGATAAGGTGGTGAGATTATCGGATGAGGATTATGCTCGGTTCACACACTTTCAAATATCTCAGCCTTCTACATCTTCCTCCACTGCTACTTTTGCCCAGACAGGTAATGCCACTGCATGTTTCTCATCTCCTCGCCCCTGGATCATTGATTCGGATGCATCTGATCACATATCTGGTGGGTCAGGTAATTTTTCTTCCTTCCAGTCTACCGAATCTAGTGTTACATTGGTTGATGGTTCCTTTGCCAAAGTCACTGGCACTGGCACTGTTTGCCATACTAAATCTGTCTCTGTCTTCTGTCTTCTATCCTCCATTTACCTGACTTTCCTTGTAACTTGCTTTTTATTAGTCAAATTACTAAAGCCTATAATTGTTCCGTGACATTTCCCCTGATTATTGTGTTTTTCAGGATCTTACTACGAAGAAGATGCTTGGTAGGGGACATGAGAAAGGGGGCTGTATCTTCTTGATGACTCTCCTTCAGTTGCATGCTCCAGTGTCCTGTCTCCACACTAAGTTCATTGTCAGTTGGGTCATCCATCGTTGCAGAGCTCACAGAAGTTAGATTCTCATTTTCGTTCTTTTTCTAGTCTAGAGTGTGAGTCATGTCAATTTGGAAAGCTCGACCGTGTGAGTTATTCCCCTAGAGTTAATAAACGGTCTATGAACCCTTTTTCTTTAGTGCATTTTGATGTATGGGGACCTTGTCCTGTTACTTCTAAGTTGGGATGTAAATATTTTGTTACCTTGTTGATGACTATTCTAGAGTCACATGGATTTATCTAATGAAGCATAGTTCTGAGTTATTTTCAATTTTTCGTACCTTTGTTAATGAAATTCAGACTCGATTCAATACCAATATTAGTGTTTTGCGTAGTGATAATGCACTTGAGTATTTTTCAGCACCTTTTAACTCCTTTATGGCTGACTGTGGTATGTTAAACCAATCTTCGTGTTCAGCCACACCCCAACAAAATGGTGTGGCTGAACGGATGAATAGACATCTAATGGAGGTGACTCGTTCCATTCTTTTTGAAATGAAAGTACCAAAAATATTTTGGACTGATGCTGTTTTGATTGCCTGTTTTATAACGTATGCCATCTTCTGTGTTACAAGGGGGGATTCCTCATTCTCTTTTATTTCCGACTGAACAACTTTTTGTTTTACCACCTCGTATTTTTTGGTTGTGTTTGCTTTATTCGTGATCATCGTCCAGGGCTGTCCAAGTATGATTCCAAATCCATTAAGTGTATTTTCTTGGGATATTTCCGGACTAAAAAAGATTATCGGTGTTATTCTCCTGTTCTTAAAAAATATTTTGTCACTGCCGATGTTTCCTTTTTTGAGTCCACCTTCTATAGTGATAACTCTTGTTCTCTCTGAATTGGACGATGAGATTCCTTTGTATGTGGTTTAGCGGTCTATTTCACAGGTTCCAAAGGCTGCAGTTTCATCACCTCCACCTCCACCTCCACCTGTTCGGCCAACACCTTCTCCGATTCGGTTCACTTTTGTTTGTTGTCCTCATGATGATGCAGTTCCCCAGGCCTCTACTGCTCCTCCAGCATCTACTTTGTCTACAGATCTAGCTGCTCAGTTAAGTGTTCCTCCTGCTGATCTGGATATTCCTATTGCTCATCGTAAGGGTGTTCGTAGTTGTACTAAACATTCTGTCTCATTTTGTCTCTTATGCTGGTTTGTCTGCTAACTTCTCTTCTTGTCTCTCTACTATTGAGTCTTATCCTACTCCTAAGTTTGTTTCAGAGGCATTGTCCCATTCTGGCTGGAGGACAGCTATGGAGGAAGAATTGTCTGCTTTGGCTGAAAATCATACTTGGGATTTAGTGCCTTTACCAACCGGTGCAAAGGCCATTGGTTGTAGGTGGGTGTATATTGTGAAGGTGAATCCAGATGGCTCCTTGACCCGTTTGAAGGCCTGTTTGGTCGTAAAGGGTTATACCCAGGTCTATGGGGTTGATTATTTTGATACCTTTTCCCCGGTTGCCAAGCTTGCATCTGTTCGTCTCTTGATCTCTCTTACAGGTTCTCATCACTGGCCACTTTTTCAGTTGGATGTGAAGAATGTGTTTCTTCATGGTGATCTCCATGAGGAGGTTTATATGGAGCAACCTCCTAGGTTTGTTGCTCAGGGGGAGTCTGGTCTGGTTTGCAAACTCAAGAAGTTGTTGTATGGTTTGAAGCAATCTCCTAGAACCTGGTTTGGGAGATTTTCTGATGTGGTTTTAGGGGTGTCAATGGGTCGGGTTGGCCCGGGCCTAACCTAAACCCTAACCCAGCCCTAGGGGCCTTAACCTAAACCCTAAACTAACCCAACCCTGGTAGGGCCTAAGAAACCCTCAACCCAGTCCGACCCTGCCAGGGTTTTCCCTAACCCGACCCAGCCCTGATTAACCTTGATAGGGTCGGGCAGGGTCGGGTTGGCCCTAATTGACCTTGTCTTGACCCCGACCCTGATTTTGTTTGCAATCCCAAGAGTAATCGAGCTCTCCGTCGTCCATGACCAAAAACCGATGAACCACCGAACAAAAGATACGAGAAGAAGTCTACTCAATGAGACCGTAAGATTTAAACCACTATGCAATTACCCGAATAATATACTGCTACTCCATTGAGAGCTCTGTTAAGAAAATTGATATAGGAGTTAGAATTAGAAAGCCTGCCAGAATTTCGAAATGAGAAAAGAAGAGAAAAGAACAAATACAGAGATATTGAGAAACTTAATATTCTTAACAAAACCAAAAACTGGATAAGAAGTTAAGAATCAAAGCATAAAATCGGTTAAAATGGTCGAAGTATTTTAATGTGAACTAAACTTAAACCAGCAAAACCCAGTTGGAATTTAGTTCATATAGGATCAAATGACTAGGAAAAGAACCAGAAAACAAAGAAATCAAATAACTTCAGCAAACAATAGGCCTGAAACTGCAACCGATGGGTTGATTCAGGGGGTAAAATAAACCTGCAAAGTTAGATTAAATTCTGATAACAAAAAAAAGCAGTATTAGAAATCCTACTGCCACAAGGAAGCTGAAAACAAAATAGAATAGTAAGAATCAATTAGCAGAACCAGAATTTATAACGGGATTTCAATATAACGACATCCGAAAGTAAACTGAAATCAGATCTAGCCATCTAGGGGCATATAAATTCACCAACCACTTTGCGCACCAAGAGAAAATGAATCAAACAGAAGCCCTAGAATGAACTTAAGAAAACCAACCGATAAGATTACATTTTGATGAAAATTCATAAATACACCGTCACTTGATTCCTGTAATGGTTCCTCTAATGGTTTCTCACCTGCAAACTTCAGTACAATAAAGAATTGGAAAAGGAACGATAGTCCGATTCGATCCCGAAACAGGATTCGGTGCACAACAATAGACAAAGGAAATATAGAAAACAAAATAAATCAATGGAGCTTCAGCGATCTGACTTCGAGTTCCGATTTCCGCACAAGAAATTCAATCTGAAGATGAAACCCTAGAAACCTTGGAAGGGTAACAATCGATTGTGGAAAATCTGAAGCGGAGAAGAAAAGAGTGATTGGTTCAGATTCCGAGCCTTTTGAAAATATCCATTCTTCAGGCAAGGAGACTGAGGGAAGGAGGAAGACAGTGAACGGCACCCTTACTCCCTTATAGCGATTAGGATGAAAAGTTGAAAACTGAAAAGGGTGAAAGGGATTTAGGGTTTAGTCGTATGTGCCCTTAGGGGTTTTTTTTTGTCTTTTGCTTTTTAATTTTTTTCTATATATATATATATAATATACAATATTCTATACTTATAATTAATACAGGGTCGGGCCAGGCTAAGCCCGGACCCGACCCGACCCGACCCTGCCAGGGCCAGACTACAACTAAACCCAAACCCGCCCTCAGGGCTGAAAAATCAGGGTCCGGTCCAGGCCAGGCTCAGGGCGGGTTCGGGCCAGCCGGGCTTTATTGACACCCCTATGTGGTTTTGGAGTTTGGGCTGACTCGGTGTGGCAGTGATCATTTGGTGTTCTACCGGCATAGCAAGGCTGGCAGGTTGTTTTTGGTGGTATATGTAGATGATATCGTCATCACTGGTGATGATGTTGAAGGTATTAAGCAGCTGAAAGTACATTTACAGCATAAATTTCAAACCAAGGATCTTGGCAAGTCGAAGTATTTCCTTGGAGTTGAGGTTGCTCAGTCTAGCAAAGGTATTTCTCTCTCCCAGAGAAAGTATGTACTTGACCTGCTTACAAAAACAGGTATGCTTGGGTTAAACCTTCGGATACTTCAATGGACCCAAATTTGAAGTTGATAGATGACAATGGTGATATTCTTGATGACCCGAAAAAATATCGAAGACTTGTTGGTAAATTGAATTATCTCACTGTGACTCGACCGGACATTACCTTGCTAGTCAGTGTAGTGAGCCAGTTTCTGTCCTCTCCAAGGACGTCACATTGGGATGTTCTGATTCAGATCTTGAGGTACCTTAAGAAGGCTCCAGGACGTGGTCTACTCTACACTGATCATGGTCATGGACCGATTGAGGGGTTTTGTGATGCTAATTGGCTAGGGTCTCCCGTGGATAGGAGGTCTACTACTGGGTATTGTGTCTTTGTGGGAGGAAATTTGGTGTTTTGGAAGAGCAAGAAACAGCCAGTAGTAGAATATGAGAGTGAGCATCTCGGTATTAGCATCATTATATTTGTAACAAGCTGGCATGATTAACATCTATGCTCTAGCTTGAGGAGGAGTGTTAGAATATAAGAATGAGCATCCTGATATTAATGCCTGGTGCTAATACCGAGACTAGTCTAGTGAGAGTATTTTGGGAATTTTGATCTCTTTTGTAATTTTATCCTATTCTATTTATAATAGTGAAGAGGGGAGAATAATCTAATTGATTGTTCTCCCCAAAGGATTACAGTCTATCGTTTCCCTCTTTTTCTTCCTTCATTCTCTTTTCTTCTTCTAATCTGTTATTGTTTACAAGGAGTATTGTGTGATCAGTTCAAAACAATTATGGGAAAATTTAAAGCAGATACCAGCCATAACTACAATGCTGAATCTTTGGCAATTGAAAACAACAGAAATATAGTAAGAAGCCTGAGGTGATGAATAGCAACGGTAAATGATAAAATAAAGGATACAAAACTGAATGAAGCACTGATACACGATAGGGATGGTCAACTGAGATGGTTCCCACATGCATGGAAAACGAGGGACCAGGACAATGAGGCAATAGTGGACAAAATGTTTTGGCAGCACTTACTTGATGCAGCATCAGGGTCGAACAAGACTGTTCCAAGTAGTTTGTGAACTGAAATACAGTCTCTGAGCTTCCATTCCTTGACAGGTCCCAATGCTCCATTTCTAATTAGTAAAACATGCAGAGTTAGTCTAAAATTAAGAAGAATAGGTATACCATGCAAACTTTGGCACTGCCTTTGGGTTGGGGTTGGGGTTGGGTGGGTGGAGAATCAAGAAAGAAACATTACATCAACATGAGATTGTTGGTTGAATCTTCAATAATTTTGACAGCCTCAGACTTCTTTTCAGGTTCCATGACATAAAGTACTTCTGCTGATGCTGCTCTATGCATCAATGAATCTACAGAAAAAAGCAAAAAAGGTCAGAAAAAGAGACTATTGTAAGCATAAATCTTCAACTATGATTATCCACATATATATGGTAGACAGCTAAAGAATATGGAAGACACCTTTGTGTTTCTCTAAGAAATGGCTATTTGCTTCGATCAGAGATTTCCCATGCAATTGACTGCAAAAAAGAAGGCAGCATGAGATATTTTCTGCTTTAAGATAAAAAAATTCTAAAAACCTAGCAAACAGTAGAAAAACTCAATAAAGGCTAAACAAACTGCAAGAAATCAACCACAAAAGCACAAGAGTCAAAGCCAAAATCTGTACAAGGAGAGGGGGAGGGGGAGTAGAAACTTAAAATCCAACCTGAACAGGAAGCTACTCACTAGGATAGAATCGTTATTGCACAAAACAAAACCTAAACCGCATCACACACAACATCCCCCTTCCCCCACCAAAAAAAATCGAGGAGAACACATAGAAAACCGAGCAAGAGAATAACACTACATTATGGCAGGAAAATGCATATGATAAGGAAACCTCAAATCTGGACGCTCTGCTACTAAGACACTGCAAATAAGTTTCTCTGAATCAGATGCTGGAGCTGCCATTGATCCCACTTTATGGAAGAATCTTATCTGTGATAATAAGCTCAAAATTAGCATATGGAGAGTAATGTACTGACAATTTCAAGGCAATTGGTGACAAAATTCACACTAATGGGTAGACTAAATATATTATGAAAAGAAAACATCAGACAAAATTAAGCATACAAGGAGTAACATACCAAGCATCGATGTGAATCTGGATTATCTGCATCCAACCTAAGAAGTTGCTTTACAGCCTGGAGAGAAAAAAGGTAGTTCCAAGTCCTAAATACACTAAAGTAAATAAAAAGATAGGAATTAATTCATTAAGACAAACTTCATTCAACAGATGGGGGGGTCTTTCCCTTTAACCACACACACCCACACCCTATATGAGTGTGTGTGTGAGAAATAGAGAGAGAGAGAGAGAGAGTTCAACAGCACGTTCACAACAGAAAACCAAAAGGTGAGGGAATTCCAGAGGAGCAACAAAAATGCATTTTGTATGCAAATGGAACGATCAGTAGCACCTTATGTTTTTCCACAGTTGTCAAAGGCGGTACCCATGCTTTGGAGCATATTTTTAGGGGCTGGGTGGTTGACCACCTTTTGATAATAAAGCGGGTGCCTTGGGACCCTAGACATCATCTAGGGTGCCTAGGCGTCCTGGGTGGTGACTTCTTTGTTTATATACATGTTTTTCATTATGGTATTTCTAGTACTTATATTGGCTCGTGTACATATTACAGTTATGTGAGAAGCAAGCACTGAATCAGTTTGTTTATTAAAATAAAAGAATATAGAATACATAAGTTTGTAAGAACTTTAATAATCAATCACCATTCAGAGAAGAAACAATAAGAGAAGAGAGAAAGAGAGAGACAATGGAGAAGAGAATGGGGAAGAGCTGTTCAGCGATAGAACAAGTCAGTGAATCTATCGCTGGACAGAAAAATCTTTGTTTATAATAAAATAACAAATCCGAGTTCCAATTGGATAAAGAAACCTAGGCAGAAAGGAAACTAAAACTAAAAACACAACTAAACTATAACACAACCGCAAACTCCCGATGGAATAGAACATAATAATAAGGTCCAATCAGGGTCCATGACTCCTCTAGACCAATGCTCTAACACTCCCCCTCAAGCTGGAGCATACACATCTCCCGTGCTCAGCTTGGAACAACACTTCCGAAAAGCTGGACTGAAAAGAGCCTTGGTAAACAAATCAACCAACTGATCCGTAGACGAAACGAATGGTGTAACAACATAGTTGTCATGGCGCCGCCATGGCATCCTGGCACTGGAGAAATGTGCATATCGACTTCGATTTCTTCTTCCTGTCTCTCTCCCTCTTCGATTTCTTCTTCTTTAATTTTTTGTTTCTTCCCCAACCTTAGACCCACTCCTTGTTTCCCCTAATCTCCTATTTTAGCCTTGGTTTCTGAATTTCTTCTTTCTGGGCGGTACTACCAGATTCTGGAAAGCCATCATAGGTTCCTTACACAAACATCGACTGGTTCTGAAATTTGATCCATTAGTTCTTCTCTTGGGCGATCCATATCTGGAAGTTTCATATCCAGCAGTCTCTCTTTCTGTGAGATTCAATTTTTTCGAAGTAACCTGCAACTAAGACATCCGCCAGATCTGATTTCAGATCTCACCATTCGGTTGCCAGCAGAATTTTGGGGCTTTTTCTCGTTGGGATCGGCAGATCTTGGTGCTGCGATTTTGTTCCAGAAATTGCAGGGAGAATTGTCTTCACAAGGAGTTTCCTCTGCTGGAACTACTCCAGTTCACCGCCTCTCTGCCTCTCTTTCTATCGTGTTATTGCAAGGTTGAAGAAGACATTAAGTCTTTAAAATTGCAAGGATAACTTATATTATTTATATAAAACCCCCTATATTCTTTATTGCTATTCTGTTTAGCCCATTCACTTTTCTCTCTAACTCCATCAAATTACAGTTCTGCCACTCCTTTACAACTTCAGATTAATTACAATTCTGCCATTGCTCTTATAAATCTTGATTTATCTACTAATTTGCCATTCAACTTTAGATTTAATTACAATTCTGCCATTGCTCTTATAAATCTTGATTTATCTACTAGTTTGCCATTCAACTTTGCCATTCAACTTTGGATTTAATTACAATTCTGCCATGGTCAACATGATCGCCAATGGCAACGCCATGGCTGGTGACGTGTGGATATATCGATCAGACACCCCTCCACCAACTTGGATCGCCGTGAGGCCGTGACAACTATGTGTAACAATGAGCTTCTTCATAACAGCATTCCTTATAAAGTGACAATCAACCTCATGTTTCGTCCACTCATGAAACACATGATTACTAGCAAAGTAGCAATGTAGATGGCAGCTTGATCATCTCAAAACATGTTCATAGGTTGAGTAACTGGGAACCCCAACTCTTGAAAAAGAGACTTCAACTACATCAACTCAGCTGTCATATGAGTCATAGCTCGATATTCTGCTTCAGCACTGGACCTTGCCACAATGGTTTGCTTCTTACTACGCCATGAGACAAGATTGCCACCAACCATGGAACAAGATCTCGGTCGAAACCGACCAAGATTTCTGAGATATCTCAGTTTCGTGGAAAACTGAGATGAAACCTGCATGTATTTTAAAAAGTTCAAAGTTTTGACTAGTTTCAACTAGTTTCGGACGAGTTGATGGTAATTTCGCAAGTTTCGACACTTATGCCCATCGAAACGTGGGGAAACATGGCTCGAAACCAGTACAGAGTTATTTATCCCAAAAACCAAGCTAGAAACCATGACAGACACTTATTTATGCCTAATATCATTTAAGTAAATGTTTTTGTATTTCATTTACTTAAGTTATTATTCATAAATAAGCAAACTACCCCCTATTTCAATCCAATAAAAATAGTTAAAAAATAAAATTCAGAAAGGATAAAAAGTCAACCCCCCAGTTCAAACAAAAACTGGATTTTCGGTGGTAGGTGCAATTTTCAACTTTCTAATGCTGGGGTTTTTCTCAAATCTAAAATTTCCATAAATCTTAATATGGTAAAACATTGTTAAAAACCAAAAGTGCGGTAAAATATTCATTTGTTTTGATGTCCAAAAAATATTTTCATTCAGAGCGATTTTGATAGCATTAGTTTAGGAGGTACAAGAGGAAAGTAAACTAAGAACGCAACTAAAATATAACACAACAACGAACTCCCGGTGGAATAGAACATAGTAATAAGGTCCAATAAGGGTCCACGACTCCTTTAGACCAATACTATAACACAAAATATCAAACTAGGTGGTTTGATTCTTCTCCTCTCAAGTTCAAGCTCTGCAAATCCTAGTGAAGTCGATGATGGTCGGTGTACAAGGCAGCACTCTTTCCGGCGGCACCACTCCCCTTTACGGCAGCATTCATTGCGACAGCACCCCTCCCCTTTTCAGTAAGTTTTTTTCCCTCTATTTTTTTTCTTCTTCTTTTCCACCTTTTTTCTTCTACTACTTCAATTCTGTTTTTCCCCTTCTCCCCCCCCCTTCTTTTTTCTTCTATTACTTCTTCTTCAGGTGGCACTCTATTAATCTGTTTTTTATTTTTTCTTTTCCTCCTGCACTGCCTAGTGCCGCCGCCTTCTTTTTTACTGCCTAGTACAAATTCTGTTCAAGTTTACCGTCTTCAATGTTACATATTAATTTTACTGCTTATTTTTTCTTAGTTTATTTTCTGTTTTGCAATTGTGCACTCACATTTTTTACTGGTTTTACTGGTTGTTATAATATATCCTTGTAACAATATAAAATCCTGTAAACCAGCACCTTCAAGAAGAAAAGGAAAAATAAGAGAGACAACACAGTGGAGAGAAGAGAGAGAACCTTAAAGCCATGATAGGATTCAGAAGTATATTCTATCGTGGCCTAGGTCCCACCACTTATAATGTTATTATTAAAAGTCCCAGTATAGTTCAAATTACACCCAAAGACAATAAACAAGACTTAACTAATAACAATGACTATCTTAGACTTCTCCCTCTCTCGACTTAACACTAACTCTCCCCCTCACGATACAATATTCAGCACTCCCCCTCAAGCTGGAGCATATATATCAAAGGCTCCAAATTGGAACAACAAGAATATACATAAATAGCAGAACCAGTCTTGAAAATATATAGCAGTCGTAGACGCCATTGACCATAGAGAGGACTACATACTAAATAGCAATACCAACACAATAACACCAATCATCAGCAGCAATAGTAGAGAAAAATCTTCGTGTCAAATAAATCAGGACAAGGAACAAAATAAACGGTACAGAATACCAGTAAGCCAAAATATCATAGCAGCAACATCATAAACCCTTCTCAAGGAAGGCAAGTAATACTCTTCACAAAGATGGAAGATAAAAGTGCAGCATAGGTTGCTGTGAACCACAGCATAAAGAGCAACATAGGTTTGCTGCGAACCACAGATAACAGGATAAGTTAGCTGTGAACCACAAATACAGCATACGGTAGCTGCGAACCACAAATAACAGCATAAAGTTGCTGGAACCCACAAGTAACAATCTTGTTGCGACAAACCACAAGTAACCATCTTCATAAGAAAATAAGTTATTGATGATAAGAGCAGAGGACACGAACAGATAAGCATATGACATTAGGCTGATTTTTTTTTGTTGAAGGTCGGCAAGTATAAATTATATTAAAAAAGAGTTAAAGAGTTAACGTCCAGGCATACCCAGACGAGTAAAAGAAACAATTCAGCCTGAGAAGCCCCACCTTCAGCAATGCCATCAGCAGGGAACAACTCAGACTAACAAAGATAAAAAAGATTTAACTAGAGAACCGATACCGCAGTCTGCCTTGAACATTCTGCTCAAGCAAGGTACTAAAACTCGGGTCTCGGTACCAACTCGGCTCTTGGAAAAACCAAGACGAGTCGAGATCTCGGCTAGAGCTGAGATCTCTCGGCGAGTTGGTGCATTTTTTTTTTCCAACTCGAAGCCTCAACTTTGGATCAACCCGAGATCCGAGATCTTGCTGAGATATATCGAGTTTTGCCGAGTTGGGTAAGGTATTTAAGTGGTAGGTAGCCCAGGTGGGTCTAAAAAATGGGTCGAAACCGAGATCCAAACCGAGATCTGAGATCTCACCGAGATCTTGCCGAGATATTGCACTTTTGAGACTCACAGGCAGTCTCGTCTCGGCTTTTCCAAAAACCGAGAAACTCGGCTAGATCTCGCGAGTTCTCGTACAATGCGCTCAAGTTCCAACAGAATATGAGAAGAGAAAACAATCAAAGTAGAGGAGGAACCCTTTTTAGCAGCATCCTTCGCTAGAAATTTTGCTACCGGATTAGCTTCTCTATAACAATGTGTTATTTTCCACGGTATGGAACCCAAGAAATCTTTGACATACATCCAGGATTGATTAAAAAACCATGGAATTGATTTCCTGTAAATAGCACATATCACAGATGAAGAATCACTCTCTATCCACAGGTAGCGCACTCCCATTTGTTTAGCAAAGCCAATACCGTGGACTAGACTCTCCATTTCAGCACATAGTTCGTACCAACACCTAGATATATGTTAAAAGAAAAAATCACTTTTCCCTTATCACCACGAAAAACTCCATCAGCCCCTGCTCTTCCTTGATTCCCGAGAGAACACCCATCGATATCTAATTTAATCCATCCTGGATTTGGCTTACACCAGCCCACTTCATGAATCCGTTGTGGAGAAGGGTAAACTATTGGAATATTCAAATATATAGCGCAAAGAAGGTCCGAAACAGATTTGACCGAATCTTTGAACTTACATCCCAGCTCACACAGATCTTTTAAAACTAATTTAAAAATAAGTGGAGCAATCTTCCTCTTTCCATCAAATCTTCGTGCATTTCTTTCGATCCAAATATGGTACGGAATTAACATCACTCCGAAATCCAAGCGCCTTTAAGCGAAAGTACCTTAGATTTCCTTTTCCACCACTGTAACAGATCCAATTTCGATGGTGGTGAAAAATCATTAACCCCAAATAGTCCATGAAACAATGATCAAATGATAACACTAACATTATGCTGATAACATGAGTAGATAATAATAATAATAATAATAATACTTAAATATCAGATGATAACTCCAATCTCCCCCTCACGTGTAGACATATGGACAAATAATGTAGAGGATGCAATAAAGGATAGCCCATCATCGTATGGAAGCAATAACCAGCATCACGAAGGATGAGCAACACATAAATCTCATAATCAAAGCAGCCACAATAATATCAGTAGTAGCAACGTATCAGATCAAAGTAGATAAAGAATTCCAACAGCAAGACAAATTTCATAATAAAACCAGAAATTCCAGCCGCAGGGAAACAAATCACAGAGCAGGGCAAAAACACAGTTGTAGGAAGTAGAACCACCAGCAAGCAAGGATCAACTTCCCAAAGTAGGATCTAGATCTGACGACTAGGTGTAGCAAACCAGAATAAATCCTATTGAAGGTATTAGTAGTCATATGCAGGCAGCAAACTATGAAAATATTTCCGTAACAGCGGCAGAAAACTATGCACAGGGAGAGTCAGTGAGCAGAAGAAGAAGAAAACCAGTAACTGAAGATTTTTTTTTTCTTCATCATCACTCTGATACCATGTAACAATATAAAATCTTGTAAACCAGCACCTACAAGAGGAAAAGGAGGAAGATGATAGAACACAGTGGGGATAAGAGAGAGAACCTTAGAGCCATGATAGGATTCAGAAGTATATTCTATCATGGCCTAGGTCCATCACTTATACTGTTATTATTAAGAGTCCTACTATAGTTCAAATTACAACCAAAGACAATAAACAAGACAAGACTAAACTGAAGAAACAATTGAATGGAATGGCTTATCAATGTGATAGCCCTCCACGATTTATTTATAATAGTTTTACAGAAAATTCCAGAATATAAGAATTACAATAATACCCCAAATAGGGAAAAACAACTAGAACATAAACTACCCCATGGGTCGACCATATATCATGGGTCGACCCATGTTACAATAATACCCATATTCCAACACTCCCCCTCAAGTTGGTGCATAGATATCAGTCATGCCCAACTTGCACACTAGAGGTTGAAACACCTTTCCACTCAATCCTTTGGTGAACACATCAGCCAACTGGTCACTAGATTGAACATAGGGAACACAAACAGTCCCATTTTCCAGATTCTCCTTGATAAAATGACGATCAATTTCAATGTGTTTCGTCCTATCATGCTGCACTGGATTATGGGCAATACTTATTGCTGATTTATTGTCGCAGTAGAGTCGCATAGGCAGAGTAATAGGAATGCTCAAATCTTGTAACAAGGTTTTAAGCCACAACAGCTCACAAATGCTAAGAGCCATAGCTCTAAATTCAGCCTCTGCACTGGAACGGGCAACCACAGTTTGCTTCTTGTTGCGCCATGTAACACAATTTCCTCCCACAAATGTACAGTAACCTATGGTGGATTTTCGATCATGAGAGCCAGCTCAGTCTGAGTCAGTGTGGGCCTCAATCTGGAGATGGTTATGACAAGATAAGAAAACTCCTTTACCAGGGGCAGACTTCAAGTATCTCAAAATTCGGAACACTGCTTCCAGATGGTTAGACCGAGGGTCATGCATAAATTGACTAATAAGGCTCACAGCATAGGCAATGTCAGGCCTAGTATGAGATAAATAAATGAGACGCCCGACTAACCGCTGATATCTCCCCTTGTCCACTGGTTCCCCATCAGTGTCTCGAAAACGAGCATTAGGCTCTATGGGAGTATCCACAGGGGAACAGCCTAGCATGCCAGTTTTTTAAAGAAGATCTAGAGTATACTTGCGTTGAGATAAAAATAGCCCTTGGGAAGAATGGGCTACTTCAATCCCTAGAAAATAGCAAAGTATGCCTAGATCCTTGATCTCAAATTCCTTGGCCAAATAAGTCTTCAACTTGGAAATTTCAGCAGGATTATTTCCAGTTACAACTATATCATCAACATATACGATGAGAAGAGTAATGATGCTGCCCGTCTTCTTGATAAACAAGGTGTGATCTGCATTGCTTTGTTTATACCCAAATGTCACTATGGCCTTCCGAAAGCGACCAAACCATGCACGTGGTGACTGTTTCAGACCATACAAAGCCCGTTTAAGTTTACACACCTTGCCTTGAGTTGCAGCAGATGAGAATCCAGGAGAAATATCCATATATACTTCTTCCTCTAATTCACCATGGAGGAAAGCATTTTTAACATCAAGTTGCTGTAGACTCCATCCCAGGTTCACAGCACAAGAAAGAATAACCCTGATAATGTTCATTTTGGCAACCGGCGTAAAAGTCTCCAAATAGTCTATCCCATATGTTTGTGTAAACCTGCGAGCAACCAGCCTTGCTTTAAAGCGGTCAACAGTTCCATCAGCTTTTTGTTTAATTACAAAGACCCACTTGCAGCCCACAGTCTTCTTTTGTGGTGTAAGCGTAACAAGATCCCATGTACCATTCTTCTTAAGAGCTTGCATTTCTTCGACCATGGCCTCTTTCCACCTAACATCTGCAAATGCCTCCTGCCAAGTCTGTGGTATGGAAACAGAAGATAAAGAGGAAACAAAAGCATGAAATAAGGAGGACAAAGATTCATACGAAACAACCTGAGAGATTGGATGTTGCGTACAAGATTTTTTTCCCTTCCTAAGGGCAATGGGTAAATCAAGTGATGGATCAGAAATAATAGGAGAAGAATGTGAATGTGGAGGATCAGAAATATTACCAGAGGAAGTCTCATTCAGTCCTGGTCCAGAGGACAACTCTTGGTTCGGTAATGCTGCAGTGTTGGGCTGTATTTGCCCCTTTTTCTTTCGATAATACTGCTGCTTAAAGTCTTTCTTTAGCTGAACCCGCTGCTGCTCCCCCTGGACAGCATCATCTTCTAAAGGTACATGATAATCATCAATGGGCTCATGCAGCAGCAGTACTAGAGATAAGATCATCGTCGAGCAAATAAAGTCAACCACGCATTTTACCAGCTCCAATCGTTCTCCCTGTCCCCAAGTCCTGAAAGACACAATGAGAAGGATAAAAAACAGCTTTACAGTTGAGATCAGATGTTAAACTACTGATAGAAAGCAAATTGGAAGTTAACTTAGGGACATGCAAGGCAGAGGACAAAGATAAAGAAGGAGAACAATGGACAGCTCCCTTCCCTGATACAGAGGAAAGAGAACCATCGGCTATTTTGATTTTATCTTTGCCTGAAGAAGGAGAATAACGAAAAAATAAATTCGATGTACCAGTCATGTGATCAGTGGCTCCGGAATCGATTATCTAAGGATGAGATAATGCCGAAGCACACTGACCAGCAAAAGAAATACTTGGTTGGGAGAAAACAAGGTTGGATTCAGAAGAGGGAACCACAGTCGAGGTAGAGGCAGATGTAGATGGAGATGTGAGAAACACAAGGTTGGTCATCATACGACGAAATACAGCAAGTTCCTCTGCAGAAAGAGTGGCATTAGGGATTGTTTCAGTAGCTTCAACCTTACCTGTGCACCACCACAATTACTACGACCACGGCCACGACCACTACCACGGCCACCACCACGACCATCAGAAGAGTCAGATGGCCGACCATGCAATTTCCAGCAAAAATCCACAGTATGTCGTTCTTTTCCACAATGGGTACATTTAAGAGGTTCCTTCTCAGACGAGGAACGGGTACCAGTATTAGAAGAACCACCCCCAGAAGTTGTTAAAGCTGATCTCTCTGGCTGTGCAGGAGGTAACATAGTGGAACGACGAGTATCCTCCAACTGTATCATAGAGTAGGCTTGTTCCAAATTGGGAAAAGGGGAACGATTCAAAACTTGAGACCGAAGCTGATCATACTCCACATTAAGTCCAGTAAAAAAAGTATAAACTATGAATTTATCCTCCCTTCGCTGAAATTTTGTAATATTGGAAGGACAATCAAGTTGAAAGTTGTCATAGTAATCAAGCTCTTGCCATAGACTACGGAGTTCAGAGTAGTATTGTGACAAAGTAAGTTCACCCTGTTTAGTTGCATGGAGTTTTCTTTGAATATCATAAACTTGTGCATCATTCCCTACCTGGGAATATGTATCCTTAGCAGCCTTCCAGATTTTGGCGGCTGTATCAAGCAGTACATAGCCATGGGCAATGGAATGGAGTCATAGCACTGAGAAGAAAAGACATTACCAGGGAGTTATTGGAACTCCACTTATCTTGTAATGGACCAGCATCACGTGGCTTAACAGTAGTCTCATATATATAGCCCTTATAACCCCTTGAATCAATGGAGAGAAACACCGATGTAGACCAGAGTAAATAATTTGTACCATCGAGCTTCACAGGGCTGACAGGAAAGGAGGGATAATCATGATGATTCCCTTGTGTCACAGATGGGCCAGTGGATACCACAGTAGATTCTTCTGAATCAGGCATACTGATGAGGCTATCGATCAACAATTAAGAGTCCAAAATACAGAGATGATGTTCCAGAAAAATTGCAGATATGAAATCTTGAAAAAAAAGTCTCGGTTCTGTTGAAGAAGACCTGATCCCTTGTGGTTTCGATCTTAGAGTGCAGAAATCTGATGGAAAAAAAAAATTAAGACGAAGACCAGAAGAGACCTGGAGTGCCGAGAACCAAAAAAAATCGGAACTGTTGTGACTGATGAATATCGAGTCCAAAAAAAATTCTGCAGATGTGCAATCTTCAAAAAACTAATTCTGCAGATCTTCAATCTTCAAAAACTGATCTCAATTTGTATGGAGATCATAAAAAAGTGGAAAGAAAAAGGAGGTAAAGGCTAGAGCAGGTACTAGATCATATTAGATCACCTCCAAGAGTCCAAGTACCGCCCCCATGGGAGAGTAGAGACCTTAGGAGAAGAGAGTCTCGGTTTGTAGAGGAAGGTTTAGGGTTTTAAGAAGGCTAGGTTAATCGATCTAAGAGAGATCGATCTTGAAGAAGGCAGAGATGGGAGAAGGAGGGAGATCAATTTGAATTTAGGAAATTATTTCTCAGGTATCGATAGTAAGCTCTGATACCATGAAGAAACAATTGAATGGAATGGCTTATCAATGTGATAGCCCTCCACGATTTATTTATAATAGTTCTGGAGAAAATTCCAGAATATAAGAATTACAATAATACCCCAAATAGGGAAAAACAACTAGAACATAAACTACCCCATGGGTCGACCATATATCATGGGTCGACCCATGTTACAATAATACCCATATTCCAACATAAACTAATAACAATGACTAACTAAGAATATGACTCAACTTAGACTTCTCCCACTCTCGACTTAACACTAACTCTCCCCCTCACGGTACAACATTAAGAATCCTCAGGTTGAGAGGGCTGGAAATTGGAATGATCTTGATTACCCTTTTCATTGTTGAATTCATCTTAAAGGGGAACAAAAAACTGTTAGCTGTTAGCAATATTATTATTGTTAATATTTGGTCTTTAATAGGATCCATGTAGCCAACCCCATTCAGTTGGGATAAGGCTGAGTTGTTGCTGTTGTTGTTGTTGTTGTTGATTGACCAAGCCTGCTTAATTAGTTCTGCAGCTTCTTGTTTTTTGTTTTTTTTTAACTATAATTATTTATTTATTTATTTTTCGGTTATCCCTGGAAAGGAATTAGGCCCCCATTTAGTTGGGATAAGGCTGAGCTGTTGTTGTTGTTGTTGATTGACCAAGTCTGCTTAATTAGTTCTGCAGCTTCTTCTGTTTTTTTCTTTTACTATGATTACTTATTTATTTATTTTTGGTTATCCCTAGAAAGGAATTAGGTTATACCATTACCATCATCACCACCATCTATGGTTTTGGTTGTTAACTTGTTATTCACTTATTTGTTTTAATAATTTAAGAGATAAGGTATACGTTATAGCATACTCAATGATGTTAGAAAAAAAGGGGGGGGGGGAAATAACACTTGGGTGCGTTGGTCGCCTAAGCGCTTAGGCACCCCTCAACCACTTTGGGTGGGTCGCCTTGACAACTATGTTTTTTTCTTTTTGGAAGAAGAAAAGAATGAAGATGACATGCCCCGCAACAGCTCAGTAAGAGAGCATCAAAGAAACAAGGAGACTACCAAGGGAAAATGAACAGCAGAAGAGGAACTCAATCCCTGTACCCCCAAAAAAAAAAAAAAGATTTGTGCAGTTTGTGGTATGTACAAAAGCGATTTTCTTCTCCTTTCTGCCTTTTTTTTTTTGTTGGGGGGGGGGGGGGGGGGGGGAAGGGGGTGTGGGAGATAAGAATACTTTGTATAGCTACCTGAAAAGCAAGCAAAATCTTCTGCTTCCTCATGTTCACTTCAAAAGAAAACGAGTGTGTCTCCAAGGACTCCGATGAATGCTTCTGAAGTAGCTTCAAGTATTTTGTAGCTTCTGATAATGGATCTTCAACCTGTAATAATGTAGTTCAAAACAAAAAAGTACATTATGTTTCCAATAACCGAACATATGCGCTCAATATCAGCTCAGAATGTCCCTACCCTACTGACAGTATGTGTGCACATATCAGACGGTACCTGGTGAACTTGTGTTAACAGCCGACGTAATTAATGGGAACCAGTTCAATTGCAACAAAACTTACCCACTACAGTAGGGAGTGATGTGTATGTTCTGCATTTTATTTTTTATTTTTTCTCACAAGAGCAGATGGCCTGGACAACTATCACATTGTGTATAAGAAAGTTTTTTTTTTTGGTTGTTTGAATTATTATCCATTTTCAATAAGATTCTGATATATTACCAGAAAAAGAAATAAGATTCTGATATAGGGGAAAAAGGGAAAGAAGGAGAAGGGAAAAAAAAGTCGACACTGTAAAACATCAAAAGCTCTGTAGAAGGAAAAGTATCATGAAGCTGAAACTACCTGCAACAACTTCTCCCCATTGGGATCAGGATCTGCTGGTTTGGCATGTTGCCGCTTTCCAGTCTTAGAGACACCAGCTGCATTTGATTCCTCTTCATTCTTCTCTTCAGCCTCCTTCAACAATAAAAGATTTTACAATTAAAAGCACTGAGAATAAAGGTTACTAAGAACACCCCAAAGAAACGCTAACATACTTTCTTTGCGCGAGCTTCTGCTTTTCTCTGCTTTTGTCTCATCTTCTTTTTCTGAGAAGGAAGCAACTTTGACATTTCATCATCTTCTTCAGTTGCTGATTTTGGAGGAGAATCATACAACTTTATATAGCATCTGCCAATACACATAAATGAATATGGTTGAAGAGAACTTGGAAATGTAAGAAAGTAGCTAATGTAAGACATGATAAAACACCACTCAGTGAAGTACACATACAAAGGGTGCTGATGTGGGATCACTCACTCAGGAGCTTCTCTGTTTAAGCAGAGGACGGCAATTGCACCCACCTTCTTTTCAACCTTCCTCTCTAACTTCCCATTTCCTTTATGTACATCATTTAAAGTGACGGGCAGAAGAGACTTTTTAATTGACAATTAAAAACCCCAAAATCAAAAGACCTTTCTTCCTCCCAAATTTCTAAACCCCCAATCTCCCTTGCAGGAAATATGGAAAGAGTGTTCTCCTCTCCCTCTCCCTCTCCAGCAAATTCTGTCTCCGGTCAATGGAAATATGAAACATCTCCAGCGAGACCATCTTGTTCATCTCAACCACGAAAACTTGGACTAAGAAACTTTAAACGATGTACTTAACTCTAGGGGCACATTTTAAACTGGTGAACCCTGTAGTGAACGAGAAACTCAGAGAAAGGAAGATGTCTCTGGAAATCACACAAAATAGGATCCCTAGTGAATGGGAAGAGAGATCATTGGGGAGAGAGACATAAAGAGAGTAATGCAGTTCAAAGTTCTTGAAAGAATCTGGCACCAAAAACACTGATAACGGTCCAGGATCAATAGACCCAATATTTGGTCAGAATAGACCAGTCAGACGATCAGATTTCAGAAACTGATAAGTTTAAACAGAATTCAGAATGATAGACATGAATTTCAGAAGTTGGAAGACCAACCAAGAATAAGAGATCAATGTGAAGACTAGAAAGGAAAAGAGAGAATACAAAAAAATCGGGGAAAGAAGAAGAGGGGATACAAGAGATAGCACGTGATTTGCATTAAAATTCAAAACTAAAAGAAGAACAGGGGAAAAGCAACTGGATAGATCTGCAATACCAGTCTCGGGTGCAGAGCTCAAGAGCTCTTGAAAAAACTTCAATTTCTATTATCAAATCATGTCTAACTGATGGGGATATAATTTCCTAAACTGACTCATAAAAGGACTCATACTCACACAGACACACTGAATAAGTAAATACTCAAAAATCAAAATAGAACTTTCAACTCAACTCAACTCAACCTTATCCCAACTAAATTGGGTCAGCTACATGGATCCTTTTTTTCCAATCAGCTCTATTCAAAGCCATACTTGTTATTAGTACTAAACTATGCATGCCTTTCCTCACCACTTTTCCTAGAATCATTTTAGGCCTACTGCTGGCTCTTTTAGCTCCTTCAACCTAACCAATTCACACCTCCTTACTCCAGCATTCAAAGGCCTCAGTCGCACATGACCTTGCCACCTCAAACAACTTTCTTACAACTTATCATATATAGGAGCTACTCCTAAATTAACTCTAATTTGTTCATTCTTTAATTTATCCTTTCTAGTTTTACCACTCATCCATTGTTCTTCCTTCAAAGGCTAACATTCAACTCCATATATCATTACTGGTTGTATAACTACCCTATAAATTTGAGTTTAAAGGGAATCCGTCGATCACACAACACTCCGGATGCACCCCTCCACATCATCCACCCTATTTTAATTCTTTGTGCAACATCATCCTCTAGTTCTCCTTCTTTATCTATAATTGAACCTAGGTACTTAAATTTTTACTTTGTGGTATCTCCCTATCATCAATTTTCACCACCTTACTTGCAGTCCTATTGTGACTAAAGTTACACACCATATAATCTGTTTTTGTTCTACTTATTATCTTAAAACCTTTTGACTCCAAGGTTGATCTCCATAATTCTTTACATTTATCCCTACTTTTGCTTCATCCACCAGAACAATATCAACACCAAGGGATCTGATCTTGAATGTCTCTAGGCAGATCGTCTAGAGACATTGTTTTGTGGTTGATCTTCCTAGCAACAGCATCCTCTATTTCTCCTTTATCTTAAAGTTGATCCTTGATGTAATCCAATATTAATTGGGAATACACTAACCCCCCCCCTTCAAAAAATACACACTACACCACTGTATATCCCTTGTTTAGTTAGAACTTTGTTTTCCTTACTATGTTCTGTTTGGATCCGTGTAGCCGACCGACCCCATTAAATTGGGATAAGGCTGTTGTTGTTGTTGTCCATCCTAGAGATGACGTCGTTATCACACTTGGGTCAACCGATCAGTTTCAGTTAAGAACTCAGAAGTATATGAGTATATTCAAACTATCCACGCATAACGGAATGCTAAAAAACGAAGACAAATTAGATAGCCTTTTTAGATTACTGAATGAATTGAATATTGAATCATTAGGATATACTGGGATCCATTTTCTCCTGCAAAGAGATTCCTTGAAACAATAATAGTATGATGGTGAATTTTTTTTTTTTTTTCACAAAGATGATGGAAAACCCATAAAGGAGGTACTCTGAAGAGGCTTCAAGAAGCTACATGAACAACATAGGATACTATCCAATGCACTGTTTAGGATGCAGCAATCCAAGTGGTTGCAGTTTTCTGATGTTTAAGGCCAAAAAATAATACCAAGCAGTGGGATTCTTAACGTAATGACTAAGGACCAGTTGGTACCCCTCAACCAACCCCTTTTGGTTCTTCTATTCCTCTCTTTGGTGCATTAAGAAGTCCTAGTTAGGTTAGCATTTGAAATTGAATCGGTTCAGGATAATATCTACAAACAAATCAATCCTTTACCTGATAGTCCCGACTGCAGCTTTATGAAAATATGCATGTGAATGCAACCGATCCTGAAACTTCAGCATTTCCACATATGCACGCAGAGTCATTTTCCTTAAGGAATAAGTATGGAAGTCGAACTGGTCTTCAGTCATATCAGTGTAATGCTTCTCTACAGCCAAGAATTTTTTCAAAGCCCGACCAAGATCATCTTGACGATAGTAACTTTCACCAGAAGCTAGTTCATACCTTCTCACGATGCATAAACCCATAAAGATTAGCAGCGAAATCACATAAGCCATTTGTGATAGAGATTCGAAATGAAGGGCAAAAAAACACACCATATGCACTGCATATCATAAAGGTTATTGTGTTGATCTCCATCCTTTGTGAACAATACAGCTGTTTTCTCTGCTAAGCCAACCTTAAGAGAAAAGGATAATTATCAACAAAATTCAGTTTCACATGATAAGAACATTAAAAATGAGGAAAGAAAAATAAGGATGATGGAGATGAACACTATAAGTAAGAACAAACTATGCAAATAGAAAAAAAAAAAAAAAAAGAAGCATTCTTAAATAACAGTGTATACCTGATCAGCCTGTAGCATACGCTTAACACATTCACTATTTATATAGCGATCCGCAAGATCCATACATCTTGCTTCATCTGCCAAAGCAGCAGCAGCAGGCAAGTCACCTGCATGCTTCAATATCCTGCCCTGTCAACAAAGACATGCCAACTCAGTAGGACATTAAGTGAACACATGTCGACGAGATTGAGAGCGCTCTTTAACTGCATCATGAATGCCAATACACTGCTTGAGCTCATGAATGCAGTTTGGGATCAATGCTAGAACAAACGTGATCCTTTCAATCAAGAATGGAACATTATATAAAATTGGCTGATTAGAGGAAAATTGTCTTTTTATTTATTTAAATTTCTTTTGGTAAATAAAAAAAAAAAAATTGATATTTTTGGCATTTGAATCTGTTGGAATCCAGTTAAAGTTGGAGAAAAAAAATCTCTGCCTTTGCTATTGCCAATAGCAAGAAGTTTCTACAAAGTATGGCAGCAGCCTAAGTAGTCCCTCTTCTCACCCTCCATTTTGAAAATAAATACTGGCTGCGCCCCTAGCTTCCATAGATATGTTTGTGAGATAGGTTGTATTTTTCTCTTTTAATAATTTAGGTTCACCTCCTCCCCTCTATTTTTTTCCATACTTCCAATCATTATTGAAATGTTTTGATCAGCATCTAACTGATCCCAAGCTAGCTTACCACTGACACCAAGAAGCAGCTGATGTGATCACAGTTAGTTAAAATGTTTTGGTTCATCTCTTCCCCTCAATACTTTACATCATTTTCCACCTGAGTTCAGACAAGGAAAGCAGCACTTTCATGGATATCCCGCAGGAGGACTAGCGATTTAACATAAAAACAAGCTAGGAATTAGATCCAGGCTTGATATCAAATTTCAAAGCATCCGACAGGACTAGTTTGCTGTCTAGGTAGTTATTTTGGTTGTAAACACCATTCTGTTGAATATTCACTCTGATACCAACTGCTGTCAAGATATTTCTTTCATACTACACCCGTCGATCTGCGTTATTGTATTATTACTGGTATTGGTGAAAAACCCTTATCTCCTATCTCATCCATTAAATTCACCATATAAATTTTTTTAAATGAATAACAATAACTATTTAATGATGAAAAAAATACAGTACAGGTAGCAATACAGATAAAGTACAATAACACAACCACAACCCCAATAGGCATGTGCCCATGATCCAATAAAACTGAGACAACATATAAAGAGGAATCTAACCAGTTACAGCACTATGGGAATGAGTGCCCTTAACATAAGCTAAATCAAATCCATGTCTAGCCATCAAATCTGCCACGTCATTGACTATTTGGCTTCCATTGGAAAGAAATGACCACCTTAGCTCCTGGATGTCAGACATGCCTGATTATGTGTGCAACCTACATCATTTACCAACAAAAAAAAAAACGAGTGTGCAACGTCCCTAGGACACCAACGTTTTGGTGTTTTTTTTGAAAGCCCATGCTATAACTGAAGATGAATCACCTTCCACTACAAGACTGGAGCTCACACCTGTAGTGGAAAACTACAAACAAGTAAAAAGTGAAAGGACGTCAGCCCCTTGAGGAATCATCCTCTCCTATAAGGCAAGTATAAAACACACCACAGATCCTTTCTGCAACCTTAGAACTTCTCCAACTGCCACCCCCCCCCCCCCCAAAAAAAAAAAAAAAAAAAATCAAATTTAAACTTCACAAATCCTCCAGCACTAGAGACCATGTCTTTAACCTCCTTTTCCTAGGAGAGTTGAAGAAAATCACATTCTCCCATAGTCTAAAGAAATATGTTGAGGGAAATCTCTATCAACGGGTCCACTGAAGTCAAATCCGCAATCTTGACCATGATACGCTCAATGACCACCCTTTCTGAGGACTCCTAACTCAAAAGCCTGGAGTAGTTCTCCTCCCAAACACACTACAGCACCGCCACAGAGTAGCTCTACATTAAAAGCTCATCATATCTCTTCAACACGATTTAAGCAAAAATACAAACTCTAGGGGCATCTTGTGGTACCCTAATCTCTAGTATTCTCAGAAAAATTTTCAAACAATCAAACCTTACCAATTAACTCCACAAACCTGCCCCAAAAGTTCTAGCACTATGGAAAGAAACCATGAACCCCAACATTCTCTCACACTACTACCTCCACTAGCCTAAATAAAACCTCCGGTCAGGAAGGATTTTGAACAATTAACTTCTAATCAAATATTGCGTTCAAGTGAGAATCAGGTAAAGCAAATTAAACAGAGATATTCTTTATAAGTAAATTAAACACTGAAATACCAAGAAATGTAATTACTTTCCATTTATTTGAACAATCAATTTCTACCCAAAGAACCAGGAACTATCTTCGAAGCTCCTAAAACTTACATTTGGATAATTATGTCATTTTACTAAACCAACAAATTACTTTTCTTTGAACAATCTGAAATTAATTGCAAATACATAACAAAGGAAGTACAGTAATCACAGGACAGTTAAAATGTTTCAGGTTCACACTTTCACTGGTCATTCCCTAATGCTCAACTGAAGACCCTATCCAAAGGCAAAAAGGTAGAATAAAGCTCTGAAAGAGTAAACAGCAAGGTTACAATTTAAAATCAAAATAATAGTAGTAAATGATACTAAAGCTGAAGATTATACTAGATAGCCAAAACTATATAATATGCACAGGATAAACCACAAAATTTGTATTGAGAATACTAAATAGCTTACATACCATCGAGAATACCTAAAAGAACTGGCATAAACAAACCTTGACTGAGTAGAGATCAATCACAGTTGGTGTATGATTGATGGCCTCATCAATTTTAGTGAGAGCAATATCATATTGACCACATCGGTCATAATGCTGTACCAGCACAAATTCCCTCAAATAAGTGCTACTAAAAAACCATGGACAGAGGATATTAGCAAATTTTATTCAAATATGGTTGAGAAAAAACCTGAGCTAATAAAAATAAAGTCCACATAAGTGTTGAAGGAGGCTCTTCCAGTTGCCTGCATTTAATGAAATACATGGCTATATTAATAGAAGATAAACGTAAATGAGTATGTAATTACTAAACATATATGCATACATACCCGTGATTTCCGCAATCATATTAAATTTATTTTTTATTTTAAATCTACTATATAACTATATTGAGAAAGAATAATAAAGATGATTCAGGGTGCCCAAACTGACTAATTTTAAGGGGCCATTGCTTAGAGCAGTGGTAAAAGGTTCAGGCTGCCAAGGCAAATGCCCGTGTTCGAGTCTTGAGGGAAGCCACTGTGTGCAAAAATGCCTAAAGATAGGACTGACCAAAAACTCACCCAACCCAGGATCTCGCATAGGCAGGACCAGCACTGGGAAATGGCCCACTGTAAACTCACTAACATGACCAATTAACACCAAGACTGAATGATGATTTAAAAAATGGCTCGATCTCGATTTTAGAATGGAATCTGTCTCCTAACCCAAACCAATATGATCAAACAAATAAGGCTGAATATACAAACCTGACCGAGCCTGACTGACCCTACTACCTCTTTCCACTTTGATAGTGTTCCACAGTGGGACAAAAAATAAAGCATCTCATAGCCCCCTTCTTTTTCTCCTAGAGTAGAAGTTTTAAATATTTTTGAGTGTTAGTCACTTAGTCCCACATCAAATAACTAGGAAAAAGGAAGGAGAAGGATCTATAAAAAAGGATATGCCTTGAGAAAAGGAGAGAAACCTAATCGGTGTGAACAATAAGGCTCTTGGTTAGTTCATATAATCAATCGGTCTAAAACTGAAATAAGACCGAATGACCTAACCCGAATGAAAACCGAGACCTACCAACCATTCATATATAGTTTCAGTCTTGTGTTTTGAGACTGTTCAGTTAATTAGAAGGTCTGAGTCAGGCCCATTTGGTCTGCACCATTAAAGTCAGACCGACTGATTGACACCCCCTGCAAATGACAGAGTTAAACCCTCAAACTAGGGAAAACAAGATCAAATCCAAATTACCGAGGATACGATTGTAGGCGCTTGTAGTAACCTCTCATTGGTTGAGCGCATGGGAAGGGGGGTTAGTGAGAGACTAACCAAGGCCATAGGTGAGAGGCCTTGGTCATTCCCCCCTATTCCTCCCTTCTTCTCCTTTTTGTTTTTAATTTGTTGTTACTGCAACACAGTTCTGTGGGGAATTTGATACCTGTAACAGCAGTGATTTTAATTGCTATTCTAGAAGTGGGAAGTGTTGATATCATCAAGTGAATACAAGGGGAAGGCACTGTCACATCATCTCTGACTTGCGGCACCCTTTTCTGTGGAGTTATATTGCAGCAGACCTTCATACCTCAACAACTCCTATTCTGACTTACTGATTCAACCATTATTTTTGAAGGTGTATTCCCACCTTTGGGACCTTCCTTCGATCTCAGTTTCAGCCACATCCAGTGGTTGGATCTTCTTCAACTTTGTAAGTGGTTATTCTGCCCTAGTTTCTAATTTCATTGCTTTTGGTGTTATCTCCACATCTGACCATCAATTACCCATAGGGTTTTGAAGTGTTACTCCATTGTTAATACCCTCCCTTCGACAAAGAAGTGTCATCTGCTGGTTAGTTTGTTAGTTACTTAGTTATTAGTAAGTTCAGTAACTTGCTTTTATGTCCTAATCTGCCCATTGGATCACAGCCATCTATACTAGGGTGTTGTTCGACCTTAGTTTCAGGACGATCAGATTTCTGGTTTGTAAGTTACAATAAGTTGCATTTTCTGGTCTTATTCAATATACCTAAGGTTCTACCCCGTGGGTGGTTTCTGTCGTTACTGTTTCTTAACCTAGGAACCCATTAGAAAAGATGGGGTGCTTTGTAAGATAGGAGCCTAAGCTTGGTGTGAGACACCTCAGGTCATATCTTCTTCAAATTTTCTATTTTGCTTCTGCTAGTAGCCTAGTATCACTCATGCGAGATCAAGTAAGTCACCCTATTCTGTTCCTGAGTTTGTTGAATAAAAAAATACTGATATTCTACTAAGAATATGAAGTAATTTCATTGTTGAACAATAAGGGTTTACGGAGTTAAAAACTGAGTTGATTTTTCTGCAACTTGTAATAGCCTGTGCGACACTTCTGTTTTATATCATTATTGCCCAGTTTTGAAGACTGTTGTAGGGAAACATCTAACCATTAGATTGTGCTAGGATTTGGGGTGAATAATCACTGCCCTAGAGGGTAAACCCGATTGGTGTTTGGCCCCGATCAGACTGGTGGATTTCAAGATCTGAAGTTTCTCTTAAATCTGATCACTTTTGGATGCTGCGATCCACTTATCTTAGACTAGTTCTGAAACTTATTAGAAGATAAACCAGACTCCTCTAGTTTCCTTTGGGGAAACTCTCATGGGTAGATGGGTGTCTCCAAATAACCAGGAGGGGATATTCATTTCATTTACACAAGTGCAGACAGAACAGGGAACTGATGCAGATGCACTTCCATGGTTGGACCGGCTTGACCCAGTCTAGAGACCCAGACCGAGAAGAACCAGGTCCAAACTTGGCTTTTGGCCCACTAGGGATATTTAAGGATTTGATTACTTGTTTGGAGTTGTCTACAAAATTTGCAATTTTTTTATTTCACCTTATGGTAGTTAGATAACATAGCAGTTTTTTTTCTTTTCAGTTTCAGTTCTAGAATTCAGTTAGGAGTCTTTTTTTTTTTCTCTTATATATTGATGTATCCCATAAAGATTTGGAGATTGGATTGAGTAGAATTTGAGATTTTCAATTCACAGTAGTATTTGCACGAGACTGGTAGCGGACCAGCTAAGGTCCTCTTTTCCTCTCTTTTTTTTTTGGGTGAATAAAAATTATATTACCAAGAGAAAAAGATTACAAAGAGCCCCAAAGGGAGAAGAGGAGAGAAAAGAGAAACCACCCGCCAAAGCAATGGCTAAGGGGTAGTAGCAACAAGAGTAACATTTGAGAGACCCCAGGAATCAACAATAATTCTGTTCCTTGGGGAGTCTTTACAAAAGGAAGGGGGAGCTAGAGATAATTTTGCTTTAATTTCAAAGGAAATGGAATCCCAAATCATACTATAAGATCGAGATTTGGAGGTCCATTTCCAAATGTTGTGCTCCATCCAAATATGAGAAAGGGCTGCAAGCCATCTTGCCTATGGAGTCACAAATAGAAGAGCCAGCGAAGGTCATATCGATCCAAATCCACTCTCGAGAGAATGGCAGAATTCTCCTTTGGGCAGGCCAACATTTGTTGAGGATGCCTTTCCAAATTGCAGTAGACATAGGGCATTCAAAGAAGAGGTGATTGAGATCTTCATCATTGCTCCAGCAGAGGCAGCAAGCTGAAGGAGCAGAGATGTGCCGGCTGCGAAGAAAATCCTGCGTGGGCAAGCATTTGGTGAAGACTAGCCAGGCTGTGAAACAGTGCCTAGGAATGTGGTGCTTAAACCAAAGGAGTTTCCTCCAAGGAACCACAGAGCCATTAATACGAGTGAGGTTCCAAGCTGCTTTGGAGGAGAAAGAGTTGCAGTTGGAAGAAGACCAAGTAACAAGATCCCCTCTAGCCATCGGCCTTCTAGTAATGAGGGGGAGATCATTCCAAATAAGGTCCAAAGAAGCGGAGGAGATAGGAGGAGCCCAGCCATTGTGATCCATAATATCTGCAACCAAGGAAAGCCTGTGAAGACCGGAGGCATAAATAGCCCTGGGGATAACCAAGGGAAGCAAGATTCCTTTTGGATGCCAGTGGTCCAACCAAAGGTAAGAGGAGAGCCCATCACCAATCTGAGTGCGGATAGCTTGAAGGGCCAGCTGCCGACAAGCAAGGATATTTCTCCAGACCCAAGAGGCATCAGAAGAGACAGGGACAGTCCAAATAGAGTCATGGCGAAGGAGACCTGAATATATCCAATCTACCCAGATGCTTTTCTTCCTTGAGACAATCTTTCAAATAAGCTTGATAATACCCGCAGAGTCGACATCTTTGATTCTCCTGATGCCTAACCCACCTTCCTTCTTGGGGAGGCACACTGCAGCCCAACTGAGAGGGCGAAGAAATCTGGAGGAATCATTCCCCTTCCAAAGGAAAGAGGCTAGGAGGGATTCCAGAGATTTGATAGTAGAATGGGGTAAACCATAAATGCCAGACCAGTAGATGTAAGAAGCCTCCAAGACTGATCTTATAAGAACCAACATGCCAGCATAGGAGAGAAGCTTGCCTTTCCACAGTTGAAGTCTTCTCCTGATAAGATCCAACATTGGGGTGCAATGGTGGGCAGAGAGCCTAGCGGGGATCAAAGGAAGTCCCAAATACGTGACAGGCAGCTGACCCTCGAGGAAGCCCGATTTGTCAAGGAAAGCCCTTTTGTCCTGCTCAGAAACACTAGCAAAGAAGAGGAGAGACTTCAAGGGGTTGGTACAGAGACCTGAGAGCTCTATGGAAATGCTGGAGACAAGACATGATAGCTTCAAGCGAGCCAATTGCAGCCTTGGAGAATATCATCAAATCATCAACAAAGGCCAAATGGGTAAGCTTGAGAGCTTTACACTTGGGCATAGGAGAGATAAGCTGCCGATCAGAGCAAATTTGGATTTTCCTGGAGAGAACTTCCATTGCCAAAGTGAACAAGTAAGGAGAAAGAGGGCAGCCTTGCCTAATCCCCACAGTAGCACCAAAATAACCAGCCGGGCTACCATTGACCAGAACTGAGAACTTTGGAGAAGAGATGCAGGTGCTGACCCAGTTAACAAAGACCAAAGGGAAGCCCAGTTTTGTCATAACTTGGGTAATGAAATCCTAGCTCAGAGAGTTAAAAGCCTTGTGGATGTCTATCTTCAAGAGGATAGCCGGGGAGTAGTTTTTCCTGTCGAAGCCTCTGACAATGTCATGACAGAGAAGAATATTGTCATAAATATTCCTACCAGGGATGAAGGCTGATTGGTTGTTGCTGACCACCATATCTACCACATTCTTGAGCCTGCGAGGCAAAATCTTTGCAATGAACTTGTAAAGAAGGTTACAGAGGGCAATGGGCCTGAAATCATGCATAGCAGAAGCTCCTTCCTTTTTCGGGATGAGGCAGAGAAAAGTGTGGTTCATGTGAAATCCGCAATAAATTTAAATTTTTTGGAACTTGTGTGATTTCAGGTTCCAACTCTGAGTCTATGGTGGCATCGATGCTATGGGCTGCATCAGTCGAGGATACAGATGAATCTCTCGACACTCCTATGGAGGATTCCAGGGAATCTTCCTCTCAGCTTGCTCTTTTGGGGTCAGAGGACCCCTGTGGAACCCCGCACTAGAGTTACCAGTGTCGGATCTGCTGCCTAGAGGCTATGCAGAACCTCTCCCTTAATTAAACTCGATGCAAGTATAATTTAAATGTAATTTATAGTATTTTGTACGACCAATTAGAGCTATAGGGGTATTTTAGTCAATTTGCCCTTGTGGGACCCACTCCCCCAATGGGGAATCCTATTCCTGACATTTACCCGTACCCGGTTTACCTTTGAAATTTTAAGACAACATTATATAGTTAGAATAATCTAAGTAATAAGTAATTTTAATAAAAAAATCAGATTTAAAAAGCATTTCTAAAAACAGATTCTACTTTCTTTTAAAACAAACCAAACACTATCTAATTAAAGCACTACCTATATATATGTAACTAATCTAATAAATCATACACTATTCACAAATCACTAAGAAGAAGGGAGAAAACGATTTCAGCTTGGGAACCTTAGAAAAGAAGAAAAGAGAAGAAGGATAAGAAGGGAGACGGGAGCTCTATACTTGGGGTTTGGTTTGGTAATTGAAATTGAAGCTTGGGAATCCCTATAGGAGACTTTATTGCACAAGACTTGGGCTGTCTTCATCTTTGTTCACTGCTGTACCAAGGTAAGCCATGAATCCATGCTCTTTCCACCTTCTCTTTCTCTAATCTTCAAGCCTAATCATGCCTAAATAGATTTCTGCCATTAAAATCTTTAATCCAAGCTTAAACAATGGAAATTCCACCTAATTTCTTACTGTTTTAGTGTTGTTTGGGTTCAGCCATACCTGAATCTTCATGGCTGTCCCTCTGTTGAACACAATTGCTGATTCTAATGGCCAATTCATAAACCCTAAGTATGAAATTTGGGTTTGATTGATAAAAATCCCAAAATTTGAGTTGAAATTTTCAAATTAATTAAAGAGGTTAGTTGGACCCACCTTAACATTGACTTAGAACATGAAATTCAGGGCATGCATGTCAAGATCTGACCATTTGGAGCAAAACCCCCAACTCGGCCTCAGGGCCAGATGCAGTTGCAGGCCTAGGGCCGGACGTCCGGCCCTGTATCCCTCTAAATCCAGCTGCTCCTTTTTGTGCCCCTGCTGCCCTAGTATCTTGGGGTTTGCCCTTAGCTTCTATTTGAACCTAATGGATGTCATTTGTATGTGATTTAGGGCTGTAATTCCTGTATTTTCTCTATCTTGACTGGATCCTTTGGAAAGTATTTGGCTAGGACTAGACTACTACTGTACAGGTAAGGGAACTTGATTTTAATTTTTGGTGTGTTTATCACTTTAATTTGCTGTTGTTCTGAATGCCATTTCATGCATCATTAAAACTACTCAGATGCATATAGTTTCTTAACTCGTATTTATTGCACTAGAATCTGCATGTGAACTAGGCTGCATTGGCATCTTGCATTGCATTGATATTATTGTTATTGTGAATTTATTGATGGTCAAGTACTGTACTTTTATAATTCAGCTATCCATACATGTGCCATCATGAATAGATTGTACTGGGCTAAGTTGTATGTCATCACCCAGTACTACGTCCCTTACCAACAAGGGAAGAGGTGTTGGACAACCCGTGGTACAGCCGATGGGTATGCCGAGGTACCATTCACTGTCCCATATTAGCATGTGTACTCCACTGTGGGAATAAATAGTAGGGTTGGTCTTTGGGGGTCTACTGGTTGGGCTGCCTGGTGACATGCCTAAACTGGTGGGTCCTCACCGTAGTAGAATGGTTTCGCTCGGGTGACCGACGTCTGGTTATGTGTTTCCGGGGCCGAGGTTAGCATCTACTACAGTAGTACTTAAACCTCATGAGACTTAGTATCCATGTTAGGAGCATGTTAGATTAGAACATGCATCATAAATTATTGTGTTTGTTTGCATGCATTCCCTTGTTGGGCTTAGTGGAGAGCTCACCCCTGTGGATATCCTTATTTTTCTTATAGATGAAGTTACTCTCGTTGCTGCTAGTGTTTCTGTGGGGATTCCTCCTACTCAGGACTCTCCTGCTGCTCATGGAGTTGATATTCCTCTCCTGGTTGAGCACGATGCTTCGTGTTCCTATGATGACTGCACATTCTCCTGATCCTCCAAAATGATCAGGCTTTTTCTTCCTCTTTTGTTATAACACTTTTGTAGTAGTTATTGTCATGGTTCGAGATCTCGCCGAGTTTCTCGGTTTTGTGAGATAGCGAGTCGAGATGGGAGTCGGTTCCTAAAACTGCAATATCTCGGTCAAGTCTCGATTGCCATTTCTCTATTTTTTTTAGTCATAAAATTTCAATATCTCGCCGAGATCTCGGTATCGAGTTATATGGTTTTTTACCCAGTTTTCATGACCCATATGCCTATATGCCCATTTTTTTAAAAGAGAGCAATGTATAGAACTCGGAAATCTCGAGTTCTGTCCAAAGCTCTCAAAAGTTTAAAGAAAAACACTCCAAGAGCTCTCTCTCTCTCAAATTTCTTCCTATTTCTCTCAAATCTTTGGTGGATTATGATGTTTGAAGTGAGATTCAAGTGGTAAAGTGAAGATTCAACTCCAAATCATCACCTATTTGTAGGATTTCAAAGGTATTTTCTAATTTTTCCCAAATCTATTTTTTTCAAAAAAATTTGTGCAATACTTGTTAGATTCATGTGGTTTTGATATATGTTAAACATCTTTGCCCGATCTATCACTTGATGGAGTCGAATTTATTTTTCAGTTATTAAATTTTTTATTATAATTTCTGAAAAAATAAATAATTTTTTTGAAAAAAGAAAATGAAAAAAATAGGATGAATAGTGATTGTTTGAAAATGAATTTGATATATGTTAAACAACTTGGGATGCTCTCACCCATGGATTAATTTTTATTTTCACCTATTAAAAATTATTTTATTTTCAGATTTAATAAATATATTATAAAAATTTATTAAATAATTTAGGAAAATATTTTCACAACATATGTACATTATTAACTTGAAATGTCAAATACATATATTTATTTTCTTATACTTTAGTTATTATGTTTAAAAAATTCAAAATATTATTTTAATTAAGAAATAAATACTAGGTTAGGGATAAATAAGAGATAGTTATTTCATACGTTTAAGAGTTATGAATAGCATACTTTAAGTCTTGAATACCTTACTTTAAGTGATCTTTGGTTATTAATACATGCTTTTTTGTAACAGTATAAAATATAGGACATTTTGTACACAATGTCTGATATAGCATGGCAACATGGAGTCCCCATGTCCGCAGACAAAAAGAAGTCCAAATGCAATTATTATGGGAAGTTGCTATCTGGAGGAGCCACTAGGTTAAAGCAACACTTGTCTGGTACAGGCAAGGATGTTGTCTCATGCCCAAATGTTCCTGTCCAAGTGAAAGTGACAATGGCACAACACTTGAAAGGAGGAAGATTAAAGAAAGCTGAGAGGGAAAGAATGCAACAAGAGTTTAATGAGACAGTACTAGAGAGGACTGGTGTAGAGGTCCGTGGTGGAGATGATACTGACATTGGGCCTCCACCTAGTGAGTTTCAATCAGAGGCTGAATGGAGAATTTACCAGCAGACTTTGCCTAAGAGTAGACAAAGTTTTCATTTTGAGAATATAAGAACATATGAGCAGGCAAGAGGAGCTGGTGGATCTGGCTTAACTGCACCAGTGCAAGAAGATGAGAGGAGGAAAAGCACTGGGACAAGAAATATACCACGACCCCAAACCCGACCACGAGTACAAGCTCCAGATCCCATTTTTGAGTAGGATCCCACAACTTTTAAGCAAAAGATGCCTACCAGCCAACCATCCCGCAAATATTTGGTGGTAAATAAGAGGAAGCATGAAAAGCCTTCAGCAAGTTCATGCTTTACCATGGCATTCCAGCCAATGTAGCACAAGGAACATACTATAATGCATTCCTTGATCTTGCAGGGAGGCTGGTGCGCAGGATGGAAGGACCTTCACCACATGAATTATACAATGTATAATTGCCTCGGGGAGGTACAGAGCTGAAAGATTACATTGATAGTTTGAAGCCAATGTGGGAGACATATGGGGTTACTCTTATGGCTGATGGATGGACTAGACCTACTAGACTATCCATCATAAATTTCATGGTGAGTTGCAATGGAAAGACTGTATTCTTGAAATCCATCGATGCATCAAATAATGTAAAGGATGCATCATACTTGTATAAGGAGTTTAAGCAAGTGGTGGAGGAGGTAGGACCAAGGAACGTTATCCAAATTGTGACGGATAACGGTTCCAACTTTAAAAAGGCTGGAGAGAAGTTGATGAATAAGAAGAATAAGAGGATCCGGCTCTTTTGGACCCCATGTGCAGCCCATTCTATTTATTTAATGCTGAAGGACATAGGGAAAAAGACTTTGGTGGCGGGTGTGGTAAGAAAGGCAAGACAAGTAACAACTTTTGTGTACAACCATTCTTATGCTTTAGCCTTGTTGAGGGACAAATGCAATGGAGATTTAGTGAGGCCTGGTGTCACTCGATTTGCCACCAATTACATTGCATTGAAGAGCTTTCAGACTAAGGCGATAGGTCTGAGGTCTATGTTTGCAAGTGATAAATGGTTTAGTTGGCAAGGTTCTAAGTCAGGAGAAGCAAAGGCAGCACAACAGACCATTGCAAGTGATGGATTTTGGAAGGACTTGGGGAAAGTGGTTGTCATATTAGAGTCAGTGGTGGCAGTACTGAGGATGGTTGATACAAAGAAGAAGCCTACCTTGGCCCACATTTATGCTGCCATCCAAAAAATGAAGGAAATGGTTAGAGCTGCTATACCTCGAAGTGCAAAGTCCTACACTAACATCATTGATGAGCGGTGGGAGAAGCACTTGAGTCATCCATTGCATAAAGCTGGTGAGGTCAACATACTTTACACTTTAAATGCTATAATTTTTTTACATTTACATATTCAAAACCCAAAGGCATTAAGTCAGTAAAGTCACTAACAAATCATATGTGGTGTCTACTTTACCAGCATACTATTTGAATCCAAAGTATCACTACTCCCATGATCTTGGGCTAGACATAGAATTGTTAGAGGCAATTCAAACTGTTACTGCGAAGTTAGAGCTCAATCCTAAGACACAATCTGCTTACAATGATGAGGTGAGAGTATGAGACTTTGGTACTTTGGTAGTTAGTTTATGAATGTAATTACTAAATAGGAAATACTAATTCCTCAAATTGAAATTAGATCAAATACTTTAGAGAGGCCTCAGCAAGTTTCGGTCGACAAGCTGCAGTGGAGGGTAGACAAAAGTCAGACCCTGGTAGGTGGCATGATATTACATATTTACATTTATGAATTATAATTTTCTCTCTTTAGAATTTACATATTCTTACTATTCTATATATGTAATGCAGCCGACTGGTGGGTGCTTTATGGTACAAGTTCACCCAACCTGAGGAAGGTAGCAGTGAGAGTGCTCTCACAAACTTGTTCATCCTCCGGATGAGAGCGCAACTGGAGTACATTCTCATTGATACATTCAAAGAGGCGGAACAGGTTGGGTAGCGAACGACTGGAGCAGCTTGTGTATGTGCACTACAATATGAGATTAAGGATGAGGCACATACATGAAGGAATTGAGGCCAATGATAAAGAACCCATTGAACTGTCCAACATTTTCCAAGAGGACTCTGATGACGATGAGGATCCCCTATTCCAGTAGGTGAGGGGATCATGGTACACCTGATATGGATCAGCCTGGGGGTAGGCCCGACCCCACCATTGCGTCTGTAACCGGCACGGATGTTGAGGATTATATGTCGTCACAAGAAGGGCGTGCACATGCAGAGTCACCGAAACCTTTTAAGCCTGCTGTAGGAAGTCCTGCTGCTGATGATGATGGTAGTGGTGATGACAGTGGTGATGGTGATGATGGTGATGGTGATGGTGGTGGTGGTGGTGGTGGTGGTGGTCGTGGTGGTCGTGGCATGTCAAGTGGCCGTTATTATGATGATCGTCATGAGGGGATGTGCGAGCAGTACCAGTATGAAGTAGGAACGCAGGGGGACCCTGTGCGTTTCATAGGTGAGTCTCAGTTTACGCATGCCACTCAAGATCAAGACCATGGTAGCCACCCTAAAACATACAAAAGAAAGAAGGGTCGCCAACACTCACATCAGTCAGATGCTCAAGATGATGACAACAGTATGAACACCATGCTTGCAAGTTTTGGAAGCATGAGTATAGATACTACTAGTGAGCATCAGTCATGGCAATCATCTCAGCATCATCATGGCTATGACTATGGCCAGGAGAGCACCAGTTCTGATTATAGTGCCTATGGTCAGTATGGGCAGTCAGCAGCTAAGTATGACAGACAAAGCTCTGGGTCAGGTTTTGGGTACATATTCCCAGTCCCAAACTAGCCATACATGCCTCAAACTCAAAATGACAGTAGCAGTGGATCTTACACTTCATACCAACAGCCTCCCATGTACCCTAAGATAGGGAGATTGGTATATGTTGATGAGAAGACTTATATGGCAGCTGTGTCACACTATGTGCAACACTATAGCAATTCCATGACATGGGAAGTCTTTGTGGATCAATTTGGGGATGAATTTATTACTCAATCATATTTTATGTAACAAATTCAGTGAACATTGATGTAATGTACTTTTTATTCGCATGTTTTGATTGATAATTTGATATGTACTAATTAGAATGTTTTGATAGCTAAATTTGCTAAGTTTTACTAAATTATAGGTAGAGTAGGTTGTTTTAGACTTTTAGTACGACTCGTCGCCTACCAACCTATGGTCTAAAGTAAAACTCATATTTGGACTTGTTTTTTGGCAAATCTGGGCATGCCATTGTGTTTAAATGGCCTGAAATAGGCTGGATACCAAGTTTCAGACCCAAAATATGTGTAAAACCCATCGAGTTGGGGGTCCGAGTCAAAAAAAATAAAATTGCACCAGACTCGCCGAGATCTCGACTCGACTCGGTTTCTGGCTTGGCCGAGATGCCACCGAGACCCGAGTCTTAGAACCTTGGTTATTGTATATAGTCTTTTTGGGCCTTTGAGTTACTCCTTTTGTGAATCACCAATGTAACTCTCTTGTACATAAATGTTCATATAAATATAACTGTTATCACTAGTTCTTCTTTATTACTATCTTGTTGCCTTATTTAATTGCTTCCGCTGCATTTAAATTCTGATTATTATGAATAAAATTGTGAATAGAGTACTGCACTTGCGATCCTGGTGGGTTGGTTGGATGCCTCAGACATCCAGTCACACTTGGCCCTTATAAACCAGGCCGGGATTCACACCTTGGATCTGACTAGGGTTGAAGAAGAAGCTCTCGATGGCAGCGAAGAGATCCTTTTTGATGATGTCCCAAGAAGCTAAGAAGAATCCCATGCTAAAACCATCCGGCCCAAGAGCCCCATTCACTTTGAGGGAATGGATAGCAGCAACAATCTCCTCTTCTTTAGGGATGGAGCTGAGGAAGTCCAAATAATCAGGAGAAATGAACTTGTTGAGCAGAGGGCTCGGCAGACACCCATTAGGACCTTGAGGACCCCCCAAAAATACCCTCAAAATGCTGCACTGACAGATCTTTGATATCTTTCACATTTTCAGCCATGGAACCATCCGGGCGGGTGAGTTGAGTAATGGAGTTTGCATTGACTCGAGCTTTCACAGAGCGATGGAAATAGGCTGTATTTGAGTCCCCTAACTCTAACCATTTGATTCTAGACTTTTGCTTGAGAAAGCTTTCTTCACGAGCCAGGAGGGAGGAGAGTTCCTCAGAAACAGCCTTCTGTTTTTCAACAAGATGGCAGTTTAGGATATCTAATTGGAGCCGAGACTGAATGGTAGCAAGCTTGTCCTTGCACTCTGCAACCTGAATGGTAATATTACCACAAGTCTTAAGATTCCAATCCTTGAGAGCTGCTTGACATTTTTGAGTTTCCTTGAGACAGCAATGAGGGGGTTGGAAAATGCAAAGACTGGCTTATCCCAAGCTTCTTTGATTAGAGGCAAGAAAGTTGGGTGGGATGTCCACATGTCAAAAAACTTGAAGGGTTTGGGACCAAAAGAGATGGAAGGTTGGATGGATAGGGAGATGGAGGAGTGATCCAAGATATCCGGGTTTTCAAAGGTGGCATGAGAGGAAGGAAAGTTGGTTAACCAGTCTTCATTGACTAACACACGGTCAAGCTTACAAACAATTCTGTTAGAACCTGCCCTTTTGTTACTCCAAGTGAAAGGGAACCCTGACCATCGGAGGTCATTTACACCAATGCTCTCAGACAGTCATTGAAGGCACCCACAGCTTCCAAGTCCACATTATCACCCCCCTGTTTTTCAGAGCAGAACCTGATGACATTAAAGTCCCCTGCTAATCCCCAAGGCTGAGAGCCAACAAGGCTAGCAATGGAGGTAAGGTCAGACCATAAGGAGGCTCGCTGGGAAGGACAATTAGAGGCATAAATGACAGAGAAGAAGCAAGTGAAGTGGCCCAAGCAATCTGAAATAGACAGGTGCCTAAACTGGGGAGAAGCAGTCAAGGAGGTAATGGAGATAATTTTTGGATCCCACAAAACCCAGATGCGACCATTCGGGTGATGGGAATAGTTGGAGAGGGAGGCCCAGCCCGGAGCGATGGAGGTTTGGATTTTTGAGGAGTTAGGCTCTTTAATGTGAGTTTCCAAAAGGCAACAGAAGCAGGAGAGAGAGGAGCGAATGCGAGAGCAAACAGCGGCATGTTTCGAGGCTGAATTCAGGCCTCGAGTATTCCAGATGAGACCATGCATCATTGGGGGCGAGGGAGAAGGGGCAGCAAAGGCACATCAAGGCGTGCCAGAACAGATTTGGACCTGGTAACACTGTGGTGGCACCGGCGGTAAGAACTTCGAAGAGGGGAGGTAGCCAAAGATGAGGGGCCATGTCGGGCTTTGTTAGGATTTCGATGTGAAGAAGAAAGACTGGGAACGGGTGAAGAAGACGAACTTCCAGGCAGGTCAAGATTGAGGGCCAGATCCGGGTTCGAAGTGTTTGGAATACCCGATCCAGAAAGGGCTTCGGGTAAAGAGTGGGAAAAGTTTAAAGGTAGGGGGTGCAACCCAGGGCTAGAAGGGTCAGAGGAGATTGGGTTAGGAAGGAGTTGCTGACCAGGCAACAAGGGGCCCACCAACAGAGGAACGTCAGGGTCATCGCTGACCAAAGGATAAAAAGTAACCTCAGTAGTTGATGCAGGCACTAAGGCGTTAACATCAGGGAGCAAAGAGGGTTCCAACTCTAAAGTCGACATAGCCAGAGAGTTGGTAGCAGCGCCAGGACTTCCAGAGCTCAAAGGGGAAATTCCCTCCAGATCTATTTCCAACATACGAGATTTGCTTCTGGGACAGACATCAAACTGGAGTTTCTCGGGGCAAGTGGAGATGTCGTCTTCTTCAGTAGGTGACAAAGCGCTGAAGCGATTCTGGTCATCGTTCCAGGATGGCAGAGAGGACTGCGGCAGAGCCTTGGAAGGAGCAGCGGGGATCTTTTGCGACCCAGTCTTTTTCCGGTGCCGGAATCTAGTTCTCACTCTGCCGCGAGACAGAGATCGAGTCGCAGGCTTTCCGGGGACAACCTTCTCAGCTTCGCAAGGAGGAGCAACAACGGCGTCAGTAGGAAGAGCAAGGGCATCAGCCGGTTCGGCCGGAGGGGAGCACAGATGCAATTTGTGACCAAAAACCTTGCACACCAGGGACTGTGGAGGTTTCCAATCGTAATGAACTTCTTGTTCAAAGGAGTAATCGTCTCCGTCATTGACTTTGATAAAAGGAGGCAAATCTTCAAAGGCCGACACTTCAACACAGATTCTCGCGAAGGCTAAGCGATCTTTGCGTCTAGTTCGCACATCAGTAAACAGAGGTTTACCAAGGACAGAACCAATGGTGCTAAGTACTTCTGGTTAACCCTCCTCCTCAGGTAAATTTTTCTTAATCCTTCCATCGTTCTTTCTTTGTACCAAATTATCTTCTTCCTTTTCCGTTATCATTCTTCTTTTCCAGCTCTGATTCCTCCCTTTTTCTTTATTCTATGTACTTGTGACCTGGGCTGCAAGAGATTTATGAAATCAGCTCCATTGTAATAATTCTCCTTCAAATATCATTTATTTTCTGGGGGCAAAAATATCTCTCCTCTGTTTTTTTAGGGGTGGTGGAGGGGTGGGGGTAACCATTCAAAATTTTTTTTCTCATACCCTCCATCTTTCCTTGATCAATTTATCTTGCAGCATCTGTCTTATACCTCTCCCCCCCCCCCCCCCCCCCTCCCCCCCTTTTTCCAAGCAACAAAATTTTATCAACATCAAAAGCATCCCAGGGAAGAAATTGCAAAGGAAATAGAGAAAGTTCAACTTAACTTCTAAGTACCCAGTTTCAAGTTCAATGCAGTGTACCTCTAAAAAGATTTCGCACAATAGTTTCTATGTAGTATACTAGTATGTATAACCTATCTGAAAATAAAAGAAGATGGGAATAAATCAAAACAAACAAATAAAAAACTACAATAGTGAAATTTAGTAGCAGTTCTGGACTGGTCACAGGAAAATAAAATTTGAATATCAGGTAAGGATGAGTTCTGTGACAATGTGTTGTGACTTCACGAACTTCAGTTTATTGATCCATAGGAAATTTAATAATTATATAATTTTGAAAAAGAGAAGTAATTTTCGAACACCGTGCGCCTCAGTTGCAAGCTTGTTTAAATTTCCAAAGATAACATGGGAGGTTTTAAAGTTTATTATTCACAAATTACCTCCCTGGATATGCTCCAGGTGTTCTAATTGAATCTTCCAACTCAAGAATCAATTTCTCTAAAATATCTGCCTGTGAAAGAGATGCAGAAGCAACAAACCATAAACTGTCAAAACAAACATCCACTCCAAAAGCAACAACATCAACAATTAACGAAAACTAAAATGTGTTTCCAAATGTTTTCACTGCACATGCAGATGCACACACACACACACACACACACACAGAGTAATCAAACTGACCTTGCCAGGGTGATCATATAAAGGACTGAGATCAGAGAACAATGAAGGAACTCCCTAAAAGCAGGGCACCAAAACAGAGCTATGTGAGCTTGGTGATAGAGCAGATTTAGATAAATCAAAACAGAATTAACAAAGGCCGATAATCAAGCAAAAATCATAAACATTTTTTTACGAATCATTACCTTGGATAAGAGAGGCCTAATATAGTTATCTGCTGCCTCTCGGAATTTTTCACCTTCTAGAAAATCAAGTGGTATTCTCTGCAGAAAAAAGTAAACAAAGTCCAAAGGTTATGTGAAACTGAGAGTCAGAGAGATTGCTCACCTAGTCGCAAAATTAGCACAAGCGTAAATGAAGCTTCAGAAGAACCAAAGCAAAAGAGAATTACTTTTTCCCAGCTAACAATAAACTAATAATAGAATAATACAAAGTGTTAACCATTGTTACATGATATAGGGGGTTTTACCTTCTATCTTTACTAGGTGTCTTGGGAGTCCTAGTGTGTTTAGGAGTTGTCTCTAAATTACTCTATTCGAGTTGTAACCATAGTTCGAAAACTCGTCTCATTACAGTGTCTCGAACAGGTCGAGAGTTGAGACAACCGAAACCTCAAAATTTCGCAGAAACATTATATTCTGTCTGAGTTTTGCTTGGCCATTTCGGGGTCCAAAAGGCCAAAATGAGCGAAATACCGAAACAAAATGACCGAAATAACTAAAATTTCGATTCTGCCATTCAGATACTGTTACATGGTATCAGAGCAGTAACCAAGTACCTGATTCTCTGTGTAATAGACGTTTTGAGAGTTGTTTTAAGTTTCTGGTTTAAAGAAGGAAACCCTAGTTCATAGAAGAAGAAGAAGAACTAGGGTTTTGTATGGGTTTCTATCTACTATTTCGCTGTGATTGCTTATTTGTTGAAAATTTATTTACCTCTACTGCTGATCGATTGAGTCTGCAAATTGCTGCTATCATGGAAATCGAATATGCTGCTAAAGCTACTGCTGAATTGATTTGTTGCTGACTCGATTCCACTTACTGTTGCTGTTAATTGAAGAAACCAGTCAAGAAGAAGGGTTTGCAATTGATTTGCTCCTGCTGGTGCATCTTGGAATCGATTTTTTAGTCTCATGTTGGTTGAAGACAAGGGTTGAAGAAGATTGGTCTGTCCGCGTCGCTTATCGATTTGCTGTTGCTGCTATTTGTTGTCTATGATTGAGGAGTATCATTTACCGCCGGAAGATTTATTGAGTATCGATTTATCTCGCGAGGAAGATCGAACTGCTGAAGCCAACGCTGCTGTTCTCATTTCCATGTTGAAGACGATGACACTTCAAGTATTGGAGATGAGAAGAAGGAGATGATGGAGTTATTTCCTTTAATCCATTAACTTTGATTTCCCCTTTGCTCCTCCTAATTTCTTATAATTCTGGTTTGTCCTCCGTATTTTTGTTCCAAGTCTGTCTTTAGAAGACAACCACACATCGTGGTGGGTTTTATCTCCATACATTTTTATAATCCCTTAATTGTCCCTACTAATGTAGGACAGGAATGAAAATTCAACCAGTCCCAAAACAGGAACTGAAATCAGGGAAAACTGGTTCAGTTTAATGGGTTAAGGCTGGGATGGTTTGATAGGGTATGGTTTAGTGCAAGGGTGATGTTAGTGTGGAGGGATAGGTCTGGGACAGTAGGAAAAACAAGGGATTAAGCATACAAATCTGCAGAAGGTTTTTCTTCTCTGCCAATTTGAGTAGCAGGCTAGGAAATAGGGATTTAATGGGTTTTGGGGAGATTTCTTGTGGAGGCCAATCAACAGATCAGAAGGGGCTGAAAGGGGGATTGAGTGGAGCTCTAGGATGGGGGAAAAGGTGCTCAAAAGATGGAGGAAAAGTGAAGGCTGGATAGGGCAGGAGAGAGGGAGAATGGAATTAGAAAGTATTGAAAATAAGTTCAACAGTCACAGCAGCAGTAGTTCTCGGCTGGAGTGGGGATGTCTTCTACGTTCTAATAGTTGGATTGCTTGAAAAGAAAGAGAACAAGGACTGAAGAGTAACCTCCTGGGCTTCCCACCGCAAGGAGTCTGCTTGGATCACACACCAGCTCCATCACCAAGGATCGAACAGCATGGAAATAGCTTTATTGAAGCAACATGCAAGCAGCAGTATTTCGAGAATAGAAATCATGGCCTGTATGACCTCTTGGGTAGTATTTATTGACTGTCACAAAGAGAGAAAAGGCAAGGGAACAAAATTAGGAAGTCCTAAATTAGAATCTTCTAATTTTGATACATGGCTTTGATTACAAAATTACAAAACACAATCAGCTTCTAACTGATGTGACTACTAATTTTAATCACCTACTAACCATAAAAATAGAAACTAACTATTAACATGAAATTAGAAAGTAAATATCCTAGACCACTAACTTAGCCCACATGGTAGACCATAGCTTAAACTAGACCAATTGAACCAGCTGGTTCATTGGTTTATTACATGACTCAAAAATTAAAACATAGCAACCCAATAGAACAGCACTGTATACGTGAACAGTACCACGTGAACAGTGTTACACCAGCAGTAGTTGAGACTCAAAATCGTGGCTGGTTGTCAAGGTAGGCAGCAGCCTTCTTCTTTTTCTTCCTTGAGTACACCCTTGGTTCTGCATCAACTCTCCCCAACTTGAAAACATTCGTCGAGACAAATGGGTGAAGGCCATATAACGTTCGTACTAGTCCAGATCAAGCTTCTTGAAGTCATCGGTGTGTATCCAAGTGCTATCATGTCTTGGGCGACCCTTCCATTTGACGAGAAAGGCATGGTAATCAATGCGACGAAGAGTGGTTTTGTACATGACGTCCAAAACCTCTTCAATGATGTCTTCTATAGGTGGCTTAAGTTGGGGTAGGTGCAGCAATTGTTCCGTGCCACCATCATCAGTGTGGTGCCCCACATAAAGGTATAAATCAGCCACATTGAAGACGTTGCTTATACTCATGTCTTCAGGCAACTCAAGTACCTCTCCAGATTGACACGGACCATCACCATGTCTAATTCCACGCAACGGCGATGACGACCAGTTGTAGCCTTGTAAACATCGTTGCTGAGAGCTATTCGTCGCCGAACATTAGCATGCACCTCTGTGATATGGCGCAAAAACTCATCAGCTTCAATGCTGATGCGTGCTTGTGGTGGAGGTCTATAGGCCGTCGGGGTTGAACTCCAAGTAGTATCTCAAAAGTATGGAACAAAAACTCATCAGCTTCAATGCTGATGAGTGCTTGTGGTGGCAGTGGAACAAGGTCTATAGGCCGCCGGGGTTGAACTCCAAGTAGTATCTCAAAAGGAGTGCGACCGGTAGTCCGATTCACTGAGCTGTTATAAGCAAACTCAACTATATCAAGTATGGACGGCCATGTCTTCTCATAATCACGCAAAAAGCACCTCAATAAGTTACCCAAACTCCGATTAACCACTTCCGTTTGTCCATCAGTTTGTGGATGAAAAGATGTGGAGAACTAGAGCTTTGTGTTTGTTGATAAGGTGGAAGGCTTTTGTTGCTGGATAAGGTGGAAGGCCTTTGTTGCCGCTGCTGTCCATTCAAATTTTCCCTTACTAAACTTCATACATTCAGTAATAGGGGCCATAACAGCACTGAAATTTCGAATAAATCTCCTCAATGAAGCCAAACCATGGAAACTTTGAACTTCAATGAGTGTCGTAGGTACCGGCCTGATTGTTGATGCTTTTAACCTTCTCCGGATCAGCTTCCAACCCCTTGGCTGAGACAATAAAGCCAAGAAATACAACCTTGGGCAGCATGAAAGAACACTTCTTAAGGTTCAAGTACAGCTTCTCTTGACGAAGAACTCTCAAGACTTGTTTAAGATGGTCAATATGGTCATTTTGGTCCTTGCTGTACACCAAAATATAGTCAAAATAAACAAACAAAAATCGACCAATAAAAGGACTAAGGGCCTTTTTGGTATCATTTTTCATTTTCATTTTGGCTTATTTTTAAAAAATCATTATTAAAAACCATTTTGATCAAAAATGAAAAACTGTTTGGTAACTACTAAAAAAAATAGATTGCAGAATGAAAAATAAGTTTGGCAACTACCCATGTGTAAATAATTTTTATAACATTTTTGAACAAATGGGCCTAAGTCAAGAAATTTGAGCATTGAAATTAGACTTTTTTTAGAGAAATTGGCCCAAAGCCCATTAATATTTTAGTGGTAGGTGAAGAAATTCTTCCATCAACCATCTTCTTTCCCAAATCAACTCTAAACCGTGAGGAATAGGGAAGAATAGAACTCAACAGCAACAACTAGTATTCGAAGCCTTATCCCAAGTGAAGAAGATTACAACAATTTCAATATTAATAGCATATACAAAGTTAAAATATCCAAATCACGATTAAACAAGCAGACTTTGTTGAAAACCATCAAATGGAGAAAACAGACAGAATCAAAATCAAAAAAGGAAATCGGTTGAAAACACCTACCTATAGGTGGATATTAACAATGAAACTGAGAGAAGGAAATCGGTTGAATACATCATTCCCAGAACTCAAAGTTTCCACAAAGAGAAGAAATCCCAGTCCCCAGTTCTTCAACCCCATGAATCCCTAAAAAAGACAGAATCAAAATCAAAAAGGGCAAGTAAACACTCTAGCTCCAACAAAACTGTGATTTCCTCCTAATTACAACCAAAAATTAAATTAACAAAAAAAAAGGACACTAGTTCTAGTTCAACAAAGAGAACCCATATCAATATATTCAGCTGGAAACCCAGAGAACCAGCAAGAAAGAGCTTTGAGGACTAAACCTGAAAATAGAAGAAATCATGTCGCAGAGAGGGAAAAAGGAACCTCCCTAGGTTAGGAAGTGGGAACTGACGAAGCACATGCATATCGAAGTAATCAAACAGCATAACAGAGAGAAGAAAACCTAGAAAAAAGGGCACAAGTTTCTCATTATTACATCTCAGATACTTCAAGAGCTTCCCAAACTGCTACTTCTTCTTTTTCTTCCTCCTCCTCCTTATATAACCATTTCGGAGGTCCTGAAAGAAATCATATTAAAATCTCCTTTGGAAGCCAACGATTATTCACCGTTTTACAGGACAAGAGAGAGAGAGAGAGGTAAACAGCGATAAAAGAATACGGAGGAAGAGATCTGAGGATCCTCCAAGCTGAAACCCTAGCAAGGAAAACAAAGAATCGAAGGTGAGAGAAGGAGGTCACAGGGTTTGCAAGAAGAAGAAGAAGAAGAAGAAAAGAGGGGGCGGGAGCATGACTTTCTAATGATAAAGGTAAATGACATTTTTACCCTCGATTTTGAGGGCTTAAGAGCATGTGTTCATTAAACTAGCGAAAAAATGAAGGAAAAACAGATTTCGCCCATAATCCATAATAGAATCTGAGTTTATTATCATTTTGGGGGTGTTTTTATTTATTTTAAATAAAAACAAGTTTCAAAAGTGATACCAAACACATGAAAAATGAAAAGTGATACCAAAAAGGCCCTAAGTACCTAAGTCATAACTCGCATGAAAGTGCTAGATTGCTAGGTGCATTTGAAACCAAAGGGCATGACTCTCCACTCATAAGCCATCCTTGGTTTTGAAGGCGGTCTTCCATTCGTCTCCCGGGTGGATACGAATCTGATGATAACCGCTCGTAAGGTCCAATTTAGAGAATATCTTTGCCCCGCACAGCATGTCTAGCATGTCATCAAGCCGTGGAATGGGGAACCGATACTTGACGGTTATTTTATATATCGACCTGCTATACACACACATCCGCCACGAACCATCCTTCTTTGGAGTAAGCAAGGCTGGTACAACACATGGGCTTAAACTCTCCACAATAAAACCCTTTTGAAGAAGCCCATTAACTTGCCATTTGAGCTCATTATACTCTGTAGGACTGAGGCGATAAGCTGGTAAATTTGGTAGCACTGAACCGGGTACCAAATCAATGGCATATTGTGATTGGTGGTAACTCATCTGGCAGCTCATCAGGAACCACACCAGAAAAATCAGAAAGTAACTCTTTGATGGATGGAGAAAATGTTATCTCAGGTTGAGGAGTAACCTCCCTCGTAACAAGGGCCAATACCATTCCCATATCATGGTTTGTGTGGAGGAATTCCTTGTGAGGAACAGCCAGCAGCTCCTTGTGTGGTACAGGCTTCTTCTCATCACCGGTGCTCTTATGCTTGGTTCTCAAGGCTCTCCGTTGACGCAACTTAGCGGGTACATTGATTGGATGGAAGACGGTGTGAACTCCTTGAGCTGAAATACACACTAATTTTTTCGTGCACCAACCATGACATCATTGTCATGCATCCATGGTCTACCAAATAAAACATCAGTGAGGCACATAGGAATCACATCGCACCATATCTCTTCCTCATACATATGAAGTTTCAGTGGTACAGAACAACACTGATTTACTTCCAAGGTGATACCATTCAGCAACGATACCTTATATGGCTGAGGATGCTTCTCCACCTTCAAGTTTGCCTTCTTCACAAATGTGTTCGAAGTGAGACTGACGTAGCTGCCAGTGTCAACAATCACCAGTGCATTTTTATCACCTGACTTCATGCGGCTGTAAAAGATACAAGTGCGCTGCCAATCCTCTCCTTTGGTTTCAGCCACCAATATACAGCTGACTACATGAATGTCATGAGTACCTTCATCAATAGCATCATCCTCATCAAAATCAACCCCATCATAATCAGCATCGAATGGGTATGGGAGTATATCAAAATCTTCCCCTTCCACTGCATTTTCAACTTCAGCAACAGCATTCACTTTTTAACGGAGTGGACAATACTTAGCATAATGTCCAATCTCTTGACAATGGAAACATTGTGCCTTGTTGCCACTAGTCATAGGAGCTTTGCCTCTGTCTTGTCGAGTAGGGGCCGTGGATCGATTAGGGGCTGCAAGCTTGGGTGCTGGAAATTTTTCCTATTCTCCCCAACTTGATAACCAAACCTCTTGTTATTGGAAGCAAATAACTCTTTAGCATGTAGGGCCTTCTCAAAGCAGTCGCTAACATTCACCAATCACCACGTCCGTGACGCCAATGGCCCTATTAACCCGTAGACCCAATCTTAATCGTGACAAGACTTGAATATCTTTCTTCCTAATCCTTGTACGAGATGAGGGAGAAGTAAACTGCTCCATATATTCCGCAACCGATAAATTCCCTTGACGAAGAGAATTTAATTTATCTTGGAGTCGCCTTAAAAGTGGGTGGCAAATACTTCTCTCAACTCTTCTTTCATCTCCTCCCACGTAACAGGTGCTCTACCACGTTCCTCCAATTCATTCTCATGAGTTCTCCACCACTCAGGTGCAGCTCCAACTAGCTTAACTTTCGCACCTCCGACAGTTCATACCAAGGTTTTAGGTGTCGGTTTTGCCCCTGGTTTCGCCAAACCACGAAACCGAGTTCTACCGAGATCTCGGCGAGTTGGTGTATTTTATTCGTCTTGACTCGGTGGTCATATGGCCAAGATAGGTCCTGAAATTTGACATCCACCATATTTTAGGCCTTCTAAACACAATGGAAACATTAGTTTTTACAAACTCAAACCCAAAACGGTAATTTGACTTCGAACCCTAGGTTGGTAGTCTACGGCATAGGTGAGCTCTACCGTAGGCTATTCCACACAATATTTAGAACACATATAATTAAAGTAGAGGTGAAAAAACAACTTAATTAAGCATTAGGAATTAAAAAAAAAAAACATAACCATAAACCATTTAAGCATTAGGCATCATATTCATAATCATACATGGTGATGGTTTGACGGTTTGTTAATAATTGTTAAAAACTTGGAAAAAGACATAGATTAAACAAATGCACGTGTAAGTGTGTAACAAGTCCTACCATTTGAGAATAGTTAGTACTGAAACGAGTGGCGGGCCGGATCATCAAAACAACCATGTTGTTGTTGTTGTTGTTGTTGTTGTTGCTGTTGTTGCCGAATCAAGTATTGCTCTTCTTTTTACCTAACTGTTTTTGAGATGCAATGCAGCTCCCTCTCTTGATGTTGAAGCTTCAATCTTGAATCTCCAAGCTTTGATCTTCAGTTGAGGTGAGATTTGCCAAAAAAAAAAAAACACCAAAATCCTCACCTCTAAGTGTTTTTCCTTCACAACAGAGCAAGATGGGCGAGACAGAGGCGAGATTTCGATATGAGATCTCGCTGAGATCTTGTACCATGGTTCATACTAATCAAAGTAGTCATCCAACGCAGCCACCAGTCATAGAACACTTGGGGATCATGTTTTCCCGAGTATTCCTTGAGTTCAAGCTTAACTTTTTGAGAATCACTAGTATGCCTATGAAGTGTGGGTTGATCACCAGTAAAATAACTCCATAGATGCTTTTCAAAAGTCGGTTGTACTGCTGGAACCCTTTGTGGGCCTCTTCCTACACCCCTCCGGTTAGGAAAATTGGCTGCAGAGTGAACCGGCTGAACTTCTTCATCAGGTGGAAGGGGTGTGGCATGATTAGGGGCAGCAATTCTAGCCTCCATTGCTGAGAATCTCTCATCCATAAGCTTATGGCTCTCAGTGATATGGTTACCCAGTTTGGTATACATCTCCAGCATAGCTGCCATGGGATCAGGAACAGAAGGTCCAGAATATTGTTCCCTGACATGGGCTCTGATACCACTTAATGTAGGACAGGAATGAAAATTCAACCAGTCCTAAAACAAGATCTGAAATCAGGGAAAATTGTTCAGTTTGATGGGCTAAGGCTGGGATGGTTTGATAGGGTATGGTTTAGTTCAAGGGTGAGGTTAGTATGGAAGGATAGGTCTGGGACAGTAGGAAAAACTAGGGGTTAAGCAAACAAATCTGCAGAAGGTTTTTCTTCCTTGCCGATTTGAGTAGCAAGCTAGGAAATAGGGATTTAATGGGTTTTGGGGAGATTTCTTGTGGAGGCCAATCAACAGATCAGAAGGGGCTGAAAGGGGGATTGAGTGGAGCTCTAAGATGGGGGAACAGGTGCTCAAAAGATGGAGGAAAAGTGATGGCTGGATGGGGCAGGAGAGAGGGAGAATGGAATTAGAAAGTAATGAAAATAGGTCCAAACCAGTCACAGCAGCAGTGGTTCTCGGCTGGAGTGGGGATGTCTTCTAATGGCTGGATTGCTCGAAAAAAAAGAGAACAAGAACTGAAGAGTAACCTCCTGGGTTTCCCACCGCAAGGAGTTCACTTGGATCATACACCAGCTCCATTGCCAAGGATCGAACACCATGGAAATAGCTTCATTGAAGCAACATGCAAGCAGCAGTATTTCGAGAATAGAAATCGTGGCCTGTATGGCCTCTTGGGTTAGTGTTACACCAGCAGTATTTGAGACTCAAAATCTTGGCTGACTGCCAAGGTAGGCAGCAGCCGCCTTCTTTTTCTTCCATGAGTACACCCTTGGTTCTGCATCAACTACCTACTACTACTACTTAATGTCCTTGTCTTTTACTTATTTTAAGTTTCAAATTTACCTCCCATCTGTTGTTTTAATTCAGCCTTCATCCTTATTTAGTGTTATTGTCTAGTATGCCTCCAATCAATAAATGATAATCCCTCTTCTATCCTTTGCCCTTTTATCCTACCAAGTGCCCCCTTTCAAATTTCTGGTTATTTACCAGAATTGCCACATATATGTCATTGGGCTCATATATTTACCATATTATTATTTGGTGGGCCCCGATCATATCAATTTGGGGTTCTGATTTTTGAAAATTGGCACTTGCATGACAATTATTTGCTACCGTGAGGGGAGATTGGAAATTATTTCTACCATGAAGGGGTGAATTGGAGATTATTTTATTGGGATTTTGTTGCTGCGCTACTCTTGATTATTGGATTTTTTTTGTGATACTCATCCTTTGAGATGCTAATTATTGGTAATCATTATTTGTCCACGTGTAACGCTGCATGTGAGGGGGAGATTGAAGATTATTATTCTCTTATCTGCTCAAGTCATCAGCTCAAGCCTATTTTTATCTGAAGATTACTATTATTTATTTGTTCGTGTCCTCAACAACAATTTTATCTGTGAACATGGTATTCAGCAACAATTCATATTTATTTGGTCTGCAACAACCTAATGTAGTCTGAACCGCAATAACCTACACTGCCTATCTGGTCCTCAGTAACCTATATTGCAAATTTATCATTGAAGTTTTTATCTGAGACCACTGTTTGGAGCTCAATGTCTGTCTTTATTTGAGCAGAATACTACTTACTCTCAGATATAAATAAGGCTTTGAGGGGGAAGACTGCTAGTATTGATCAATACTCTCAAGACAGTCCCCCTTTCTCCCATCTATTAATTCTACCATTCAGATACTGTTTCACAAAGAACTAAACAACAATAAATACACCAGAATCCAGATCCGTGATTGGCAAAGTCAAGCAAAAAGGTCTATGTGATGATAACATACAAAGAAACCAACAAAAATTAAGATAAAATACATTGAGCTAAAATTAATAGCTCATACATCACTTGGAATTTTGGATATTGTAACCCGTGCTATTGAAATAAGTCTTCCACCAATTTCTTGTGCTTACAATCAAGCGTCTAGGTCCTTTCCTTGTACATTAACCCTAAGATCGCTCCTCTAATGCAAGTCAGTTATTTTTTTCCATATTTTAGGGAGGGTTAATTTTACAGTAAAGGTCCCCAGAAATCCAGGGTGTTCAGATAATGTCATTACCTGCACTCTCTTTTTGTCAACGCTATGGAGACTGGTAACGGTTAGGTGACGCTTAGGCTGGCATGGACTCTATTTAGAGGTGTTCATGAGCCAGACCATGAAGCAGTCTGAATTTAAATTTATCAGGCTTGACCTCCACTTAAACCAGTTTAAATTTAAGAAATGTCAGGCACAGTCCTGGCCGATGTCATAGGGACATTTTCAGTATTTTAAGGGATTGCAGTCTATTATATTTTCATGTTATTCAAGGCTAGATTTGCATTGTTAATTTAGCCCTGAACTTAGTTTTGAATCCTAATTGATGCAGATTCATCACCGAAATAGGCTTGTTTTATTATGAATAAGTCTAGGGTTGAGTTCTATACATGTTGGGCCTTTGGCAAGGAACTAAAACTCATCTCGAGTACAGGTTTCGACCAGCCAAATTTCCGAGTTGGCTCGCTCAAGTTGGGGTAATTTTTTTTCCCAACTCGAAGGCTGGTTTCGATGGAATTTAGACCTATTTTGAGGCGGAAACTTGGTACTCAGCCTATTTTAGGCCATTTAAACACAATGGCACTATCAGATTTTGCAAAAAAACATAGTTCAAATAGGAGTTTCACGTCGGACACTAGGTAGGTAAGCAACGACGTATTAATAGGCCCTATTCTACACATAATTTAGTAAATAAAAGCAATCAAATCATACAATTAATATTAAACAACTTAAATAAACATTACAAATATAAAGTTCAATGTTAACATATATGAGATACATCTATTCTTCCAAGCCATGTTTCCGATGCCAGTAAGGCTCAGACTATGCCACATAGGTTTCCCATGTCATAATTTCACGCCAGAAATGGGTGTAGTCTACCACACAGCCTGCATAAGTGTTGTCATCAGCTATCTGAAGGTACCCTATCCTAGGGTATGGAACTGGAAGAGGCGGTTGCGATGGGAAGAATGGGATCGATCCACTGCTATCCGAAAACATGTATGGCTGGGTTGGGACTGTGAATAGGTCGTTAACAAACCTTGACCCAATGCTCAGAGTGTCGAAGTCATGGTCATAGTGTACTGACTACGACTGCCCATAGCCACTATATTCGAAACCCGTGCTCTCCTGGCCATAATCATTGTCATGATGAGGCTGAGATGAATGCCACGACTGACGCTCACTAGTTGTATCTATACTCATGCTTCCGAAACTTGCAAGCATGGTCTTCATACTCGTGTTCGTACTGTATAAACTGATCCACTAGGTCCTTTTCGATAACCTTTCAGATCATATTATCTTACCAATCTAATAATGATCTTTAAAGTCGTGCCATGAACTGAGTACCAAAGAAAGTACCTTACCTTAACAGCAGATGACCAAGTGTATTGCTGCCCTAGTGATTTATACAACGCCTCCAATTGTTCTATATTATCTGATGAATACTGGTTGTTTTCTGAGCAAAACCCCAGGCATTCTTGCAGGCCTTCATAATACCTGAATGGGACATGTCAAAAGCTGAAATTAGCTAACCTCTAAATGTTTTTAAACTATATATTCAAGGCATATCAAGCACTTTAAAGAAAGAAAAGGAGAGAAAAACATTAAACTATGTCGTTATAACAATCAGTTAACTGCAACAATCATGAGCAATCAAATGAAGCAACTAAAATATGCAAGAGCGGGGTGGATTGTTCAAAGTAACGCAGGTAATCAATCCAGAATCAAATGCATCAATGATACGCAGAAAGCAGTCATCATACTGGAAGTCTGAAAGTCCTTTCACGATGCTTATAAGAGAGTAAAGAACAATAAGCCAAAATTAAAATAAAAGAAAGTGACCTGTAATTGTCAGGATTCATAGTGAGTAAAGCTGTATAGACTTTCTCTCCTTCCCCTAGACGACCCAGCTTCACTAACAAAGAAACCTGTTGTTCCTTGAAGGCTAGTTTATCAACCTGGAAAGACATTAGAAAGAAACTAGAGAATATTATCAACAAGTAAATTCAATGCCTAAAAACATAACCTAAAATATTCCTAGCATCGCCAAAAGTAAAAAACACTTACAATTTTAGATTCTTTCTTGTACAATTCCTCGAGAGCTCTTTCAAGAAAACCATATTCCTCTAATAATGAGATCTGCATAAATTCCAATAGTTTGTTAAAATCTTTGTAAACAGGAAACCAGGAAGATTCTGCACCACTTGGATGAGAAAGCAAGTAAAAAAATTACCATTAATGACCTTTTACTAATCAAAGATATGTTCACATCATGCGGCATAATTCTTTCAAATGAGCAAAACCCTGTGTTAAAAGGCTTGAATTCTCTACTCACCAGCAGACACAGAGTGAAGCAACCACATTCTCATTTCTTTCATTATGTATGTTATTATTCCTTAGAGGATAAAAATTAATATTTTGACAGATTATTTCTAGTTCTCTCCCAATAAGAAGTAAGAAGCAGATAATATTCAAGTATTTCATGGGTGTTTGGAAAAGAGGTGCTTTAAAAATTTAGAAAAATAAAGGTGCAGTAGGGGAATAAAAATAACCAGATGAAGTGGGCCCCTGGATGCAACAGTAAGGTTGCTCCATTGTGACCAAACGGTCACGGGTTCGTGTCTCTGGAAACAGCCTCTCCGCGAAGCGAGGGTAAGGCCGCGTACATATGACCCTCCCCAGACCCCGCAATGGCGGGAGCCTTGTGCACTGGGTACGCCCTTTTGAAGTGTGCCCCTGGATGTTGCTCTGATAGAGCTTCGTCTGGATCTCATTCCATTTGTAGTAAAATGATGAGCCAGTTTGGTCAAATTTCAAGGTAGGGGTAAAGACCTCATTTGGGTTTTTAGAATTAGAAGGAATCTCACTGTCTGTATGAATAAAAAGATCTGAGATTGACCTTGATACAATTAGGGGAAATTTGCTCAATTTTAGACTAATAAATGAAGAAAAAAGGTAGGTAGGCGTGTGAATGCATGTTTGGTACAAGAGAAATTCCATACCTTATATAAAAGCATTTCACCATGTTCACATCGTTCATTGTCTGGAGGATAGCCGTCCTCCAGGGTCCCTTCGTAGGCTCCTAGGATTTCAATTGCTTTTGCACCACTAGAAAATAAATCAGAAGACAAACAGCTTAGACATTCATTCAGGGAAAAGGAGAAAGTCTACTGTGTTTGAATGATAGAAGAAACAAAAACTTTGATGAGGCAAGGTCACGATAAACCAAATGAATGAACAGAATCAGAGATGTATGCAAGGAGCCAAGCCTTCAACACCTAAGGCACCTGCCTGATTGCAGTGAGGGAGAATTTTAAAAAAAAATATAAGTATAATAAATGCTAAAACACTTAGAAGTAATATATAATTAGCATAAATGATAGATAGTATAATATAGTTAACGACAACTGACACACTATGAAAACAATATCACACCAAATACGCAAAATCACAAGTATTCAGCAAGAAATACATTAACCAATGCATACCACAACGAAGCATAACATCTTATAGGGTAAAACCTATGTACAAGATAGCAAGGCCTAAGCCTAAACAATTTGCAAAATTATATAGCAGCCTTTGTTAATCAATTAGAGCAAGCCCCTATGGCTGCAATTGTGGAACAACAAGGAGTTATGCTTTTACTTTATTTTTATTTTTCTTTGTGGCTTGACTAAAGAAACCTAACAATAGACATGCAACAAAGCATAAGATCTTATAGGGCAAAACCTATGTACAAGATAGCAAGGCCAAAGCCTAACCAATTTGCAAAATTATATAGCAGCCTTTGTTAATCAATTAGAGCAAGCCCCTATGGCTGCAATTGTGGAACAACAAAGAGTTATGCTTTTACTTTATTTTTATTTTTCTTTGTGGCTTGACTAAAGAAACCTAACAATAGACATGGACAAAGGCACATAGATGCAGAAAATCCACAAATTAGTGGCACGAGTAAGGTAGTGAGATACAAGGGTACAACTCTCACCTGGTGCATGCAACTCAATAAACACAAAAACAAAGTTAGGGAAAAAATGCTTGCCGTCTGAACATCTCTTGTTTACAACAACTCGCACTAAGAACAAATAGAGAGTACATTCCTCTAAATGAAACAATAAAGTGAAGAACAATAATAATCCAAGTAGTAAAGCTATTACACCAACCCCTTATTAGATGAGCAAATGCTGCATGTTCCTCAACAGAAATGTAACAAAAACTATGAAGAATGGATTTCCCTAAGGATGCAATAGGGTTGATGTCATTTCGTCTCCAGGTGCCCTTCGGTGGAAGGGGCAAGTTTTTATTGAGGGGCACCACAATTGCAGTATGCTAGTTCCTTTGGGAAGATAGGAATAAAAGGCCTTTTAGAGATTGCTTCTCTTCTATGGAGAAGTGATTAATAGGGTAATTACTGGAATCTCTTCCGCAAAGACATTTAGTAATAGGGTCACTATCAAAGTTATGATTGAACTGTGATGCTGTAGTGGAGGAATCATCAGGTCTACATAGTTCATGAGTGGTTGCCTCAACCTGGCATTGTCAAATTGAACTTTGATGATTGCTCTCTTGGGAATCCAAGTCCATCTAGGGTTGGCGATGAGGAGAGAGATAGCTCAGGGCTTTTTTCTTTGGTTTATATCGGCCATATTAGGGAGGGGGATGCAATGAGGGCCCAGATTCTATCTATGCGCACATGTTTCGACATCTCAATCAGCTGGGGCTACAGCTACATCATAGCTGAAGGTGATTCAGTAGTGGTGATCGGTTGGTTTAGGAAGTTTTATCATAGTATTATACATATAGTCACTTCATCTCCAGAGTCAATGTTTCATTTTACAGAACAGTTAAAAACCAGCAATGATGTATAGAGCTGAATGTTGGGCAGTGAAGAAACAACATATAAACAAACTTAGTGTCGCTGAAACGAGGATGTTGAGATGGATGAATGGTAAAAACTAGAAAAGGCAATAAGAATTAAACAAATGAGAGCTAATTTAGGAGTAGCACCGATACATGATAAGTTGTGAGAAAGTCGTTTGAGAGACATTGACTTATGCAACGGATGCCTTTGAATGCTCTAGTATGGAAGGGTGATTTGATTCAGATTGAAGGAGCTAAAAGATCTAGGGGTAGGCCTAAAATGACTAGGAGTAGTGGAGAGGAAAAGCATGCATAGCTTAGGAGTAGTAACAACTATGGCTTTGAATAGAGCTGATTGGAGAAAAAGGATCCATGCGGCCGACCCCATTTAGTTGGGATAAGGCTGAGTTGGATTGGGGTGAATTGAGGAGACAAAGATCGACTTATTGGCAGATGAGCTCACTAAATAAACTGCTGTGAACCAGTGAGGTCACATATTGCAGTTGGGGATGAACATCCTTTACGAGGTTTTGAGTCGGGTCTTGTTGGCTGGACTTTTTGACCCTCGTACTTGTTTGCATTTGTGTTTTTGTGTGGGGTGAAGCACTGAAGTCCCTTATTGTATTTCCTCTTTTATTTTCTCAACAAAAATTGTTATTCATCAGAAAATTAACACAAAGAATGGCGCATAAAGAATTCAAGATAATGCATTAATCAATGTCCACAAAGCACGTTATATTTGTTGTAATTATCAATACTCCAGGTATATCTCAAATGGTTTCTTCAGGTAAGGGTGAAGACTGAAATGGAAGAATACTTTTGTGGCATGTCACTTGTAAGTGATCAGATATTTCTGGAGAATAAAAATGCTATTAGAAAGACTTGAAAAAGTAGTACCTGTCATATTTCCCATAGTAAGTCAAAAACCTCCTCAGGAAAAGAATAAACTAGGCCGCGTTTCGTTGTGTTAGAATGCTCCCCGGAACATCTCCAGAGTACAATTTCCATGATTTTTCCACGTGTATTAGTTCATCTGGACTGAAATTTTGCAAATGTAGAAACTACCTGAGGCCAAAATTTGAACTCCAAATGTGTCGCCACATGGCAAAACTGTAGTGTGGAGATGTTCCCGGGAACATTACAAGAATGCAACTAGATGAGGCCTTAATTTTAAGGTGTTGTACCAGATACTGATGCATGAGGCAGCCACAAGACAAATCACAAAATAGACATGAACAGGCATGCCAACACGGATAGCACATAATCCTAATTCATATCTGTCACAGCATTCAGGTTAGCAAACAAATCCTAATAACTGTATTAATATGAGGAGATTAGTTATTATTTGATCCCATTTAAATCAAAATATGATTATTGTTTCCATTCATAGGAGAATAATGTAGGATTAGTTTCAATTCTAGCAAAATTGTTATTCCCAATCCATGAAGATCGTTTTTGTTTTTTTTTCTTTTTTAGGTAAAGATTGCTATTTAGAGAACTGAATTGAGAAAATTTACGTTTTAGAGTTCTAAAATTGCAATTTTAGGAATTTCTTACTCCTTCCTTCCTGCCTCACAGGAAACAAGAAACAGAATTCATTTGAATGGTACAAGAGAGCTATACAATTCAAAGGGAACCTAAAAAGCGCACCACAAATGATGAAAATTAAAATAACATATGCATCTCTAAATATGTACAAATAAAACAATAAAGAATAAGAATAACATTAATAATAACCAGCAACACTGCCACCTCCGCCGAACCAGCACCCCTCCATCCCCACCAACTTCAAGCACAAGAGTAAAGGAACACAGAATTCCTCCAACCTCGCATCAAAAACATTCTAACCCCCACCCCCCAAAGAAAGAAAATTGCAATCCCCCAACTCTTAACTGCCAACAAGACAACTAAAACTTGCAATGTTCAAATATTTTCTAAACAGTAATAATCCATCATCCCAGACAACTTTATATTTCTTTTTCATTGTCAAATAAGGGTATATCACACAACCATATATCTCACTGTTGTTACTTCAGTCTCTTAACGTTAGAAAATGAGAAAATAGATAATTTTCACATCAAGAAATTGTCAGAAAAAGGGCCAATCGTACTTTGAATTCAAATGATGGGCAACCGCAAAGCCAATCCAGTTCATACGATGATTTGGCCTTAGTGTAAGTAGTTGTTGTCTTGTTTCAATGAAACCAGTCAAGTCCCGCATTTGTGCCTGTAGCATCAAACTAGAAGGGATAAGTAACAGACATTATGTGAAGCAATCTATACCTAGATATGAACATATGAAACTTTTAGCAAAAAAAAATATACAACAAAGCCAGGAGCAAAAGTAATTGCTCAAATATCAGAAGTCTTAGTCTTCAGGGAAACTAAACAACTGTTCCTCTTTCTTCCATATGTAAACTGGTGAAGAAAATAAACTTAAAGCCACAACGCAGACCATATCCAAATAAGAAATGATAAAGGTTTCAAATCTGAGCAAGAGAAAATAGCCTAAACCATCTTATTCCAATATCAAGGGTTGAGGTAACTCAGATTGTTTTAGGAAGCAATAGCACAAGTTAATGTCCTAGTGAACCTAACATAAATAAATGAAGCAGCAACCCAACCCAGCATGAACATATCTCATGCAGTGTGAACTTGATAGTGTTTGACCTAAAAAAGTCAAGTATCAAAATCTAAGACTAATGACTGCTACCTAGGTCCATTACTTATCTAACCCATCCAACATAGTTGCCAAGGCGTCACTTAGGCACCGCCTAGGCATCCAGGCAGATTTTTGCGGGTCTAGGCGGTTGTCGCCTTAGTGGTATCGAACGCCTTGGGCTTTATTTATGCCAAATATGATTTAAGTAAATGTTCTTTCATTTACTTAAGATAATATTCATAAATAAGCAAATACCCCCTATTTGAATCCAATAAAAATAGTTTAAAAATCAAACTCCAAAAGGACAAAATGTCAACCCCCCCCCCCCCAAGTTCAAGAACAAGTTTTCGACGGTAGTTGAAATATTCAACTTTCTAATGCAGCGGTTCTTCTGAAATCTAAAAATTCCATAAATCTTAATATAGTAAAACATTGCTAAAAACCAAAAAGCAGTAAAATATTCATTTATTTTGATATCTATAAAATTATTTTCATCTAGAGTGATTTTGACAGCATTCGCACACACCAAATAAGGTCTGACTGGAACATAACTCCTTCAATATAAATCAGAGGCTGAATGGAGAATTTACTAGTAGACTTTGGCAGAGAGTAGACAAAGTTTGCATTATGAGAATGTGAGAAGATATGAGCAAGCAAGAGGAGCTGGTGGATCTGGCCCAGCTGCACCAGTGCAAGAAGTCGAGAGGAGGAGAAGCACTGACACAAGACAAATCCCATGGCCCCCAGCCCGACCACGAGCACATTCCCCAGATCCCATTTTTTAGCAGGATCCATCTACCTTTAGGCAACAACATGCCTACCAGCCAACTATCCTGCAAGTGTTTGGTGGTAAACAAGAGGAAGCAAGGAAAGCCTTAAGCAAGTTCATGTTATACAATGGCATTCCAGCTAATGTAGCACAAGGAACATACTATAATGCATTCCTTGATGCTGCAGGGAGGGTTGGCCCAAGATGGAAGGGGATTTCACTACATGAATTATATAATGTATATTTGCCAAAGGAGGTAGATGAGCTAAAAGAGTACATTGAGGGTCTCAAGCCTATAGGGTTACCCTTATCGCTGATGGTTGGACTAGACCTACTAGATAGTTCATTATCAATTTCATGGTGAGTTGCAATGGAAAGACAGTATTCTTGAAGTCTGTCGATGCATTGAAGCATGTAAATGATGCATCATACTTGTATAAGCTACTGAAGCAAGTGGTGGAGGAAGATACAGAAGCAAAGAACGTTATCTAAATTGTGACGGATAACAGTTCTAACTTTAAAAAGGCTGGAGAGAAGTTGATGAATAAGAAGAGTAAGAGGATCCGCCTCTTTTGGACTCCATGTGCAGCATATTCCATTGATTTAATGCTGGAGGACATGGAGAAAAAAGTTTTGGTGGCAGGTGTGGTCAATAGGGCAAGGTAAGTAACCAACTTTGTATATAACCATGGTTATGCTTTAGCAACGATGAGGGAAAAATGCAAGGGAGATTTAGTGAGACCTGGTGTCACTTGATTTGCCATCAATTACATTGCATTGAAGAGCTTTCAGACAAAGGTGATAGGTCTAAGGTCTATGTTTGCAAGCGAACAGTGGTTTGGTTGGCATCGTTCTAATTCAGAAGAAGGGAGAGCAACACAACAGACCATTGCAAGTGACCAATTCTGGAAGGACTTGCATAAAGTTGTTGTCATATTAGAGCTAGTGGTGGCAGTACTAAGGATGGTTGATACAGAGAAGAAGCCTACCTTGCCCCACATATATGCTGCCCTGGAGAAGATGAAATGGTCAGAGCTGCAATACCCCGAAGTGCTAGGTCATACATTAACATCATTGGTGAGCGGTGGGAGAAGCACTTGAGTCATCCATTCCATAAAGCTGGTGAGTTCAACTCTTCAACATACTTTACACTTTATACGAGTTTTTACATTTACATATTCAAAACTCAAAAGCATTAAGTCACTAACAAGTTATATTTGTGGTTTCCCCTTTACTAGCATACTATTTGAATCCCAAGTACCAGTACTTGCATGATTTTGGGCTAGACACAGATTTGTTAGTGGCAGTTCAAACTGTTATTGAGAAGTTGGAGCCCAATGCCAAAACACAAGCTGACTGCAATGACGAGGTAAGAGTATGGGACTTTGGTACTTTAGTAGTAAGGAAATGAATGTAATTACTAAATAGCAAATACTAATGCCTCTAACAATGTTTGAAAATTAAAATGAAAATAGATCAAATTCTTCAGAGAGGCCTCAGCAAGTTTCAGTCGAAAATTTGCAATGGAGGGTAGACAAAAGTCAGACCCTGGTAGGTGGCATGGCTTTACAGTTATGAATTATAATTTTATCCCTTTAAAATGTACATATTTTTAATATTCTATATTTATAATGCAGCCGCCTGGTGGGTGCTTTATGGTACAAGTTCACCCAACCTAAGGAAGATAGCAGTGAAAGTGCTCTCACAAACTTGTTCATCCTCTGGGTGCGAGCGCAACTAGAGTATATTCGCAATGATACACTCAAAGAGGCGGAACGGATTGGGTAGTAAACGACTGGAGCAGCTGGTGTATGTGCATTACAATATGAGACTAAGGATGAGGCACATACGTGAAGGAATTGACACCAATGACAAAGATCCGATCGAACTAGCCAACATATTCCAAGAGGACTCTGATGATGATGAGGATCCCCTATTCCAGTAGATGAGGGATCTTGATGCACCAGATATGGATGAGCCTGGAGGTAGGCCCGACTCCACCATTGCGTCCGTAGCCGGTACAGATGTTGAGGACTATATGTTGCAAGAGGGGCGTGCACATTCAGAGTCACCGAGACCTTTTTAGGCTGCAACAAGAACTGCTCCTGATGATGATGATGATGATGGTGATGGTGTTGGTGATGATGGTGATGATGATGACCCTGCTGGTGGTGATGACCCTGCTGGTGGTGGTGGTGGTGGTGTGGTGGTTATTATGATGATCATGTGGACATGCGCGAGCAATACCAGCAAGATGTGGGAATGCAGGCGGACCCTATGCGTTACACAGGTGAGTCTCAGTCATGGTTCAAGATTTCGCGAAATATCGCCGATATATCGGGATATTTCGGAAATCTCGACAGTACCAAGACGAAATGGCAAGGCGAAATGGAAGAAGTTCATATTTCGATGATATTTCGTGATATTTCGGGATATTTTGGCGAAATTTCGTGATTCTTGTGAGTCTTGCACTCTTGTGCGTTTTGAACTTGTGATTTTGTGTATTGACTATTGAGTAATGAGTATTGACTATTGAGTATTGAACTATTGACTATTATGGAGTTTATGAGTTATGACTTATGAGTTATTTTTGTTTTATTACTTTGTTTAAATTTCTTATATGTCTTTAAGTACCTAATCAATGTGTATTTAACTATTTATACATCAAGGTCGACGACCGTATACTGGTAATCAAGGGTGCAAACCCAAAACACCACTTTGAGTTCATTTTTTTGGCAATATGAAGGTTTAAATGTGTTTATTTAGCTTAAATAAGGGTGTACATGAAGTATTAGGCCTTAATATGGCCAAAAACCCACCGAGATGGAGTGTCGAAATATGGCAGAAAAAATACCATATTTCGGCGATATTTTGGTATATTTCAGCCATCTCGACCAACCCGAGATACCGAGATATCGCGAGATTTTAAACTATGGTCTCAGTTTACACATTCCACACTAGATCAAGACCATGGTGGCCACACTAAAACGTACAAGAGATGGACGAGTCGCAAACACAACCAACCTCAGCATGATGACACGAGTATGAACACCATGCTAGCAAGTTTCGGAAGCATGAGTATGGATACTAGTAATGAGCATCAGTCGTGGCATTCATCTCAGCCTCATCATCACTATGATTATGGCCAGGAGAGCACCAGTTCTGAATATAGTGCCCATGGTCAGTTTGGCCAGTCAACAAATGAGTTTGACAATCAAAGCACTGGATCTGGTATTGGGCCCATATTCCCAGTCCCATAAATGCCTCAATATGACAGTAGCAGAAGCAGTGGATCTCACACTTCATGGCAACCGTCTCACGCTACATGGCAATAGCTATACCCTAGGATAGGGGCCCTGATATATGTGGATAACAACTATTATATGAATGTTGTGGAGCACTATATGCAACAATACAACAACAATATGTCATGGGAAGACTATGTAGAACAAGTGGGGAATGAATACGTGATTCAATCTCATTTTATGTGATGATAGTTGTAACATTGTTAAACTTAAACAATTTGATGTATCACTTTAACATTTCTAATGCTTATTAAGTTGTTTTACTATTAATTGAATGTTTTGCTAGCTTTCTATTACTGAATTATGTCATTAATGTGTAGAGTATGGTATTTTAGTACGTTGTCGCCTACCAACTTAGGGTCCGATGTAAAAGTTCTATTTGGATTTTGTTTTTGCAAAATCTGATAATGTCATTGTGTTTAAATGGCCTAAAATAGGTTGAGTAACAACTTTCAGACCCAAAATAGGTCTAAAACCCACCGAGATGGGGTTTCGAGTCGAAAAAAAAAATGCATAAACTCGCCGAGATCTCGACAAGATCTCGCCTCATCTCGGTTTTTGGAGGGGCCGAGATGCCTCTAAGACCCGAGTTTTCGAACATTGATATTAATAACTATTACAGACTTAAAGTAATGTATTAAAAACTTAAAGTATTGTATTCATAACTATTAAACATAATGTCAAGCTACTAGAACAATCAAATAACTCTCTCTTATTTATTCCCTAACCCTAATATTTATTTCTTAATTAAAAATAATATTTAAAATTTTTATTAAAAATAATTATACCTTAAATTATAAAATATTATAACATAATCATGTACTTGGCACCATTTGAAGTTGGACATTATGTACATATGTTGTGCATAATTTTCCAACAAAAACAGGTATTTTTTCTTAATTTTATATATTTTTTTAACATTTTAATAATATTTTTATTAATTCTAGAAAACAAAATATTTTTTTTAATGGGTGAAAAAATAAAATGACTCCATGAGGCTGTAGAGCATCCAAAGTTGTCCAACATATATGAAAATCACATCCAAACAATAAGTATTCATCCTACTTTTTTCAAAAAAATCATTTTTTTTGCAGAAAATATATTAAAAAAATTAATAATAGAAAAAAAATTCAGACTCCATCAAGTGATAGATCGGCCAAAGTTGTGTAACATAACTCAAAATGACATGAACTACAAAGGATTCAACAATTTTTTTTGAAAAAAATAGATTTGGGGAAAAATAGCTTACCTTTCAAAAATCCTTCAAATACTTGATGAATCTTGCAAAAGTGGAATTGAATCTTCAGTTTGGCAGCTGAATCACCCTTGAAAGTTTGCAATCCATCAAAAAAATCAAGTGAAAGAGAGATTTTGGGAGAAGAAGACTAGAAGAGAGGTATTTTGAGGTTTCTGGACAGAACTCGCCGAGATATGCGAGCTCTGTCAAGTTAGGTGGATAAAATAGAGGTAGGTGGGTTAAAAACATAGGTCGAAACCGAAACCGTGTCCGAGATCCGATATCTCGCTGAGATCTCGACAAGATATTGTATTTTTTTCTCTCGACCTCTATCTCGTCTCGGGATTTTGGAAAGCCTGTAGATCATCCTTAGATAGGCCAGTGTCTGTAGTCGGGGCTGTAGGAACAGATTCAGAGTGGTTCACCTTATTTTTTGTCTTCTTTTTGGCAACCCGTTTAGCCTCAAAGTCAGCTGGCTTCCCGTGAAGTTTCCAGCACTTCTCTTTGGTGTGGTAAGGCTTGTGACAATGCTCACAAGTAATAGTCCCTGTAGTAGAATTACCAAGAGAAACATGTCCGACAGGGGTAGGGGTAGCCTGGGCAGCAGACTGGAGGACTAATCTGTTAGTAATAGGAGGGTAGAGCATAGCAGCCCGACGGTTCTCTTCAGAGGAGACCAAAGCATAGGATTGTTCAAGTGTGGGAAAAGGGGAATGACCCAATACCTGAACACGAATCTGGTCATACTCTATGTTCAAACCAACTAAAAAATCATAGACCCTGGTTTTGTCCAGATGCTTCTTATACGTAGTGATATCAGCAGCTATAGTGGGATGGTAACCAGAAAAATGGTCCAGTTGCTGCCAGAGACTGCGCAAAGTAGCATAGTATTTGAAGAGAGATAACTCCTCCTGAGTAGTATTATTGACCTTCTTCCGGAGTTCATACACCTGTGCATCATTACTGAGCTGTCCATATGTCTCCTTGCAAGCAGACCAAATCTGATGGGCTGTATCAAGGAAAAGAAAACCATCGGCAAGGTCTGAGTGCATTGAGCCAATCAAATAGGACATAAGTATACCATTGTTGGAGTCCACCTAGTCAGAGAAGGGCCAGCTTCAGCTAGCATGACAGTAGTGCCATCAATATGGCCAGTAAGCCCACGGCCAGCAATGGGCAGAGCTAGACCATATCAGGTAATTGCCCCCATCCAGTTTGATAGGATTAGGGAGAAGATCATGGGTGTCATTCCTACTGTACCCATTATCAATAGAAGTACCAGTAGAAACTTCAGATTCAGCCATAAGTGCAGCAAAAAAAACAAATCGCAGAGAGGGGCTGTTGTGAAGAGAACCCCAACAAATACTTCAAATTAAAGGCTGAAAATTGGAGGAGAATCCCCTTTCAATGTCACAAGATGTGTCTCCAAAAATCAGCAGCAACAGACAAGTGTAACCCCTAGATCGATTTTTTCAGGGTTTTGAAAAAAAACTTGTTAGGCTGAAATCGATATAGGGAAGAATAGGCCCAAAAACTGTATTGTTGAGGCTCAAATTTGGAGCAGATATGTCTTTATAAGTGGAGAACCAGCCTTCAAAAAATCAGCACCAATAGAGGCTCAAAACCCTAAGATCGATTTTTTTAGGGTTTTGAAAAAAACCCTGATTTTGTTGAGATCGATGTAGGGAGAGAAACCTGCAAAAAAACACTGGATTGAGCTGAAACTTGGCTCGAGTGTGGGTCTAGAAGAGACTGAGCACCCCTCCAAATATCAGCCCCAACAGAGGACAGCAGCCCCTAGATCGATATTTGTCAGGGTTTTGAAAAAAACCCTATTTTTGGAGAAATCGATCTAAGGGGTCTTCAAGGCAGATCTGAGATATAAAAAAACTTCAACAAAGGAATCTGCTGCAGTTCTTGATCTTCAATAGGAGATTGGTTCCTTTCAGTTGAGGTGGAATCAATCAAATACGGGAAGCTTCAAATATCGCAGCCAAGGTGTTGTTGATATCAAAAAACTTATTTAACCATGGACCCACAATCACTCCAAACAATCCTAGTGCACTACCAAAGATCTCAATCACTAGAATCTTCACAAAAAGTGTGGAGTTTTGGGCATCAGACAATGCACAGCTACTACCAATTATTCCTACGCAGATCCTGTTGGCATAAGAAGTTAGAAAAGAACAAAAAAATTATAATAATAAAATGGGCAAGATATCGCTGCCTGGTCGGATAGCCCCTGCACCAGTGTTGGGGGGGGGGGCAATGAAAGCGCACACAAGGACATCAACATGGATGAGATTTTGTATTCAAGAAGGGCGGGTGGTAATTTCGTGCGCTCCTATGTCTAGGTGCAGGATCCACGTGACCAGGCATCGTTCTCTTTCCCTAATAAAAATATGGAAAAAGTTTTCATGCGCGGATGCATGAAAACGTTCTGCATTAAATACAGTGAGATGGCCATGAATGACCATCTGAAATAACCAAACCACCCCACCCCCCCTAATAAAACGACGTTGATGGGAAGAATCTCCCACATTCATGAATCTCTTATTGTCTTATCCATAAAAATTTTAGATGTAATTTCAAAAAATGCCAATAGAAGAGGTGAACGAAGATAGGTCACATACCCACAGACTAGGTTTGCAAAACCAACAATGATACCCGAAGCAAATATTGCATATCCAGCCCGAAGCGAGTCCGGTTCATACATCATTGATGATGGCACACTTTCTAGCTTTGTTTGTAAGATGATTGCCACAATAACACCATATATAGCAACAGCCTCGCAGAAGATTACACTGAAACAATGAAAACCAAAACAATATCAAAGCCCCAACTGTGAAGGTCTATCCAAAATCCTCGTCAACAAAGCAAAGATTTTCAACTTATCAGTGTGTAGTGGAGATAAATGTCGTCACAGCTGATTTTGATGTATATATGACCATGTACAATTGCCTGCATGAAAGTTTCAACTCTACGGGTAGGTTATACCTTTATGATCTTTAAGGTAGATAACCCAAATTTAATGCTAGGAGGGCATCATACACTTTTCATCTGCAGACATATATTTGCAAGGAGATAATAAGCAACGAAAAACCCTCTATTGAGAAGCTGAGTTTAAAAGTTGCACAGGTGCAATCTAGATAATTGGAGTCCTCTCCATAGTTGTCACGGCATCTAGGTGACCCAAGGCACTAGAGAGGGCCAAAAAGTCAAGGCGACCAAGGCGACAACTAGGCAACGCCTTGACAACTATGGTCCTCTCAGAAGGCTGTATCATGTGTGACTTAAGGATTTAGTTTAATTTTTGTCAAAGTTTAATCAGTTTCATTTCTAGAAAGGAAAATTATGCTATTTGACTCAGATTAAACGTTCAGAAAAGATATGAAGTTGTCAGGTCACTTCTGTGAAATGAAGCAATTGTTTGAAGAAAAAGAATTACTAAAATGGCTTATTAATCAAAAGTCATAGGGAGAGACTATTGTTGGTCCATAAACCACATGATTATCTTCTCATCCTGCATCAAACGCAGCTCAGAACAAACAAAACCTATGTAAGTCTCACCAGAGTCCCAAAGCAAATTGGAAATGGATAGCAAGCTGTTATCACTTATTTGCCTACCATACAAAATAATAAAATATAAAGGAGTAAGCCATGGTCCTTGTGTCTTCTTTAGACCACTTTGCAAGTGTTAACTTCTCAAGGCGATGAATTCTATGGAAGCAGGAACTTCCACCCAACTTTAACGGTGAATGAATGAAATGAGAGGAATAATTTTGGGGGACAAGGAACATGACCTAAAAGAGAAAAGACCATTGGGTTCTATTGCCCATGCTGCAGCAGCTAAAACTCTTGGAAAATGAAAACATACCCTAGATGGGAGGACAATGGTTGGCTTTCAAAATCTCAAAACTGCTCAATCCTCTGTACAAGTCAATGTCAAATATGACCATTGTCTAAGAGAAATTCAATGTAAAGTATTCTGGGAACTTAAGACTCCATGGGTGTCACCCAACTGAAGACCCTCCAAAATCTACCATTTTCTTTCCCAACATTATACCAGATGCACAAGAAAACAGAGAAGAAAAGTATTATGCTCTTCCACAGACAGCTGAGAGGAACATGGTTAGACAATTTGGAGTGAGATACAAAACTTGACATGGAATATTTGGCTTCAATGGCTTCATAATACGTTGTATCGAAGGACAGACATCTGAACTTATCCCTTCCCCCTATGATCCCTCTACCGAGGAATCAATAAGCAACCTGGTGACGGGCGAACCACATCTATTCCAATTCCAGAGGCTTTACTAACACTGATTCCTATTTCTCAATGATATCCCACGATCGAGACAATTGGCTTAATCCCATGAAACCATTTCATAAAAGTTCATTGATCTCTGCCTGAGAATTAGAGCAAGAAGAACTCTCCCGCTTTTGAGCGGTAAGCGGTAAGCAGTAAGTGGTAAGTGGTAAGGTAAGCAGTAAGCAGTTGAGCGGGATGACCCAAGGTCTTCACCAACATGTTACGCGGCTCCAGTCTTCGGCGGGTCACCATTACTCAACTTGGAGAGGAAAACATCTGGGACCAAGGTTTTCCGGTTGCCTAGCCCTTTGGGACCTCCACAACCACTTGGCCCTACTCTTTTGGGATCATACCCAGTTCCAGACAGCACTTCCTCCCGTGGAAAAGCATAGAAAGCCTCCAAGTTGATGAGATGATCCTTTTGGTGTTCCCTAGCTCCCCAAAAAGGATTTTGTCAATGCTGAAAAGGACTATGAGCCTTTTTAAACTGAAAAAGAATATGTCAGTAGTATGGGTATTAACTACAACTGAAACAAGAAACTACTGTTATGGACAACCGATTTGGTTTTATGCCAGGAAAATCTGCGACAGAAATTATTTACTTACTTAGGAGACTCATGGAAAGATTTAGAGATTGCAAGAAGAATCTCCATATGGTCATTATTAACCTAGAAAAAGCTTATGATAGGTCCCAAGAGAGTTAATCTGGCAAGTACAAGAGAAGAGAAGTGTTTTTGAAGTACATGTGGACATAATTAAATATATGTATGACGGTGCAGTGACAGGTATAAGGGTGTTATACAGTCCGGTTTCGGTGTAAATGGTTTAAACGGTTTCGGTTTCAAGTGGTTGGCGGTTTTAGACAGCTTTAAACTGTTTAAATGGTTTTAAACAGTTTTCTTAATTCTTTATTCAAATGGCTTCTTTCTCTTTAATTTTTTCTTGAAATAGATGTAAACTTAACACTGAATTGAATTGGTTATTGTTATCTTTTTCTTATAATAATTGTAAGGTTATAATTTTGCATATGTTTTAATTTTTTATTCAAATAGATGTAAACTTAAAATTGAATTAAATTGGTTATTGTTATATCTTTTCTTATAATAATTATAAGGTTATAATTGTTTATATATTTTAATTTTTTATTCAAAAGCTATGAATGTCTCTTAACTTTTTAGTGGGATTTGTTTTTTCTTACCATAGTTATTTATGATAACCATGAATTGACTTAACTTACAATGTATATATTAATTGACTTTAAAAGGTTTACATAAACGGTTACTATCAGTTTAAACGGTTCGGTTCGGTTTTAATCATTTAACTAAATGGTCTCAAATTTGAAACCATAACCAAACCATTTAGTAAACGGTTTCAATTTAAATCGTTCGGTTCTATTTTAGTAAACAGCTTCGGTTTGGTTTTGACACCCTCAAGTAAATTCCTACTTATAATTGGGTTACATCAAGGATCAACTTTAAGCCCTTATTTGATGGCGTTTATCATAGAGCTAGGAGCAGACCTAAAATGACCTTAGGAGAAACAGTGATGAAAAATATGCATAGCTGATTGGAGGGCAGGACACATGTAGCCAACCCCATTTAGTTGGCAAGAATCAACGTGGTATTGTGGAGTTTGATATAACAACAATTTTTTTTTTATTGATTCTCAGCTTTTAGGAGTGCAAGTAGATATTTCCTCAGAGGTTTGCACTTAAGATTTGGCTACCCAATTTGATGCTTCCACCACTCTCCTTTATCATTGGACCATTAAATTCATCGTGAAGTAGGTAGTTAATACTCATACAACAACTCAGCCTTATCCCAACTAAATGGGGTCGACTACATGGATCCTTGCCCTCAAATCAGCTCTATGCGAGGTCATACTTTAAAAAAGGCCTAAACTGTGCATGTCTTTCCTCACTACTTCTCCTAGGGTCATTTTAGGACTTCCCCTAGCTCTTTTATTTTCTTCAATCTGAATAAAATCACTCCTCCGTATTTGTGCATCCCAAGGCCTCCGTTGAACATGGCCAAATCAGCCATGTTCGGGAAAACACCCAAATCAGCTCTAATACGGTTATTTCGTACTCTCTCTCTCTCTCTCTCTCTCTCACAGACACACACACGATTCTCTCCCAACCTCTTTCTAATCTTTCTCTTAGGAATCTTCTACTACCATAGAAGCACACATTCCTTCCTTTTCCCCCTAATGCAGGCCCAGTTTAAGACTCAATTTAAATTTGGGCCAGGTTTTAGTATAGGTTTGGGTTGGGCTTACATTTTTGGCATTTATTGTTGTAATGGGCTGAAATACAAACCCAAAAGTGGGGTTTTGAGGGGGTGCAAGAAAATTATTATTTTATTAGTGGGCCCATTACTCACAAGCCAATCAGACCCGTCAAATCTGTTTGATCTGCATCATCCAGTCTTCCTATCATTTGACTACCATAAATTCTCTCCACTTCCTAAGGAAATTTATTTTTAAGGATGAGGAAAGTAATTTGATTGTGTTAACAAGTCCACTCCCTATTACGTTTCCTAAATCTCTCATCAGCAAAAGGACAAAATCTCTCCTCTGTACTGCACCCTTGATCCTTTGAGTACTCTTTTCGATATTTGGTCTGTCCTTCCCCCCCCCCCCCCCCTCTCTCACTCACCTCTTCAAAGTTTTTTTTTTTTTTTTCCACAGCTTACTTTGGTCTACCATCCAAAGAAGATGATAGGAGGAGAACTGCAACCATGCCTCATGTAAGCCTTATCACCCATAAAGTAACTTCTAAGGAGAAAGGAGCAAAAGAAAGAGGAGTTAGTTCTCTTCTTAGTACTAGGATAATGGAATTACTCATATAATCAATGGAATAATGACTACTAGCTATGGACAATATCCCAAAAAACCTTGCATGATTTTCTCTTCTTTTTTTTTTTTTTTTTTTTTTTTTTGGGTTCGAGAGAGACGATTTTGCTTTGTCTACTTATGGCAGTTTACATGTTTCTATTGAGCATTATAATGCCTTCTTATTCTATTGTTCCACGTTGTTTCCTATTGAGTTATATTTATTTTATATATACTAGATCTTTGACAAAATCAACACGGTTAAATATGAACTTGATTGCCATGCTTGTCAGAGTCATGACACTTTAGCATTAGAAGTTGAACAAAAGAGGAAAATTGAATCCCCAATGTGGAATTTATGTAGATTTTGTACTGCTTTCTTAGGTCTATGATAACAAAGTTCAGTCTCATTTCCTTGCACCCAAAAGGTCTCCACTACCAACAAGATGTTTGTACCATACTTCTGGATTAGGTGATTTAATTCTACAATGGTTTTTTATTCTCAGTGATTAGATGATGTATTCTGTAGAGTTGTGTAAGGTTGATGTGGGTTGCATCACACTGTATGCACTGGCAGTGAAGTCACATATGAGATTGGAAGTAAGGACTTGATCAGCAGCTCTCCTAGTGCCAAGTAACAATCTAGAACCCTAAGGGTATGAAAGGGACATACTTATGTATATATGTATTAATGTAAGTAAGGGATATAATTATATATTTGTATGAATGAAAGTAATTTTGGATCCACCAAGATTTTGTTACATTTTTATAAGTATAAAAGTAATTAACGTCCCAATTATTGATTTATTTTAAAATCAACCGTGATTATATAGACAATTGTGCTTGGGCTAAGCATAAGCTCATTTTTAACCCCTTTGATATTTTTTTTTTCAAATACTATCTCTAACATTTGAGAGCAGCTAACTAGATTATAGCTAAAGAACTTACTTCATGGCACAGGTCCTATTATAATTAACTAACTTATTTACCATTATAATTTACTTATCAGAGAAATGAAGAACGGTTAGCACTCACAATTTTACGAGCACTAAAAAAATCAACTGCCGCTATAGATCCCTTATTTATATGTTTTTTGTAGATTTCAGTAATTGAAGTGAAACTGATGGCTTCCTTTTTGTTAATCTGGTTGGGAATTCAGATTAAGAATGATGAAGGGACTTGCAAGGTCTGCTACAATTCATTTAAGCGGCTCTAATCAGTTGCAGTTAACCAGAGAGATGAATTGCAAAGCATTCTCTTCCTTTAATGGTTAGTTTGTTTTACCAAAACTTTACCTCCATTTAGTATGTTAAAACTCTAAATGTCCAAATCTCCATCTTATATTATTATATAGCCATATTGCTGATTGAAATGTAATAATCATCACAGTCCTTGGCTCATAAGTTATGTAATAAAGAAGGATCATAGAGTAATACTTAAGCTATCTGCTTTGATATGCTTATGGCAGATATTAAAAAGGGTGTACCCAGGGCATGAGGCTCCCACCTCTGGGGGGACTGAGGAGGGGCAGATATTAATGCAGCACTACCCTCATTTCGTAGAGAGGCTGCTTCACAATTTGAACCATAGTCCGAAATCTCGCGAGATCTCGCCGCGCCGAGATTCTCGGTTTTCCAATTTCCCGAGTGAGATGGCCTATGAAACTTAAAATGTCAATATCTCTCCGAGATCTCGCCAAGATCTTTTCGAGATCCAAGATCCGAGATCTCGGTTTTGACATAGGAAAATGCCCATGTAGGTCCTTTATATGAGTGCCAGATCTCGAGATCTTGCTGGAAATTCTTGGTATACAGACACCTATCTATGCCAGGAACCAAGACAGAGAAGACAGACACTTATTGATGCCTAATATCATTTAAGTAAATGCTTTTGTATTTGTATTTCATTTACTTAAGATATTATTCATAAATAAGCAAATACCCCCCCCCCCCAATTTGAATCCAATAATAATAGTTAAAAAATCAAATTCCAAAAGGAAAAAAAGTCAACCCCCCAGTTCAAGAACAAAAACTGGATTTTCGGCGATAGGTGCAATTTTCAACTTTCTAATGCTGGGGTTTTTCTCAAATCTAAAAATTTCATAAATCTTATTATGGTAAAACATTGCTAAAAATCAAAAGTGCGGTAAAATATTCATTTGTTTTGATGTCCAAAAAATTATTTTCATTCAGAGCGATTTTGACAGCATTCGCGCACACCGAATTAAGTTTGACCAGTACATAACTCTTTCAATATAAATCAGATTTTAGCAATCTTGGACTAGTTGGAAAGCTATGTTTTGAAAGCTTTCCAATAAGTCCAAGATTGCTTAAATCTGATTTATATTGAAGGAGTTATTTAGGCATAAATAAGACTGTTTGTCCTGTGTCTGTCCTGGTTTCTAGAATAAGTAAGTATCTGTCCTGCTTTCCAACTAACTGAAACTCCTATTTGGACTTTTTTTTACAAAATCTAATAATGCCATTGTGTTTAAATGGCCTAAAGTAAGCTGTATACCGATTTTCAGACCCAAAAGAGGTCTAAGACCCACTGAGATGGGCTTCCGAGTCAGGAAAAAAAAATGCACAAACTCGCCGAGTTCTCGGCGAGATCTCGGCCCAACTCGATTTTTTGCTGGGCCGAGATGGCTCCGAGACCCGAGTTTTCGAACCTTGATTTGAACCAGGTCGCAACAGAGCATCATACTGAAGCTCTCCGTCTTCTAGGATGGAAATCTGCCTTGGATGTAGAAATGGATTGTCTTTTGACTCGTAACACCTAGAGCTTGGTCAATTTGCCTCTTGGTAGGGACCTTGTAAAGTGTCTTTGGGTTTACACCATTAAGTAACATCCTGATGGCTCTGTTGAGAGGTTGAAAGCCCGTCTGGTTGTCAAAGGGTACACTCAGACTTATGGGGTTGATTATTTTGAGACACGCTCTCCTGTTGCCAGGTTGAATTCAGTTCGTCTGCTTATTTCTCTTGCTGCTAATTTTGATTGGCCTTTACTTCAGTTAGACATTAAGAATGCCTTCTTTATGGTGACTTGCAATATGAGGTGTTATACCCGCACCCCGGGAGTATAATGAAATATTATTTCTTCCTCGTGACATGTAGATACCGCTGTCATGTATGCTGGTGACCTGTTCTCCATGATGGTCAAATCCAGCTACAAAATCATTGACCACAGTATGGGCTTGCTTGTGGAGGAAAGATTCCTCAACCGACGGTGGGGGAAATTCGTTGACGGCGACTTCATTGATTTTCCTCCAAGTACTAGTCCGGGAAGTGAAGAGTACCGGAGCGTGTACCTCGGAGCGTCGCCTCACTTGGACAGTTCGTTCAGTGATGAGCTTGACACTGTCGTGGCGAGACTGTTGGGGTCATGGGGGACAAACCATGACGGCTGAGAAGTAAGTTTTAGCCCTTAATTTTATTTATTTACCCTTTCCTTCGATGTTCTCGAAGTACGGGTCAAGGTTTGAACCGTCCGAGCTATTTTAATTGTGTAGGGAATATTCCATTTGTGGGTCCCACTTATTTAAGGGAGCGTGTGATGGGCTTATAATCCCATGGTGGATGGACCCATCCCCAAGTGGGTTCTTTTCTATTTGAAACCTGTGGGTAGACCCATTTAGCTTGAGAGGCCCATTAGGCTTAAGTGACCATTTAACGTAAGAACCCATTTAGCTCTCATGAACCATTTAGCCCATTAGGCCCATTTGGCTTAATGAGCTAAGAATGGGTTTCTATTCTAGTGTTACCCAACCAAACAGGTCCTAAGGTCACTTTTGCCTATTAAGAACTAAAGGCATTTATTTCTCTTTACTTTTCTCACCAAACCTAAACCGTAGAGGAAGAAGAGAAAGGAGAAGAGGTGTGGAGGAGCTTGTTAGGGAGGCTTGAGGATCTTGCTTCTTGGAGCCTCAACGTGGGTGCTACTTCCTTGAGGTAGGTAAGCCTTTAAGGCCCTCCCTTCCTTCTTCATTTTGGGTTTTGGGGTTGGGAGATGGTAGAGAAATCGGTCTAGGGTTGTCTTGAGACCCAATGATCGATGTGAGCTCATGGCCATGATCATGGTGGAGCTATCTTATCCCTTTGGTTAACCTCAAAGCACCCAATCCCATCCCAATGGAAAGACTTAGGGTTTCTACCATATTATGCCCTAAATGAGGTACTCCTTGCTTTCCTTTATTGAATCAATGGGTTGCATAGGCCTAATGGGGTCTTAGGACCCTAATGTGCCAAGGAGAAAGCCTTCTTAGTGTTTCCTTTCCTCCAATCTACTTGGAAATGGAAGCCTTGGTGAAGAATCCTTTGATTTTGGAGTTTGGAAGCAGATGGTTTTACCTGCGGTTTTAAGACCTACGAGAAACCACCCCTGCAACCACCCTGAGACCATCTCTTAAGAAGCTCTCTGTTGAAATTGGTTTTACCTGCGGTTTCACATCTGAGGTAAAACCACACATAAAACCGCACCTAGAAGAACCCTTCCTGAGCCCCTGTTAAAGTCGGTTTTACATACGGTTTCATGCTCTCTGAGAAACCACCCATAAAACCGCCCGTCCCCAGAACTGTTGACATTTGACCTTGACCCGCTGTTTTGACCATAACTTGGTCTACGTATATTGTATCGATATGATTCAACTTGCATTATAAACTAGACTCAAAGGGCTACAATTATTACGAATAAACCTTGGACCCAATATGAGTGTGTGATCCTTAAAAGTGGATTCAAACCTGACTGATGTGTTTAGACAGCAACTTTAGAATTTAAGTTTAATGTCGGTGACCTTGCCTACTTCGTGGCTATTGAAGTAAAACTTATTAGGGGGTTTAACTACAACCTAAGGTGCCCCTAATTATAGTAATTAATTGATCTATTATGGTGCCAAGATCTACCTTCGATACCCTTAAAATCCTTTTCCCTCATTGGTTTTGGGTTGGGAAACTTTGGAAATTAAGGTTGGACCTTGAGGTTCCACTTGGAACCTAAGGGGTGACCTTGGTTCAATGTTGGACCTCATTAGTAAGGCCTTGCCTCTAAGTACAACCCTAAAACCCCTCCTTGCAACCTTATTGCTTAGTTTGGGTTGCATTACTTAAAACCCTAGAATGCGACCTTTGGGAGTTCAATCCCTTAAGTTCTCTACACCCAATGAATTTAATGATGTAACCAGGCCCTAGTGGACCCTAGGACACCCTTCCCTTGTCCTTGGGACTTAAAGATCCAAGTGGGACAAATTGGGTTAAAGAACACCTTCAAAACTGTATCATGCCTTGATCGAAAGCAAGGGCGGATGCAAGGCCCTGCCTACAACCGTGCTTGCATCCGTGCTACCCTAAAGGCCTCCAGGCTATGTAATTTATGGGGTTTCCCTTAAGGGACTTTCTCCCACCCTTTTTAACACTCTTCTACACTATCCTAGGCTTCATTAATTATGTGAGGAGAAACACTTTGCGGCCATCGAACGACGAATCAAATCAACGGGACACGAACTATATTGTGAGTGGGGATTGGATCTTGTTTTATTTTGAGTGTTTCTATGATTAAATGTTGTGCTTGATGCATTCATGTTATGTGATGCACTTCATGCATAAATACATGTTTATACTGTTTATCTATGAATGTGTTCATGTGTGTGATAATTGATGACTATGTGTTACAAATGTGGTTGGAATTGTATGAGATGATACTGTGATTTGTTTAATGTCTTTCTTCATATATTATATTTGGCTTGTCATATGCCGTGTCGTGCTAGTACCCGGGTACTAGATGGCGTGCTGGTACCCGGGTACTAGATGGTATGGGACGTCGATGCACCCGGAATACCTCTCGATATGATAGTTTTATATAGCATGTTGCATATTTGATTTGATATTTATGTTAAAGGGATACGGAAGGTAGATGTGTAAGTTCCTACCCTGTATCGCCTTATTGATAATCCAGCCCGGGGATCAAGGGTATGTTCTGGTACCGTGGCTTAGGATTATCGGAGGCTTACTGGGAGACCAATGGTGTGTTCTGGGACCGGCAGGCTTCCACTGACGTAGTTAGGGGTATATCGTTGGGGATCGAAGGTGTGTTCCGGTACCAGGGATATGGCCTTACTATGTCGTAGATTAATGGTGTTGTATCGTTGGGGATCGAGGGTGTGTTCCGGTACCAGGGATACAATTCGATTACTCTACACAACATAGCATCCATGCATACATTACATCTCATCATCATAATCAGGGATACGGAAGGTAGATGTGTAAGTTCTTACGCCGTATCACCTTATTAATAATCCAGCCCGGGGATCAAGGGTAAGTTCTGGTACAGTGGCTTGGGATTATCGAAGGCTTGCTGGGAGACCGATGGTGTGTTCCGGGACCGGCAGGTTTCCACTAACGTAGTTAGGGGTATATCGTTGGGGATCGAGGGTGTGTTCCGGTACCAAGGATATGGCATTACTATGTCGTAGATTAATAGTGTTGTATCGTTGGGGATCAAGGGTGTGTTCCGGTACCAGGGATACAATTCCATTACTCTACACAGCATAGCATTCATGCATACATTACATCTCATCATAATCATCATCATTATTCATATTACATATCATATTGTTGTGTTTTTTGCATGACTGTAAATCGGATCTGATGTGTAAATCATCATTGGTGGTATGGGACTTCAAGGATGTTTACTCATCAGGTTCGGCTTACAGTCCTATATTTGTTGTGTGTGTGTGGATTCAATTTCCTGCTCATTGGGCTAGTGGAAGCTCACCCCTCGGGGAACCCTTCTTTTTAGATTGTGATGCAGGTTGTACGGTACCAGTGGATGATGAAGGGTTCAGTAAGAGATGTTGATGCAAAAGTTGGTCTACGATCATTAATGCTTATCTTTACTCCTTGTTGCTTTCGATATTATATTTTTAGATGTATGTTTCATCCCTTTCTCTGTATTTATCAAACAATTTCAATTGTATTAACTTTTAAATTCAAGGATAATCCACCTTATGTATTTATTACCATTGTAGTTATTCCCTACATGAGGATCAACAGTATTTATTACAAGTCTTCCGCTATTCTGATAATTGATCTGATTCTCATTTATATGACTGTGAGGTAAGCCACTGCGTCCATGATCCTGGAGGCGGTTTAGGATGTTGGTAAGCATCCTAGTCATACCCTTTTTATTATATTTTATCCCTTATCGGGATGGGGTTGTGACAGCGTGGTATCAGAGCATTGATGCTCTCGCTTAACTCACAGTCCAGCTGAACCTTAGGTGCACTGGGTTATAATAAAAGTTTTAACAACAAACATGAATAATAGTAAAGGCATTAGGAACAATGTGCATAAAACGAAACTTGCTTGCATTGATGATCATGATTATATTATAGCAATCAACATAGGTTATACTACATTGAGTGCAAACTTTCAATAAGGACAATAAGAACAGTATAACTAAAACCCGGTAGAAATAAAGAATTTCATAAGGAAAAGAGCATAAGACATTAGTGTAAACTGGAGACCTGAGTGACACCACCACTCCGTTGCATAGGTATTTCTTCTATACATGTTACAACCTATGATATCTGTTATACTTATTTGTTGCCTTTTATTTGGTACAAGTCCTTTAATAGGGTTTTGCTATGGCTCACACCCGTTTAAGTAGGAGTCCGTCTCCTTCGAACGAGCAAAATGCTGACCCTTCAGGCCCAGCTTAACCTGCTGTCCCTACTACCCAAGCCAATCCAGACGTGGCAACAGTATTGGGAGATTTGCTGTAAAATATACGACAAGAGAATCGGGCATTAATGCAAACCTGGGACACTCAATTATTGACTGTTATGCAAGAGAGAGAAAGGCAACCAGTATCTCCAGCACCCGAGTGGGTTGATGCCTCCAAGTTGACTGAAAGGTTCTAGAAACTTAACCCCTCCACTTTTACAAAAGCGACCACTGATCTCCTCTATCCGACATAATGGATAAGGAATATGGAGAGGATCTTCGAAGTGCTTCAATGTGGGAACGAAGACAAAATCAGGTAGGTTGCCTTCCAATTTAGAGGCGAGGCTGATTCTTGGTGGCAATTCACTAAAAATAACTTCAGGCAACTGCATCCCAACCCTCCATGGGATCAGTTCACGGAGACTTTCCTGGGAAACTATTTTCCTCAGAGCTTTCGCGATCAGAAGGAGGCTGAGTTCATGAGCCTAACCCAGGGGCCCAAGTCAGCCCTTGAATACCAGCAGATTTTTGAAGAGCTCTTCTATTTTGCTCCTATGCATATGAAGCCCAGGAAATTTGAGAAGGGGCTGAGACCTAGTATTATCACATCAGTGGTATTACACAATCTCCCTTCTTATGCAGAAGTGGTCCAAGCCGCCAAAGTTATTGAGGACAAACAGCGAGAGAACTACCGTGCTCTCAAGATGGCACGTCAGAGGCCAATGGCGTTCACAGATTCTAGGGGACCAAGCGAGGCACAGGAGAGGCAATACGTCGGCTCAACTTCAATACAGAGCAGCACAACAGAAGTGGACCCGACATTTTAGTCACCCCCACCTATGGTGACACCTTTACCGTATGGACCTAACATTCGTTGCTACACCTGCCACGAGTTGGGGCACATGTCCAGGAGTTGTACGCAAGGCGAGTCTGTGAATACACCTTATGTGCGATCGCAATCGACCATTCGCTGCCACAACTGTAATCAGCTGGGTCATAAGTCTAGGAGTTGCCCACAAGGATAAACCCAGTCATGATAGCAGGTATATCACTTGACTCACTAAGCCTGTTCATGCTTGAATTGTACTCCCTTACCTGCCTAGCATGAGGTTTAATCTATCTATGTGTAAGTTGGCTTATCTGCTTGTATGTTATTTTTACTGTGCGTGTTTTGCTGATGTTGTGAGTAAGTAGTGTAGTCAGTGTTTTGCTTTGGCGAGTGTTTTGTTTAGTGTGTTAGCATAGTTAGTTCTATCGAGGTTGAAATTGGAAACGAGAACGGAAGGATTTGACAAAACTTTACTCAACAATAGGTATGAGTGGAGTAATGGGTCACCAAATGTCCCCTCCGTTATTGGGAGAGAACAGCATGGGGCCTATCAATATTTCAATTCATTCTAAAGTTGAGTTAGGTATTGGAGAACCAGAAGTGAAAGTTTTCATAGGGAAGCCTTATAAGCAAGAGTAGTATAGACTTATGCCTTACAACCCAAAATCACAGATTATAGATACTGGGTGTGAGACACTGAGATAGTTAGAATTGTTGACCCCTGAGGTTTATGTTGAAGTTTGAATCTCCTAGAATCCTTAGATACGTTGAACTTTAGTTCAATCGATCTTGAAATGGTTGCAAGCCACTTGATTACGGATTGATTTTATTAAAGAGTAGACTTTGGACTATTGACAGAAGGTACCACTAGGTCACCTACAACTTTAGTGGTATAACCGTCACTGATGGATGAAGATCCTTAGACCCTATGAATTTAAGGACCTAAACCTTATGGGTAGGAAACCTAAACCTATGCGGGTAAAGACCCTTAATGGGGTGCATAGAGTCTAAACCTGTAGATAGATATTAAGAAGGAAAGTAATAGGCTGGTTGGGCTGGTTTATTTGAGTGAGCCATAAAGGTCTCGTGTATTTGGAAGTCATTCATAACACCTCAAGCTAGTGACGACTCTATTTGAACTTTACTTGGTTCATCTAAACCTTGTTTAGACTCATAGAGGGAGTCCTACACCGTGAATTGACCTTCCAACAAGGACTTAGCAAACCGTACCTGAGAACTTCTTGTTCTTGTGGATTGACCTAGATGACAGATATGTCTACAGGAATATGATTATAATTATTGAAATTATGCCTAAGTATTGGTGTGAAAATAAGATATATATATATATATATATATATATCCCTCAGAACCTTAGACTTATGTGACTAGAGTGATTCTCTGGTACTACAATGTGACATTGCCTTAACCTTACTATAATTAGTTAGTTGAGCCTCGACCTTGGTCATGTTGATCAGGGGTTAATAGTTAATGAATTTAACTGTGACCGGGTAAGTTAATTATTTAAAACCTACTAAAATGAATTGACTTGGACCAAAACTATTAAAAGGTTGTTGGTTCTCAAAAGCGGATTGATGTGGACTTTTCCTGGTGGTAATGTGGCCCTGCCTCTTCTTGACCTGACCTTTAACTTAGTTTAATATGTGGGTGACTTAGGATGTTGTTATTCAACAACCCTTATCCCTTGAGACCCTAGCTGCCTCAAATTTCGGGGACGAAATTTCTTGTAAGGTGGGGAGGATGTTATACCCGCACCCCGGGAGTATAATTAAATATTATTTCTTCCTCGTGACATGTAGATACCGCTGCCATGTATGCTGGTGACCTATTCTCCATGATGGTCAAATCCAGCTACAAAATCATTGACCACAGTATGGGCTTGCTTGTGGAGGAAAGATTCCTCAACCGACGGTGGGGGAAATTCGTTGACGGTGACTTCGTTGATTTTCCTCCAAGTACTAGTCCGGGAAGTGAAGAGTACCGAAGCGTGTACCTCAGAGCGTCGCCTCACTTGGACACTTCGTTCAGTGATGAGCTTGACACTGCCGTGGCGAGACTGTTGGGGTCATGGGGGACAAACCATAACGGCTGAGAAGTAAGTTTTAGCCCTTAATTTTATTTATTTACCCTTTCCTTCGATGTTCTCGAAGTGCGGGTCAAGGTTTGAACCGTCCGAGCTATTTTAATTGTGTAGGGAATATTCCATTTATGGGTCCCACTTATTTAAGGGAGCGTGTGATGGGCTTATAATCCCATGGTGGATGGACCCATCCCCAAGTGGGTTCTTTTCTATTTGAAACCTGTGGGCAGACCCATTTAGCTTGAGAGGCCCATTGGGCTTAAGTGACCATTTAACTTAAGAACCCATTTAGCTCTCATGAACCATGTAGCCCATTAGGCCCATTTGGCTTAATGAGCTAAGAATGGGTTTCTATTCTAGTGTTACCCAACCAAACAGGTCCTAAGGTCACTTTTGCCTATTAAGAACTAAAGGCATTTATTTCTCTTTACTTTTCTCACCAAACCTAAACCGTAGAGGAAGAAGAGAAAGGAGAAGAGGTCTGGAGGAGCTTGTTAGGGAGGCTTGAGGATCTTGCTTCTTGGGCCTCAACGTGGGTGCTACTTCCTTGAGGTAGGTAAGCCTTTAAGGCCCTCCCTTCCTTCTTCATTTTGGGTTTTGGGTTTTGAGGTTGGGAGATGGTAGAGAAATCGGTCTAGGGTTGTCTTGAGACCCAATGATCGATGTGAGCTCATGGCCATGATCATGGTGGAGCTATCTTATCCCGTTGGTTAACCTCAAAGCACCCAATCCCATCCCAATGGAAAGACTTAGGGTTTCTACCATATTATGCCCTAAAGGAAGTTCTCCTTGCTTTCCTTTATTGAATCAATGGGTTGCATAGGCCTAATGGGGTCTTAGGACCCTAATGTGCCAAGGAGAAAGCCTTCTTAGTGTTTCCTTTCCTCCAATCTACTTGGAAATGGAAGCCTTGGTGAAGAATCCTTTGATTTTGGAGTTTGGAAGCAGGTGATTTTACCTGCGGTTTTAAGACCTACGAGAAACCACCCCTGCAACTACCCTGAGACCATCTCTTAAGAAGCTCTCTGTTGAAGTCGGTTTTACCTGCGGTTTCACATCTGAGGTAAAACCACACATAAAACCGCACCTAGAAGAACCCTTCCTGAGCCCCTGTTAAAGTCGGTTTAACATACGGTTTCATGCTCTGAGAAACCACCCATAAAACCGCCCGTCCCCAGAATTGTTGACATTTGACCTTGACCCGCTATTTTGACCATAACTTGGTCTACGCATATTGTATCAATATGATTCAACTTCCATTATAAACTAGACTCAAAGGGCTACAATTATTATGAAGAAACCTTGGACCCAATATGAGTGTGTGATCCTTAAAAGTGGATTCAAACCTGACTGATGTGTTTAGACAGCAACTTTAGAATTTAAGTTTTATGTCGGTGACCTTGCCTACTTCGTGGCTATTGAAGTAGAACTTATTAGGGTTTAATGGGGGGTTTAACTACAACCTAAGGTGCCCCTAATTATAGTAATTAATTGATCTATTATAGTGCCAAAATCTACCTTCGATACCCTTAAAATCCTTTTCCCTCATTGGTTTTGGGTTGGGAAACTTTAGAAATTAAGGTTGGACCTTGAGGTTCCACTTGGAACCTAAGGGGTGACCTTGGTTCAATGTTGGACCTCATTAGTAAGGCCTTGGCTCTAAGTACAACCCTAAAACCCCTCCTTGCAACCTTATTGCCTAGTTTGGGTTGCATTACTTAAAACCCTAGAATGTGACCTTTGGGAGTTCAATCCCTTAAGTTCTCTACACCCAATGAATTTAATGATGTAACCAGGCCCTAGTGCACCCTAGGACACCCTTCCCTTGTCCTTGGGACTTAAAGATCCAAGTGGGACAAATTGGGTTAAAGAATACCTTCAAAACTGTATCATGCCTTGATCGAAAGCAAGGGCGGATGCAAGGCCCTGCCTACAACCGTGCTTGCATCCGTGCTACCCTAAAGGCCTGCAGGCTATGTAATTTATGGGGTTTCCCCTAAGGGACTTTCTCCCACCCTTTCTAACACTCTTCTACACTATCCTAGGCTTCATTAATTGTGTGAGGAGAAGCACTTAGCGGTCATCGAACGACGAATCAAATCAACGGGACACGAACTATATTGTGAGTGGGGATTGGATCTTGTTTTATTTTGAGTGTTTCTATGATTAAATGTTGTGTTTGATGCATTCATGTTATGTAATGCACTTCATGCATAAATACATGTTTATACTGTTTATCTATGAATGTATTCATGTGTGTGATAATTGATGACTATGTATTACAAATGTGGTTGGAATTGTATGAGATGATACTGTGATTTGTTTAATGTCTTTCTTCATATATTATATTTGGCCTGTCATATGCCGTGTCGTGCTGGTACCTGGGTACTAGATGGTATGGGACGTCGATGCACCCGGAATACCTCTCGATACGATAGTTTTATATAGCATGTTGCATATTTGATTTGATATTTGTATTAAAGGGATACGGAAGGTAGATGTGTAAGTTCCTACGCCGTATCGCCTTATTGATAATCCAGCCCAGGGATCAAGGGTATGTTCTGGTACCGTGGCTTAGGATTATCGGAGGTTTGCTGGGAGACCAATGGTGTGTGCTGGGACCGGCAGGCTTCCACTGACGTAGTTAGGGGTATATCGTTGGGGATCGAGGGTGTGTTCCGGTACCAGGGATATGGCCTTACTATGTCGTAGATTAATGGTGTTGTATCGTTGGGGATCGAGGGTGTGTTTCGGTACCAGGGATACAATTCGATTACTCTACACAGCATAGCATCCATGCATACATTACATCTCATCATCATAATCAGGGATACGGAAGGTAGATGTGTAAGTTCCTACGCCGTATCACCTTATTAATAATCCAGCCCGGGGATCAAGGGTAAGTTCTGGTACCGTGGCTTGGGATTATCGAAGGCTTGCTGGGAGACCGATGGTGTGTTCCGGGACCGGCAGGTTTCCACTGACGTAGTTAGGGGTATATCGTTGGGGATCGAGGGTGTGTTCCGGTACCAAGGATATGGCATTACTATGTCGTAGATTAATAGTGTTGTATCGTTGGGGATCAAGGGTGTGTTCCGGTACCAGGGATACAATTCCATTACTCTACACAGCATAGCATTCATGCATACATTACATCTCATCATAATCATCATCATTATTCATATTACATATCATATTGTTGTGTTTTTTGAATGACTGTAAATCGGATCTGATGTGTAAATCATCATTGGTGGTATGGGACTTCAAGGATGTTTGCTCATCAGGTTCGGCTTGCAGTCCTATATTTGTTGTGTGTGTGTGGATTCAATTTCCTACTCATTGGGCTAGTAGAAGCGCACCCTTCGGGGAACCCTTCTTTTTAGATTGTGATGCAAGTTGTACGGTACCGGTGGATGATGAAGGGCTCGGTAAGAGATGTTGATGCGAAAGTTGGTCTACGATCATTGATGCTTATCTTTACTCCTTGTTGCTTTCAATATTATATTTTTGGATGTATGTTTCATTCATTTCTCTGTATTTATCAAACAATTTCAATTGTATTAACTTTTAAATTCAAGGATAATCCATCTTATGTATTTATTACCATTGTAGTTATTCCCTAAATGAGGATCAATAGTATTTATTATAAGTCTTCCGCTATTCTGATAATTGATCTGATTATCATTAGAATGACTGTGAGGTAAGCCACTGCGTCCATGATCCTGGAGGCGGTTTAGGATGTTGGTAAGCATCCTAGTCATACCCTTTTTATTATATTTTATCCCTTGTCGGGATGGGGGTGTGACAGGAGGTGTATATGGAGTAACCTTCGAGATATGTTGCATAGGGGGAGAGTCATAGCCGTGTATTCAGATTACAGAAGGCTATTTACGGTCTTAAATAGTCTCCTAGGGCCTGGTTTGAGAAGTTCAGAGCTACTGTTACCACCTGTGGGTTTTCTGTCTATGATCAGCTCGATCACAAGGAGAGAGTGATCTACGATCAGCTAGCTCAGCCATTGCTTCTTTGGTCGTAGATCAGCAAGCGTGCTCTGGAGTTGCTTGGTTATTCGCTTGCTCTGCAGTACAAGCTTCATACAGAGCCGTGCCCCTTTAATATGATGAGAAGAAGAGGGGCCGCCCTCTGACCACTCTGTTTTTTATCGTAGACAAGGAGATATAGTAATTGTCTTGATAATCTATGTGGATGATATCATCATCTCTGGTAATGATATGGCTGGTACCACTAAAGTAAATGAGTATTTACAGCAGCATTTTCAAACCAAGGATTTAGGTCAGCTTCACTATTTTCTTGGCATTGAAGTTGTTAGAAGCATAAAAGGAATCAACTTATCTCAAAGGAAGTATGTCTTAGACTTGCTATCTGATACTCAAGCTAACCTAAGGATTTAGGTCAGCTTCACTATTTTCTTAACATTGAAGTTGTTAAAAGCAAAAAAGGAGTCAGCTTATTTCAAAGGAGTTATGTCGTAGACTTACTATCTGACATTGGTATGCTTACATCAAAATCAGTGGACGTTCCTAAAGATCCTCATCAGAAATTTGGAGTTGATGATGGTGAGACTCTCAAAGATGTACATCAGTACATGAGTTTGATTGGGAAGTTGATATATCTTATAGTCACCAGACCGGACATATCTATTGCAATTGCAGTCCTCAGTCAGTTTATGCAGTCTCCTCATAAAGCTCATTGGGATGCAACTGTTCGGATTCTTTGGTATTTAAAGGGTGCCCCTGGTAATATCTATCGATCAATAAGCATATGAAGTTGGTTGCTTTCTCTAATGTTGATTGGGCTGACTAAGCTAGTGATCGTCATTCTACTACAGGATACTATACTGTTGTTGGAGGTAACCTGGTTACATAGCATAGTAAGATACAGATGACCATTGGCAGGTCTAGTGTTGAGGCAGAGTACAGAGCTATGGCTCATACTACTGCCGAATTGATGTAGCTTTAATCATTACTTCTACAGATGGGTTTTCCTATGCCTACACCTATGAAGATGTATTGTGAGCAGCTGTCTATATTGCCAGTTATCCGGTCTTTCAAGAAAGGACTCCTTTGGTCTTTTCCACAGATCAGTAGGCTGACATTTTTACCAAATCCTTTTTTGCTTCTAGTTTTTGTAATTGTAAAAAGCTAAGCATGAGTGATGTATATGCTCCAGCTTGATGGGAACTGTTAAGTTTCCAAGGTATTTTGGTTTTATTAGAGCCTGTTAAGGCTCCCTCCTTTGTCAACAAAGGGAGGCTGCCTTCATTATCAAAGCAGGTTCCCTCCAATGTCTACAAAGAGAGGCTGCCTTTATTGTTAAAGTAGGCTGCCACCATTGTCAACAAAGGGATGTTGCCTTCATTGTCAAAGTTAGGTGGCAGCTTCCATTGCCAAAGTTAGGTGAGAGTTTGGTGGGAGGTGGTAGACTTTAATGTCATGTTCTTTGAGAGATTTCATAAGGTGTAAGAGCCTTAAAGTTCAATACAAGAAATCTACTCTTCTCAACTGTCTTCTTTTCAACTTTCTTCTTCTCTTCTCTCTTATTTCTCTCTCTTCTCCTTCCTCTTCTCTAATCTAGTTGCAGGATCCTGGACTTCTAACACACATCATATACTCCGTCTTCATTCTACTTATCTAAGAACTTTTTTATTCTAAGGTTGAATGAAGTTGACCTCCATAACTCCAACTTGGCGTTAATCCCTAATTTTGTCTCATCCACCAAAACAATATCATCAGCAAAAAGCATGCATCAGGGAAAATCATCTAGAATTTCTCTATTTAAATCATCTATGATAAGCACAAACAAATAAGGGCTTAAATTTGGTCCTTGGTGTAACCCAATGGTAACTGGGAATTCACTACCTTGACCCCTCCCCCCCACCATTCTAATGCAAACTCGACCTCGAACCAGGGAAAAACCAGTGGGAGATCAAATGCAACGGGATCAAGAAAATAAGGAAGAACAAAATTGAACAACTGAACTTTTTATTTTATTTCTCTCTTTTTGTTTACTTATGAAAGAAGAACATAAAAGGATAGGGAAGGGGGATATGGGACTCTCTCAGTCCCCAGGGTCTCTCACCTAGGGCCTCTCACCGTCACTGCATCTCACAGCTTCAACAGTAGCTCTCTTTTCTTCTGTCTTGTCCCTTTTCTGCTCAGCCACATAAACTTATTTATAATAAACCAATTACATCCTAAATTAATCTTCTAGAAATATATCAAGATAAAAGCAAACCCAATTCCCAATCAAATAATAATATTAGGAGAGTTCTACCAAAAATAATATTAGAAGTCCTAATTACATAAGCAATCTAATAAAGAAATAGAGGCTTTCCTAAACTAATAACACTAATTATAACAGCTGTAGGAGTCCTCCACGTATTGGCAATCTAACTGGCTGTGGGGCCCTCTTGATCACGAAATCTCCTCACAATAGAGTTGAACGATATCTCTTCAAGTCTGAAAAATAAACCCTTCATGACAGGCTGGCCGATAGCTAATGACAGTCTTCAAATAAAACTAATCAATCGCCTCATAATGTGCTGGAAATAAATTGCTCGATATAATAGGAAATAGGTTAGAAAATATCTCCTTAAATAACTGAAGGATCTCCTCTTTAATTCTGGTGGTAAATCCACTTTAATTCTGGAGATAAATCAACTTTAATGCTGCTGGATAATATCCTCTTCAAATCTGGAAATATGTTTACTGCAAAATCTATTTAAATCTGAAGATAATCTTCCACAAAATATGCTGGATCGATGGAGGGAAATCAACTGGATAGATTCTTGCTCTCTTCAACCACCATCGATCTACATCAAGTTCTTACACTTGTCACCACAACATATCTTTAATTATATCTACATATTTACTTGAAACACTTCTCTTCTCTAGTACTTGCCAGATTAACTCTCTGGGACTCTTGTCATAAGCTTTTTCTAGGTCAAGAAAGACCATATGGAAATCGTTCTTGCAATCTCTAAATCTTTCCATAAATCTCCTAGGCAAGTAAATAGCTTCTATCTTAGATCTTCCTGGCATAAAACCAAATTGGTTCTCTAGAATAGTAGTTTCTTGTCTCAAGTGGGTTTCTATGACCCTCTCCTATAATTTCGTAGTATGACTTATTAGTTTTATGCCTCTATAGTTATTACAGCTTTGAATATCACCTATATTTTGGTAAATCGGAACCACAATGCTTCTCCTCCATTCATCTAACATTTTCCTTGTGCTCAATATCCCATTCAACAGCTTGGTTAGCCAAGATAAACCACATATTCCTAAGCTCTTCCACACTTCTATTGAGATCCCATTTAGGCCTTGTGCCTTGCCTATTTCCATATTCCTTAAAGCTTTTTTTACTTAACACACCCTAATTTTTTGTATCTATCTATGACATGTGGTGTCTTGATGGGTAATGTAGTCTTCCGGGATACTATTACTCTAAGTGTCTTCATTTAGTAGGCTGTAGAAATAATCTTTTTATCTCTTCTTAATGTCCTCATCCCTTATTAATAGTTTGCCATCTTTACTTTTAATAACCTAACATAATCAATATCTCTAATATTCCTTTCCCTCATGTAACTATCTTATACATAGCCTTTTCCCATTCCTTTATGCTCAGTTTGTTATAAAGATCTTCATATTGCTTCGCCCTTGTTTTTCCCACCATCTTCTTAGCTTCATTCTGGCAAATTTATCCTTTGTAGATCTTTTACATCCTTAGTCTTTTGCCATGTCTTAAAACTAGTTTTCTTAGTCTTAATGGTTGCTTGAACCTCATCATCCCACCACCAAGTCTCCCTAGAGGAATGACATTTTCCTTTCAATTCACCTAGGACATCTTTAGCAACCTTCTTAATACAAGTAGTCATCTAGTTCCACGTCATCTTAGCGTCTCCCTCAAAATCCCAATTTCCTTGTTTAACCACTTTATCAATAAATAATATCAAGTATCTCCTTTTAAGCTCTACCACCTTATCTTAGGGCAAATATGCTCACCTTTTTTATGATTTTGCATACTGAGGCACATATGCATGACCTGATGCAGTTCCAAGAAGGAAGAAGAAGAAGAAGAAGCCCTGAACTTAGGGCTTGAATAAGGAGCCATAGATTAGGATTATTATTTTCCATACTTAGTTTATTTTCCTGTTTTTAGATTGAGCCGGTTTAGAATTTGTTGCACCCAATTGGTTCAATTGGTCTAATTTAAGTGAAGTGTTCCTATTGGTTAATAGGTCCTTATATCCTATTGGCTAATATGGAATCTTCTTTTAAATTAGTTGTTTTAAGTTAAATTCTTTTAAATTAAGTTAGTAGGGATAGTTAGGACATTTTACAGTTTTAATTACTATCTTTTGAATTATATTCCTTCTCTTCCACAATTTATCAAGGGGAAGGTTATTTTGTATTAGGATTTGGCCATTGGCCCTTTATTTTAAATATATTAAATCGTGGAGGGCCCCCCCACATTGAATTTGAATAAAAAAAGACTGTTTCTCCTGCTGTTCCTGCTCCTTTGTGAGTACATCATTGTGGTTCTATCAAGGTGGATAGGGCCTGGTGGAATTCGGTTGACACCTTACGCCGTGACGGCTAAAAGAATCTTCTTCAATTCGAAGGTGGTTCTATCCTTCACATCTGTTCAAGCTGCTGCCAGTGGAATCTCCAGTAAGTTTGAGACCTAATTTCTTCTTCTAACCCTTTAATACTTTCCCCCAATCGATCCCCTTTATTTTTTGTTTGAATCCCATAAACCCCAACTCCATTAAACCCTAGATCTTGCTGCCCAGCCATATTTAACCATTAGAATTACTTCAAATTCAAACCACAGCCTCTCCTTAATACCCCCTATACTCGACCCAAGCTGCTGCCCATATTTGTCTTTCAAAACCCTAAATTTGACCTAATTTCTAGAACCCAAAATCTGAAACCCTAACCCTAATTTCTGGAATTTTGAATTCTCATCTAAACCTAACCAAATCTAGCTTTCTAAACTCCCCAAAACCTGCCTAGTGTAATCATATAAACTATATTCCCATTATCCTACCCTAACCCTAGGAATTGACCTAAATCCTAGTGCTGTCCATTCGAACCAGCAGCCCCTTTTGTTATTTGATCTTGTTGTTTGGCTCCTAGTAGGTCTCCTACCTATCTATGACTACATTAAGTGGTATCAGGAATCCGGTTAACTCCTTACACCGTGATGGCTGAGAGAATCTTCTTCAATTCAAAGGTGGTTCTATCCTTCACATCTGTTCAAGCTGCTGACAATGGAATCTCCAGTAAGTTTGACACCCAATTTCTTCTTCTAACCCTCTAATCCTTTCCCCCAATCGATCCTTTTTATTTTTTGTTTGAATTCCCATAAACCCTAGTTAGTCTTAATACTGTCCAGACCTGTTCCCTCATCAGAATCCTCTCATACTTTGACCACAGCTCCTCCTCAACACCCCCTATACTCGATCCAAGCTGCTGCCCTTCCCATCACTCAAAACCCTAGTTTTGGCAGTTTTCCTAATTTTAAAACCCAAAACCCTAACCCTAAATCTGCAGAATTAAAAAACCTAATCAAATCCTTTTTTTTATATCAAAATAATCCCCTAGGCCTACTGATCATTACCATGTATCACATTCATCCCTAACCCTAGCCTAAACCCTAAATTTGCCCTGAACAGCCCCAAACTGCCTAGCCAAACCAGCAGCTGTATTTAGATCCTGTTGCTTGGCCTCTAATAGGATCCTTCTCCTATTTTGAGCTACATTATGACCACTAATCCATGTTGTGTGGTTAGGCACTCCCCTAGTATAACCTTACGGTCCTTACATTACAATCTATCGGATCTTCTAGTTGGGAAGAAATCTGTTTAGCTACTATGATGCCCACCTTTGAACGTAACTAAATGCTCTTCTCTCTTTTTAAAGTAAGTGTTTATAATGGATAAATTATTACCTACAACGAGATCTAAAACTGGTATCACCTCCTCATTACTCCCTCCTAAACTATATCCTCCATGTACACATTCATAGCCTCTACGATCTTTCCCAACATGTCTATTCAGATGACTCCCTATAATAATCTTTTCTCCTTGACTAAACCCTTACACTAATCCATCTATGTGTTACCAAAATTGTAACATACTACTTTCATCCAATCCTACTTGAGGTGCGTAAGCGCTAATTATATTGACAACCTCTTTCTCTAACACAAGCTTGATGGATATAATCCTATCTCCGAATCTTTTAACATCCACCACATCATTCTTTAAATCTTTATCCACTATTATGCCCACTCCATTTCTATTACTTTTATCCCTTGTATACCAAAGTTTAAAGTCATCCAACTCCTTAGCGTTTTTATCCTCCCACCTAGTATCTTGAATACAGGCTACGTTAATCCTTCTTCTCCCCACAACATCTAACAATTCTAGACTCTTACCCGTTAAAGATCCAATGTTCCAAGATGCTAATCTAATCCTACACTTTTGGACTAGCTTCTTTACCCGCACTCGTCCACGGTGTGAGAACCCTCACCTATTGTCACCATATCCGGGCGTTGACACGGTGCATCGCTTACAGGAGACACCCTAGCTCATTGCTAACAATAAAAAAAATATCACTTGGGCATCCCATGACATATTTCCTCATACAAGCGACCACTAATACACAAGTAGAAAAATGAGTGAAAGAATAGCCATGAAAAACTAAATTAAAAGAAAAATATCTTCTATAGAGCAATATTTCTATTCAAGGAACTAAGAAAGTACAATACATCCAGCCATAAACCCAAAAATACAAGAGGTCATATAAACCATGAGGCCAGTGTTCAGTGAGGGGAGGTACTCTTAAGAGTAAAATTGGTGTCAGAGGCAACTTATGCCAATAGAGGCCGCATTTCAAGTGTTAGGTTGATTTTAATCCACCATTCAAAAGCATAAAATCAAATGAGGGTGGTGCTTCATTGAAGAAAAATCCTATATTCACACCAAATATTTGAAATTGATGACAAGGGAAAGTGATGGCTTTTCAGTTCATTCCCTGCTCCTATGCCAGAATCATTCTTACCATTAGACCAGTAATGAATATTAAAACTCAGATTCGTTCAAACTGAATTTATCACTAAAAGCTTTCCGTATTCATCTAACAGATGGACCTTATACCCCTCACAGACAGATAAATCAGGAAACTTCTAAGTACCAACTCTGTAAACCTATTCCAGACCCGACCAAAGATTGCACTATCCAGCAAAATGAATTTTCTTCACTTAGGAGCATTTCTAGGCTAAAGAACAGTCACAAAAATCACAAAAACCAATCTAATTCAGAGAAACAAAAGCAAACAAATTCTTCTCTTGTTCGTTCTAAATGCTAATGTAACAGCTTACCTAATGAGATTCTTCGAAGTAATGCGCGGAGCTTTAATTGCAGCACCAATCAAACTACTTCCCGTAATATAAATTCCCCTATAGAAATTGAGACAGGAAAAAGTCTCTAAGAAATTCAATTAAAACCAACGGAATCACAGTAAAATCTGGGGAAGATAAAGGAATAATTTTTTTTGGATAGGTAGTCCCCAAAGAGAATTGAACTCGTGACCATGTTGGTCTTTGCAAACTGAGCTACACCCTTTTGGGGAAGAAAAAGGAATAATTGGGTTTAAAGCAAAGAAATGGGATGATTACCAGGCAGCACCCAGCACGGAGACACCGATAGCAATCGCAATTCCAACGGCCGCAAAAGTGTAAGGTGAGATCTGCATCAATGCCCGAGACCATGAACTTGATGCTCCCGCCATCACCGAACCAGATATCAATTCGATACGGGGGGAATTTTCTCTTCTTTCCTCCTGTTCAACGCTTCAAATTAGGTTTGCCAACCCGATTGAATTGCGAGTGAGAGAGAGAGAGAGAGTGAGGGGTAAACAAACTGGGGAATCTTGATTAAACTGTTGAATTGAAAATGAGAGAGAGCAGCGGTAAACAATTTGAGAATCTTGATTAAATTGTTCTAGTATTACCCACCAACAAAAAATAACAATCAACCTGATCTAGTGTATCAAGGAGGCCACCGGACGGTCCGGACCTGGACCAGGTCGGGCCAACAAGATCGGGATCCACCGGTTCAGGTTGCATTATAATTTATAAAGATTAAAATTGCGCTTACACCCTCCAGATTTTCTACAGTTATATTTGCAACAAAATTATTTAAGGGGAAAAGAACACCCAGACACAAGATGGGGCAAAATGACCACCCCATCCCCATGAAAGGTAAAAGTGTCCCCGTTGATGCTTATGCACATGCTCCCATTAGCCCTTGTGCTTACATAGGGGCATGCTTCCAAACAGAGAATACGTTTCCTTTCCCTTTCAGTAATTGCATTTAATTGCCTTGTTCTTTAGATACCTGTTGGACATCTTGGACTAAGGGTGTTGATTTAAATCAAAACCAATCGTTTAAAATCGAATTGAACCAAAATGAAGTAAGTCAATTTGTTTTTTTGTTTCAAAAGCTAAATCTTTTCTCTATTTGGTTAGGTTTTGATTGCATTACTAAAAAATATAGAACCGAATCGAATTACCAATTTTCAAACGGAATACAACTATATTCCTTTTACTATTTCAATCAACGAAGATGATAAATTCTATTCCTTTAATGTTTGAGGGGAAAAAATTATAGATTATGACACTAACAAATAAAGGGGGGTTTTTTTGTTGGTGAAGATGTAAAAAAGTTGACTAGAATGCATAAAGTAAGACATAAACTGAATATGAAAGAGAATTAAAACCGAAATTGAACCAAGTCAAGTTGGTTCAATTTTGACAATTTGAAAATGTATTTTTATTCTCAGTTTGGTTCAGTTATAGTTTCTAAATTTTGTATCTTTAACCGAACCAAACCAAACCAATTGATACCCTTATCTTGGACCATCTTTTTTGTGGAAACCTATTTGGAGCAACTTGGTTTTTTCTATGAATCTATGTAGGATAAAAACACTCTTCATGTCGTATGTTCAAATGATCATAATACCTAAAATGGAAAGAGTCTACACCACAAAGATCTTATGGCTTTGATTGCTAGATCAAGCTAATATATGGCTTATATAATCTCTAATCTTGGACGGTATGACCCATCGTATGGTGAGTCTCAATCATTTGATCATTAGATAAATGACTATTTATGGTGCCTTATATCATTCAATGTCATAAAACATGGGTGTAAATCTCAGTACCAGTTTGGGTAGGGTAGATCCCTAGACAGATCATCTGATCCAACCCAATCATGAAGCTATAACCCAGTCCAGCTTAGGTCCTCATATGAGGACATTCCTTGGGACCTGAGCACCACCCACATGGAATCCAAAGGGGGTTGTGAATTCCATATGGATGGTGCTCAAGTCCCAAGGAGTGTCCTCGTACAACATGGAATTCAGAGGGGGCAATGGATTCCATATGGGTGGTGCTCAAGTCCCAAGTTGTTTTACCCGTGCCCAAAATAAACCCTAATTTTTTGGGCTAAATTGGATCTTCATTGGTAGGTGGGGTGACTTTGCCAACGGTCGACGCCTGTGACCTTAGGCCTTGACAGTCAAGGGTGAAAGCTCGACCAAAGGATGGAATCATTGCCTTGATGGTCAATGTCACCACCCAAGAGTGAGCTTTTAACCCTAGATGTTATGTATACATACCCCCTTAAAGCCCTTGAAGTGCAGGTCACAGCCTGAAGCCAAACAGGAAGTGAAAAGACCTTTTCTTAGGATTGGCTTAAAGGCCGGATGCAAGACTGCTTGTTGCATCCGGGCTTGGATGCGATGGTACTGTTGAGCCTCTAAATGGGTAAATTTTCATGTAGGACCCACTTGCCCCCTGTCTCGGACATCACCTTGGTATTCCCGGGCCTGGTGGACCCCATCCCCATCCTTCCATACTGTGTGAAGTCAAGATGGTGGGCCCAAATTGCTCATCATGGGCATTAATGAGTTTTGAGTCCTAAAGATGCCCAACCAAACAAGCCCTAGACTAAAACTCACTTTAGGGCCTTAAGCTAAGTCAAACATACCCTAACTAATTGGACCTAAGGGTTTAGAACCTACCCAAACAAACCCTAAGCCCTAAAGTCATTTATTAACCTAACATCCTCATCTCTTCCTCTCATTTGTAAAATTTGAAAAGAAGAGAAGGGAAGAGAAATCATGGAGAGAAGGAAGAAGAAAAAGAAAAAGAGAAGAAAGAGAAGGAGAAGAAGAAGAAGGAAAGAAGGAGAGGAGCTACCCTTCCTCAAGCTCACACCCTATCATCTTGGTGAGTTCATCTCTCTCTCCAACTTCCTAATGTAGAAATAGGTTTTACGGCTTTCTATTTTGGGAAATATATGGGTAGATATCTAGAGATGCCCATGGGGTTATGATTAGGAGCTCTATTGGAGGCTTTGCACTCCATTGTACAGCCTTGCTCCTCTCTTTGAAGTACCATTCAATCTAATCCATGAAAACCTAGATTTTTCACCCAAAAACCCAAGTGGCCCGAGATTATCGCCCATATGGTGCCTAATAAGGTGTGAAGGGGATCAAGGGATCAACACTATCCCTAAGAGCACTCCTAAAATCTCTCACTCCACGCCGAGGACTCTACATTCCTATTAGGGCACGATTCTGCCCACCGCCATCTATAAATAACAGGGTAAAATCCTTCCATGATCATCTGATTTCTATTATCATTATCTATTGCTAAGAGTTTGGACTTAGGCATCAGAGTGGAGACACCAGCATAGCCCGGCCCTCTCTTGCTAATTTTATATTGTAGGAACAGGTTACTCCGAAACAGTTCTTAACACAACAGATTGGCGCCGTCTGTGGGAACGACGATCGCAAGCCTCCCAAAGCTCTACAAGCTAACCAAAAATGATGGCCGATGAACAGAATGTGGTTCCCACTTCCCACCAATCCCGAAGTTCCCCAACCTGCTGAGAATTAGACAGCCCGCCGGATGACAAAAAACACTCGCGATGGAGGATAGGCAGGGGAACAAACTACACACCAGGCAGCAGTAGCAGCGACTGGATCCCGGCCACAGGCTACCGCAGCTGGGTCTCAGCCATCAACAGCAATGGTAGCTGGAGCAAGTATAGTCCCAAAAGGTGTTCAGGCCAGCCAAAGCGCGAGTGCTCTACCACCCCCACCTCCGCTGCCAGACGAATTTATCCCGGTGAGAATGAACCCAGATGTGTCGGCTATGGTAGGCCAGATACACGACTTACAACGGCAAGTTCTTCAGTAGAACGACTTCCTCAGGGAGGTGGTCAGAGAATTGCAGACCGTGAGAATAGCTAATCCTACACCTGTTGTAGCATGGGTACTGCCCCCGCCACCGGTTATCCCAAAACCAGTGTGAGAAGATGAGAGGGCTCCGAGAGAAGGAGAAGTATGTAGGACCAGGAGTTGGGTAGGGTCGTCTCACCCCCTCCCGAAGGAACATTCCCTCTCCAGGAATCGTTTGTACCGGAGACCTGCCTACGAGGATCAATCCTTCTCGCATATTGGAGCCATCAATTTCAACACCTAGAGGGACCCACGGTAGAACAGAGCAAAGCCGTACTAAGAACTCAAACGCACGCAAAGGTCCATCAGGCAAGATAACCAACAAGAAGTGAACGGGCGCAAGGGACGGGCCGAGCTGATAGCGAATCAGGTCGTGGAAAGCGAGCTTGATCGTAAGCTCAGAGGGATCAACACCTTATTGGAAGCCCTGGAGAACGGGGGCATCCTCGAGGAGGATTTCAAGCCTGGCCAACATCCCTTCACCACCAAGATTATGAGGGCTGAACTCCCCCGAGGCTTTAAACCTCCTTGTTTTGAGGCTTATGACAGGAAGATCGACCCCAGTGACCATATCAGTTTTTTCAACGCGATGATGACAGTATATGGCTGATCTGACGTCGTGTCATGTCGCTCTTTTTCAACCTCCCTGAAAGGACCGGCAACGCTCTGGTTCACCAAGCTAAAGCCCAACTCCATAAGAAGCTTCACGGAGTTGGCCAGGGCATTTATTAGTCGCTTCCAAAGCAGTGTCAAGCAAAAGAAGACGGCTGCTAACCTATTGGCGGTGAAGCAGCGACCCAATGAGTCCATACGGGACTATATCACTCGATTTAATGGAGAAGCTCTAGAGATCAATGACCTAGACGATGGCATGTCCTTCAACACCCTGCATAACAGGGTAACCAATCATGACTTAGTGAAGTTACTAGCCCTCGAACTAGTCACCACCATGTCCCAACTGCTTGATCGGTGTTATCAGTACGCCAACATGTTTGACATCATGAAGGCACGAAGAACGGCTGACCCCAACGCGACAGAGAAGAAGAGAACGAGCGAGAAAGAAGAAAAGAAGGACACCAAGAAGCAAAGGTCGGATCAGTACTCGGACCGAGATCAGAGCCCAGAGTACACGCCCTTGAATACCACTAGGACTAAGATCCTGATGGAAGTATGATCGGGGCCTGCTGTAGTGGCCCAGACCAATGTTCTCGAAGCCCGAGGACAAAAATAAGAAGAAATACTACAAGTTCCACCGAGACGTCGGTCATGACACTGAAGACTGCCGCCAACTGAAGAGAGAGATCGAGGATGTGATCCAAAAGGGGCACCTCCGGAGATACGTCAGGGAGGACAGAAAGGATAATCCTCGGGGCCGAGACAGCACAAAGAGCGACCCTAAGAGGGATGACCGACCCAAAGGAAGAGATGAGCGAGATCCCTGGGACGACTGGCGAGATGACCAGAGAGAGAACCGAGGAACTGGCACTGAGGCCAACACCTCCAATGCCCCGGCTATTCTCCCCATTCTGGGAGGCCCGGGGCAGGAGTCGTCCCAAAAAGCAAAGTCTAAAGCACGGTTTGTGGCCTTAGCGGAAGTATCCGAGAAGAAAACACGAATTGAGCCAACAATTACCTTCTCCGATGGAGATCTTGAGGGGCTGAGCTGGCTACACGACGATGTAGTCGTGGTTCAGGAAGTTATAGCCAACCGTCTGGTGCACAGGATTTTGGTGGATACCAGGGCATCAGTAGACATGTTGTCGTACGATGCCTACGTACAGTTCAAGTTCGAGCCAGGCACGCTGAAGCCCTAGATCGCGCCCTTGTACGGGTTCTCAAGAGCACCCACCCCGATCGACGGTCGAACTCCTAATGACCATGGGAACTGCCCCATGCCAAAAAACCATAAAGGTCAACTTTATGGTAGTTTGGGTCACGACAACCTATAATGTTTTACTAGGGAGGCCGAGTTTGAATGAGCTGGGGGCCGTGGTCTCTACTAAGCATTTGAAGGTCAAGTTCTCTACCTTGAACGACATAGGAGAGTGCTGATCCAAGTAGAAGAAAGTGCGAGAGTACCATGCTGCCTTCTTGAAGCAGATTAAAGGCAATTACAGAGGAACGGATTTTGCAGTAGAAGTCAATGACAACCGCGAGGGAGATCAGTGCTATCAACGGGGCTAGCCGGTTGAAGAACTCATCAAAATTCCAATCGATAACCAGGACCCCACGAAGACTGTGAAGATTGGGGCCCTACTAAAAGAAGAAAAAGCGAGAGAGATCGGGTCTTTCCTTCGAAAGAATGCTGATGTGTTAGCCTGGACGGCTGCTGACATGCTAGGCATCCCACGCCACATAGTAGAGCACGCCCTGCATGTGGATCCTACCAGAAAGCCGATCCAACAAAAGAGAAGAAGCTTTACCCCGGAGCGACAGGTCACGATGAAGGAAGAATTAGGAAAGCTAAGAGCACCGGGCTTCATCTGAGAAGAACAATTCCCAACCTAGCTGGCTAATGACGTAATGGTACCGAAGCCGAACGAGAAATGGAGGATGTGTGTAGATTACACCGACCTCAACAAAGCCTGCCCCAAATATGCGATGGCAGGACATGAAAGGCTGAGTTTTATGGATGCGTACTCAGGATATAATCAGATCCTGATGAAAGAAGGTGACGAGAAGTACACGGCATTTCAGCCAGACCAGGAGAATTTCTGCTATCGGGTCATGCCCTTTGGCTTGAAGAATGCAGGGCGACCTATCAGCGAATGGTCAACAGGATTTTCAAAGCTTAGATCAATAGAAATATGGAGGTGTATGTGGAGATATGCTAGTAAAGAGTGTACGGGCCGAGGACCACTTAGCCAACCTCGACGAAGTATTTCAAGTACTGCGCGAGCACCATATGAAGTTGAACAAAACAAAGTGCGCCTTCGGTGTAATTTTGGGTAAGTTCCTTGGATACATGGTATCCCAGCGAGGGATTGAGGCCAACCTAGCCAGGATACGAGCTATACAGGAGATGAGCCTGCCAAGAATGGTCCACGAAGTATAGAGGCTAAATGGAAGAATAGCGACCCTCACCAGATTTCTATCGCGGTCGGGAGATAAGTGTCTACCCTTCTTTAAGACTCTAAAAAACCTGAGGGAGGTTAAAAACTTCACCTAGACTGATGACTGTCAGAAGGCATTTGAAGATTTGAAGGAATACTTAGCCAACCCACCTCTGCTGGCACGACCTAACCCAAAAGGGGAGCTGATGATTTACCTGGCAACATCGCCTTTGGCAGTGAGCGCGACCTTAGTTAAAGAAGAGAACAGGTCATAAAAACTGGTTTACTACATTAGCCATGTCCTACTGGAAGCAGAAAGTCGCTACCCAAAAATTGAGAAGCTCGCATTCGCGTTGGACAAAGCGGCAAGAAAGCTAAAGCCCTATTTCTAATCTCGGTAATGATAGATCAACCCTTAAAAAAGGTATTGCACAAACCGAACATATCAAGAAGACTTATAGTCTGAGCAGTAGAACTGAGCGAATACCAGATCAAGTACAAGCCCCAGACAACAATAAAGGGCCAAGCCCTGGCTGACTTCGTGGTCGAGTGTATACTGGGGGAGATCGGGCAGGACCTGACAGAATGAGCTAATGAAGAGATCAAGCCTGAACCATCCTGGACCATGTTCATGGACGGTTAGAGTAACTCTGGAGGTAGTGGAGCAGGATTCATATTGACAAGTCCAAAGGGCTTCAAAATACAGTTCGCATTGCATTTTGGATTCCAAGCATCCAATAATGAGATCGAGTATGAAGTGCTGATAGTAGGGCTAAAAATAGCCAAGGCCATCCAGGTCAGAAGGTTGGTGGTGAAAAGTGATTCACAGCTGGTTGTGAACCAGATGAACAGTGATTACGGGGCAAAAGACGATCGGATGGCAACATACCTAGCCAAAGCAAAAGAAATAGTCAGTTCGTTCGAGGCAGTCAAGATGCATAGTGTACCAAGGGATGAGAACACCAAAGCTGACGCACTCTCATGCCACTCAAACGAGGAATTAGCACAGTTGGACGGGTTGATGTACATTGAAAACTTATCTGAGCCATCCCATCAAACTAAAGAGGTTGCGCTGATCGAAATGGAGCCGAGCTGGATGGATCCAATCATCACCTACCTAAGGGACGACACCTTGCCCGAGGATAGGGTCGAGGCGCAAAAGGTACGAGGACGAGTAGCGAAATATACCATGATCGAAGGGGAGCTGTTTAAAAGGTCGATGTCATCCCCATTGCTAAAATGTCTAACGCCTAGTCGCACCCAATACACTCTGGTGGAAGAACACAAAGGGATATGTGGTAGTCACATGGGAGGTCGCAATCTAACATACAAGGTACTCTGGTTGGGCTTCTATTGGCCAAACATGTAGAAGGACGTGATCCAATACGTGAAGACGTGCGAACAATGCTAGAAGTTCACGCCCATACCTCATCAACTGGCCACCGAGTTGACCTCAGTACTCAGCCCCATTCCATTCACCATGTGGGGAATGGACGCAGTAGGCAACTTCACCCCAGCCTCTGGAGGAAGAAAATACCTAGTTTTTGCGATAGATTACTTCACCAAATGGGTAGAAGCAGAACAACTGGCAAAGATCACACGACAACAAATGGAGAAATTCTTCAGAGATAAAGTCATCTATCGGCTCGGGCTACCTAAGGTACTGGTAACAAACAATGGACTTCAATTCAACAACCCAGAATTTTGAGGATTCTATATGCACTACCACACAGAATTGAGGACGGTGTCGGTATCATACCCACAAGAAAATGGCTAAGTGGAGGTCACCAACCGCACACTGCTGGTAGGGATAAAAAGAAGGTTGACCGAAGCCAAAGAAAAATGGGTAGACGAGCTGCTAAGTGTCTTGTGGTCGGAACTCCAATAGAGGAGAGCCCATTTCGATTAACCTATGGAATAGAAGCCCTAGCACCGATCGAGATACTAGCAGGGTCACTGAGGAACTTCATCTTCCATGAGAGAACATATCAGGACGGACTAACGGCAAACCTAGACTTTTTAGACGAGGTAAGAGAAGACGCCTTGATGAGAAACATGGCCTACCAATAAAGGATGGCTCACTTCTACAACTCGAAAGTAAAGGAAAGAGTATTCAGAGCTGGAGACTTGGTGCTAAGGAAAACCAGTGCCTCACAACCTCAAAACCAAGGAAAATTGGACGCGAATTGGGAAGGTCCATATGTGATCTCCAAGCAGATAAGGCCAGGCACATATCACTTGAAGGCCCCAGGGACCAATAAGATACCCCGACCTTGGAACTCAAAGAATTTGAGAAAAATTTTTTAGTAAAACTATTGTAAGAACGACCTCCTTCAATATAGTTTATGGTTTGAGCAAAACATCTGTCCAATTTGGAGCTCTAAAAGACCAACCCTAAAGGGTTGGCACCAAAGCCCGATCTCTAAGATCGACACGAAAGACCCTACGGGGCATTGAAGACCGACATCGAGTGTTGGCACCAAAAGACCAACCCCAAAGGGTTGGCACCAAAGCCCAATCTCTAAGATCGGCACGAAAGACCCTATGGGGCACTAAAGACCGACCTCAAGTATTGGCACCAAAAGACCAACCCCAAAGGGTTGGCACTAAAGCCTGATCCTTGGGATCGGCACAAAAGACCCTACCCGGCACTAAAAATTGACCTCAAGAGGTTGGAATCAAAAGACCTACCCAACACCGTGAACGTGTGGAGAGAACGACCTACAGAGTTGCAAAAATAAGGAGATAATATTAATGATACCAAAGCTGAGAGCAAAGAACTTCTTCATTATGGGAATCCAAATGTTTACATTCAAAAAAAAAAAAAACAATACATCAGGGATTGGCTGGAGGATCTGCAGGGAGTGGCTCGTTAGAAGGAGACTTAGGTGGAGGAGGAACATAAAATTTACACTTCTCGAAGTTGTAGCCTGGGGTCTCGTCAAGGATGTAATCAACCGTGTCGCTCACACCATAGTCGTAGGCCTCCTTGGTCTTTAGCTCTAGAAGCTCATGTAGTTCGGCCGATTCTTTGAATTCCTCAATGGCCTTGGCCCGGATTTGGGCCTTCCTGGCCTTCTCTTGGGTCAACTCCTCCTCCAAAGCCTTGATTCGCTTGGCCGCAACTTTGGCTTCACCCTACAGGACATCCTTCTTGTCGGCCAAGGCCTTAAGCGTCCTCTCGTAGTCCCTGACCCTAGACTCCAGGTTGGAGTTGTCCTTGGTCAGATTCAGCCGATGCGCATCCACCTCCTGACGAGCTCGCCTCTCATGATGATAGAGATCATGGTAGACTTCCAGCCAGTGAAGGACTTCACTGGCCTTGGCCGCCAGCTGCAAGACAGAAGACACCATCAGGCATTGAAAAATAAATAAACGAAAAGAGAAATGCAAGTCAGAAGGTCGCGAAACACGTACTATTGTGACATCAGGATCGAACGATAAGATGAGATCCTCATCACACATAGACTGCACTGACTTGCAGTCCTTAGGAATCACGCTCTGGGTCACCAACTCGCGTGCGACATCTGGGTCATCGAGGGCAGATTCCCCCTCATAGATCTCCTAGCATTGCACAATACGAGAGCGCTTCCCCTACGCGACCTCCCTGGCCTGGTTGGCCAGGTATGCCTCCTCCGAGCTCTTGATACCTGGCGAGGGCGGCCTCTTAAGTCGCTTCTCGTGCTCAATGATGAGAATCTCCACCTCTTCCTCCTTCTCCTTGCCCTTCTTCTTCTCGAGCTCCTTCCTTTTGTTGGGGGTCAAGGCCTACGATTGACCCTCAGGGAGACCTTGGTCCTTGGGCTGGGGGACCTTCTTCTTATCCTTGGGGGGAGGGAGGGGAGCTGTACCACTGGAAGTAGTCTAGTTGGCTCGCGCCTTCAGGCCGCCCTCCATAGCAGACTTCTTGAGCGAGTCGTGGTTCACCTTGAAGTCCACTGTCAGAGAAACAGAGAGGAATTAGATATATATACAAAAAAAAAAAAACAAATGATGAATGAAGGAAGAACCAAGACTAAGGACTAAAGACTCTCACCCTGGGCTGAGCTCAAGCCATACTGGGCCAGCAGTCCTTTGTTCTTCAGCTCACGCACGTCGAAGGCCTAGCCATTCAAGCACAAACTGAGAGACTCCCGATCGTATTGGCTCAGCTCAAGGACGAGGTTCACAGTCCTCAGCTAGATCTTCCCCCATTCTACTTTGAAGGGGTCCCCAGGTATCTGCGCAAAGAAGAAGTGATCCTTCTACTTCTTAGCAGACTAGGGCATGTGGCATATGAACCGCATGACCTTTAATGACTCCTTCTGGACGTGCAACGCCAGATAGTACCATTCGCCTGACGCCCTCTTCAACATGAAAAAATGGGCAAAAAGGGCCTAGGACGGCCTACGGTCGAGCTGGGCAAAAAAGAGGTAGAAGCCACAGATCTACCTCTATGAGTTCGCCACCTGCTGGCTCAGAGAAAGGGTATAGTGACGAAGGAGATCCACCATGAAAGACCGAACTGGCAGATGGAGGCCATAGATAAATGTGACCTTGTATAGACACACAGTCCCCAGGGGTGGTGTATTCGCCCTCTCTTCTAGTTTTGGTACCCAGGCACGCACCTCTTTGGGGAACCCTTATTGGGCCCTTAGAGATGCGGTCAAAGATTACTCGATCAAGGTACTCTCGTAAGAGTCAACCCCCATTACACCCTCTTTGGGGACTTTGGAGGCGGAGTCCCCCCCCTCCTCCTCATCCAGGGCCTCACCTACATTGGTAGCCCATTCCTCTAAAGCTTGGGCAGGGGCTGGGATGCTCCCACTGGAAGGAACAAAAGAAGAACTGGACAAATGGCCATACTAGGCAGCAAACCACTTGGACCTAAAAAGAGAAAAATCATCGTCGTGGGTCCTCTCGGAACTCACCTCAAGGTCTGAGCCCCTACTCATACCAGAAACATCGCCGAAGCCTCCACTGGGCTTTGGTTGGGAAGAAGATGAACGCATGAGTGCAGAAAACTTACTAGGAAAAGAAATGCACAGAAGCAGGAAACGGAGCTCGCACGTTGAAGCAAAGGACGATCGAGTGAAGGAAACAACGCGAGTAGAAGAAACTAAAACTTGTTGAAGACACTGACAATGCATAGACAAGAGCACAAGAATGTAGAAGAACAAAGCAGCAGGAAGAAGACGAAAACCAGAAGACTCAGAGGCAGCAATAGGAAAGGTAAAGGGGCAGAAGGCCCCAAATTTAAAACGAGGAGAAGAAGGAGAACCGCCAAGATCCAACGGTCTAGGGTAAAACCCATCGGAGGGCTAGAGGTGAGCGATGATGGGCATACCTGAGGCGTCATAAAGATAGGCCATGTGTCAGCCAGCGATTGGAACACTGGAGACGATAGAGCTTAAGCGACCATACACAAAAATGCACAGATCCATGCGTCAAAAGACGTATGGGACATCAAATGCCGTCTAGTTCAAACGACGGTCCCTGATCGAGGCACCATCATAACTCCCGCCACGTGTCAATCAGGATTCATCTCCCAACTGCCAACCATCGTATCCACACGCACAAGAGCAGGCGTCAGAACCTAGAATCGATTTGACTCCCCTAAGCGAGAATGCCCAGAGGAGTGGGGGGCTCGTAATATGTTAAGAAACATCGGCCAATCAGAAGCTGACACGTGTATAAGGGATGAGCTGAGGCTATGAAGGGCGAGTGCGAAGTTACCAGATTACTAAAGAGCGAGGTCTGGGTGAACATCAGACCTCATAGAGCACCCACACGAAGACGGATCTCATGTGGTTGCAAGGAGTCGCCAGGCTGACTCCCTTGCGAGGTTGACTGACCCATATCGAGAGAGGACAACCTGAACACTTCACTCTAATTAACACAAAGCCTGCCATGAACTATCGTGGCCTGAGATTATCGCCCATATGGGGCCTAGTAAGGCGCGAAGGGGATTAAGGGATCAACGCTATCCCTAAGAACACTCCTAAAATCTCTCACTCCACGCCGAGGACTCTACATTCCTATTATGGCACGATTCTGCCCACCGTCATCTATAAATAATAGGGTAAAATCCTTCCATGATCATCTGATTTCTATTATCATTATTTGTTGCTAAGAGTTCTGACTTAGGCATCGGAATGGAGACACCGGCATAGCCCGACCCTCTCTTGCTAATTCCGTATTGCAGGAACAGGTCGCTCCGGCATAGTTCTTGACGCAATAGAGCCCAATATCGGATATCTTCTGAAAACTTCCCAATTTTTTGAAATTATGGTTATGCCCTTGGATCTTCAGTGAAACCTCTTCCCATCTCGCCCTTAATCATATGTGAATCGATCCATGGGTAGATTGGTGCCTAGATTGCATCAAATCCTTCCTTAGTTCTGGGCTCGGGCTTGCACTTCAACTCATTTTTTGGCCCATTATTGTTTTCTGGCCCAAAAAAATTAATTGCTTGCATGATGGCCTGAATGAATGCATACTTGACATGCAAGTGGTCCACCTTACTCAGAATTTCGTTCGCAACCGTGAAAAGAAATTGGACTACTTTATGTGTAACTTGAGAGATATGGTGCCCTATAGTCCAACATAGCATAAAAATGACAAAAAAGGACCTAAAACTTGAAAAACATAAAAAAATAGCCGAGTTTAAACCCCTAGGTTACCCCTAGTGGACGAGTTTAGTCTCGTGGGTGTTTGCAGTGAATATACACCCAAAATTCAATTGTAAATCCATACCATGGCCAAGAAAAAGAGTGCAGCCACTTAAAATTGAAAACTATTTACTATGAGACTTTCAGATATTCCCCCACACTTAAACTTTATTATCTCACTCTGAGTTGGAAAATTGTCATACATCTAACTTAGGGAGGTTTGGGGTAAGGTGAGTCACACTGTTTTTCCTTGAGATTAGATTGAGTAGGTCATCTAGGCTACAAAAGATTTCAGCTCAGAACCTTGGTAGAACCTTTAAACACATGCAAAATTTCAATTTCTCTTTGATTTTACTTGTCATATTTTTCCAAGTATTGAACTCAAATGTCCCTCCACTACAATTGGCTTGAATGACATGCAGGGCTTGCACCAGACAACCAAGTTACTAAGTAGTGTTGGAATAGATTCTCAATGCATATATCATTTGATTGTCACATTGTGGCTTTAGACATTAATGTAGTATGAGTTCAAACTTGTAATTTATTTAGTTTTTATTTTTTTCTTTTATTCTACTCCAACCCGTGCAATGTCTTGACCTCTTAGGCTTTCTAGGTGGCTCTTGTAGCGAGCTTAGGCCAATTACTCTCAAACCAGACGGCTTTAAGGAATTAGGTGTAAAACACCCCTCGGGCTTACTTACTCAAATTAAATAGGCTACAAGCCAAGACTTGATCAAAGAGAAAATAATTTTCTTTTGGGCAATCAACTATATCATGCAAGTGTATCATGGTTCAACCTTAGCACCTAACCAAAACTTGTGTAAATAGGATGATTAACAAAATCGGCTCTCTCAGCAGACAGTGTACTTTAAAGGAATTTAAAATCCCTTTGATCAGTATATTCCAATTCCCTCCTTAGTGCAGAATTTTTATTACTTCAAAGTGTCAGATATTTGAATGCTCTCAAAGTCTTCAGAAAAGTAAACTAAAGATGCTACATACTCATTCTCGAACCAAAGTAAAGACTACAATTCGATGAAATCACCCCCCATACTTAAATTATGTAGTGTCCTCAATGCATGCAGAAAATAAAGTATAAGGACCGAGATGAGGAGGCTTGCCAGATATAATCAACAAAGAGGATCATGAAGAGTCATGAGCTCTACAAAAAGTACTAGGAGCATCAACAAAAATCTCAATCCATGGCTGGTAAATGTAGAAATAGCTTCAGAACAAAAAAATACTCGACCATGAATTTTAGTAAAGCGAGAAATAACATAGAAGTTAAGCACAAACGATAAATACCCAATAGGAAAATCTGTCCACATGCGACGGTGAAAAATAGTCCATGTAGACAAATCCTCTCATTTCCTCCTATGGTCAATGCAGAATGCATGTCTTTATCGCAAAAACCAACCAAGAATGGATCGCAGTAAGCATCAAAAGGATCATGAATATCAGTAACCTCACCAAGATAATCATAAAAATTAGGAGGTTTACTCAAATCAATCCTAGCAATAAAACTATCCGCCCTTTTCATAACTTGGTTTGCCAAATAAGGATCACGATAAACATCCAACCTACTAAAAGCATCCAACATAATAAGTTTGGACAAATTAACATATGGGACAATTGAATCCTCAAAATGACAATTATCTGGGTTTTCAAAAGAGAGAGAGGGAGACCGAATTTCCTAGGTTTTTATGCCATCATGAAAATCTGATTCTAAACCAGTAGAAACACTAGGCTCACTAAAATAAGAAATTTTAGGCAAAAGTTGGACTTCCCAAGGTGGCTCATCAAACTTTGCTTCACTAACATCTTCAGGAAACTCAATCTCAACAAATAAATCATCTTGTTGGGGGTGACTCTCATTAACTTCAAACTGGGGTGGTGGACTTACAACATCATTAAACTGGGGATGGGGCAGTTCATTCTGAACTGGGATCTGGTAACATGGATTAGGTTCAGGTTGACTAGGTAATTTACTCATTTCTTTCTCTTGCATTATGGTGGTCAATTGAGAGAGTTGCTTCTCCATGTTATTACTACTTTCTATGAAAAGGGCAACGTTCTTTGCAAACTCACTCATTTCGACCTCCTCACCCATTTTTTGAAACTCAAGGGGTTGTTGATATGGTGCAAGGAGAGGTGGCTCATTAAGATTCAATGACGGGTTGGGCATTGGAGGGCCAAACTGACCATGATATTGGAAATGGGGTGGTCCAGCTTGGTTATTCCATTGATCCCACGAGAAATTGGGATGATCACTCCACCTCTGATTGTAAGTGCGAAAAAAATTGTACTGAAATAGAGGACTCACATTCTCATCACCATAGCTACCTTCATAAAGATTAGGGCATCCTTCCATAACATGGATAGTCTGGGGATGTGACCAATCAAAATTTCCTGAAAGCCTCCTCTTTTTCTTTATTTTTAGATTTAATTAAGATCCTTTTTTCTTTCTTGGTAAAGAGTCCTTTGCGTCTTACCTTTTTCAAGTGTTCTCCTTTTGTCGGTGTACTTCGCTGATATAGTTTTAGTATTGTATCTTTTTCCTTAAAGTCTTCTTTAATTTCGTTTTGGAAGAATAGCTTCGACGGGTGTTCTAACAGTTGCCTTGTTTGTTCTTCCTGGGTGGGTATGCTTTGGTATAGTATAGGTAGGGTTGCATAGTCTATAACTGTCTCAATAGGGTTTCGCCAAATTCTGATATTCTTTTTGTTTTTTCCATTAATGGGTATTTCCATTGTGCATAGTTGGGTTGGGGAACAAAATTGTATTGGGGGTGGTGCAAAGTTGTTCTCTAACTCACTACTTTTGGCCGCCCTAACCTGTTTAAACCTTTCCCCCAAAGTCATATGTGGAGGTGTATCTCCCATAATTCCAAACATACATAAACTAACCACCTATCCAAAATTCAGATTTCCACAACAATGTATTATTTTTTTCTTTTTTTTTTTTTGTTTTTTAATAAAGAAAAATAAAAAAGACTAGGAAAATCACTAAAAAATATGAGGGAACTAAAGACAATTGGTGCATCTGCCCCTCAAAGATTGAAACAATGATTTCAAAGCTGTAAGGTTGTCATATAGGTTGACAGCAAGAGAATCCGTATAGTCTTCATTAGCACCTACGTGCGACTCCAAGTAGATTCTGATATAGAGTGGAGGACTATTATACGTTTTTGTTTTCAAACAAAATCACTCACTCTGTTGCTTTCCTGTTATCAAAATTGGTCACTTCCAAAAATGGGTCACATGCCAATCCAAACCACCTAAACGAATGAAGGGGCAGCGTCATAGGTGGTGAAATCCCATGAGGTACACCAAGATTGGCTGGGTTTGGGCATATGAAAAATTTTGGGTTGAGTGCACATCCTTTGAAACAGAAGAGAAACAAGATGAGGTTTTTTTTTTTTTTTTTTTTTAAGAAAATAAAATCACTTCGAATTACTGAAGAGGAAAAAATAGAATGGACAATTATCTCCCCGGCAACGGTGCCAAAAACTTGTTTGAATTAAAAAAAAAAAAAATACCGCAAGCGTACGGGTCAATCATAGCTACGGGTCAAACACAAGGAGATAAGTCACTCTATCTTACTCATTTAAAGTAACGCAAAGTGAACAAGTGATAGATTAAGCCAAACTATGGTCCTAACACATGCATCTACCGAAGTTGACGTCCAAAACATTCATCTAGATACGGAAAATATTGAATTATAAATAGAATGAACCTAAAAACTAAGGACCTAATTTGCCTAGGATAAAATCCAAAATTGAGAATGAGAAACAATTTAAAATGCTAAAATGAAATAAAATAAAAATAAGAGAATAAGACAATTACCTTGGGGGAGAGGTTGCACTCCCCACACGATCTTGCAAGTTGGAGAAGCTTGAGTGATGAAGATGCTAATTAATTAATTAATTACAAATCCATATAGGCTATCCTAGTTAATTACATCACCATTAAAACTAATCTAAGAAGAACAAGTAAAGAAGATGAAATAAAACTTGCATTAAACTTAAAAGCTATTACAATGAAGAACAAAAATTAAAAGACTAAAAGATGAGCTCAATACATGAGTAAGGGGGTAGGGAAAAGAAAGAGCCTAAGAGAATTCGTGGGGGAATGAGCGAGAGACTAAAAAATAAAAATTGAAAGCTAAGCATTCCTCTATGTTTTTACAAAAGGGTATATAAAGGTGTGCAAGAGGATTTAGGGTTTACACAAAGTAGGTGAGACGGAGGGCTAGGATTAGATCAAGGGGAGGAAAGAGAGCACGGTTGGAAATTGTGGGAGACTGAGAAAAAAAAAAAAAAAGGGGAGCAAAGTGAGATAAGAGGTAGGAGGGAGAGAGACCGAGAGAGAGAGAGAGAGAGAGAGTCTGTGAGAGAGATGGAGTTGTGGGATCGTGGAGTGAGATGGGATAGGGAGAATGGTGTGGGGATTGGAGAGAGAGAGAGAGAGAGATGGGAGAGATTGGATCGTGGAGGGCTTTTGGGGAGAGAGGAGATAAATTAGGGGAGATGGGTTTTAAGGAGAGATGTGAGAGCCGTGGAGAGATGGGAGAGAGGTGTGGGCAGAATGTGTGTGTGAGGAGAGATTTTAGGAGAGAGAGGAGGGGTTTGGAAATATGGGAGAGATGAAATATGGTGGGGAGTTAGAGGAGAGATGGGAACCGTGGAAAGGTTTGGGAAAAATAAAATAAAATAGAAAAGTGACTTGGAAAGTGGATGCAATCCTTTTTTCGAAAATATCTCTCCATCCTGGCCCCGGATGGACCCAATCCGAGAATTAAAGTTGCTTCAATTAATGTTCTCGACGATATGAGTCAAATATTGGATATCTTCTGAAAATTTCTCAATTTTTTGAAATTACGATTGTACCCTTGGATCTTCAGTGAAACTTCTTCCCATCACGCCCTTGATCGCATGTGAATCAATCCATGGGTAGACTGGTGCCTAGATTGCATCAAATCCTTCCTTGGTTTTGGGTTCGGGCTTGCACTTCAACTCATTTTCTGGCCCATTATTCTTTCTTGGCCCAAAAAGAATAATTGCTTGCATTATGGCCTAAACAAATGCGTACATGACATGCAAGTGGTCCACCTTGCTCAGAATTCCGTCCTCTTCGTAACCATGAAAAGAAATTGGACCACTTTACGTGTAACTTGGGAGATATGGAGCTCGATAGTCCAACATAGGATAAAATGACCAAAAATGACCTAAAACCTAAAAAACACAGAAACATACTCGAGTAGCTCCGTAAAATATGAGTAAAATGCATGCTTATGACCCTAAGATTTCACACATTAATGTGCTCATCAATATCACTCACCAATACTCTTGTACCGATACTCTAAAACAAAGTGGAAGGGCTGAGCGCAAGCACCACCATGTTGTTGAAATGGGCCTAACACTTCTCTCCGATGAGGCACTTCCTCAATCCTTTTGAGACTCGACTGTTTGAGATTCGACTTTTGAAACAACGGATTATTTGTTTAATTAACCTCCAACACCCTCATTACGGTCTCGTTATTCATTTTAAGTGCTCTTTGGCTCTATACCTAATTATACCATGCTCCGTACCTTCGGTTGTGCTTGTTACCCGTGGCTCCATCCGTATAACAACCACAAGCTTCAATATCGCAATACTCAATGAATTTTTATGAGGTCCAATTCCTATCACAAAGGCTACTAGTGCTTTGATTAGGTCACTGATCGAACCTATACATCACGCCATATTGTCTTCGATGAATAGCTTTTCTTGTATCCCTCTCTTGTTCGTTCGCCTCCTAACCCACAAACCCCTCTCTTCCCACCGATCACATCTGATCAAACAACCTTACCATCTCTCAATCCACCACTGTCCAATCCATCTTCCCCACCCCCACATATGCGTTCCGCGACCTCCGGAGCAAGGTTTCTTTGTTTGCTTTGCAGGTGGGTCCAACCTGGTTCCCTTGGCAACAGGGGGTTTGGGGTGATGATATTTTACAATAAAAATGAGTCACCACTTAGGATTCAGGCCTAAGACCCAATGGGAGGTAGCCCTATCCATGGTGAGTGGAAAGGGCTACCCACGATTCCATATGGTCTGGTCAGAGAGTCTGGGTAAAAGGTTAGGTTACGAGAGTTGGAAGGTATTAGCACCTCCATCTTGCCTGGTTAAACCGATTTTTCTACTAGATGCTTGAGTCCGAGCGTTCTCCCATAATAACATGTCATATACCAACATGTAAGGCTAACATATAAATTAGCTATCATGCATCAAATATATAAAAAAAGACTAAACATGTTATTTCTACAAATAAACATTACTATTTACACTAAAACAATTATTTTAATGGTCTATATTGTGATACAATGAAAAGAAAATAAGAAATATATACCTAAAATAAAATCAATGTAAAAAAGCGAGAAAAAATGTTCCCAATGCCAAGTGTGAAGTTTCTCCCTGCTCAGATGGAGATGGATAAATGGCTAACCTCTCTTTCGTCGAACAGAGTAACGACTATGTAAAGTGGGTTTGAGTCACTTAGAATGCGAACAAAGTAACAGCTAAACAAGATGAATTTTTCTCTATAACACGGATAAAGTAACAGCGTCACAAAAGACTAAAGGATTTTGACACTCGCATTACGGACAGAGTAACGACGTCACAAGGGCCTAAAAGGGATAACCTACAAAGGGATTGGTGGAAAAAGTGAGAAAAATAGGGTTTTAGAGGGCTGAATCCCCACTATCCCATGCTCTACTCTCTGATCTCCATACATAGAAACTATACCCACATCCTACAATATGGCTTTTAAGGACCCTAAATGACGTTTGTTAAGGAATGAAGAGTTTGACGACTTGCTCAAGAATGGCACATGGTGGCTAATACCTTTTGAACCCTCGATGAATCTCATTAGATCAAAGTGGGTCTACCATATCAAACGGTACTCTAACAGATTTGTTGCTCGATATAAAGCTCGGTTACTAGTGAAAGGGTTCCACCAACAAGAGGGCTTAGATTACTTTGAAACTTTCAGCCCTGTTGTCAAACCCAAATACGGATTGTCTTGCCCATTGTAGTGTTGTCAGGCATACGACAACTTGATATTCAAAATTCCTTCCTCCATGGAAATATTCAGGAGCAAGTCTTTATGACACAACCTCAAGGCTTCATTCATCCCGTCTATCCCAATCATGTGTGTCACCTTCACAAGGCGTTATGTGGCCTTGAACAAGCCCCTCGTGCTTAGGCTCCATCACTTTAGTGCTTTTCTATGCACCTTTGGTTTTCAAGCCTCTAAAGTTGACATCGCCCTCTTTGTTTGTTGTTGTCATGGTGAAAAAACTCTATATTATGGTGTCTGTCGACGACATTATCATTACTGCCCTAAAGTGATTTCTAGTCACCAAGTGATTGAATCCCTAGGTACTGAATTTGCCCTCAAGTATCTTGGACCACTCCATTATTTCCTTGGCTTTGAAGATGTTCGCTCCTCTCAAGGCCTTCATGTCACTCAAAGTAAATACACATTGGATCTCCTCCACAAGGTTAAATGGAAGTTGCAAAGCCCATGCCCACACCGAGCGCAACTTCTCCTCTATCTCGCACTTAGGGTGATATGTTTTCTGACCCAATGTTGTATCACAGCACAGTAAAGGCCCTTCAATATTTGACACTAACCAGACCTGATATTGCATTATTTGTCAACAAGGTCTGTCAAGTCATGCACTTCCGTTGCCGTCAAAAGAATCTTACAATATCTCAAAGGCAGTATTAGCTATGGGATTCATCTCCGTCCGTTAGCTTCTTTGCAACCTCATGCCTACACCGATGCTGATTGGGCCAAATGCTCAACAAGTAGCTCTTGCATTTATCTTGCATTATTTGTCAACAAGGTCTGTCAAGTCATGCACTCCCGTGGCCGTCAAAAGAATCTTACAATATCTCAAAGGCAGTATTGCCTATGGGATTCATCTCCGTCCATCAACTTCTTTGCAACTTCATGCCTACATCGATGCTGACTGGGCCAAATGCTCAACAAGTAGCTATTGTATTTATCTTGGTTCAAATTTTGTTTCTTGAAGCTCCAAGAAACAACACATGGTGGCCATGTCTTCAACCGAATCTGAACATATAGGACTCACCAATGCCTCCACCGAATTATTATGGCTTTGACAACTATTAATTTGATCTTGGTCTTTCGTCTCCCCCACCCTTCCTATACTGCGACAACATTGGCACAACATATCTAGTAGCAAATCCTATCTTCCATGCTCGCACAAAGGATATTGAAATAGATTACCACTCGTGTGGAAGCAGATTGTAGTGAAACAACTCCACATTAGTTTGTTTCCAGCAGTGATCAAATAGTTGATATTATGACCAAGGGATTATTGTCATCGCGTTTTCGCCTCCTCCGCACCAAGCTCACCGTTCAGCCACAACTGTTTCGCTTGCGGGGGCATGTAAAGTATAACACCTATAATGGCTCTCACATTCAAAATATGATAAGCGACAAGGCAGATAAGGAAAATACTAAGTCAAAGCCAATCTCTTCTTTTCCCTCTCAAAAACTTTTACAAAGATGAGGTATCCTTCATGTAGTCATCTTTTGTAACAAATTCTAAACATTATAAATTAACATGAACTCTCATCGCAAGAATATAGGCAAACATACTTTTTAGAAACTCAAACTTGTTTAATTTCAATAATCTAAATCCAAGAATAAACAACTATTCATTTTATTATCTATCTAAAAAATAGATATAAAATAATCGGTTGCTTACCAGACAAAGGTTTTTGATTATTTCACCCATAGGTGAACAACGTACTACTCTTACCAATATATCCCACTACAAACATTTCTCATCATCACTAGTTATCCTTTATGTCCCCATATAACATAAATATGTTAGATATTGCGGGGTTTGGTGATCCCAGATGAACTGCTGGATGCATCACCTGTTGTCTGATTCAAAGCAGATTCAGTTGCAAGAGTCCCATTCCCACTCCCAACAGACGCATTGGTCTCCTTTTCAGACAGCACTGGTATCTTAACAGCTGCTCTATTCTCCATTTCCTTCTCTAATTCTTCCTCCCTACGCAATGCAGTAAACTGGGAATCCAAAGACCTTGCAGCTGCTAACCATGCGAAAACAATGACCAATAATACTCCTCCAAGATAGGGAGTCGAATTTGCTAGTGACCCAAATGTCAATATCATGAATTGCTGGATCAAAGCCCCTCCAGACTTCCCCAATGGATTGCAGACAACATCAATGGCTGCCTTCCCTTTAACCTGCAAGCATGCAAAGTAATCTCTTAAGAAAAGAATCAGCTTAGCAAGTAAAACTATGAAGATGGAGTGTCAAAAGCCCAAACCTTGGTTTCTTCATCCAAAGGAATGTAAGCCATTTCTTTGCAAGGATCAAATAAACTATACTTCGCACTCTTACTGAAAATGTTCTGCAAGGCACCAACATACACGGCTGCAAGTAGAGGAGTCATGCCAAGCTGCCCAATAATGGGTGCCATTGGACCCCCGAATAAAATGAGAGAGAAGAAGCCAACTCCTGTGAGTAGCAATACTGTGGGAGTGATTGTGGCTGCAACTCCCCACCCGTATTTGTCGAATATCCATTGACTTAATAACATCATTGTGAACGTTGCTATCCCAGTAGCAGTTGAGAAATCACCCATGAACGACGAATACTCATTAGGGCTGGGAAACTGCACAATTGCAGAAGAAAGTGACTGTAAGGAACAACTACACTGGCTGGCTTCATAGAAAGGAGAAGATAGAACTATATCACATTTGTATTACCTGAGCCTTGAGCTTCGACTTCCATGTGACCTCAACAATGTTGATGCTAATACCATAAGCAACCACTAAGGTGGCAAGGTCCCTCACGTATCTTGAGGAAACCAAGAATTTCAAGCTTTCCATTGTACCCATTTTTGGCTTTGCCTGCAGAATGATTAATATCCCTCAGATTCATTTTTCCTTCAAACAAGGGGCAAACTAACAGATCCAAATCAACTGCTCCAAGGTTTAAAATAGTGGAATAGGAAACTTCATGTTTGGAACTAGGGATCAAGGTTTAAAATCCCGGTATCGGTCTCGGTATTGGTCACTGTCAATACCTTTCCAGATCGGTATCGGATCGGTGAAAATCGGGCTTGGATCGGTAAAAACCAGGTGAAAATCGGTTTTTAATGGATTGGCTTATGTATCGGCCATCAGTGGTAAGTTTTGTTATATCAGATCGGATCGGACGATTTATTCGGATTGGATCGGACCAGTATCGGTCAGTATCGGTCAAAGTAATATAAAAATTTAAGTACTTATATTAAGATATTATATAAAAACACATTATATAACTTGAAAAGACATTGATGTGATAAGTTTAAACTAATTTCCATAAAAAAAAGATAAGTTTAAACTAATATAATATAAATGATATTACGCGAACTCGTGATAAGTATTAAATAATACATATATAACTTGCCAAGTCTTGAAGTGACGTTGATGTGAAAAAGGATAAATATATTATAATAAAGAGTATACGAGACATCATAACACTGACCACTGACAAATGACCAGGTCTTGGATCGGATCGGCCGATCCAAACAGGATTGCCGATGCAGTTACCTTTCCACTCAGATGTCAAGGAATCGGTTTGATCTTGGAATCGGTTTCAGTCGATACCGATCCGATCCGGCCGATCCGATCCGATACCTCAAACCATGCTAGGGATAGATGACCAGGACAGTGTAATGCATGGATCACCAGACCTGAACTTATAGGTGTTCTTTGAAGCATCAAGACTCGGAAAAACGGTGTTTGTATCTCAGTACTGTTGTTTCTCAGTCAAACGGATCATGTAAATGTCTGAGACTATCAGACGCATGTCCCAATTTGAGTCATGCTAGTGAAAAGGAGGAATGAAGCAAATGGGAGAGAAGCAGCTCGATCATGTCCTTTATAATGCTTACCTTCTTCTTACTGCTGCGTGTTGGATGAGGAACAAATGTATTCACCCACCAGTACAGAAAACAGATTGCAAGGCCCATTAGAACCACAATACCCATCATTGCTTTCACGGAAATGGCCCACCCATCAACTCCAGGACCCAAATTCTTTCTCATATTTGAAAAGTACTTCACAGTTCGACCTGAAAAAACAAGGGCAACGTTTGCTCCAAGACCAAACAATGGATAAAATCTTTTGGCTTCATCAACAGTGGTAATCTGCAATTGAGATCAAGCAATGGCATTAATATTGCAGCTCTGACTGCCAAGGTTTCAAATATTAACAAAAGGAATCAATTGAGGAGTCCAAAAAATTACTGTCAAAGTCCCAGCAGCAAAGACTTGTAGCTGTGGAAATACATGAAATAAGTGATAACGTAAAGATAACACAAACAGCTAACAAATTGGAGCAAGGTTATGCCTTTCAACATCCAAGATAGAAGCCCATAGTATGAAATTAATGCAGAGTAGAAGTTACAAGGAATTTAAGAGAGATCACCAAAATACAGCAAGAAATAAAAGTCAAAAAATTAACATCACAATCATTATAATTCTTTCTTTCGATTCTTTTATGACATCAGTACACAACTTCAAGAAAGCAGGTAAAACATCAAACTTCAGTTCTTCCAATAAAAATGTGTGCACTGAGTCGATCTGATGACAAGTAGACCAGCGGTTAGTTGACAGAACAATGTTACAACCGCTTATCCTAAAAGCTCGAGCTTTTAGGATAACAACAATGTACATCAACACTCCCCCACACATGCAGACCTGTAAACACACAGCCCTGACCGTGACATGCACTCACGTGGAAACACCATCATGTGGCACCAAAGGGAGAATGTGTTGGGGAACCCCATTGCACTTCCCAGGGATCGAACACTCACCTCCTTGCTATAACACCATGTTAAAACTGCTTATTCTAAAAGCACTGTGTAAGTATTCATCCAAAAGACTCTTGGGTGGAGGGACTCACAGGTATATGAAGGGGGATGGAAAACCTCAGGATAACCGATGTGGGACTATTTTCCCAACAGCGTACGTGCATGGATGAATGGATGCAGGTCTAGAGACACTAGCATGACTGGAGAAAACCCACTCTAATACCATGTATATCAACACAGATGAAGAAAAGTTCTGAACCAGGTCAGCAGTATGAACCCATGCAGAACACCATTAATATCCACATACTCAAGAATTAAATGAGGAAGATATGAACTCATATTCTACCTAGCCTAGCAAGAGAAGAGTTCACCCACAAGCTCAAAGAATTTATAGAAACCAGGCTGCAAGATTCTATAAACACACCAAAGTTTTCTTTTCTACCTGTTAGAGGAATAGGTTAGATGAGAAGGGTATATCGCCAAAATAGATTGGAAACATGATTTTCTGAAAGAAATGCTGAGTCGAATTGAATGTCCTATTCAAACATGATCTTTTGAAAGAAATGCCAAGTCTCTTCCCACTGAATGTTCTATTCAACCATCTAGTGTTAATCCCAAATTTGGAGCATATAAATATTGGAGAAAACTTCTTCGCCAAAATATGTACATAAGAAGATTGTCCTCAGAAAATGGGTATTGATCACCTTCAATTAATCTCCCAGAAACAGAACTTACAGAAAGAAAGATAAGAGCAGTACAAAAGCAATGATGATGATGAATCTCAGAGATTAGATTCAATTCTAGTTTTTCAATACTAACTGGCTGGCAAAATAATCATTTCTTGCAATACTGCAAGGAATGGTTATGGAGCGAATAAAACCAAGCCCTTCCCTGCACCACCACAGATGATTGGGTTTTTTTTTATTCTTGACAGGTTAGGTTGGGTTTGGTATGCAACAAACACCAGGGCTCTGCTTCGATCACTACATAAAATCAATAAATCTTTTGCATGCTTAACAGGACGAAACAAATTTGAAGCAATATTTTATGTTGGTGAAACCCATTACAGATACTACTTGATGCTATCTTTAAGACAAAATAACAATTGAATTTTATGCATTGGATAAAAAATAAAGTAACATAACATCTTATCCCAGATGTAGGAGCTCGTCAAGAAGAAGTACCCATGAATAACAGCAAGATCACGACTGGCAGTAGATATTTCCAATCAAAAAAATTGAAAATTTCACAGAGGTGGCCAAACAAACCTCACTGAAACATCCTTCAGATCTCCCATACAAGTATGGAATTTTCATATGCACATCTGTATTGCTCAAGCAAGCAATATCTATTCAATTTATTTCAAAGCTAAGTGAAGACCACTAAACATGTTCTCGTAGCGTCTCTTTAGCTCTTCAGTTCCCCCTCTTGTATCACTAAGTCAGTGGGTTTCCTTTGACCAAGCTTTAATTTCGGAATATGGTACTTTGGAAAGATTTCTGTTGCATCCAATTCTTCTTTATTTGAGATTGAACTAGAAGGATCTTCAGCTTTTTGGTGCACATCCAGTAGTTATAAAAATAGGTCACAAGTCAAAATATTGAAGGGCTAGCCCAAAGAAATGGTTAGACTAACAGCTTTTCCTGGCAAATATATCACTCTTGTAAGTAAAATTTTCATAGTAGCATACATGAAACAAGCACTCTTCGGTACATTACTTAATATCCACTTTGAAAAAGAAGGGTTTCACTGCTCTCAAACCGTTCATATCCACACTTAGCTATGTTGCCTCCTCCTCTTCTTCATTCATTATACCCCTCTCCCTTTCCTTCCCCTCCCCTCCCCACCCCACCCAGTGCCCTTTCCCTCTTCAATTGGGTTATGGGCAGGGGGAATTGTGAAAAACATGCTTGCCAGAATAATAACTCATAATAATTTTTCATGCATTCACTCTAGTTAGGACAAGTTTTGATTTCTGCAGATGACTGTCTTCAGTTTATACTAATGCATACTGGCATTTTTCATATCTTTCAGTACAACGAAATGAAGAGAATAAAAATGATAGAAAACAAAGAAAATGGGAGAAATAAGACTTGGAAGTTGGAAATTCTTAGAATTAGAAGTCCAGCATAAATTTTACTGTTTAAGACCATGAAAGCCCACGGGAACCAATAATCACTCACTGGAAACTTCCAATGTCAACCATGGAATTATTCATTTTTTTGTGTGCATGTTTTGTAAGAACTGTGCCCTAAATCAACAGGACAACATGGACTCAAGCTCACATGCAAGTCTATTGCCCAAGAAAATTTGCCAATACAGCCTTTTGGTCACCACACTAGTAAGAAAAAACCTTTCCTAATATTGAAAATAAGTACTTCCTACAGCAAACATTTGAGAAAAGAGCTAAATGTTCTACATTCAGTCAAGCAGTCATAATGTAGGACAGGATTGAAGGCTCAACCAGTCCCAAACAGGATCTGGAATCAAGGGAATTGGTTCAGCTCCATGGGTTAGGGCTGGGATGGTTTGATAGGTTAGGGTTTAGGTCAAGGGTTAGGTTTAGTGTGAAGGAATAGGTCTGGACAGTAGAGAGGTCAAGGAATTAAGCAAAACAAATCAACAGCAAAGTTTCTTCTCTGCCGATTTGAGTAACAGGCTGAGAATTAGGTTTTTGAGGATTGTAGGGAGATTTATTGTAGAAGACAATCTGCTGGGTAGAATGGGATGAAACAAGGATCAAGTGGAGGTCTTAGAGAGGGGAAGGTATGCTGAGAAGCTTGAAGAAAACTAATGGCTGGATAGGGCAGGAGAGAGGGGGAATGGAATTAGAAAGTAAGGAAAAATAGGCTCAAACCAGGTGCAGCAGCAAGGGGAAGATAGCAGTGGCCCTCAGTTGTAGGAGAAAGGTCTTCCAAGGATTTGACAGCTTGAAGAAGATCGATGATAGCATTAGCAAGGGACCTTCTGGGCTTCTCACCGCAAGGAGTCAGCCGGATCAAACACCAGCTCCATCCTCCATGGATCAACCAAGGAAATAACTTCAGCAGACTACTGTTAGGTATCACAAGGCAAACTACCAAGTTAAGAATGATGCAAAGGCGTATCACAAGGTCTATCACCCCAGGTAACAAACCTACTGTCAGGTATAACAAGGTCTATGGTTATTGAGTTTACCATGACTTTTCTCTTTTGGAATTGTCGTGGTATGGGAAACAAGCCTACTGTTAGGCATTTAAATTCTATTGTTAAGTCTTCTAATATGGATTTGGTGGCGAACCGAAAATCCCTTTTAGCAAAGCTCCTCACATTATGAGAAAGATTGGAATGCATCAGTGCTCTTTCAATGGTAATGATGGTGGTAATAGGATTTGGGTGTTCTGGAAAGATCATTTACAGGTGGAGGTGCGGGAGAGTCACTCTCAGTTCATTACTCTTTCTTGTAGGATGGTGGGTTCATGTAATAACTTTATTGTCACCTTTGTTCACACTCTGTGCACGGTTTCAGAGAGGCGTATTTTATGGGAAAGGCTTGAATTTTTTCCTACAACCGTATCCTCTCCCTGTGCCGTTTGTGGAGACTTCAATGCTATTTTATCTCTTTTGGAAAAGGCTGGTGGAAGGCCTCCGTGTGCGACATCATCTGAAGAGTTCAGTGATTTTGTTAATGGGGCTGCTCTTGTTGATGCAAGTTATGAAGGCAGTCTATTCACCTGGTCTAATGGACAATCTGGGAGAGGAATGGTAAAAGGCTAGATTGGACAACATTTTCTTAAATCACATTTGGCTGTCCACATTTCAAGTTTCCAAGGCTCTCCATTTGAATAGATCCTGCTCGGATCACTCCCCTATCTGGTTGGAGTTAGCCGCTTCAATTTCCAAAAAAACCATCTTCTTTCAAATTTCAACAGATGTGGCTTTCCCACCCTGATTTCAACGATTTTGTTTCAGACACATGGTCTACGTCCTTTGTGGGAACTCCTCTCCAGGTTCTCTTTTTAAAATTGAAATATCTTCGGGCAAGGCTCAAGTTTTGGAATAGAGAAGTCTTTGGGAACATCCACCAAAATGTCAAAGATGTTGAAAATAAGGTTACCCATGTTGAAGTGGCGTATGACTTGGATTCCTCTGAAAACTCTTTTAGCCAGCTTCAACTTGCCTATAACCACTTGCAGCAAACTCCTCTTCAGGAGGAAATTTTTTGGAAGGAAAAATCAAGAATTAAATGGCTTCAAGAAGGGGAGAGAAATACTGAAGTCTTCCATGTTGTGGTTAACGTCAAGCGGAAGAACTGTGGTATAGACAAAATTAAGGACTGCCAGGGTGAGTGGATTTTTGTAGCGGATGGTGTTAATTCTAAAGTGGTGAAGTACTTTAGTGAAGTACTTTAGTGATATTTTCTCTTCTAGGCCTACCTCACCTGTCCCGTCCTTGCTTGAGGCAATTCCCGCAGTTGTTAATGCAGAAGACAATGTTTTTCTTATTTCAATACCAACATTGGAGGAGGTCAGGGATGCAGTGTTTTCTTTATCTACGGAAAGTGCCCCAGGGCCGGACAGTTTCTCTAGGCAATTTTTTACATCATGTTGGGATATTATTAGCAACCGGGGGGCGGTGAAAGATTTGTTTGCAGGAGGAATTTTACCTAGGAGTTTCACTTCTTCTCACCTTGTCCTTATTCCAAAAAAGGAGTCACCTAAGTTTATGTTAGATTTTGGACTGATCAGTCTATGCAACTTCTCTTACAAAATTAATGCTAAAATCATCCCCAACAGACTGGCGGTGCTTCTCCTTAGATTGATTTCAGAAGAACAGGGTGCATTTGTCAAATGCCGGTGTATCCATGTCTTCACACCCTATTTTTGGTCTATTTCGGTCAATAGATGAATAGACCGAAATCTATTTCTATCAAGACTGACCTGCTAGTAAGTGACAGGAAAACGGTCAGTGACTGAAAACGAGCAGAAATAGTCAGGCCAAAAACGGTTAGAAATGGTCAATGATCGGAAACGGTCAGTAACCGAAAATGGTCAGAAAACGGTTAATGACCGATAAACGGTCAGCAGGGTGGTTATAACTAGTTCTCAAAGAAGTAGGTTGTGGTTATAACAAATTCTCAAAGAAGTGGGTAGTTATGAAACTACCTGGTAACTACAGAAACCACCTGAACCGCCAAGGGAGCAGTTATAAAAAAGAGAGAGAACGAAGAAGAACAGGCCCCCCGCCAAGACAAACAACACTCTTTACAATTTATCTTTTTTATCTTTCAGCATCTCATCTTTTCAGATGTAGATGTTTTATCTTTTATCCTTTAGTTCTTGCTTGGAGACTAACTCTAGCAATACGTCTTTTGGCCCGTGTTTCAGAAGATGTTTCCTACTGATCAAGTATTGTTTTTTTGGCCCGTGTTTCAGAAGACAATCATCAGAATTAAGTTGCAAGTTTCAACAGATCATCGCTAAGCAAGATGCGAGCACTTCAACGGATGCGCTACTGGCAACAAGAGATTTGGTGTGATTAGTGTAGTTTAGTGTAGTTCAACAGCCCGTAGACGGCCAGGTGTAAGCTTTTTCAATGACTATGTTATTGTTAAGTAATCAATTTGATTTTCAATCTTCTTTTATCTCTTCTATTGTGATCTTTCTTTACCCAAAAGTCATTAGAGTTACTCAGGCACTGGAAAGATCTCACATTTGTCCTGGTTGAAAGTTAGAACAGGCCGTTTCGTCTTGGTTAGAAGTTAGAACAGACTGTTTTGTCCTGGTTGGAAGTTAGAATAGGCTGTTCCCAGCCTCGTTTGAGCCTGCGCAAAGGCCCTGGCACCCCCGCACTACCTCCACCACGTGCGTGTGCCATTGTGTGTAGGTGTTGGATTTTTCCACCAACACCATGACAATATTGCTCTGGTGCAGGAGGTTATCCAGGATCTTAACAGGAAGACCAAAGGTGGGAATGTCATGTTAAAGTTGGATATAGCCAAAGCCTATGATCACCTTGAGTGGAATTTTTTGGTTGAGGTTTTAAAACATTCGGTTTTTGCCAAACTTGGATTGGCCTAATTGAGAAGACTCTTCAGAATTGTTGGTTTTCAATAGTAATGAATTCTGGTCCCTCTAGTTTCTTCAAATCAACAAAGGGGCTGCGTCAAGGGGACCCATTATCTCCCAGTTAATTTATTCTGGATAAAGAGGTTTTGAGTAAGGGTTTGACAAATCTTTTTGTAGAGGGCCGAGCTAGTTTTTTTCACCTCCCCCATGGATGTACAGGTATTTCTCATAGCCTTTTTATTGATGATACCATTATTTTTACTAAAGGTCTTAAATCATCTTTGAAACAAATTATGGGCTCTATTTCCCATTATGAAAGTTTCTCTAGGCAGCTTGTAATTAGGCATAAAAACTGTTTTGTAATGAGTCAGAAAGCCTCTGACCATCATTGCAGAGTGGTTGGTAAAACAATAGGTTTTGTTAGGAAAAAACTGCCTATAACTTATCTGGGGCTCCCCTTTATTCTAGCAGACTGAAAGTATCTTACTTTGATGATACCTTGGCTAAAGTGAGAAAAAGAGTAGTGGGATGGAAAGGAAAACTTGTTGGAAAACGCATTCTCACATACACTCCCTTGTGGTTTTGATGATAACAAACATAGAATCATACTAATATTTTGAGAAAACTCAAGCTCAAAAAAGTCAAGTTACTTGTGTTCAAGAGAATGCTCAAGATCAAGAAGTCAAAGACACTGAGAAGTCAAAGTCACTAATGTTCAAGAAAGAAGAAAAGATCTTGAAGATTGAAGAACATCACCTGAGAAGAAACAAGTCTGAAGATTGAAGACTCAAAACCTTCCAAATGACAAATATTATTCAGCTTGTATGCACTTAGTACACAGTAGCATGATGTGATGCATAATTAACGTAAAAATGCATATCATTTATTCACAATTCATTTAGGTGACCTTAGGAGGTAAAAAAGTACCCCTCACGGACTTATACATAGGTTGGATTCATCTAGAATAAATTTTTCAGAGACAGACAATCAAAATTGACCAAGACTACGTGGTGGTCGATCCACCGGTCAACCGGACACCACAGGCATTTTTGACTGGTACGATCCGCCAGTCTAGTCCGGTCGCCCACAACCAACCAATCATTCTAGTGGTCGATCGGACATCGATCGACAGGACACCCTTATGGTTCAACGGCTCTATTTTGCTCAACGATCGACCAGTAAAATAAAAAACTAGCTATTTTATATCCATTAGAGCTAATTGACCCATGTCTATTTGAGCATTAATTAATGCTTATAAATACCAGACTTGTCAGACCTTTTTACTATCACAAAAATCCAAAAGAGTGCTTTATGAAAGTGAGAAAAAGTCAATTGGAAGCTCAGTTCCCTATGCTTTTGAGTCTTAGGTCAACCTTGAAGAAAAGTCTCTATCACAAGCATTGACTCAACTATTCAAGTCTGAGATTCTCCAAGCATTGCATCATCATTTAAAGTCTATTGGTCAAAAGAGAATCATATTAGAGTAAACATCATTCATTGCATACATTTCATCTTCACTCGCAAGAAGTGTTGCAAGACACTTCTTGCTTAGGTAATTCTAAACCTTCTTGTATTTGTTTTTATTTTTCTTACTCTTGAGTTTGGTGAAACTCTAGATGAGTAAGGTGTAGCATTGAACCTAGACAGTACTTAGATTGTGCAAGGATCCTCTTAGCCTTAAAAGAGATAGGATTCTCTTATCCTTAAACAAGATTGTAAAGGTGATTGTTTCCCCACCTATTGTACTAAAAGGGAAGCTCTAGTGGAATTCTCTCAAGGTTGAGAGGAGTGGATGTAGATTCGAAGCATTAAACCACTATAAAATCTCGTCTCTAATTGTGGTTATTTTCATTGCAAATATTTATATTTCAATCTCATAGAGTCCAAATTTTATATTTAATTGTAAGAATCGAAAAAGAGGTATATTCCGCTAGAATTAACCTATTCACCCCTCTCTAGGTTAATCAACAAAACTCTTGTCCTCTGGGGGGAGATTAATCCTTCTTAAGCATGTTCGATCTTCCATGCCTATCCACATTCTAGCTTGCCTTGATATTCCTCGAGTGGTTATGTCTCGTTTTTATACCATTTGCTCCAATTTCTTATGGGAAGGCTCAAAGTTTGAAAAGCGACACCATTGGGTTAGTTGGCAAAAAATGTGTAGACCAGTAATGGAGGGTGGTTTGGGTATTAGGTCATTAGAGGACTTCAATTTATTTATGAGACTCAAAGGCCTATGGAGAATAATCTTTGAGTGCTCTCTTTGTAGCTCTTTCTTCAAGGCTAAATTCCTTTGGGAGGATCATCTCATCTTTGCAAGGCCAAACAGTTTTGGTTCTAAAACCTGGAGGCGATCATTGGGGCTCAAACATATCATTCTTGCTAATTTCGAAATGGTTGATTGGAAAGGGTAATGTTTGATTTTGGCTGGAAGATTGGAGTGGAAAAGGTACCCTGATTGATCATGTTGATGGTGTGCATCATATAGAGCTGGATACTCAAGTTAAAGATGTTATCAACCCAGATGGATCATGGGATCATGCAATGCTGGTTACTATTGATAACGATGTTGTTCCCAAGTATTAGTCGGGCATTCATCATTCCCAGGTTCAGGTTCAAAATCTGCTATGATAGCAGACTAGTCCCAAGTTTTCATTCAGAAGGGATATCAAACGAAATTGGATGGGTCCTAAATTTGGAATAGTATTCCATCTAAATGTTATCCATGATCCCACCGAAATTGGGGCCCAAAATCATAGTTGTCATGGCGTCGCCATGGCGCCGCCATGGCGTCCTGGCGCTGGAGAAGCCTGTATGGCGACCTACGCCATGGCGTCCTTTGATTTCTTCTTCCTATCTCTCTTTCCCTCTTCGATTTCTTCTTTATTTCTTCTTTCCCTCTTCGATTTCTTCTTCCTGTCTCTCTGTCTCTGTTTTGCAACTAAGAAGTCTCCAGATCTGATTCCAGGAATTAAATACTCCTTGCTTAGTTGATTTCTGTGATGAGTTCTTGCTGGAATTGATAGAACATGATGTGGCGATGCTTTGCTTGAAGGTTTAGACTGGACCGAGAAGAGTTGAAGGAGTTATCTCCTTCGTACTTTGCCTTTTTCCGTCCCAGGTTGAAGATAACCATAAATCCGATCGTGGGTTATTACAAACCCTTATTTTTTCCTCCCTTCTCTTCTTTTATTCCCCTTTGTCCATACTTTACACATCCCTCCAAGTTTACCCTTAGTCATTAAATCAAAACCCTTTTATGCCCTTTCTTAGATTCTGCTTAATTACAAGATTGCCATCCTTAAAACTTGAGAAACAATAGAGAAAAAATAAAACATGGCTTGAGTATACATCTATTAAACCATTAAAAATAGAGAAAATAAAAAATAAAACATGGTCGACATGCTCGCCATGGCAACGCCATGGCGGGCGACATGTCAATATATCGACGTGACACCCCTCCACCAACTTGGATCGCCGTGACGCCGTGACAACTATGCCCAAAATCCTCACCTATTAAGAACTATAATCCTTTTTCTAACAGCAGACAAAATCTGTCCAAAACAGTACACTGTAGCAAGACAACCTTAAAACTCAAATCTCCTATATTCAAATGACTCTGAAATAGAGCATGAAAATTGGAACAATGTATTTGGTAGCACCAAACTAGGTACCAAATCAATGGCATGTTGGATATCCCTCACAGGCAGTAACTCATCTGGCAGCTCATCAGGAACCACATCAGAAAAATCAGAAAGTAACTCTTTGATGGGTGGAGAAAATGTTACCTCAGGTTGAGGAGTAACCTCCCTCATAACAAGGGCCAATACCATTCCCGTATCACTGCTGGTGTGGAGGAATTCTTGTGAAGAACAGCCAACAGCTCCTTGTGTGGTACAGCCTGAACCTTCTTCTCATCATCGGTGCTCTTTTGGTTGGTTCTCAAGGCTCTCCATTCGCGCAACTCAGCTGGTACATTGATTGGATGAAAGATGGTGTGAACTCCCTTGAACTTGAATACACACTGATTTTTCCTTTCACCGACCATGACATCATTGTCATGCATCCATGGTCCACAAAACAAAACTCAGTGAGGCACATAGGAATCACATCACACCATATCTCTTTCTCATACTTCTGAAGTTTCAGCGATACAGAACAACATTGATTTACTTCCAAGGTGTTACCATTCAGCAAAGATTCCTTATATGGTTGAGGATGCTTCTCCACCTTCAAGTTTTCCTTCTTTACAAAGGTGTCCAAAGTGACATTGACGCAACTGCCACTGTGAACTATCACCAATGCATTATTTTCGTCTGACTTCATGCGGCTGTAGAAGATACAATTGCGCCACCAATTTTCTCCTTTGGTTTCAGTCACCAATATACAGCTGACAGTTCTGACTACATGAACATCATAAGTACCTTCATCATTAGCATCATCCTCATCATATTCAGCCCCACCATAGTTATTGTAGTTCTAGATTGGTAGAAGACCAACTAGAAGCCAATAACCAGGATCTGTTATTGAATGGGTAATTCGGCTAGGTCAAATATGTGAAAATTAGGGTTAGGGTTTGATGGGACCTAGGGTTAGATGTTAGGGTTAAGTTAGGAGTGTGTGGACTATATATGGGAGAGAAGAGATGCTGAAAGTTATAGTTAAATCAGATGACTAAATCTGAAGTTATTGAGGAATCTTTGTAGAAATAGGATTGAGGGGTAAAAGGATAATTCAGACAATTGGCTGAGTGGATGACAATGAAATTTGGATCAAGTCTCTCTTAGGGTTTGAGGAAGAGTCGATCAAAATTTCAGCAAGTTCTAACGGTTAGATTTGGCTGGGCAGAATTCTCCCAAAAATCACCTTGCATGTGACCTAGAAGGGAAGAAGAATAATTGCAGAATTTCAATTTCAGACTTTCTTCTTGTTTGAAAATAGCTTGAACCTTGCAGAGAATTTCCAGCAACTGAATATGTTTCTTAAAGAGATCAGCAAGGACAGAACTGGAGCTTGAATGGAACTTGAATGGAGATCGATGGAATGGGGTTGGGGAAGGGAATGGCTTATCTCAGCCTGGGCATCTCACCCAATGTTCTAAGGGTAGTTTGGGAACTAGCCTATTAACTAGTTGCCCTGTTTTGTAATTTCTATCTTTCTCCCTTTTTTACTGTTTACCTCCTTAGGGAGGTGTATGTAATTCCTTTACTTCTACTAATGAATCAATATAGCTGTGGAGAGACATCTCTCACACACACAAGTTACAACCGAAATATTATTCCTCCATTCTCTTCTTCTCTTCTTCTTCTCCTTCACTTACCTATATTCCCAACCTAAAAACCAACTTGGTATCAGAGCCAAAAGGTTTGAGAGTCGTATCACCACTCTTTTCCACATTTTTTCCCTCTCTTTGAAATCCTTTGAGTTCTAGGATTTCAAAGAAGAGGTTCATATGTAAATCTTTTGCTGAAGTAATATGACATAGGTTTTCTACAACCTATTTGGTGATTGAAGATGGTCCTTGAGATAGTGTGGAGCTCCTTTGAAGTTATTTTCAAGTAAACCAAGCAGCAGCCTAGGGTTCCGCCAGTTCAAGGTTGCAAACCATCTCAGTCCTTCTTTCGATATCTTTTTGGAGCTTGGAATAGCTCAATAGAATCGTACAAGGGTCCCTTCTATGCTCCAAGTGTGCCTCCTTGATGAATGAAGGTATTGTTCAAGCATAGCTCAGTTTCGTTGGAACTGTTCTGCTGCCCAGATTTCCGCCTGTTCAAGGTTGAATCCATGGCTCAGCTTCATTTCAGCATGGGTTTGACTGTTGGACCAGCCCACTAGGATCGTACAGGGGTCCTATTTATTGTGCTTGTGGTCCTCTTTGATGGATGAGAGCATCTTTTGAGCCCACCTCAGTTTCGTGGTGACAGATTTTCTACCCAGGTAAGCCCGATAATGCTGTATTGTCCTTGTTCTTGCATTTAGGGTATGTTGGGCTTCTTGTCTGGTTGAGAAGTGATTATGAATATCTGTATGTGAGTATTGGAGCTTGTTTAAGCTGTTTTTTCTTATTGGGGAGTGTGGGAGTGAAGCTTTTTTCTTGCTGGAATCTCTGTTTTGTGTGTTGGGATAATTTCTGTGGGTTGAGTGTGCACTCCCCCTTGCTGGCTGTTATCTGTTTATGGTCAAGTGCTATTTCCCATACACTATGGTTGATACACCTACATCTGAACTTGGTTCGGCTACCTCACAGCCTCTCCCCACAGCTCCTCCAGTTGTCTATGAGAATGTGCCTACACAGATTTCCTTTGTGAAACTTGATGGCACTAACTATTTGGATTGGTCACACTCCGTAAGGCTTTCACTAAGAAGCAAACGGAAACTTGGCTATATTACCGGTACCATTACGGCTCCTGAGCCTACCTACCTCACCTACTTATGAACAATGGGAAGCCGACAATTCTACAGTCATGACATGGCTGATTTTCTCTATAACCCCTGAGATTGGACGGAGGTTTATAAGAAAGGAGACTGCCAAGGCCATCTGGGGCAGCGTTTCACAAACTTATGATCAGGTGGGTGACTCTGCCAAGGTCTACCAGCTTCACCAAAAGATCAACTCCATGCGACAAGGTGATAGGACCATTTCTGAGTACACACAGGACTGTGGATGTGGTTAATACTAGTGATCAATCTCAATCAGATGTGAACACAGAATTGGTGGTTGAAAGTGGTCCTAGTAAGGAGAAGGATTACCACATTACATACAGAAAGGGTGAAGGCATACATAATCAAAGAAAGCAAACCTACCAAGAGTCCTCTTTGGATCCAGATCCACATCTTGAGCTTCATCACTCTCAGTTAGGTGACATCCCTTCTCCTCCTTGTGATTTAGACCTTCCTATTGCTGTTAGAAAAGGGAAAA